>NW_027412310.1:1200126-1845126 GCF_047663935.1 Musca autumnalis
CATCTGTTTTATTGGAATCAAAAAGGTCAAAAAAATAACAACAATTAGAATTGTAATAGTGTAAGCACGAAGTATAAACACCAGAAAAATGATCTGCAAAAACATCAAGAACAAATACAGCATAGGCCACAACCTAAATAAACACAAAAATAAAAAGGTAAAAGGTAAAAGCGACAAAGACAAAATGTTCTTTGACGTTTCTAATAAAATGTCGCAATCAATTAAGTAAATTTTGTTATTAATAAAAAATGGAAATTTATACTATTTTGGTTTTGGTAGTATAAATGATGTCGCTACATGTAGGGAACTGCAAGCCGACATGCTTTTTTGGATCTCCGGAGAAATGCTAAAAAATTAACGAACAGTGAATTTTTGACATTTATATTTATTTGTAATCTAACAATTTTCTGTCCAAAAGAAGGAATGAAGTAGCTCATTCTTTTCAGATTATTGAACTTTTTCGATTCGGGTTTTTTGCTCGAATTTCGAGAATCGAGATTTGTCAGATTTAATCGGATATCTAACATTTCATCTTGTTTCGACAGATATAGCATGTACTTGAAATCGGAGTGAGGGAAACAATTGTAAAGTCATGTTTATATTATAGCCTTTTGCAGGGATAACCTTCTTTATGAGGATTTATTTGAAATATAAGCAATGGAATTGGCATTTGGAACCCTGTGGGTTTGTAAATCTGGTTCAATATAAACGTACTATAAGAAATGCATACGACACACTGCTAATTAAAACATTTTATATAACATATTTACTTGCAACATACATCCTAGGATCGACAAGGAAACATTTATAATATTAGAGAGAACACACCTATTCTGTTTCTAGCTCGACGATTGGGGACTTTCTTTTTATTGCAGAGCTTGAACAGCGTTTAGTGCTTCGAACAACACTAATTGCAATACTCCCAAGTGTTGCAATATTAGAGTCACATGCCGTGCCTCAAAATTGGATTCCGTAAGTCCACACAGGATTCAGGATACTTTAAAAAATTCTCATTTCGTTCTCGAGATTTAGTTTCGATTTTGGACCCAGGAGCCAGTAAAGTTTACAGTTTTTTCCTTTAAAATATTTCTTTAGGCTATAACACTGCTCAACAAAATTGAAAAAGTTGAATGTTTCAACCGAAGTTGTTGTTGTTTCTAAATGAAATCGGCGAGCTATTTTCAAATCTGGTCACGGTTTTTCTCCATCAGCTCTTGTTCTTGATATATAGCTCAAAATCGGTTTTTACGAGTTTTACCCAGAATTTCGTTATTTTCGGATACAAACAAATATTTTTTGCGGGTTTTTCGACACTAATATATTAAGAAGATGTTATACGCTCAATACAAAACGTTTTTTGAAAAAAATGTTAAGGTTTCGTCTATGGAATCTTTCTCGATTATAGGAAACTAGCAAAATGCCCGCTACTTCGTATGCGGAAAGCATATAAAAAACAAATAAACAATATATAATATGGAAATGACAAACACTGAAAATTTGGTCGCACTAATACCAATTTTAATCAATATTTATTTTAATCTTAGTACTGTACGTACCCTTTAAGTTCTATTTTCAAAAAGATCAGCCGTATCTCACCCTTACACATTAACAGCGAGATCAACGTTGCACACCAATACACACCCTAACTCCAAAAAATAAAAATTCCAGCACTGTCCCTACACCCAAAAACAAATTGAGTACCATTAAATAATTTTCGTATACTTATGGTACGTATTTCGACGATATATCTCATCCATACACTGACATTAATACAAAATAATTACAGTAAATTCCATAATAATTACAGTATTTCCAAATCTCAAGATTCCAGCTGTATCCGTTCGTCCAATTCCAAATTGTACCAACTTAGTATCAAGTCAAACTCTTCGTATCCATAAGATTTTCCAAAACTACCTCAATCCTTCACTTTAGTAGTAATCTTACTTCCAAATTTCAGGATTCAAACTCTATCCCTTAAACCAAATTAAAATTGTACAAAATTTAGAACAATTTAGAATTTTCGTACCAATTTTCAAAACTCCTCAACGCAAAAGGCCTACAATAATCATACTTTCAAATTGCAGGATTCCACCGCTATCCGTTCACCTACATACAAATTGTATTAAATTTAGTACCATAAGTTTGCTTTTCAAAACAACCTGAATCCTACTCTTCGACTGTAATCGTAATTCCAAATTTCAGGATTCCAGCTCTATTAATTCACCAGAATCCAAATTGTATCAAATTTAGTACCATTTCATTCCCAAATTTTCAGGATTCCAGGTCTACACGTTCACCCAAATCTATATTACACCATATTTAGTACTTCTCGTACCCATACGTACGACTTTTCAAAATTTCCTCAATACTACACTCCTACAGTAATCTTAATTCCAACACTATCCGTTTACTAAAATTCAAATTGTACCAAATTTAGTGGTTTTCGTACCCATAAGTACGAATTTCCAAACTACCTCAATTCTACTGTCCGGCAGTAATCTTAGTTCCGTTCATCCAAATCCAAATTGTACCAAATTTAGTACCATTTAGTACTTTTCGTACCCAAAGGTACGAATTTCCAAAACTATCTCAATACTACACCCCTACAGTAATCTTAATTCAAAACTTTAGGATTCCATCTCTATCCGTTCACCCAAATCCAAATTTATTACTGCTCGTAATCATAAAAACGAACGAACCAAAACCATATCCTTATTTCAACGCCATTCCCCAACCTTGATTCCCATACCAAATTTGAAGATTCTAACTTTATCCATTAAAATATGCAATTGGTACCAAATTTAGAAACTTTTAGTACTTTTCGTACGCTTATAGGACGAGTTTCTAAATACCCTTTGGTACATCTTCCTAACTCTCCACCAATGACCACTCGTTCAAAATTTCAGAATTCTAGCTCTTCGCGTTTGCCTAATACAATGGATTCCATATTTAGTACACTTAGCACTTTTCGTACCTTTCTACGACGAATTTCCAAAAACCCCTTTACAAAAAAACAAATTGTACCAAATTCTGTACAATTCGATTTTCCAAAACAACCTTAATCATTCACTTAAACAGTAACCATAATTCCAAATAACAGGATTCCAGCGCTATCCGTGCACTCAAATCCAAGTTGCACCATTTGGTACATTTCGTACCCATAAGTACGAATTTCAAAAACTACTTCCATCTCAATCTTATACTCCAACAGCAGTCTGACCGAATTCCAGGATTCCAAATTGTATCACAGGTAGTACCACTTAGTAATTTTCGTACCCTTACTACCTCAGTCCTACACTCCAATATTTCAAATTTCAGGACTCAAACACTATCCGTCACCCAAATCCAAATTCTACTCTATAGCCTACCGCGAACGGGTTTCAAATTCTAACTCTTTCCGTTTACTAAAATTCATACTTTAAATTAAAATAAATAAAATTAAAATACTTAAAATTCAGGATTCCAGTTCTATCCGTTCACCCAAATCCAAATTGTAATAAATTTAGTACCATTTAGTACTATTCGTACACATAAATACGAATTTCCAAAATTTCCCCAATCCTATGCTCCAACAATAATCTCAATTTCAAATTTGAGGATTCCAGCTCTGTCCGTTCACTCGAATCCCTATTGTACCAAATTTAGTACTTTTCGAACACATAAGTACGACTTTCCAAAACCACCCTCATATCTCAGTCCTACACTTCACAGTAATCTTAATTCCAAATTTCAGGTTTCCAGCTACATACATACGTTCACCCAAATCCAAATTGCACTAAATTTAGTATCATTTAGTACTTTTCGTACCCATAAGTACGAATTTTCAAAACTACCTCAATTCTACACCCCACCAGTAATCTCAATTCCAAATTTCGAGATTCCAACTATATCCGTTCACCCAAATCCCCATTGTCCCAAATTTAGTACTTCTCATTAACATAGGTAAGAATTTCCAAAACTTCCCCAGTCCTACACTCCAACAGTAATATCAATTCCAAATTTCAGGAATCCAGCTCTATACGTTCACCCAAATCCAAATTGTACTAAATTTAGTACCATTTAGTACTTTTCGTACACTCAAGTTTCCAAAAACCGTTTGGTGCATATTTCTTACTCTTCATCAGTGATCCTCAGTCCAAATTTGAGGAATCAAACTCTATCCGTTCACCCAAATCGAAACTGTACCAAATTTAGTGCTATTTAGTATTTTTCGTACCCTATGTACGAATTTCCAAAACTTCCACAATACTAAACTCCACCAGTAATCTCAGTTCCAAATTTCGAGATTCCAGAGCTATCCGTTCACCCAAATACCCATTATACAAAATTTAGTTCCATTTAGTACTTTCCGTACACATAAGTACTAATTTCCAAAACCACCCTCATATCTCAATCCTACACTTCAACAGTAATATTAATTCCAAATTTCAGGTTTCCAGCTCTTTCCTTTCACCCAAATCTAAATTGTACTAAATTTAGTACCATTTAGTACTATTCGTACACATAAATACGAATTTCCAAAATTTCCCCAATCCTATGCTCCAACAATAATCTCAATTTCAAATTTCAGGATTCCAGCTCTGTCCGTTCACTCGAATCCCTATTGTACCAAATTTAGTACTTTTCGAACACATAAGTACGAATTTCCAAAACCACCCTCATATCTCAGTCCTACACTTCACAGTAATCTTAATTCCAAATTTCAGGTTTCCAGCTACATACATACGTTCACCCAAATCCAAATTGCACTAAATTTAGTACCATTTAGTACTTGTCGTACCCATAAGTACGAATTTTCAAAACTACCTCAATCCTACACCCCACCAGTAATCTCAATTCCAAATTTCGAGATTCCAGCTTTTATCCGTTCACCCAAATCCCCATTGTATCAAATTTAGTACCATTTAGTACTTTTCATACACATAAGTACGAATTTCCAAAAGTTCTTCAATCCTACACTCCAACAGTAATCTCAATTCCAAATATCAGGATTCCAGCTCTATCCGTTCACCCAAATCCCTATTGTACCAAATTTAGTACTATTTAGTACTTTTCGTACACATAAGTACTAATTTCCAAAACTACCCTCATATCTCAATCCTACACTTCAACAGTAATATTAATTCCAAATTTCAGGTTTCCAGCTCTATCCGTTCATTCAAATCCAAATTGTACTAAATTTAGTACCATTTAGTACTTTTCGTACCCATAAGTACGAATTTTCAAAACTACCTCAATCCTACACCCCACCTGTAATCTCAATTCCAAATATCGAGATTCCAGCTATTATCCGTTCACCCAAATCCCCATTCTATCAAATTTAGTACCATTTAGTACTTTTCATACACAGAAGCACGAATTTCCAAAACTACCCTCATATCACAATCCTACACTACAACAGTAACCTTAATTCCAAATTTCAGGTTTCCAGCTCTTTACGTTCACCCAAATCTAAATTGTACTAAATTTAGTACCATTTAATACTTTTCGTACACATGATTGGTAATTTTCCAAACCATTTCCTTTTAGAAGCACCACTTCCCAACCTTGATTTCCATACCAAATTCCTATATTCCTGGGGCCTATTATTGATTTCATTAATTAGTTATCGATTTCTTCAAATTACAGATTTTGAAATTGAATAGTTATGACTGTACATCTCCATATACGATAAAATTCTTAATTGCAAATAAATAGTGGTAGTATGCACAATTTTATTGCACTTTCATTGATTTGCAAACATTTAGTTATTCACGACATCTGTTGCAATGGAAGATAACAAATGTCTTGTCTTTCTATTATTTAGTGGTTTACGGTAAAATAAGTGCGCCTAGAAGTAAACTACAAAATTTGAAATTATGTGTGATCGTTTACGGTATCATGAAGTTATAGCATTGTTAATTTGACACATGTCTTGCAGAGGGCCAACTAAGTGCATAAGTACGTAATAATAATGAAAAATAAGGATTTTTGTTGTTGTTATTTTTTGTGGTTCCAGGACGAATTTTCTAAAACCCGGCCTTATCTCGCACATTTGCATCAACAGTGACCCACTGGTAAAATTTCAAGCTCCTAGCTTTAGCCGTTTTGGCTGGGCGTTGATGATGAGTCAGTCAGTCAGTCAATCACTTATCACCAAGCTCATTTATATATATAGATAGACTAGCAAAATGCCCGCTACTTCGTATGCGGAAAGCATATAAAAAACAAATAAACAATATATAATATGGAAATGACAAACACTGAAAATTTGGTCGCACTAATACCAATTTTAATCAATATTTATTTTTATCTTAGTACTGTACGTACCCTTTAAGTTCTATTTTCAAAAAGATCAGCCGTATCTCACCCTTACACATTAACAGCGAGATCAACGTTGCACACCAATACACACCCTAACTCCAAAAAATAAAAATTCCAGCACTGTCCCTACACCCAAAAACAAATTGAGTACCATTAAATAATTTTCGTATACTTATGGTACGTATTTCGACGATATATCTCATCCATACACTGACATTAATACAAAATAATTACAGTAAATTCCATAATAATTACAGTATTTCCAAATCTCAAGATTCCAGCTGTATCCGTTCGTCCAATTCCAAATTGTACCAAACTTAGTATCAAGTCAAACTCTTCGTATCCATAAGATTTTCCAAAACTACCTCAATCCTTCACTTTAGTAGTAATCTTACTTCCAAATTTCAGGATTCAAACTCTATCCCTTAAACCAAATTAAAATTGTACAAAATTTAGAACAATTTAGAATTTTCGTACCAATTTTCAAAACTTCCTCAACGCAACAGGGCTACAATAATCATACTTTCAAATTGCAGGATTCCACCGCTATCCGTTCACCTACATACAAATTGTATTAAATTTAGTACCATAAGTTTGCTTTTTCAAAACAACCTGAATCCTACTCTTCGACTGTAATCGTAATTCCAAATTTCAGGATTCCAGCTCTATTAATTCACCAGAATCCAAATTGTATCAAATTTAGTACCATTTCATTCCCAAATTTTCAGGATTCCAGGTCTACACGTTCACCCAAATCTATATTGCACCATATTTAGTACTTCTCGTACCCATACGTACGACTTTTCAAAATTTCCTCAATACTACACTCCTACAGTAATCTTAATTCCAACACTATCCGTTTACTAAAATTCAAATTGTACCAAATTTAGTGGTTTTCGTACCCATAAGTACGAATTTCCAAACTACCTCAATTCTACTGTCCGGCAGTAATCTTAGTTCCGTTCATCCAAATCCAAATTGTACCAAATTTAGTACCATTTAGTACTTTTCGTACCCAAAGGTACGAATTTCCAAAACTATCTCAATACTACACCCCTACAGTAATCTTAATTCAAAACTTTAGGATTCCATCTCTATCCGTTCACCCAAATCCAAATTTATTACTGCTCGTAATCATAAAAACGAACGAACCAAAACCATATCCTTATTTCAACGCCATTCCCCAACCTTGATTCCCATACCAAATTTGAAGATTCTAACTTTATCCATTAAAAATATGCAATTGGTACCAAATTTAGAAACTTTTAGTACTTTTCGTACGCTTATAGGACGAGTTTCTAAATACCCTTTGGTACATCTTCCTAACTCTCCACCAATGACCACTCGTTCAAAATTTCAGAATTCTAGCTCTTCGCGTTTGCCTAATACAATGGATTCCATATTTAGTACACTTTAGCACTTTTCGTACCTTTCTACGACGAATTTCCAAAAACCCCTTTACAAAAAAACAAATTGTACCAAATTCTGTACAATTCGATTTTCCAAAACAACCTTAATCATTCACTTAAACAGTAACCATAATTCCAAATAACAGGATTCCAGCGCTATCCGTGCACTCAAATCCAAGTTGCACCATTTGGTACATTTCGTACCCATAAGTACGAATTTCAAAAACTACTTCCATCTCAATCTTATACTCCAACAGCAGTCTGACCGAATTCCAGGATTCCAAATTGTATCACAGGTAGTACCACTTAGTAATTTTCGTACCCTTACTACCTCAGTCCTACACTCCAATATTTCAAATTTCAGGACTCAAACACTATCCGTCACCCAAATCCAAATTCTACTCTATAGCCTACCGCGAACGGGTTTCAAATTCTAACTCTTTCCGTTTACTAAAATTCATACTTTAAATTAAAATAAATAAAATTAAAATACTTAAAATTCAGGATTCCAGTTCTATCCGTTCACCCAAATCCAAATTGTAATAAATTTAGTACCATTTAGTACTATTCGTACACATAAATACGAATTTCCAAAATTTCCCCAATCCTATGCTCCAACAATAATCTCAATTTCAAATTTCAGGATTCCAGCTCTGTCCGTTCACTCGAATCCCTATTGTACCAAATTTAGTACTTTTCGAACACATAAGTACGACTTTCCAAAACCACCCTCATATCTCAGTCCTACACTTCACAGTAATCTTAATTCCAAATTTCAGGTTTCCAGCTACATACATACGTTCACCCAAATCCAAATTGCACTAAATTTAGTATCATTTAGTACTTTTCGTACCCATAAGTACGAATTTTCAAAACTACCTCAATTCTACACCCCACCAGTAATCTCAATTCCAAATTTCGAGATTCCAACTATATCCGTTCACCCAAATCCCCATTGTCCCAAATTTAGTACTTCTCATTAACATAGGTAAGAATTTCCAAAACTTCCCCAGTCCTACACTCCAACAGTAATATCAATTCCAAATTTCAGGAATCCAGCTCTATACGTTCACCCAAATCCAAATTGTACTAAATTTAGTACCATTTAGTACTTTTCGTACACTCAAGTTTCCAAAAACCGTTTGGTGCATATTTCTTACTCTTCATCAGTGATCCTCAGTCCAAATTTGAGGAATCAAACTCTATCCGTTCACCCAAATCGAAACTGTACCAAATTTAGTGCTATTTAGTATTTTTCGTACCCTATGTACGAATTTCCAAAACTTCCACAATACTAAACTCCACCAGTAATCTCAGTTCCAAATTTCGAGATTCCAGAGCTATCCGTTCACCCAAATACCCATTATACAAAATTTAGTTCCATTTAGTACTTTCCGTACACATAAGTACTAATTTCCAAAACCACCCTCATATCTCAATCCTACACTTCAACAGTAATATTAATTCCAAATTTCAGGTTTCCAGCTCTTTCCTTTCACCCAAATCTAAATTGTACTAAATTTAGTACCATTTAGTACTATTCGTACACATAAATACGAATTTCCAAAATTTCCCCAATCCTATGCTCCAACAATAATCTCAATTTCAAATTTCAGGATTCCAGCTCTGTCCGTTCACTCGAATCCCTATTGTACCAAATTTAGTACTTTTCGAACACATAAGTACGAATTTCCAAAACCACCCTCATATCTCAGTCCTACACTTCA
The DNA here is from genome assembly GCF_047663935.1 of Musca autumnalis. Lineage (NCBI taxonomy): Eukaryota > Metazoa > Arthropoda > Insecta > Diptera > Muscidae > Musca > Musca autumnalis. The sequence goes on from NW_027412310.1 coordinate 1,209,566, forward strand.
CAGTAATCTTAATTCCAAATTTCAGGTTTCCAGCTACATACATACGTTCACCCAAATCCAAATTGCACTAAATTTAGTACCATTTAGTACTTTTCGTACCCATAAGTACGAATTTTCAAAACTACCTCAATCCTACACCCCACCAGTAATCTCAATTCCAAATTTCGAGATTCCAGCTTTTATCCGTTCACCCAAATCCCCATTGTATCAAATTTAGTACCATTTAGTACTTTTCATACACATAAGTACGAATTTCCAAAAGTTCTTCAATCCTACACTCCAACAGTAATCTCAATTCCAAATATCAGGATTCCAGCTCTATCCGTTCACCCAAATCCCTATTGTACCAAATTTAGTACTATTTAGTACTTTTCGTACACATAAGTACTAATTTCCAAAACTACCCTCATATCTCAATCCTACACTTCAACAGTAATATTAATTCCAAATTTCAGGTTTCCAGCTCTATCCGTTCATTCAAATCCAAATTGTACTAAATTTAGTACCATTTAGTACTTTTCGTACCCATAAGTACGAATTTTCAAAACTACCTCAATCCTACACCCCACCTGTAATCTCAATTCCAAATATCGAGATTCCAGCTATTATCCGTTCACCCAAATCCCCATTCTATCAAATTTAGTACCATTTAGTACTTTTCATACACAGAAGCACGAATTTCCAAAACTACCCTCATATCACAATCCTACACTACAACAGTAACCTTAATTCCAAATTTCAGGTTTCCAGCTCTTTACGTTCACCCAAATCTAAATTGTACTAAATTTAGTACCATTTAATACTTTTCGTACACATGATTGGTAATTTTCCAAACCATTTCCTTTTAGAAGCACCACTTCCCAACCTTGATTTCCATACCAAATTCCTATATTCCTGGGGCCTATTATTGATTTCATTAATTAGTTATCGATTTCTTCAAATTACAGATTTTGAAATTGAATAGTTATGACTGTACATCTCCATATACGATAAAATTCTTAATTGCAAATAAATAGTGGTAGTATGCACAATTTTATTGCACTTTCATTGATTTGCAAACATTTAGTTATTCACGACATCTGTTGCAATGGAAGATAACAAATGTCTTGTCTTTCTATTATTTAGTGGTTTACGGTAAAATAAGTGCGCCTAGAAGTAAACTACAAAATTTGAAATTATGTGTGATCGTTTACGGTATCATGAAGTTATAGCATTGTTAATTTGACACATGTCTTGCAGAGGGCCAACTAAGTGCATAAGTACGTAATAATAATGAAAAATAAGGATTTTTGTTGTTGTTATTTTTTGTGGTTCCAGGACGAATTTTCTAAAACCCGGCCTTATCTCGCACATTTGCATCAACAGTGACCCACTGGTAAAATTTCAAGCTCCTAGCTTTAGCCGTTTTGGCTGGGCGTTGATGATGAGTCAGTCAGTCAGTCAATCACTTATCACCAAGCTCATTTATATATATAGATAAGTCGTCTAGGTATTTTGTCAAGATTTTTGGTTTATGGGGCAGTTTACTTAGACAATTATCGAGTAGGGTTTCCATAACCAAATCTGCAATTATTGGGGATGCCGGTGAACCCATTGGTAATCCTACTTTTTGTTTATATACTTTATCCTGATAGTTGAAGTATCTATTTTCTTTTATGCAAAATTTTACTATGTTTAGGAACATTGACTTCGGTATATCCGTATATCGTTGAATTTCTTGACACCTGTCTTCAATTATGTTTAATCCTAAATCTACTGGTATGCTTGGAAATAGTGAGACTACATCGAAGGAAACCATCCTTTCGTCGTCATTAATCGTCAAGTTTTTAATCTTATTCCTAAATTGCACAGCATCTTTTATATTATAGATAGAGTTTTTCGTCAAGTTTTTCAAAATGTTTGCAATGTATTTGCACAGTTCTATTGATGGGGAATTTATTGACGAACAAATCGATCTAAGTGGGTATCCATCTATGTGTATCTTGGGTAATCCATATATTTTCGGAGATATTGCCACGTCAGTTTTCAATCTTTTTCTTTCCATTGCTGATATAAATTTTTGTTTAAATAGTTTTTCTACGATTTTATTATTTTTCTTTTGCAAATTCGTCGTGGGATCTTTTTTGATCCCTTGTATGTATATGTCATGATATCTGTTAATATATTTGACTTTCTATCTTGATAATCATTCTTATGCATAGCCACAGTAACGTTCCCTTTGTCGGCATTAAGTATTATTACGTCTTGGTTATGTTTCAGGAATTTATGAGATCGATCCACTGTGCCTAGCGCTCTCTCTCACCTTATTCGTGTGCGTTTCTATCATTGTTGTAAGTAATATTCTTCATGTTTGTCAAAATCAACTATTTATAATTTCGCCATCGCATAGGACAGGAAAATGAGGGCCAGTGTCAATTCCATTTCTGCAAATATAACCGAATTTATTTGGGAAAATTTAATAATATGTCATACAATGTTTAATTATTATTATTAGAATCTTATACGTTACCTCTTCTAGAAATTGGTTGAGTTGGAAACGCAATACTATCAGGATTTTGAAATCGTTTTTTCATCTTTACCTATGTTTTGTAATATATATCTCTATTATATATTTGAGCTTGGTGATAAGTGACTGACTGACTGACTCATCATCAACGCCAAGCAAAACGACTAAAGCTATGAGCTTGAAATTTTACCATTAGGTCACTGTTGGTGCAAATGTGCGAGATAAGGCCGGGTTTTAGAAAATTCGTCCTGGAACCACAAAAATATCAACAACAAAAATCCTTATATTTTACTATTATATACCGTAAAATATTATATACCGTAAATTATCAAAAATAATTTCAAATTTTGTAGTTTACTTCTAGGCGCAGGTTTTATCGTATCATTTTATCGTAAACCACTAAATTATAAAACCTCATTAGAAGTTTTTCTTCCGTTTCAACAGATGTCGCAATTGTATAATATTAACGTAATGTTAGCAGTAAAAACCAACCGATCCAGATTTACGTGTCTGGAGTAATTTTGTTTTCACTTAACAAATGTCGCACAACAGATTTTCTTTTTTAAACAAAAAAATTATTACCAACGAATTTGGAAAATTTAATTTTCAATTTAAGATTAAAACAAAATTTAGTTCAATAATGTTAAGTTTTTTACTGTTTAAAATATCATTAAGGCAATAAAATCAGAAATCGGCCAGAAATAACAACAACAAAAAGTGTATGTACTTGATTTCTTGGCCTTGGTCTAAATGTTTGCAAATCAGTTAAAGTGCAATACAATTGTGAATATTCCCACAATTTGTTTGCAATAAAGAATTTTTATGGCGTTCTTGGTATATAGAAATGTAGAGTCTATAACTTTTCGTCACCAAATAATTTAGGAAATCAATAATAGACCACAAACCAGAATCAAATTTTGGTTTTGTAATTGAAAACGATTTTGGAATATGTGCGTTACGTGAAAAAGTCAGAAAAGCATTATCACTTAGGGATAGGAAAAACCACTGCTCTCCCCGTAAAATATAGGGAAACGAATTTTCTACAGAGAAGATATCAAGCCCTTTAAAGTACTTTGATGACGTTATATTTTCTAATGAGACGAACATTATGTTGTATTATTACGAGGGGACCCAAAAAGTATGGCGCAACCATCTTACAACCCTGGAGAATAAAAATGTAATACATACTGAAAACTTCGGAGAACTGTAAGTTATGGTATTGGCATAGACAAACGAATTGTATAGACAAAAGATTACTCATGCTGTGTGCTGTCAACAGACTCAAACCAAAATACTGAATATTTTTCGAAGGCGATTTTTGAGAAAAATGGCAAGATTTTCTTTTACATTTTTATCGGAGGATGTAGATTCCGTCAAAAAGTAACTTTATAGAATTGTATTTATTGTAGTTTTAATTGAGTTGTTCTGTCAACAAACTCGATGTTAAGAACATTGTTTAGAGCATTCCTTTGTCTATATGTACATTTAATTTGTCTATGGCAAAGGGTTGTATATGAAGCAATGGCTTTAGGTAAAATAAGTTTTCTGAGGTTTATTTGATGATCTTCTATAACTTATTTAACGACAACGTCAAAATTGTGGTTTTTGGAACCTGAAAATCAAAAAAGTAAATACAATATAAAATCTACCAAGACAAGACATTCTAGACGTTAATCTTATTTACAAAAACTTTATGGATTCACCTGAGGAAAAAGGCTGGAAAAAGACCCTCCACTAATATGCAAAACTTAAAAAAGATCAATGGGAAAAATACCAATAAAATATGACATTTCGAAATGTATTTTTTCATATCGTGTAAAGTACCCTTACCTATGCATATAACTTACATTTAAAATTAGTGTTCAGTGAAAAACAAATTTGTGTTTTGAATGATGGTTAATGAATGACTATAATATATTTGATTCCTAAGACGATCCCAAATCAAATTCGTTCGAATTACTACCAAACGCCTTTCGGTGTAGAAAATGGTTGTTCGACTGAAAACAAAAACAAACAAAAATAACTCATATATAAACAAAACGTAACTCAGGTAGCAGTTTGAACACATTTGTATTCGAATCGTCTTAACGAAACTGTTCATAAATCTCAGGTGGCAATAGCAATATTAAGCATCACAAGCAGTGCAATTGCAGAACGATTGAAGACCACACTATAAACCGGATTATGGCGGTCTTAAACTCGAGTTGTTTCCGTGCTGTATGAAGGGTTTGATTTTTATTTGTTTTGCAAGATGACCCACGGTGATATATAAAACTGGGGAAGTTGGTGTTTTAATAAAAAAATGTGATTTTTTCTTTTGTGTTGTGGTGAATCTATGTTAACGTTATGTAATGGTGAAATTTCCAAAAATACCTCTGCCCCCTATTAACTATTTGACAATATATCTGTCAGTGTACTCGATAATTTGTAATAATTAGTACAAATGTTTCGAATTTTTTATATACTTCATCCTGATAGTTGAAGTATCTATTTTCTTTTATGCAAAATTTTACTATGTTTAGGAACATTAACTTCGGTATATCCGTATATCGTTGAATTTCTTGACACCTGTCTTCAATTATGTTTAATCCTAAATCTACTGGTATGCTTGGAAATAGTGAGACTACATCGAAGGAAACCATCTTTTCGTTGTCATTAATCGTCAAGTTTTTAATCTTATTCCTAAATTGCACAGCATCTTTTATATTTTAGATAGAGTTTTTCGTCAAGTTTTTCAAAATGTTTGCAATGTATTTGCACAGTTCTATTGATGGGGAATTTATTGACGAACAAATCGGTCTAAGTGGGTATCCATCTATGTGTATCTTGGGTAATTAAGTAATTAAGGCACTAAGTATTCTTACGTCTTGGTTATGTTTCAGGAATTTATGAGATCGATCCACTGTGCCAGCTATGAACTTATCCCTAGCGCTCTCTCTTACCTTATTCGTGTGCATTTCTATCATTGTTGTAAGTAATATTCTTCATGTTTGTCAAAATCAACTATTTATAATTTCGCCATCGCATAGGACAGGAAAATGAGGGCCAGTGTCAATTCCATTTCTGCAAATATAACCGAATTTATTTGGGAAAATTTAATAATATGTCATACAATGTTTAATTATTATTATTAGAATCTTATACGTTACCTCTTCTAGAAATTGGTTGAGTTGGAAACGCAATACTATCAGGATTTTGAAATCGTTTTTTCTTCTTTACCTGTGTTTTGTAATATATATCTCTATTATATATTTGAGCTTGGTGATAAGTGACTGACTGACTGACTCATCATCAACGCCAAGCAAAACGACTAAAGCTATGAGCTTGAAATTTTACCATTAGGTCACTGTTGGTGCAAATGTGCGAGATAAGGCCGGGTTTTAGAAAATTCGTCCTGGAACCACAAAAATATCAACAACAAAAATCCTTATATTTTACTATTATATACCGTAAAATATTATATACCGTAAATTATCAAAAATAATTTCAAATTTTGTAGTTTACTTCTAGGTGCAGGTTTTATCGTATCATTTTATCGTAAACCACTAAATTATAAAACCACATTAGAAGTTTTTCTTCCGTTTCAACAGATGTCGCAATTGTATAGTATTAACGTAATGTTAGCAGTAAAAACCAACCGATCCAGATTTACGTGTCTGGAGTAATTTTGTTTTCACTTAACAAATGTCGCACAACAGATTTTCTTTTTTAAACAAAAAAATTATTACCAACGAATTTGGAAAATTTAATTTTCAATAATGTTAAGTTTTTTACTGTTTAAAATATCATTAAGGCAATAAAATCAGAAATCGGCCAGAAATAACAACAACAAAAAGTGTATGTACTTGATTTCTTGGCCTTGGTCTAAATGTTTGCAAATCAGTTAAAGTGCAATACAATTGTGAATATTCCCACAATTTGTTTGCAATAAAGAATTTTTATGGCGTTCTTGGTATATAGAAATGTAGAGTCTATAACTTTTCGTCACCAAATAATTTAGGAAATCAATAATAGACCACAAACCAGAATCAAATTTTGGTTTTGTAATTGAAAACGATTTTGGAATATGTGCGTTACGTGAAAAAGTCAGAAAAGCATTATCACTTAGGGATAGGAAAAACCACTGCTCTCCCCGTAAAATATAGGGAAACGAATTTTCTACAGAGAAGATATCAAGCCCTTTAAAGTACTTTGATGACGTTATATTTTCTAATGAGACGAACATTATGTTGTATTATTACGAGGGACCCAAAAAGTATGGCGCAACCATCTTACAACCCTGAAGAATAAAAATGTAATACATACTGAAAACTTCGGAGAACTGTAAGTTATGGTATTGGCATAGACAAACGAATTGTATAGACAAAAGACTACTCATGCTGTGTGCTGTCAACAGACTCAAACCAAAATACTGAATATTTTTCGAAGGCGATTTTTGAGAAAAATGGCAAGATTTTCTTTTACATTTTTATCGGAGGATGTAGATTCCGTCAAAAAGTAACTTTATAGAATTGTATTTATTGTAGTTTTAATTGAGTTGTTCTGTCAACAAACTCGATGTTAAGAACATTGTTTAGAGCATTCCTTTGTCTATATGTACATTTAATTTGTATATGGCAAAGGGTTGTATATGAAGCAATGGCTTTAGGTAAAATAAGTTTTCTGAGGTTTATTTGATGATCTTCTATAACTTATTTAACGACAACGTCAAAATTGTGGTTTTTGGAACCTGAAAATCAAAAAAGTAAATACAATATAAAATCTACCAAGACAAGACATTCTAGACGTTAATCTTATTTACAAAAACTTTATGGATTCACCTGAGGAAAAAGGCTGGAAAAAGACCCTCCACTAATATGCAAAACTTAAAAAAGATCAATGGGAAAAATACCAATAAAATATGACATTTCGAAATGTATTTTTTCATATCGTGTAAAGTACCCTTACCTATGCATATAACTTACATTTAAAATTAGTGTTCAGTGAAAAACAAATTTGTGTTTTGAATGATGGTTAATGAATGACTATAATATATTTGATTCCTAAGGCGAACCGAAATCAAATTCGTTCGAATTACTACCAAACGCCTTTCGGTGTAGAAAATGGTTGTTCGACTGAAAACAAAAACAAACAAAAATAACTCATATATAAACAAAACGTAACTCAGGTAGCAGTTTGAACACATTTGTATTCGAATCGTCTTAACGAAACTGTTCATAAATCTCAGGTGGCAATAGCAATATTAAGCATCACAAGCAGTGCAATTGCAGAACGATTGAAGACCAGACTATAAACCGGATTATGGCGGTCTTAAACTCGAGTTGTTTCCGTGCTGTATGAAGGGTTTGATTTTTATTTGTTTTGCAAGATGACCCACGGTGATATATAAAACTGGGGAAGTTGGTGTTTTAATAAAAAAATGTGATTTTTTCTTTTGTGTTGTGGTGAATCTATGTTAACGTTATGTAATGGTGAAATTTCCAAAAATACCTCTGCCCCCTATTAACTATTTGACAATATATCTGTCCGTGTTTCGAATTTTGATAGTTTCGAAAAATTTGTAGTTTGATATGAAGGACATAGGTTACTAATTTTTACAGTAAAACGCAAAAATTCCACTTATATTAGTTGGTAGTGCGAGGCTCAATATTTACCACATAGACACGCGGTTTCCTGTAGGGTTAATGTAGCGGTAGTGTCCATTTTTACGTTATAGACTCATTCAACCAATTTTGCTGCAAATTAAGTATAGTACACATTGACAAGCAAAACTGACAGTCATCGAGGTCTATTTCGTGAATATCAAAGCCTGAAAAATTTCTTTTGTAATATCTAAATAACACCGTATATATTGTATTTAAAAGGTTTTTCGCTAAATAAAAGTTGTTATTTGCAGGAAAAATTTCCTAAAAGTACGCTGGCTGTCATTTTTGATTGATAGTGTGTACTCCCCTTTAAGCGCGGTACACACGATCAGTTTTGACAGTCAGTTTTGCTCAAGTAATCGGTTGCTTGCCAGTGTGGCTGTTCATTTTTGTCAGTCATCATAAAATATTTTGTGGTTGCTGGATAGTTTGATATTTATCGATATTTCCGAAAAATCGACAGTCAAAACTGATCGTGTGTACCCCGCTTTAGAATATAGGGTTTTCGGAATATGTACAAAATATTTACAATACACGTTGGTATAGCCCTCATTTAACCATACCGGCCGTTAGGATACATTTTCCTACGTATTTTGTTGTAATTTGGCATTTGTTGTTCTTTGTAGATAGAAAACCTCTGTGCGAAATATTAGCAACATAGGTTTATGTTTTGAAGTATTTTAAAGTTTAAAGAATAAATAACCAATAATTAAAAAATAAATAATAAAAATACCATCAATTTTATACAGAATGTCTTACATTAAGTTCAGGTTGTCGCTGCATTTCTATTTTTACCGTTTCATTTGCTAGAGGATTCTTAGTATCACAGAAATCATCATTTGTAATGAATAAATTTCAACTTTAAATTTCCACTTTTTTACATTTCTGATTTTAAGAGTAAAATATAACTGTTTTGTAAAATATTAAGAATTATAGATTTGTGCATACCGTTTGTTCCTTACAAAAAATTATGAAATAAAAGTGCAACTTTTAAATGCGTTTTCAAGGCGTTGCGAGGGGTAAATTGCGTTGGGTACTTATCTAACGAATTCAATAAAATTTGCGTACTAAATTTGGTACCTTTGGTTTTGTGTGAACAGATAGATTTCTAAGCTGATATTTAGTATTGGTTGAGATAAAGTGGTGATTTTAAAATATAGTTCTGTAAGTTTACAAATGAGGATCACTGGGGTTGTTTGAACAGACGGAACTAGAAGCAAGCTCAATTTTTACAAACGGATAGAGTTTTTGATAATTAGTGTTTTCGAGGTACGAGTATTACTAAATGTTAATTAACATAAAAGTGGTGGTATTAACTAACAAAGAAATATTTTTTTTTTGCCTTCAAAAAATACAATGCCATAAGATGCGAAGGGAAGGAGGGATTGTAGATTGGAGATAAGTCGATTGGAGATAAGTCGATTTACGTCAAACTATATCGCGAACGATTCGATTTATGTAGTTCTTTTTGAAAACTAAATACTTGATTTTTAGAAAAAGATAAATAGTAGCACTCTTAACTGTCGTAAGTAGCATTATTGGCTTTTATTTTGATAAAAAAAGTTGTAAATGCGAAATGGAGACATTATATTCTGAATTTTGGTCAATTTACTTATTATCCTGCTTTATACCATGGTGATTTTCCGCTAACGAAGTAGCGGGCATATGCTAGTTATATAATATATTATTAGGCAGCTCTATTCTCATTTAGCTTTGCGGTTTTAAGTTCTTTTTTCACGAGTTTTTCGTATATATCATTATATTCATTCTCATTTATTTTGCCATTCACAAAATCAGTGGGTTTTATATTGGTTGTGCTATGTATAGTTTCGTTATAATATCCATTAATTAGAATCATTTGTTCTTCAAGTGGAATATGTCTCATAGTATGCTTTAAAATTCTTAGATGTTCATTTATTGTATTATGGAGTCTTTCCACATCACTGTTACTGTTATGATTTAGGCTTGATGTAAAATGGATTTCAATATTTTTATCTTTCTAAAATTTATTGATTCCCTTCGATTACATTGCCAGTTCGTTATCAGTTATAATCTTCTTTATATGTCCGTACGTACTGATGTATCTGAAAATAGCTTTCCTGAATTCGGGATCTGATCTTTTTTTATTCTAGTAATAAGGACAATCTTTGTGAACTTATCTATCATTGTGATAAAAAGGGATTTATTGATAGAGTAAAATACATCCATATAAATTGTTTCGTTGGGCGCTTTTGAGTTTCTGATATCATGTATGGTATCGACTGGGGTTTCTTTCATATTTAGCTAAATTGCAAATCTCACAGTTATTTATGAATTCAATTATTTTTTTCTCTTAATTTTGGACAGTATTATATGCATTTTATTTGCGCAAAATTTTCATCTATACCTGTATGATTATTTCTTGAATGTTTTGCCGATATTATATTACTCGTCTAACACGTCAATTAATTTATTTAAACATCTGGTTATTTTTATTTCTTTATAAAATTCTCGATGAATATTAAAAAAAATGTCAAATAATTCGTCTGTCAAGTAAATAACGTTGTGTTTACCTACATTTATTGATAGAGTAAAATACATCCATATAAATTGTTTCGTTGGGCGCTTTTGAGTTTCTGATATCATGTATGGTATCGACTGGGGTTTCTTTCATATTTAGCTAAATTGCAAATCTCACAGTTATTTATGAATTCAATTATTTTTTTCTCTTAATTTTGGACAGTATTATATGCATTTTATTTGCGCAAAATTTTCATCTATACCTGTATGATTATTTCTTGAATGTTTTGCCGATATTATATTACTCGTCTAACACGTCAATTAATTTATTTAAACATCTGGTTATTTTTATTTCTTTATAAAATTCTCGATGAATATTAAAAAAAATGTCAAATAATTCGTCTGTCAAGTAAATAACGTTGTGTTTACCTACATGAAAGTGATTTGAAAAAAATGGTTTTAACAAAATCATTATCGATTTTTTTGGCCTTAATTACACTGTGCTACAGTGAAAATTTGCAGGGGTTCTAATGCATAAATTCGGTTTTGTGGGAGTCCACAGAAGACGAAAATACCTTTGGTTTCTTTGGGTCACTTCGGTTTTTCATTTTATAACGGTAAATGTAGTGAAAAATGGGTTTTCTTGGATTTTCAACTTTAAACGGACGTTACTTCTTTTCTCCACAACCGATTTGCACACACTGTTGTTCATTATAAAGGGGAGAGTAATGCCTTTCGAACAAGCCATAGATTTTTAAAATTGGTTAACAAATGGCTAAGTAATAGTGGTTTAAGTGCGACAAAAACGCTTTAAAAAACAGTAAAATGTTTTTCCTTGTGCTCTAGGCTGCGTAAACGACACCTAACTGTACAATTATTTACTGTTAACAAGTAGGAAATTTAGTTGGCTTTCCAAAATGGGAAAAAACAACAAAATCCGTTGAAAAATGAATGCGTTATGACATTTTATGTGTTTCAACTTTTTGGTTTTTTTTCATATTTTCCTTTATAAAACATTGATACCTTGTGCGTAATTGTTAAGCAGGATAATCACAATTAGAATCATACATGCTGATACCCATCTTTTATAAAGGAAAATATGAAAAAAACCAAAAAGTTGTAACACAAAAAATGCCATAACGCATTCATTTTTCAACCGATTTTGTTAGTTTTTCCCATTTTGGAAAGCCAACTAAATTTCCTAGTTGCTAACAGTAAATAATTGTACTGTTAGGTGTCGTTTAAGCAGCCTAGAGCACAAGGGAAAACATTTTACTGTTTTTAATGCGTTTTTGTCGCACTTAAACCACTATTACTTAGCCATTTGTTAACCGATTTTAAAAATCTATGGCTTGTTCGAAAGGCATTACTCTCCTCTTTATAACGAAAGACAATGTGTGCTAATCGGTTGTGGAAAAAGGAAGTAATGTCCGTTTAAATTTGAAAATCCAAGAAAGCCAATTTTTCACTACATTTACCGTTATAAAGTCAAAACCTGAAGTGACACAAAGAAACCAAAGGTATTTTCCACTTCTATGGACTCCCACAAAACCGAATTTGTGCATCAGAAATCCTGCAAAAAAATTTTGTCCACTTTTGTATCACAGTGTTATTTTCCGGTTTGAATGATGAATTTTTATGGTTTTTTAGAAGCTTATCCTGAACATATTTTTTCTATAATAATTTGGTTCTTAAAGAAATTTGTGTGTATCTTACTAACATTTATTAATTTCTCTGGCTCCTGCTCTTCGATATTATGAATTTCTATTCGACTTAAACAGTCGGCTACTTTGTTTAAGTGTCCCTGTTTGTAGTATATTTCGTAATCATACTCGGTTATTAGCATCCTCCACCTCATTAATTTAGAATTTGGTTCTTTTAAATTGTTCAACCAGACAAGGGGTTTGTGAGGTAAAGTCTAAATTGTTTAAGGCACAATTCCTAAACATTCTTTTTCTATGGTTGTATAGTTAATTTCATGCTCCTTTAATGTTCTAGATATGTATGCTATGGGCTTGTCTTTTTGAGACAAATTTCCTTCTATAGCTACGTTACTAACATCTGTTGCTATTTCGATTGGTATATTAAAATCTAAATATACCACTATCGGGGATTCAGTGAACTTTTTTCAAATTATTAAATGCAGCAATATAGTCTGGGTTTGTAATATTAATGGTGGAATCCTTTTTTAAACATTGTGTCATTGGTTTTGCTATATAAGTGTTCTTTTGTATGAATCCTCGGTAATAACCGGTCATTCCTAAGAATGATTTTATACCTTTCTCTGTTTAAGGAAGTGGTAAGTTATTTATTATTTTAATCTTCTTTTTGTTAGGATATACTCCCTTCTCATTCACAGTATGACCATGAAATTCCACCTCTTTTCTTAGAAATTCACATATTGTAGTTGTTCATTAAGTCTTGCATTTCTTAATTTTAATAACACAGATTTCAAATTTTTAATGTGTTCTTCTAAACCATTTGAAAAAATTATTATGTCATCCATGTACACCATACATTCCTGTTTTGATACATTTTCCCTTAGAATGTTATCGACCAATCGTTGAAAAGTGCTCGGTGCATTTTTCAATCCAAATGGCATCCTATAAAATTATAATGACCATTGTCAACTGACCCGAGGGTGTTTGTCAGTTCTACCCCAAACTAGGAAATTACTAGTGACTGTACTGTCTGAGGTGGAGTGCTACGATCACCTACTTCTGGAAATATCGAGTTTCCCGCGGACAAAAAACTGACTACCGGGGTGTTCCCTAAAACAAAAAAACAAATATGGATGTTAGAAATGAGATAAAAGTTACGGTGCAGGGCCTAAATAACCCAGTACCGGCGGAGACCAGTGATCTGCCTGCGAGCCACACCTCGTCGTCATCAAGCGATCGTGAGCAAACATCTCCCACAGATGTGGGTGCCTTGGCATCTGTGCGGCGAAGAGGATAAGGTCTCCCGAGGAACAGAACAAGTTAACTTGGACATAAAGGGTGTAAGTGCTACTGCAGAATCTTCTGGAAGACCCGGTGACTCAATTAAGAAGTCCAAGACCTTCCGAAGAGGAAGAGGGTCGCAAAAAACGGAGCGGAGCCGCCAACTTCTTACTCCAAGGTAGCCAGGAAGTACTACAGGGACGAACAGTTCTATGCAGTGATCGACGCCAGTAGAGGGTCCGACAGATTGCCAAAAGAACACCAGGAGGCCATCGAAAAAACGATCGGTGACAAAATATTGCATCACATCCTGAGAAGTGGCCCAATAAATATAATTAGCAGCGAGCTCAAGCCTCCTTGATGTGGTTCTACTTGGGCCCAAAAGCAAAACCGACCGCTCTCGAGGAGGTAATAAATGGAGTAACCACCCCTTGGGAATACGGTAAATTGAAGCTGGTGAGGAAGGAGAACGTACCTCACCTGACTAAAGCGGCAGTTTTCGAAAAAGGTTAAGGCTGCAAGTCTTTGAAAAGCAAAATGAGACTTTGGAAGTGAAGAGGTGGAAAGTCTTCCACAGGGAGGAGAAAGAAGGGGGCACTCTCCTTGTGGTGGGAATTGACGAACACTCACTAGCCAGTCTTTCAAAGACGAAGGGCAGGGCGTTCTATATCTGCAACGCTGTCACCTTCAAGACTGGAAGGGCAAGAGTCGGAGAGGAGGAAGATGCCCAACCATCTAGCCGGGAGAAAAACCTACCGAGCGAAGACACAGAGGGAGACGGACCCATCAGCGCCTCCCAAGAAGATCGTCTTCTGGACGACCAATGATTGAGGTCATCCAGATTAACCTCCATCGGAGCGGAACGTTAACTCATGCGCTGATGGAGAAAATGAACAAAGGTAATATAGATATAGGTCTAATCCAGGAACCGTGGACAGTGAAAAAGCAAGGTCTCTGGATTGAACCATATAGATTATCAACTTTTCTACGCTAGTACAGGTACCGGCCCGAGGACCTGTATTATAGTCCATAAAAATTTATGCTTTCTTTTCTCTCCAGAGCTGTCAACGTCGGACGCCACGGTATTGAAGCAAGGGAATGGTAATATACACCTAGCGTCTATATACCTACCGTTCGACTCCCCGACATTACCACCTACGTCGGAATTGCAGCAGCTGGTAAGGAAAATTAAGCAAACAGGTAACGAAGTACTAGTAGGTAGCGATGCTAACTCACACCACATTTCGTGGGGTAGTACTAACACTAACAAAAGGGGTCAAGCCCTTATAGACTATTTGAATACTAACGACCTAATAACTCTTAACGTAGGAAATAAACCTACATTTGTTAACAGAATTAGGGAGGAAGTACTAGATATAACAATATATTCAGAAAATCTAATAAACGAGGTACATGACTGGAGGGTCTCAGATGACCACTCCTTCTCTGACCACAGGTATATTAGGTTCAAAATATCAAGGCCACCGCCAAACCCGATAACATTCCGTAACAAATCGAAAACAAACTGGACCAAGTTCGGAATTAAATTAAGGTACAGACTAGGGCAAGGAGAAGATGAGGAATGCCTTAGTAAAGATGACATAGACAGTAAAGTCAAAAATTAGCCGAAGCCCTGGTAAAGTTTTTCGAGGATAGTTGTCCCCTACGAGAAAGGAAGTCTGCTTCGAAAAACCCTGGATGACAGGGGAAATTCGTAACAAAGGCAAAGAGGTCCGTAGATTTTACAATAGGGCAAAACGAAAAAAATTAGCTGTATTCTGGTACAATTACAAATCAAAACTAAAAGAATACAACAAACTGATAAGGAACGCCAAACGCAACGCCTGGAATCTTTTCTGTGAACAGGTAGATAGCGTAAACGACGTATCAAAAATTAAAAAGTTTCTATCCAAAACCCACACACAAGCCGAGCTTATGGTTGATGAAATGGGAAGGAAGATGGAAACAAGCGAGGAAACCTTAGGCCTTCTGATGAGAACACACTTCCCTTCGAGCACTGCGACCCAAACAGTGCTTTCGACGGAAAATGTCCACGCAAAAATAGACAACTCTATGGTTAAGCAAGCCATAATGAGCTTCTCACCAAACAAAGCAGCAGGACCCGACCAGATCTTTCCGGCCTTACTTCAAAGGTAAGTGGACTACATTTCGTCTAAGGTGCATAGAATTTTTAACCCGTGCTTAAAATTTGCGTATACTCCCATAGCCTGGCAGGAGGCACGGGTGGTTTTTATACCCAAACCAGGTAAGGCAAGTTACGCAGTACCAAAATCTTATCACCCGATAAGTTTAACATTTTGTTTACTCAAGACAATGGAACGGACAGTCGATACCAAGATCAAGAGCAAAATTCCCAACGACATGTTGAAATATAAACAACATGCATACGTGAAAAGTAGATCAGTGGAAACCGCATTACATAAGGTAGTACACCACATAGAGAGAACTTTCGAAATGAAGATGTACACACTCGCAGTTTGCATCGACATAGAAGGTGCTTTCAACAACGTCAGGACGGAAACGCTGATCCACTCCTTAGACGAATTTCGTGTAGAGAGAACGCTGAGGAACCTGATAGACGACATGCTAAGGAACAGATGGATAAGCTGCGCGCTACATGACGTAACAAGAAGAGACAAAGTAGGGCAGGGAACGCAATAGGGGGGGGATTTTATAGCCTCTTCAATGGGTCACTACCATAAGTAGTCTGCTAAGGTCATTAACCAAGGAAGGATTTGAACCAGTCTGTTATGCAGACGACGTTATAATACTTCTAAGGGGAATGAATCCAAATCTACTTTGTTGGAGAGCCGAAGAGGCTCGAAATATACCTTACAACTGGGCCGGACCAAGAGGTCTTAATGTTAACCCGGAAAAACAGAGTTTTGTCTTTTCACTAGGAAAACGAAATTGAATTCCGTCGTGGAACCAGTTTTCCTGAATAAGACATTAACTATATCTGCAACAGAAAATATTTGGGAGTAATTCTAGATAGGAAACTCAAATGGAAAGACCATATTCAGGAAAGGGCTGCCAAAGCACACAGATGTTGGTCAACTTTTAGAAGGGATAAAGTCTCAAAATGGCGTTTTAATCCTAGAATAATACACGGGCTATACAGAAGTGTAATAAGACCGATTCTGACTTACGCATCTCTTGTATGTTGGACAGCTGTGGACAAAAAATACAATGTGGAAACATTACAAAGAGTCCAAAGAATGTGCTGCCTAGGCATTAGCGCGGTGATGAGGACTACACCAACTAGGGATTTAGAGACAATTCTATTTGTCCACCCGATGGAAATACAGGTAAGGTATGATGCAGTCATCGCGGCTATAAGACTGAAAGCGATGAGCGAGTGGATCGAAAGAGACCACCAA
Organism: Musca autumnalis; assembly: GCF_047663935.1. NCBI lineage: Eukaryota > Metazoa > Arthropoda > Insecta > Diptera > Muscidae > Musca > Musca autumnalis. The sequence goes on from NW_027412310.1 coordinate 1,226,559, forward strand.
ACATACCACCAATGCATATTACGGTTCACAACGGGTGAATCTATAAATCAAATAGTATCGGACCGGATACCAGAATCAAGTGAAGTAGGTCTGTATGAAGTTCTAATACCGGACAGAGATATGTGGACCGATGGAACCCTAGCACAGATTCCCGCTGGAAGCTGCGGGTTTACGGACGGGGCTGTATTAGGGGGGGAACGGGACTGGGCCTTTATATCGTAGACACGGAAACGAGGATCTCCCTTCGGCTCCCGGATCATAACACGATCTTCCTGGCCGAAATCCGAGCGATCACAGAATGTCTGAACTGGTTGAAAACAAATACAAGGCCACTCACAGTTAACATCCTTACGGATAGTTAAGCAGCAATTAGAGCTATAACAAGTAAGGCAACAATATCGAAAACTGTCTTAGAGTGTAAAAATTCAATTAACGACTATTCCCATTATGGCTCGGTAAACATTATATGGGTACCAGGACACATAGGGATTACGGGAAACGATGTAGAAAACTCCTTAGCAAAACATGCCAAGTCTAGACAATGCCAAGCTTTTAAAGGCGGTGCGTTTAGAACTAAATCCTTGGGCAAAGAATGCTCATGTATCATTATGGAATAACCAGGAAAAAGGAAAAACTACAAAAATCCTATTGGGAAACCTAGACCAGGACAAAACAAGTGACCTCCTAGTGATGAGTAAAAAGGATATCAGTAGACTGATTGGTGTGCTTACAGGGCATCTAGGACTACAAGCGCATCTGCACAGGATAGGCTGTGCAGAGAATAGTGAATGTAGGGCATGTGGCGAGGACAACGAAATGTTGGAACACTACATCTGCCAGGCCTTCACAAACTTGAGAACTCAACTAATGGGAAACGACATAATTACAGGACTCGACCATATCAAGGACATCGGGTTTAAACAACAACAACTTCCAGGACACATAAGTTTAGAGCGCACAAGAGGCCTCTTCTGGCTTAAGTGTATGCCCTTTCTTTTAAGGACATGTGGTGATCTTGAATCACGCCTCTTCTCAACCTAACCTAACCATTGTCAACTGAAAATGCAGTCTTAGGTCTATCGTTTTTTCGACTTCAATTTGATGAAAGCCACTTTTAAGATCAAGAGTGGAAAAATAATTGAATTTTCCTAATTTATCCAGAATATCAGTTATATTTGGAATCGGATAACTATCATCCACTGTTTTATCGTTTAATTTTCTATAATCAATTACGAGTCTGTATTTTTTTATTCCAGATGGGTCTGATTTTTTAGGTACCACCCAAACAGGACTGTTGTAAGGAATATTGCTCGGTGCAACAGTGCCATTTTGCAACATTTCTGTTATTTGTTTTTGGATTTTTTCCTTATGGATGTAGGAATACCTGTATATTTTGCTCTTTATTGGGATTTCGTATATAGTTATTATACTATGTTTTATTTCATGAGTAAAATATAACTTTTCATTATCTGGGAATATTTCTTGAAATTTCACTAGCAGTTTACTTAATTAATTTCTTTCTTCAGAATTTAAATGTTCGGTTCTAATTTTGTCCATTATAAAATGTGGGCCAATTTTCCCTTATTAACTTCCACACCCGGACCTTTTGTAAAGTTGTGTATTTCACTAACTTCTTGAATACATAATAATTCTTTAATATCTACCAAAAGCTTCTGTTCTGTTTTGTTACATATTTTATTTTTTATCTCATTATCCTCGCAATTATATAAGCCTTCGTTGAATATTATGTCTTTTGAATTTTTTGTTAGATGATTTTCTTGAAGATTATGCATCTAACATAAATGGATCTCGTCAGTCAAAAGACAAAACTGTCAATACGAATGGTAGAAAATTGTTACAAATTGTTGAAGACATTGGAGGTGTTGTTTTGAATGGCAGAACGTCAGGAGACACTGATGGAAACTTTACTTTTTGCGGCGTAATGGGAAGTTCTGTCATTGATTATTATATTTGTTCGTTAAACTTTCTGAAATTTGTATCAAATTTAAAAGTGGAAAAGTTCTTTCTGATCATATGCCTCTCCATTTAGTGATTGAAGTTGAGAAAAACAATCATATGATCCAAAATCAGCATTCCTCTATTCATAAAATGTACTGGAAAGAAAAGTATAAATCTCAATACAAACAAAATTTGTCAGCACTATCACATACCCCTTGCAATACTGTTACCTTCTCTGCAAATGATATGGTCGCTAACATTGCATCTAAAATTAGGCAATCTAATATAAATGAAGCAAATAAAACCATTTTTGCTCCAAAACAGAAATGGTTTGACTGGAAATGATATCGATTGCGATCAGTCCTTATGAAAAACTTAAAGAGTTATAGAAAATCTTGTACGTTAATCAATCGTAAACGTTATATCTTATCGAGAGAAAAATTCAGATCATTGTGTGATAAGAAAAAAACAAAATTTTTATAATAGTAATCTACGCAAGCTAGATACTATAAACTGTAGTAAAGACTGGTGGAAATTATCCAAATTTATGAAAAATACTACTCATTCGCCTAAATGTAACCTTAGCGCAGAACAATTCAGAGGTCACTTTGAACAAATATTGCAAACTAAAGATGACGATCAAGCTATTAACTGGTGTCAACCATATTTTGTAGACCCTTTCTTGGATTCTCCAATTGAGTTTATTGAGCTCCTCAATGTCATTAAAAAGCTAAAGAAGAACAAGTCGGCAGGACAAGATGGCATACCATATGAATTTTATCAAAATGCACCACAAAATTTCCTACATGAATTACTCTGGGTCTTTCATAAGATCTTCCTACTGGAAGATATTCCTGTAACATTTACACAGTCCATACTAATACCTCTATTCAAGAAAAGTGATCCAAATATTGCTGCAAATTACCGTGGATTATCACTTATGGATACAATATCAAAAATTTTCAATTCTATTTGATTAAATCGCATAACAAGTTGGTTGACAAGAGAACAAGTTTTAAATGAGTTTCAGGCCGGTTTCCGAAAAGATTATTCCACAGTTGACAATGTTTTTAATCTCGCAAATGTTATATATCTTAACAGAAACATAAACAAACCAACATACGCTTTTTTTGTAGATTTTTCAACAGCGTTCGATTTGATACCTAGAAACAGTCTCTTTTACAAACTGTCTTCTATGGGTCTATCAACAAAAATAGTCAAAATACTGCAAGGTCTTTATAACAACAGATCGACAAAAGTATGGGATGGCAACCACTTTTCTAAATCATTTAATGTTAACTCCGGCGTAAAACAAGGCTGTATACTTAGTCCGACTCTCTTCTCCCTTTACCTGAATGATCTACCAGATGTACTACCCGGTGGAGTCAATATCGGAGACTTAAATATAAAAATTTTACTATATGCAGATGATATAGTAATTCTATCTGATTCTCCCGCTGTTCTGCAAGATATGATAGATGTTCTACATCAGTATTGTATCAAATGGTGCCTGAAGGTTAACTTGTCAAAGTCAAAAATTCTTGTTTTCCGCAAAGGTAGTAGAATAACATCGAATCTGCACTGGCATTATGAAAGACAGGAAATTGAAATTGTCAACCGCTACACCTATCTAGGTGTCCTATTAACTTACAACCTATCATTCAATGCTCATCTACAAAACAAACTCAATTCATCAAAAATGCCAATAAATTCGACATGGTCAAAATACATACCTCATCCTAAAATATCAAAGACGAATAAATATAAAATCTTCACAGCATGCTCAAGATCCATTATGTTCTATGCAGCCCAAATATGGGGTTTTCAAAAATATGATTGCGTAGAAAAATTATTACGCTTTTTCATTAAAAAATTGCTGTATTTACCAAACAATACACCCAATTACATGCTTCACCTTGAAACTGGTCTTCCCACTCTTTATATTTCAACGTTAAAATTACATTTTTCTTATATAAACAGAGTTCTACGATTACACCCACACAGACTCCCACGCATCCTTGCGGAAAAAGTTATCGACCAGAATATTTACTGGGCAAAAGAGTGGTGTAACATTCGTGAGAAGATCCAATACTCTCCTACCAATAACAATGCACCACTATGTATTTATTGGAAGGATATTATTGAAGCTCTAAATAATCACGAACGAAACGAGATGTGTAATAATGCAATGAATTCAGAATTTCATGATCTATATTCTTCTTTGCAATATAATCAGATATCAAATCGAACAAAACATCTGTCTACATATGCGACAGGATTGATTATCAAAGCTAGGGGCGGTTTACTTAACTTAAACGCCAAAAACTTCTCTGGAAATAATAACACAAGTCCCCTATGTTCAATCTGCAATTAAAATGAACCGGAAAACCCATACCACTTTATTGGAACATGCCCAATTTACATGCAATTTAGAAACAGATTCTTTGGAAAAAATATTCTTGAAGATTATAAAGTTATTGATATATTAAATGGCACGAATTGTATATCTTTATTTAACTATATTAATGCAAGTTTTAAATACAGAAACCTTATTCTAAATGAATACTATGTATAAAACTAAACTACTATTGTATTATATATGTACATATATAAATAGATTATATATAAATTGGCTAACAGCAGTATCGCTATGCCTACTTATAGATGTAAATTACAATGTTAACATATTTATCTATTCATTCCCAGTTGTTCAATAAATAGCAATTGTCTACTTTGACATAGGCATGTAACTAGTTACTCATTGATCCTAGTTACTTTACACCCAAAAATGGCACACAAAATAGCCTATAGCCTGCTTTTGACACTGGAAATGGGCTTCCCTGCCTATTATGTCAATTCACTAGTTACAGGTAATGCGGCGTGTAATATATTGACTATTTTATAGACTACCGATGGATAGTGTAATAGACAATGTTTCTCTCTTGTAATCTCTTTTCAACATTATTTGGTTTTTTTTTTAACAAAATAGAAAAAATATTCTGTCATTTTGTTTGTTTATTCATAATTAAAAAACTTATTGATTCGTTTGTTGTGAAAAAATTTAAGATGCAAAAAAGAACGTGTTACCAGCTAAATCATAAGAAGGATGAATAATTTAAGAAGAATTTTACATCTTTGTGTTTATTTCAGCTTTAGTCCATATTTTGTTGTATTCAAGTATTTGAATAACAACAAAATGTTTTACAGTGGATATGAAATTGATTAGTTGCGGGCGGAGGGTCGGGAATACTATAGTGTAGTATGTCACCAACACATTATGTTGCCATACATTTAGATGTTCGATATTTTGTTTTGTTATGCTGATCGAGCGCCACTACGAGTTCATTGCTTTGTTTTTCTTTTTGTTTCGCAGCGCCACAGCGAGTTCATTACTCACTCATATGTAGGACAATGGTTTAGAGTTCCAATTGGAATTCAAGACTATTGTAATGAGTCAGTTGGCCAATGGGATTGAAGAATATCCCAATAGTAGAATCATTGAGTAAAATTCTAAAATATGAATATGAGTGAAAGACTCACTATGACAACATATGTGGGATATTACATATACACATACATATGTAATTGTAACGATATTGAACTCTTTTCCTATTGGTTGGGAGTTGTTCAATATCGAGTATTTTTGTGAATATTAGAAAATAAGAACTCAATGTTAGATTTAAGAATTGTATATAAATAGCGAAGAAAAAATAAAGAAGGCAGACCTATTCTGAACTTGCACTTTGCTCTATTAGCAAAGTTAGAGCTAACCTCTGAGTTTCCTTTGTATAGTACATGGCGATCCTGCCAAATTAACTGCCAAATTAACTTCCAAATTAACTTCCAAGTATTCCTGCGTTCCATCCGCAGATGAAAATAGCTGATCCTGCGTCAAGCCGCAGAGAAGTTCCTTTGAAGACACTGCCATACTGTCCGGGCAGTCCGATCCAAGCCAGGATCGTGGATTAAAGAAGAAGGACCACCACCAACCACCAACCAGATGTCAGGCCCTCAACCTATTACAATAGAAGAATATAAGAGAAGGAGTCAACGGAGGTCTAGAGAGGAGGACCGGCTCACGGAGATTCCTTTGGTCGACACCCCTCGCCGTAGAGGAGGCTATACATGGAGACTTAAGAAGGAGAAGGCCCTTCTTCTACGTGAAATTAATTCAGATCCGCCACCTCCTTGGGACCGGGCGTCGAGGTTATGGTTACGCGTAGACGAGATTGAATTCCTCATAAGGAATTATCTCGAAAATAGGAAGTAAGAAAATTTTTTTTATTATTAAACGCTGCATCAATCTGCAGACGTTAGGGCCAGTAAGCGCTAGCCGCTCGTGGTCAAATTTTTTTTTAAATAAAAAAAGATTATGAAATGAAATAAAACGGTGTTCAAAATTTTGTAAACCATGGGAAGCACCCAGACAAAGATAAGCGAAGTAATTCAAGCAACTGCTAATGCTCCAACAGCAGTAAGTGTGAGCGTAGAGGTATTAATATTAATTTGTGTTATTATAACCATAGTAGCAATAATAAGATATTTAAGGAGATATGTAAAGAAACAAATACGCAAGCAACAAGCCAGGTTGAGTGCGTTGCAGTAGAAACCGAGACTAAAAATTTTAATACCATGATTAATTGAAGAAACATAACATTGTAGTTAAAAATTGTAATACTGTGATTGAATGAAGAAAAATAATATTGTAGTTAAGAATTGTAATAGACCATGGATAAGGTTTTACAGTCTTTAGGTATATTAATATCAAATGCGAGAAAGTCATTGAGCAAACCGTACACAAAGGAAACCATAGGAAAAAAGAAATTAGAGTTAGAAAACTTACAAACAGACTTTAAGAACATTCTAGAAAAAGAAGAGCTCGTAGATCCAGTTAAGTTTCGGACGAGGTTTAACGAATTGAAAGCTGAAGCTTTAGGCTTATTATTAGAACACTCAGAATCAGCTCAACAGGTTAGAGATAAAAACACTGCAGAACAAGAAGGCAAGATGGAGACCAATGATCTGAAGACTATTGTTACCTTAATACCGGTTTTTACAGGTAAAAAAGAAGATTTGGAGAGTTTCGTTGCTAATCTAGAGTTAGTATATGAGACGGTTCCTGAGGAAAAGAGAGAATTCTTCTTTAAATATGTCTTTTGTTCAAGATTAGATAGTCGGGTCCAGAATAGGATTAAACAGAAAGGGATACCTAAAAATATCACTGAGTTATTATCTGCTTTGAAGACAGCCTATAAGCCCGTAAAGTCGTCTAATGCCATTTTGAACGAATTGACTGGTTTAACTCAGAGAAATAACAACTTGCAAGGTTTCGCTAATAAAATAGAAAGTCTTGTTTCTGAGCTCAACGAGATTCAGATTTCTGATTTGGGTGAGCAATGTAGGGATGCAATTATAGCTACTAACAACCTGACAGCATTCAATACATTCTTGAATGGGCTTCAGGATCAACAAATTGTTTCAACTATTGAGGCTAGTCGTGTATCGACATTTGCCGATGCTTTGCGAATTGCAGAAAGATACGTATCTCGTACGAAACAGAAAGACGTGATGTACCATAATGCACAAACTAATAGGGATAATAAAAATGGTAACGAGAAATATTACAATAACGGTAATAATAACAAACGATATAACAACAATAATGGTAACAATGACAGTAATAATAATAATGGCTACAACCGAAATAAAGGTAATAAAAACAACAAAAATAATAACAGGAATGGACGTAATAACAGCAATAATAATAACAGGAATAATAATGGAAATAGGAAAAACAATAACAACTGGAACAATAATAACCATAATAGTAACAATAACAGAAACAACAATAACTACAATAGTAGGGATTATAATGTTAACCAGGTACAAGATCAGGGAAACTTTCAAGTTCCGGAGACCCCAAGACCTTCGTCTTCGGAGAGCACACAATAAAAAACAGAAACATTTTCAGTATATCATCTAACCTCAAAAATTATGTGAGATTGAATATAATAGATGTAGATTATCCACTCACGTTCTTGATTGATACAGGTGCAGATATTTCTTTATGTAAAGAAAAGTATTTGTACCGTTATGAGGAAAATCCAGATGAGTACTGCAATCTAACAGGCATTTCGAGGGAAATAATTAAATCTTTTGGGTCAACTAGTGTTAAAATAGATATAAATGGTATGGTAATTGAACATAATGTTCAGCTAGTATCAAATGATATTCCACTTAGTACAGATGGGATTTTAGGTAGAGATTTTCTATCAAAGTATAAATGTAATGTTGATTATGACAGGTATATCCTAACATTTAATTTAAATGGTGAAAACATCACAATTCCTATACATGATAGTTCTTTCAAGATCAATCAGGTAGTTGTACCAAAAAGGAGTGAAATCATTCTACCTTTTACCATCAATTTGGTAGAAGATGCAGTAGTATTAAATCGGGAAATTACGAAAGGTGTGTTTTTGGCTAATTCTATAATTCCGGAAAATGGAAATAAGCATATCAAATTACTGAACGTTACTGACCAAGACATGACGATAGATCATATGAAATTAGAAACAGTTCCTTTAAGCAATTATGATATACTTACGGTTAACCATTCTTACTCACACAGTAGTTATACGGATGAACGTTTTGAGAGGTTAATAAGCAAAATTAATTTAGATGACTTAAGTGAAGGTCATAGGAAAGAAATTGTAGCTATATTAAGGAAATATCAGTCGACATTCCATCTTGAAGATGAGGATTTAACGACAAACAATTTTTATAAGCAGAAAATTAACCTTGAAGACAAAAATCCTGTTTATATAAAGAATTATAGACTACCACAAGCACATAAGGAAGAAATAAATGCTCAAGTACAAGATCTTTTGAAAAGTAGAGTAATTGAACCATCAGTTAGTCCTTATAATGCACCATTGCTTTTAGTTCCAAAGAAAGGACAGACGGATTTGAAGAAATGGAGATTAGTTGTAGATTTTAGGAAACTTAATGATAAGATTGTTAATGACAAGTTTCCATTAACTCGTTTGGACGATATTTTGGATAGATTGGGTAGAGCGAAATATTTTTCGACGTTAGATATGACTAGTTCTTTTCATCAGATTGAACTTGATCCTAAGTCAAGACCACTGACAGCATTTTCGACATCTAATGGGCATTATCAGTATACAAGGTTACCTTTTGGTCTTAAAATATCATCTAATAGTTTTCAACGTATGTTGACAATAGCCTTATCTGGTTTGGAGTCTGAAGCATTTCTTTATGTGGATGACATAATAGTTTTTGGATGTAGTTTCAAACACCACAATGAGAATCTCATTAAGGTACTAGATAGACTGAATAAGTACAATTTGAAACTCAACCCTAATAAATGTTGTTTCTTGAAACCAGAGGTAGTTTATTTAGGTCGTTTAATAACTCCTAATGGAATTAAGCCAGATCCTTCAAAATACGATGCAATAACCAAGTATCCAGTTCCAAAAAACGCAGATGACGTTAGAAGATTCGTAGCATTTTGTAATTACTATAGACGATTCATTAAAAATTTTGCCGAAATAACTACATGTTTGAACTCATTATCTAAGAAGAACACTAAATTTGAATGGACGGAACAATGCCAAAAGTCATTTGAGACACTTAAAAATAAGTTAATAACACCACCAATTTTACAGTATCCAGATTTTGATAAACCTTTTATACTAACTACAGATGCTTCTGATTTTGCTCTAGGTGCAATACTATCGCAAGGAGAAATAGGAAATGATAGACCAATATCTTATGCAAGCCGCTCTTTGAATAAACATGAGACGAATAAGCCAGTCATTGAAAAGGAATTATTGGGTATACATTGGGGAATTCAGTTTTTCCATCCTTATCTTTATGGTAGGAAATTTATAGTGGTTACGGATCATCGTCCACTAGTCTCATTGTTTTCTCATAAGAATCCAAGTTCCAAGTTGACAAGAATTAGATTAGAACTATCAGACTATGATTTTGAAATTGTGTATAAGAAAGGAATTAATAATACTAATGCTGATGCACTTTCACGTATTAAAATAGACTCCAATATATTAAAAACAATGATACCTCAGAATATTGACGAAAAAGTTAAGAAATCGCTGGTTATAACACGAGGAATGAAAAATAAATTGCGCAATATGGATAAAGATAATGAGATGACATATCCTGATGAGCCTGATCAACTCAAAGTATTGGAATGTACATCCATTAAAGATATAAAGCTAGCTAAAAAATTAAAATTTATAATTGATGTGTCGACAAAAGAATTCACTTTTCTTGATAATCATTCTGTGAACGAATTGGCCATAAGATGTAGTGATAATCCTTATTATCTAGATAATATTTTGGAGAAGCTATCATCTGAGTTAAGCAGATTGAGTATTAAGAATATCGCGCTTAGTAAAAGTGACGATATATTTGAAATAATAACCCATGGGAAATTTAAAGAAAAAGTAAATAAATACTTAAAAAATTGTGACGTCAGAATTCTTTTATATGAAAATCCTCGAAAAATATTTAATGAAAAAGAAAAATATGAATTGATAAAATTATATCATGATACACCATGCGGAGGTCATTTTGGAGTAAGAAAAACATTATTAAAACTAAAACAGAAATATATATGGAAGAACATGTGCAAGATGGTAAAGAAATACGTATCTACATGTGATTTGTGTCAAAGAAATAAACAGATTAGACATACCAAAGAACCGTTAATGAAGACAGATACACCATTAAGTAGCTTTGATACAGTAGTAATTGACACGGTAGGACCCTTAAGACCCTCAGATAATTATAGATATATACTAACTATGCAATGTGAATTAACTAAATACATAATAGCTGTACCAATGGAGACAAAGGAAGCCAAATCAATAGCTAGAAATTTGAATGAACATTTAATATTGAAGTATGGAATATTCAAGACTCTAAAATCCGACAGAGGTACTGAATTTGTAAATGAACTAATGGATGAAATGTGTAAACTCTTAGATATAGAACAAAAGTTCTCTACACCTTACCATCATGAGACAGTAGGTTCAGTTGAAAGAAATCATAGAGTTCTAAACGAATATTTTCTTTCTTTTGTGAATAATGATAATTGGAATGAATGGATACCATATTATGCTTTTGCATACAACATAACACCACATGTTGACACAGGGTATTCACCATTCGAGTTAATTTTTGGAAAATTACCGACAATGCCAGGCGAGAAAGTAATGAATAGTGAAAAAGTGTATGATACAGAGAATTATGCTAAAGAATTAAGGCTTAGATTAAAACTTTCATTAGAAAACGCTAGAAATATAATTGAACAGACTAAAATCAAGAGAAGTTTAAATTCATTAAATAATACGAATAGAATAGATATTAAAATAGGAGATTTAGTTTTAGTTAAAAAGGAGAATAGAAGAAAAAATGAATCACCTTATCATGGTCCATATGAAGTAATAAATATTGATGATTTAAATGTTACAATAAGAATTAATAACAAAGAAAAAGTATTTCATAAGAATTTGTTAAAAAAATATAACAAGTAATGTAAACCAAAATATTTTTATTTTAAGACTCTTACTTTAAGTATGTATGTAAACAAAGAATCATTTTATTTCCGAATACAAAAAAAAAATATACTTAGCCCACTTAAGATCATATGTCAAAAGAACAATTTTTTAATTTTAAGTTATTCACAAGGAAACAACTTGACACCAACGAAAAGAATTGTCATAAAATGCATACAATTTGTTTATGCACACAAAAAAAAAATTGTATACATTTCTTTTAAGGGTGAGGGTGTAGTATGTCACCAACACATTATGTTGCCATACATTTAGATGTTCGATATTTTGTTTTGTTATGCTGATCGAGCGCCACTACGAGTTCATTGCTTTGTTTTTCTTTTTGTTTCGCAGCGCCACAGCGAGTTCATTACTCACTCATATGTAGGACAATGGTTTAGAGTTCCAATTGGAATTCAAGACTATTGTAATGAGTCAGTTGGCCAATGGGATTGAAGAATATCCCAATAGTAGAATCATTGAGTAAAATTCTAAAATATGAATATGAGTGAAAGACTCAAATGTATGACAACATATGTGGGATATTACATATACACATACATATGTAATTGTAACGATATTGAACTCTTTTCCTATTGGTTGGGAGTTGTTCAATATCGAGTATTTTTGTGAATATTAGAAAATAAGAACTCAATGTTAGATTTAAGAATTGTATATAAATAGCGAAGAAAAAATAAAGAAGGCAGACCTATTCTGAACTTGCACTTTGCTCTATTAGCAAAGTTAGAGCTAACCTCTGAGTTTCCTTTGTATAGTACAATAGTTTCAGTTGTCACCAAACAACTTCATCAGTTCCCTTTTCCGCCGACTCTGTATCGATAAACAGGTCAATAAGCCCATCCAGCAAATTAAACAAAATGAGAAGAATATTTATAATATATATGTGGTAAGTATTGATACATGTCTTGTCACAATTCATTATCGCGACATTTCATTAAACTTTTATACATTTTATTTCAGGAACTTTTGAATGATCTGAAGGACCCAGGAGAAAAACATTCCAAGGATCAAATAAACATCAGTCGCTGTATCAAGTAGTCATACACTAGTTCCAGAATCAAGGATCAAGATCTGTATGTATACAAGATTATATTGTCCTTTGTGAAATATTTGCACTCCATTTATTAAAATAAAGTGTGGCTAATGCATATATGCATTTACCTATTTATCTGACTTCAAATTACTAGTAATTTTGGCTATAATTTCTGACTACCGAATTGACTGGTTACTGTAATGCAATGAAGGGACAAGTGGCTTTCCGAAGACTATCGAATCGACTGGTTACTGGTAATGCAATGAAGAGACAATTGCCTTCACACGACTATCGAATTGGGTGGTTACTGGTAACGCAGTGAGGAGACAATAGACCCCTTCCTATGACATCCCCATGTTAAATTCACCAGTCTATAACATTGCGAGTAGATTGGGTGGTAACTAGGGGTGTTTACCAGTAGCCAGCAAAATTGCTAGTTATTCCCTAGTTACCCGAACAACTGGGTTTTGAAAACTCAATATGTAATGTAAAATTTATCATCTATTATCATAATAAAAAACAAATTTTGTTACATTATTTATTAGGATATTTCAGTTATAAGAACCGGATGGGATTTTATAGAGGTGTTCCCCCGGAAATATATTCAGTACGACTTTCCTCCTTTCATCTAAATATAATGGAATTCTCTTCACATTTAATAGCATGTAATTACTTTCAAAATCTATGATTGCTTTATACTTTACTCACTGTTAAAGTCATTTATAAAAAATACAAAAGTCTCACCTGAAAGTCCAAATTCACTGAAAGCATTAACAATCGCCTTTTTGGTGACTCTGTGTTTGTTTTTTAATGCATTCATTGTTATTGGATTTTTTAAGATTTACTAAGAAAATTTAACACTGAAAATAAAAAGTCTCTTGTTCTAAAAACTTGCAATCTTTATTATTTCATTTAAAATAGAATATTTTAAAGAATTTTCATATAAAAAAATTAAACTCTATAATTAAATGCACAATTATTAACTACTATGTAAGCTTAAGACCTCTGTAGTCATGGCTTCTCTTCCTTTATACTTATAATTAAGTTATAAATATAAATATAAAACAAATAAATAAATAAAATGTAATAATTCATCTATTAGTAGCGATATATGTGTAAAGTGAAGTGAATTTATCATAAAAGTTGTCAAATACAAATAAATGATGCTTAATATTTAAAATTAAATCGATGTAAATTAATTTCGTTTTCTATTTTATTTTTTATGAAACAAATATTTTGGATTGAACATGCAGAAGTAACAATTATCAAAGACATATATAGTAAAGATTGGACCAATTGCAGTTTAATTTTACAATTATATTTTAGGGGGCATTCGTGTATAAGAGAACGGAACACAACATAAACATTGCATTTAAAATCGCTATTGAGAGAGAAAATTGCAAATAACACTGTGCAACATTTTTAAGGTGATCTTGTGCAAACAATTTGAACTGAGGATTTTTCGAAAGTACAGACCCAAACGACAAGAAACCCTAGTTGGGTTTTGTTGTGTCAGATCCAGCTCGGATTTTATGGCCCCATCTAAACATAGTTAAATATTGAGTTTTTAAAGAAATTCGGGGCTATATCTCTGAAACCGATGCGAATCTTCTTCTGGGCTCTGAAGCAAATTTGTAGATAAGAACAAGAATAAAATATCTGGAGAAATAATGAACTCGAAAAACTACATTTATTGCCTAAAATTTCAAAATATATGCAAAAATTCCACAATTTTTATACATTTCGCACCGTATCTCCAAAACCGAATATTTTCTTTTGGAATATTTTTTTCTGAATATTTTCTTTTGGAAAAATATTCCCTGGAATATAATACACAACTCTTCAGAACTTGTCATTGTTGTAAAATGTCTCTTTGCCGTTGTTTTCAGCACATTTTTCAACGACGATTTAATAAAAATGCCAATAATGTAGTGAAATCCGAAATGCGAGAATAAACTGTTGGTGTGAACTGTGTTTGAAATACGTGTTGTAAAAGATATGAAGTAAAATACCGCTGAAACAACATGAAGGGAGCATATTAGAGTTTCAGAATGTTCTAAAGAATTGTTAAGAACTTTATACGGAAGATTTTTGCAAAAGGTTACTTGGTTCAACTCCCAACAGTTTAGGCGATACTGACCAGAATTTCAGCAATTATGTAAAATTTTCCATATTTTATAGATTTTGATGCCCTAGATGGAGTTTTTCCTATGTGTTTTTTTTTCGAAAGATAAGTTCTACTTGTTTAGGGCTACAATATTGCTAAAGACAGCAAGGCCAAATTCCTATTCGTTTCTGAGATAAAGGCCTGATCAATGCAAAAAAGTGTAAATTTAGCCCGGTTTAGATGATAAAAAAACAAAATAACGAAAAAACATTATTCTCATTACAAAATGCTATATTGAACAAAAAAAAAAAAAGAAGGAAACAGTGTAAAAAAAGAACAAACTACAGTCGAACGAATTCATTAATTTATTTGTATACATATTTTTGAAATAAATGTTTAAAGGAGAGAAAAAAATCGATTTTGTATACTTTTTTCTCAGTTAAGTTCTGTACCAATCCAATTAAAATCTAAAGCGTTCCAAAAATATTGACCTTGCCGATGTTCATCTTGAAGATTATGTTGTATTAATTAACAATGGTTTGCCATAAATGTTATTTCCCATTGAACGCAATTTGATCATAAACAAATATCTATATCAAACGCTTTCCACAAACTTTTAACATATTCATACATAGGTAGCTTTAATCATACTTTCGGTCAAAAGTGAAGTCGTATTAAGTGTTTTCGTTGTAAAAGCGAATAAATGGAAAATATCTATATATATAATAATAATATCTTTCTGTGTGTAAACAAACCAATGGTTTTCAAAGTTAGTGAAATACTAAAAAACAAGTAAAGTCATGTTGAGCGTATAATTTTGTAGATCAACTATAACTCCCTCAACGATTTAAAATAACCGATAAATGTTGGCCGTACAGTATATTTGAAAAAGTGATGACAGGAGTGCCTGACTATTTCAATATTGATACGATAACAGGAGCAGGCAGGAACAATCGCATGTCTATTTCTATGGAAGTTACGGAGAATTATAAATCAGATGGATACATTTCTAACATGGCAACTCGTAAAAATATCGTGATTATACACATTTATTTCCTTTATAGCGCTGAAGATTGTCGACCGAAATAAAGTGGTAAAATCTAAAACCGTTCATATATTGATGTACTAGCAAAATGCCCGCTACTTCGTATGCGGATAGCATATAAAAAACAAATAAACAATATATAATATGGAAATGACAAACACTGAAAATTTGGTGGCACTAATACCAATTTTAATCAATATTTATTTTTATCTTAGTACTGTACGTACCCTTTAAGTTCGATTTTCAAAAAGATCAGCCGTATCTCACCCTTACACATTAACAGCGAGATCAACGTTGCACACCAATACACACCCTAACTCCAAAAAATAAAAATTCCAGCACTGTCCCTACACCCAAAACCAAATTGAGTACCATTAAATAATTTTCGTATACTTATGGTACGTATTTCGACGATATATCTCATCCATACACAGACATTAATACAAAATAATTACAGTAAATTCCATAATAATTACAGTATTTCCAAATCTCAAGATTCCAGCTGTATCCGTTCGTCCAATTCCAAATTGTACCAAATTTCAAAACTTCCTCAACGCAACAGGGCTACAATAATCATACTTTCAAATTGCAGGATTCCACCGCTATCCGTTCACCTACATACAAATTGTATTAAATTTAGTACCATAAGTTTGCTTTTTCAAAACAACCTGAATCCTACTCTTCGACTGTAATCGTAATTCCAAATTTCAGGATTCCAGCTCTATTAATTCACCCGAATCCAAATTGTATCAAATTTAGTACCATTTCATTCCCAAACAAAATTTTCAGGATTCCAGGTCTACACGTTCACCCAAATCTATATTGTACCATATTTAGTACTTCTCGTACCCATACGTACGACTTTTCAAAATTTCCTCAATACTACACTCCTACAGTAATCTTAATTCCAACACTATCCGTTTACTAAAATTCAAATTGTACCAAATTTAGTGGTTTTCGTACCCATAAGTACGAATTTCCAAACTATCTCAATTCTACTGTCCGGCAGTAATCTTAGTTCCGTTCATCCAAATCCAAATTGTACCAAATTTAGTACCATTTAGTACTTTTCGTACCCAAAGGTACGAATTTCCAAAACTATCTCAATCCTACACCCCTACAGTAATCTTAATTCAAAACTTTAGGATTCCATCTCTATCCGTTCACCCAAATCCAAATTTATTACTGCTCGTAATCATAAAAACGAACTTCCAAAACCATATCCTTATTTCAACGCCATTTCCCAACCTTGATTCCCATACCAAATTTGAAGATTCTAGCTTTATCCATTAAAAATATGCAATTGGTACCAAATTTAGAAACTTTTAGTACTTTTCGTACACTTATAGGTCGAGTTTCTAAATACCCTTTGGTACATCTTCCTAACTCTCCACCAATGACCACTCGTTCAAAATTTCAGAATTCTAGCTCTTCGCGTTTGCCTAATACAATGGATTCCATATTTAGTACACTTTAGTACTTTTCGTACCTTTCTACGGCGAATTTCCAAAAACGCCTTTACACAAAAACAAATTGTACCAAATTCTGTACAATTCGATTTTCCAAAACAACCTTAATCCTTTACTTAAAAAGTAACCATAATTCCAAATAACAGGATTCCAGCGCTATCCGTGCACTCAAATCCAAGTTGTACCATTTGGTACATTTCGTACCCATAAGTACGAATTTCAAAAACTACTTCCATCTCAATCTTATACTCCAACAGCAGTCTGACCGAATTCCAGGATTCCAAATTGTATCACAGGTAGTACCACTTAGTAATTTTCGTACCCTTACTACCTCAGTCCTACACTCCAATAGTTATCCTAATTTCAAATTTCAGGACTCAAACACTATCCGTCACCCAAATCCAAATTCTACTCTATAGCCTACCGCGAACGGGTTTCAAATTCTAACTCTTTCCGTTTACTAAAATTCATACTTTAAATTAAAATAAATAAAATTAAAATACTTAAAATTCAGGATTCCAGTTCTATCCGTTCACCCAAATCCAAATTGTAATAAATTTAGTACCATTTAGTACTATTCGTACACATAAATACGAATTTCCAAAATTTCCCCAATCCTATGCTCCAACAATAATCTCAATTTCAAATTTCAGGATTCCAGCTCTGTCCGTTCACTCGAATCCCTATTGTACCAAATTTAGTACTTTTCGAACACATAAGTACGACTTTCCAAAACCACCCTCATATCTCAGTCCTACACTTCACAGTAATCCTAATTCCAAAATTCAGGTTTCCAGCTACATACATACGTTCACCCAAATCCAAATTGCACTAAATTTAGTACCATTTAGTACTTTTCGTACCCATAAGTACGAATTTTCAAAACTACCTCAATTCTACACCCCACCAGTAATCTCAATTCCAAATTTCGAGATTCCAACTATATCCGTTCACCCAAATCCCCATTGTCCCAAATTTAGTACTTCTCATTAACATAAGTAAGAAGTTCCAAAACTTCCCCAGTCCTACACTCCAACAGTAATATCAATTCCAAATTTCAGGAATCCAGCTCTATCCGTTCACCCAAATCCAAATTGTACTAAATTTAGTACCATTTAGTACTTTTCGTACACTCAAGTTTCCAAAAACCCTTTGGTGCATATTTCTTACTCTTCATCAGTGATCCTCAGTCCAAATTTGAGGAATCAAACTCTATCCGTTCACCCAAATCGAAACTGTACCAAATTTAGTGCTATTTGGTATTTTTCGTACCCTATGTACAAATTTCCAAAACTTCCACAATACTAAACTCCACCAGTAATCTCAGTTCCAAATTTCGAGATTCCAGAGCTATCCGTTCACCCAAATACCCATTATACAAAATTTAGTTCCATTTAGTACTTTCCGTACACATAAGTACTAATTTCCAAAACCACCCTCATATCTCAATCCTACACTTCAACAGTAATATTAATTCCAAATTTAAGGTTTCCTGCTCTTTCCTTTCACCCAAATCTAAATTGTACTAAATTTAGTACCATTTAGTACTATTCGTACACATAAATACGAATTTCCAAAATTTCCCCAATCCTATGCTCCAACAATAATCTCAATTTCAAATTTCAGGATTCCAGCTCTGTCCGTTCACTCGAATCCCTATTGTACCAAATTTAGTACTTTTCGAACACATAAGTACGAATTTCCAAAACCACCCTCATATCTCAGTCCTTCACTTCACAGTAATCTTAATTCCAAATTTCTGGTTTCCAGCTACATACATACGTTCACCCAAATCCAAATTGCACTAAATTTAGTACCATTTAGTACTTTTCGTACCCATAAGTACGAATTTTCAAAACTACCTCAATCCTACACCCCACCAGTAATCTCAATTCCAAATTTCGAGATTCCAGCTTTTATCCGTTCACCCAAATCCCCATTGTATCAAATTTAGTACCATTTAGTACTTTTCATACACATAAGTACGAATTTCCAAAAGTTCTTCAATCCTACACTCCAACAGTAATCTCAATTCCAAATATCAGGATTCCAGCTCTATCCGTTCACCCAAATCCCTATTGTACCAAATTTAGTACTATTTAGTACTTTTCGTACACATAGGTACTAATTTCCAAAACTACCCTCATATCTCAATCCTACACTTCAACAGTAATATTAATTCCAAATTTCAGGTTTCCAGCTCTATCCGTTCATTCAAATACAAATTGTACTAAATTTAGTACCATTTAGTACTTTTCGTACCCATAAGTACGAATTTTCAAAACTACCTCAATCCTACACCCCACCTGTAATCTCAATTCCAAATATTGAGATTCCAGCTATTATCCGTTCACCCAAATCCCCATTGTATCAAATTTAGTACCATTTAGTACTTTTCATACACATAAGCACGAATTTCCAAAACTACCCTCATATCTCAATCCTACACTACAACAGTAACCTTAATTCCAAATTTCAGGTTTCCAGCTCTTTACGTTCACCCAAATCTAAATTGTACTAAATTTAGTACCATTTAATACTTTTCGTACACATGATTGGTAATTTTCCAAACCATTTCCTTTTAGAAGCACCACTTCCCAACCTTGATTTCCAAACCAAATTCCTATATTCCTGGGGCCTATTATTGATTTCATTAATTAGTTATCGATTTCTTCAAATTACAGATTTTGAAATTGAATAGTTATGACTGTACATCTCCATATACGATAAAATTCTTAATTGCAAATAAATAGTGGTAGTATGCACAATTTTATTGCACTTTCATTGATTTGCAAACATTTAGTTATTCACGACATCTGTTGCAATGGAAGATAACAAATGTCTTGTCTTTCTATTATTTAGTGGTTTACGGTAAAATAATTGCGCCTAGAAGTAAACTACAAAATTTGAAATTATGTGTGATCGTTTACGGTATCATGAAGTTATAGCATTGTTAATTTGACACATGTCTTGCAGAGGGCCAACTAAGTGCATAAGTACGTAATAATAATGAAAAATAAGGATTTTTGTTGTTGTTATTTTTTGTGGTTCCAGGACGAATTTTCTAAAACCCGGCCTTATCTCGCACATTTGCATCAACAGTGACCCACTGGTAAAATTTCAAGCTCCTAGCTTTAGCCGTTTTGGCTGGGCGTTGATGATGAGTCAGTCAGTCAGTCAATCACTTATCACCAAGCTCATTTATATATATAGAAAGGTAAGTTTTTTGATATTTAAAATAATTTTTTCGAATATTACACCCTACCGAGGTTTTCAATTTCCATGAGTTTTAATTTACCATGTATTTCAAAGACAGATGTCTAAAATTTGGTATAGACATTTATTTAATAAGCACATTACGGTCGTCTGCTGCAAAAATTCTAAAGTACATAAAGCTATTACATAATAATATACATCAACAAATATTGTCATAGATAAGATATCAATTCAAATATTCAGAATAAATCCAAGACATTACAGAAAACCTACATTTCTTTCCGTCTACTTAAAAATATTTTTTAACTAATTAAACACAAAACCAAAAGGATTGATATTACGCCAAATATCCACCCTCATAACATTTATTATTCTATGAAACATAACGTTTTTGCTTCTCCTGTAAACTTGTTTATTAAGTTTTTGGGCGTTTATGGTGACGATATGTAGGCCCATTCTAAAACGAGAGCATATAGTGAGATAATTTGTAAATATGTGTAATATTTTATGACAATCAAATGAAAAGAATAAAAAAATTTATCCTATACAGAATTAAATTTTTACAAGCCAATAATAATTATAACAAATAAGTTAAGGAAACTGATGAGGATGATTCGAAACTGTAGTATTCTCTGCGTCCACCCAAAATAAACACAAAAAAATAAAATGCCAGAGATAGGCCCAAAACTTCTGTTTAATAAATCAAACAAATAATGAACGAACACAAGAAACAAAGTAATATGCTATTAAATTGTCAAACGTTAACAAAAATGCATTTTAAGTGGGGCTTCTTCATATTAACATTCTCTTTTAAGAAAGCATTCCTTAATCCGAACTTAATACATAATATAAGTATAGCTATATATAGGTGTGACTTCAAAGACGTTATATCAAATGTCACCATACGTCACCAAAGAAATGTCTATTTACAATATATATCAATAAATAAAAATATTTCCCAATTATTTATAAAATTTGTTATTTCTGTTTTTAAGTTTATACTTGAAAGTAACATGAGATGTTTTATGTCAAAAGAAGAAATATTCTAGACAAAATATCATTATAAGTCTCAGTATTAAACAATGTATCTAGGCAAATCTTTTTTTAAAAAAATTTGTATTATAGCTAAAAACTATTTGCTAAAAATTATTATATTTAGGATTGATTTTTTCAAATTGTTGTATACTGAGTAAAAATCTCCAAAAATTCTGTATTTTTTGGAAATATTTTAAAAAGAAGAAATGTTCCAAATAAAATAGAATAGAAATATTCTGATTGGATTTGTTATGACCATTGTAGTGTGAATATGTGGTACATGTTACCATACCTTCTGTATGCAACATTATTTTCACACTTTTTTGAGACTTGGATGCCCACTTATGCAACACGATCCCTATACTTTGATGGGAACCATTGCCCACACTGTTCTCACAGCACCAAGCTAGCCAGCATGTATTATGCTTATATACATTATGATTATAAACATCTTTCTTTCTTTCTTTCATCATCCGATTGAGTCTGTTAGTGAATAAAGTAATGAGAAGTCGCACTATACGGCTCTCTCAAATAAAATATACGTTTTTATTTCATGACAATTTATATAAGTGTTTTTATTTCTTGGCGATTCTGTCATTTCATATCAAAGTATTTGCGGACCTTAGTGAAAATGTACATTGTAAAAATTCAAGTAAAAGTGCTATCAACAAAACCACAAAGACAACAACTATTGCAAACTGAAAAAACACAGTAAAATAGAAAATAAATCTTTTGTGATTCACTGACATTATGGAAATGAAAACATTAAATGATGGAAGTATTACCAGTTCAAATTTCGCCAAGACTATTGCCAAGTTAAAAACATCCAAATGGAAATTTTATGGTTCACAAGTTCACCAGATTTTACCGACAACATTAAATGATGGAAGTATTACCAGTTCAAATTTCGCCAAGACTATTGCCAAGTTAAAAACATCCAAATGAAAACTTTAATGGTTTAAAAGTTCATCAGATTTTACCGACAACATTAAATAATGGAAGTATTACCAGTTCAAATTTCACCAAGACAATTGCTAAGTTAAAGACCTCCAAATGGAAATTTTAGTGGTTCAACAACCTCCAGATTTTACCGACAATCTTAAATGATGGAAGTATTACCAGTTCAAATTTTGCCAAGACTATCGCCAAGTTAAATACATCCAAATGGAAATTTTAATGGTCCAACTGTTCAACAATCACCAGATTTTACCGACAATATTAAATGATGGAAATATTAACAGTACAAATCTGGCCAAGTTAAAGACATTCAAATGGAAATTTTAGCCGCTTAACAGCTCAACAATAAAGGCTGGACAATTTGTTTTTTAAATTTTATTACTTACCTACTATTTTATACATCAAGCCATTATTACATTTTGAAATATTGTATTTAGTTTGTTTTCCTTTTGAACTTCCCAAAACACTTGCTATTTGTTTTTTCTATCTAAGAATATAAAATAGTAGTAGTAGTAGACTTCTTTATTGATTGAATAATTTCTTAATACGATACAATTCATTTAAGTGAAACAATGTGTTATTTTTTCAAAATTAAGAAGTTAAAGTATTTGGCGACATTGTTTTACAATAAACGTCTGTCGCATATTATTTTAATAAACTTATCTAATAGAGATCATTTAGTATTAATTGCCGATATTTATAGGACATCTCTAAGTAGTTTGTTAGGTTTTGCCAATCGCCTTCCTCTTGACCATTAAGTATTCCAATAATATCACCATGATTTAGGATTGATTTCCGAAAAGCTAACCGTCTATTTTCTTGAAGAATAGGGCATATGGCCAGGAAATGTTGTAAGGTCTCAATCTCTCGCATGTTACCTAACTTACACACCTTGTTCGAGTTATCTATATCGAAATTGTTGTATCCTAAAGGGATCATCCCACTGCGAGCTTTAAATATCCATACAATTTGTTCATATGAGAACTTTTCATGCAGATAAAGCTGTGTTCTGTTCGGATCTAGATATTTATATAAACGTAGGCTTTGACACAGCTCTTTTCTTTGCAGTTTTTCTTCGTATAAGTGTTGTTTCATATTGTGTAATAATTTACCACAGAAAGCATTCCAGCTAGCTAGTGAAGACATTGTTTGTGGCCATTCTATGTCGAATGTATGGGCCCATTATTTAAATTCTTTTGCCCAAAAATATTTCGGGATAGGGTAAGTTCTGACAGTCGATTTGGCAGTCTGTTGTGTGTGTATCGAAACAGAGTTCTTCCTATGTAATTTAGATGAAGTCCAATTGTATATATTTGTGTGTCTTCAACTCCGGTTTCCAACATGATTATATAGTTTGGGGTGAAGCTTGGAACTCGCAAGATTCGTTTGAGAAAATGTCTTTGTACCGCATTAATTTCTTCAAAGTAAGAGAAACCCCACACCTGAGCCGCGTACGTTTGTATCGATCTACAAACAGATATAAATAGCTTCCATTTAGCATTCATATTTACGTCTGGCCTTTCTATGAATTGTTTCCCGGTTGCGTGTATTGCATTCTTCGCTTCAGTATTTCGATACTCTATATGTTTGCCAAATTTCATTTTCGGGGTAAAAGTCACTCCAAGATATTTGAACTCGTTGGATATCTTTATTTCCATGCCATTGTAGGTCCATTTTTCATATTTGCTCAATTTTCCCCCGTTTCTGAATACCATAATTTCTGATTTTGACAAATTTACCTCCAAACTCCACATTTTGCAGTACATCTCCAGTTTGTGTATCATATTCTGTAGCACTTTGATATCATCTGCAAGTCGTACGTTAAGATCGCCGACGAATAATCCACCTTCAATGAAATCGTGTAGATCATTTATATACAAAGCAAACAGCAACGGCGATAGAATGCATCCTTGCTTCACGCCCTTCGTCGTTTCAAAGTATTCGGAGAGTTCTCTTCCATCCCACACAGCGGACTGAGTATTTGCATATATTTTTTCCATCAACGATGAAAATTTATAGGATATTCACCAGCGACCATTTTATAATATATTACTCAGGATTTTTTAAGCTATGTAATATGTTTTTTGGCCTGGATGGCTTTGTATTACACTATGGATTTATAAATAAATAAATAATAAATATTCCGATTTGACGCAGTTTGTATATAAAGGCTTGTCTTGAAATATTGTCAAAAGCTGCTATTTTCTGCTATTTTGTTTTAGTTTTAATTCAACAATAGAAGCAATATTATAGACATTATCGATCGTTGAATAGTTTTTTCGGAATCTTGATATTCAGTTAGAATTTTATGTTCCTCAATCCAATTATATAGTCTTTCGTTTAAAAGTCCCATAAATATCTTCGCTCCACAATTCATAAAAGTTATGCCTCTGTAATTTGCGGATTCATTAGGATCTCCTTTTTTGTGTATTGGGAATATTATTGTTTTGCTGAAAATGGTTCTATCTTCCCATAATATTATATGCATCTAAAAGCTGATTATGAAATTCATCCGTGCCATTAATGAAAAACTCGTAAGGTATTCTATCTTCACCTGCCGCTTTATTTCTTTTTAAACTTGCCAACATACTCTTCAATTCGTGGATCGTAAGCTCCATATCTAAATCTGCGACTTCTGTGTATTGTGGTGCGTGGTAAATAAGAGAGATTTCGTTGGAATTATTGAGTAAGTCTTCGCAATAGTTCTTGAAAACTTCAGGGGTAATATTACATTCAACTAGGTTTTTTGGTTACGGATTTCTCTGGCAGTTCTCCACCAATCTTTAGAGTTTTGATATGATTTAGGCTATTAGAAATGGTGTTGCAGTACTCTGTTTTACTAAGGGTACATATCGATTTGTAATCTTTCTGTGACCTTATATAACGCTTTTTATCATCTATGTCATTTGTCCTCCTGTAAATTTTGAGCAGCTTAATGCTTTGTATTCTTGCATTATTACAACTTCTATTATACCATTTATTTTTTGGTTCAAATGACGGTTTTGTACTAAACGATTTAGTGCATGACTTTTTTATTATATCGCAAATTCGACTGAGACTCATTTCACTAGTTCCGTCGGCTGTATGTAAATATTCATTGATCCTTCTTTGGTAATTACTCTTATCTTCATCTTTCCATATGAGCTTCGGTAAAAGTGACATATATTTAAAGTTCTGTAAATCGGATTTAAAATTGATGATTGTAGTGATAGGGAAATGATCTGACCATATGTTATTATCCACTTTGAATTCAACAATAATTTGAAGTATTGCCTTAGACACAGCACAAACATCGTTTACTGATTCACCCAATGATGAGAGATATGTTAGATTTCCCTCTTGATCACCTTTGGTTATACCGTTTAAAATTAGAAGGTTAAAATCTTCAAAAAATTGTACGAACTGCGTGCCTTTCAGATTTACGGTTTTATCTTTAGATTTTCTTGTATTAAAACCCGCACAAAATCGTTCCTTATATAAGTCTTCAACTTCTTAATTTAGTTCTCCAATTCAAACATTTAAGTCTCCCATAATAATGGGGTTGGGTATTGTAGCGACTTGAAAATACTGTTTCAGTTTCCTGAAATCATGTTCCCAGGTGGCTGGCCGAAAATATTGAGGCATAATGGTATATATTTTTTCTTTTGTATGTAATTTTATAAAATGCTTTCCTTCAAACTCGATTGTTTCATGGGTAATGTCAATGTGCTTCAACTGTTTGCTAATTCCAATGATTGTACCACCTGCTGCCCTACCAAATCTATGAACTCGTATAGCCGGATCGAAGATCAGGTGAAATCCCTTGAAATACGATCTTGCTCTTTCTGTTTTTCCTAATTCTAAATGCGTCTCTAGAAAATTAAATATATCAAAATTGTTGATGTATTTGAAAAATGAAGGATAAAGGTATTTATTTTCGAGACCATTTATATTATACGATACTATTGAGACATTATTTGGTTTAATATCGGGGGCATTGCATATTAATTTTTTTGATTGCATATCTGTATTTAATTCATCGTATTTTAACGATATTGATTTTATTTGATCTCCGTATAACTTAATCAGCTCACTTTCCCCATCAGCATTGCCAGATACGAGTTTGTTAGCAAAATTCCATCTAAACCAGCGACCATATATGTTCATCCTATCTTCTCTTATATTAATTTTGTGCTTTAAACTAATGAATAATAATTTCTTTTTTATAATGAGCAAGGTTTTCTTGTGTATTTGTTTGTTCGGTATCATATCACGTTCAATGGATATATTAGATCCTGCCAATTTTTTGGTATTACGAAATACATCTTGAACTGCTTGTTCTTTTTCAAGCTGTATAATAACTGCCATTTTGCCATTGCGATCAAATACCTTGTTTACATTTTTTAATCGTTCCATATATAAGTCTCCAACTTTTTTTTTTCTTTTTGATCTTTGTTTAGCTCATCTTTTAGTGATTGATTTTCCAACTTCAGGGCATTCATGTCAGAACCTATGGCACCAATCTCGACTTTAATTTCCTCAATATCGGATTTTGTGGGTGACGTCTTGAGTTTTTCGTCTAAATTTGAATTTATAGTATCCTTTATGAGATTTATTAATTGATTTTGATCCATGGTGGCAGTACTTTTATTGGTTTCTTCTGGCGATCTGATATCTCTGTGCTTACGTTTGGATAACTGACTGCTACTGTGCATACTTTCCAAACCTGTGCATACTTTCCAACCATGAATGGCAATGCTACTAATTGTAGTTACTGTTATCGATAACTATTATTATTGTTATCGTAATTTTGAAACCTGCAAACTTGGTTGGAGAAGACCAGCTGATATTTTTATTTTGTTTTGGAGTTTTTATTTACTCGTTGGATTGCAGATTGAGTGACAATGTTTGTATAAAAATTATTGATTATAAAATTAAATAATGCCGCTCACCGCAAAGTTGATAAGTGAATATTTCTTGTGGATGTACTGCTGTTGCTGGTGGGATACAATATGCTATCCAAAACAATGTGAGATACGCGTTTCTTTGTGGTTTATTTGGCAATTTAATAAGAGCGGCATTACAACACGTCCGTCCTTTACGAATATAACTCTATCGATCGAATATGAAATAAACAAAATATAAAAAAGATGCAAGATAATACTGACATAGTAATAAGGGTCGCCAATTCGGTCATGGAAAGGCAATGACCGGTTCACACCAGGATGCCCAAGATCCTGTCCTTCAGAAGAAGGACAGAATTGGACCATGTTGGTATGAATACCCTTTTTGGTGTGTTTTTAATGACCCCAAAAATATTAACAGAACTAACTGCTTTAATTTATTAAAGTGATCCTTTATTATAGATCTTTCACACTTTGCAAAATGTATGATCCTATAATAAAGGATAATAAAGTCAAGTGATCTTTTGATTAAGGGTCCTTCTTAATTTCGTGATTGTTTTTCTGCAATTACTACCCTCTGAAAAGGTAGTTTGCAAATTTGTCGTTTGTTAAGGAATATTAAATTAATTGTTTTTGTTTGTTTTGATCCTCTAAGATAGGATCTTTTATGATTGTTACCCGCAAGGCTTTTTATAATAGCCATTTCGTATAGGTTCATTTATGTCGCTTCGGAAGCTTCGTTAAAATTTTTATTGATCTGAAATTGGTGGCTCAGTGTCTAAAATAGACAAGCCGAATGCCAATGTAGTAAATGACATTGTGCTTATGGTTAAGCACCCATCAGTATACTTTATTATAATCATAGCATTGTTGGCCGCGAAATTGAGCGACCTGACATAACGCCCAAGGACATAACGCCCAAATTTAATTTTGGGCGTTATGTCCGCCCTGACCCCGGACTTAACACCCAAAATAAAATTGAGTGTTATGTCCGCCTTAACTCCGGACATAAGGCCCAATAAATATCGGACACAACGCCAAACGTTTTCGGGCCTTATGTCCGCATTGTAAATGGACATAACGCCCAAAGAATTATTTTATGTTTTTGTTTTCATATTTTAATGAATTAAAATTAAGCTTCGTTCCTATACTTTTTTAATGGTAAAAGTGTCAAAAGAGCAAGCCGACGAAAATGAGTTCCACATACACATTATTCCAAAATATACGGGAACGGAAAAATGGCAGAAACTCAAGAAAACTGGAACAAATGCCAAAGTCGGCGTTTCAGCGAAGCAGAAGCCGGCAAACAATTTGTCGCGTAAAAAGTTTCTAAAGAGAAAGCTATTTAGCGCCATTTTTGTTCAAAGAGAAGTGAACATTTTTCAACTGTTTTGTTGTACGGGAACGCATTTTGAAGAAAAATGTGTTGAATGTGTAAAAACTTTTTAGTTTAAATTGCACTGTTCCAGAAACTGGAAATTCAAAAATAAAAAAAAAAAATTGAAAATGGTAGACTCTTTCATTTCCTATAATGGTTAAGTAGATTTTAAAAATGATTTTATTGATCCGAATAGCGAACACATGACAAAACGGAAAGTTTGACAGCGTGTCGAGTGATCTATTTCTTATTGTAAATTAAAAATTAAGTTGTAGAGCAAACCTAAAGTTGCTGGAAACGATGGAGCAAAGGTCAAAAAACGGTATATTTTATAAGAAATAGCGCTCTCGATTTGGAGATGAAAGCCTTTGGTGAGTATATACTGAACCCCGAAGGACAGAATTTGCTGGAGACCCTAAAAGCCATCTGGAAGCAGCGTTACATCTTTGTTCGCTGTTGTTTAAGCTTATATTTAAGATGACATATCTTCAGTCAAATTAAATGGGGATTTTTTCGTAGAACGTTTCGACCTTCTAACTCGCTTCCTTCAATGTCCTTTTCGTCCTTTATTTCAACAACGGCAATAAAAGTGGCACAAGATTAAATTTGTCAGCTTCGGAATATTCTACAAAAATTACGCTCGAAAGAAGTAGAGGGGTAATGCCGGTTCCAAATTAAAAAGCGCCTTTTTTGCCTATTCGGCCCACTGTGAAGGCTATGTGTGTGAGAGAGAGATAGTGTGTGTGTGTGAGACAGAGAGCAATACAGAGGGAGAAAAGAGAAAGATCGCTAGATCGAGAGAGTATTTGGAGAGCAGAGCTTAAATTACATCGTTCGTCGTGGGTTGACGTGTTTTGTTTTAGCTCCTACAAAAAACGTTTTAACCCGTTAAAAAATCAGTTAAAAAGAGCCGTATATATTGAAACCAAATAAAATTTACAACCTGTGTTTTTGGTACTGAAATAAAGTTCGTTAGCATTAGGAATCACTGTGATATAGTTAAAAAGTAGTACTGTGCTTATTTTAATTGTAGAACATTTCTCTGAGGATGAAATTCACAGAATTTCGAAATATTGGAAATTAAATAAATACAACAACAAAGGCCTCAAGCTCGAAAACACACTTCTTTTATTATTTTCCTCTACTGTAAGTTTAGCTACTTCTAATTCGTTGATTTTCATGATAGGTAAGATCTTGATATAATGATCAATTAGCTTCTTCTCTCCAACCTTGATGGGCAAATATTCTTCACGTTTGTCAAAATCAACTATTTCTAATTTCGCCATCGCATAGGACAGGAAAATGAGGGCCAGTGTCAGTTCCATTTCTGCAATTATAATCGAATTTATTTGGGAAAATTTAATAATATGTCATACAATGTTTAATTATTATTATTAGAATCTAATACGTTACCTCTTCTAGAAGGTTGTTGAGTTGGAAACGCAATACTATCAGGATTTTGAAATCGTTTTTTCTTCTTTACGTGTGTTTTGTAATATATATTATATAATATATTATTAGGCATGTCATCAGCTCTATTCTCATTTAGCTTTGCGGTTTTAAGTTCTTTTTTTCACGAATTTTTCGTATATATCATTATATTCATTCTCATTTATTTTGCCATTCACAAAATCAGGGGGTTTTATATTGGTTGTGCTATGTATAGTTTCGTTATAATATCCATTAATTAGAATCATTGTTCTTCAATTGGAATATGTCTCATAGTATGCATTAAAATTCTTAGATGTTCATTTATTGTATTATGGAGTCTTTCCACATCACTGTTATGATTTAGGCTTGATGCAAAAAGGATTTCAATATTTTTATCTTTCAAAAATGTATTGATTCCCTTGGATTACATTGCCAGTTCGTCATCAGTTATAATCTTCTTTATATGTCCGTACGTACTGATGTATCTCAAAATAGCTTTCCTGAATTCGGGATCTGATCTTTTTTATTCTAGTAATAAGGGCAATCTTTGTGAACTTATCTATCATTGTGATACAAAGGGATTTATTGATAGAGTAAAATACATCTATATGAATTGTTTCGTTGGGCGCTTTTGGAGTTTCTGATATCATGTATGGTATCGACTGAGGGTTTCTTTCATATTTAGCTAAATTGCAAATCTCACAGTTATTTATGAATTCAATTATTTTTTCTCTTAATTTTGGATAGTATTATGTGCATTTTATTTGCGCAAAATTTTCATCTATACCTCTATGATTATTTCTTGAATGTTTTGCCGATATGATATTACGTATATTTTCCTCGTCTAACACGTCAATTAATTTATTTAAACATCTGGTTATTTTTATTTCTTTATACAATTCTCGATGAATATTAAAAAAATGTCAAATAATTCGTCTGTCAAGTAAATAACGTTGTGTTTACCTACATGAACGTGATTTGAAAAAATGGTTTTAACAAAATCATTATCGAACATTGGTGGCGTTTATTTAATTGGGATAGCTGTTACAATTTTGATTTTTCAAAATAGTCTGGCTTAATCCCTTTTGTTGTTTTAATATTTAAAACAACAAGTTTATTAGTGGAGAAGGTTTGGCATTGTTCGCCAAGGGGTAAGGCAAGGAAGACTAGTTTCGATCCACGCCACTGGATCTCATCAGTTCCCTTTGTTTCTTGTTTGTGGATATTCTCCACCGAAGTTATTTTTCAATAACTTCTTCAACAAGAAACTTTTTATACCCAAACATCAATCGTCAGCTCGAAGTATAAACGTAAACAAAGAAAAATATTCAATGAGAAGTTTTTCTTTGGTAACCTAACACAACTCCGACGAAAGTGTTTACGAAACAAAGCAAACCTTCTTCCACTCGTATTTGTCGTTGATTTTTCAACAAATGCACATACCCAAATGCTGTTTGGTAGCTTATATACCAACAACACACAAAACCGTGCCAGTGTTTCTCAAATAGAACATTGGTGGCGTTTATTTAATTGGGATAGCTGTTACAATTTTGATTTTTCAAAATAGTCTGGCTTAATCCCTTTTGTTGTTTTAATATTTAAAACAACAAGTTTATTAGTGGAGAAGGTTTGGCATTGTTCGCCAAGGGGTAAGGCAAGGAAGACAAGTTTCGATCCACGCCACTGGATCTCATCAGTTCCCTTTGTTTCTTGTTTGTGGATATTCTCCACCGAAGTTATTTTTCAATAACTTCTTCAACAAGAAACTTTTTATACCCAAAAATCAATCGTCAGCTCGAAGTATAAACGTAAACAAAGAAAAACATTCAATGAGAAGTTTTTCTTTGGTAACCTAACACAACTCCGACGAAAGTGTTTACGAAACAAAGCAAACCTTCTTCCACTCGTATGTGTCGTTGATTTTTCAACAAATGCACATACCCAAATGCTGTTTGGTAGCTTATATACCAACAACACACAAAACCGTGCCAGTGTTTCTCAAATAGAACAGTGGCGTGGATCGAAACTTGGGATAGCTGTTACAATTTTGATTTTTCAAAATAGTCTGGCTTAATCCCTTTTGTTGTTCTAATATTTAAAACAACAAGTTTATTAGTGGAGAAGGTTTGGCATTGTTCGCCAAGGGGGTAAGGCAAGGAAGACTAGTTTCGATCCACGCCACTGGATCTCATCAGTGGCGTGGATCGAAACTAGTCTTCCTTGCCTTACCCCTTGGCGAACAATGCCAAACCTTCTCCACTAATAAACTTGTTGTTTTAAATATTAAAACAACAAAAGGGATTAAGCCAGACTATTTTGAAAAATCAAAATTGTAACAGCTATCCCAATTAAATAAACGCCACCAATGTTCTATTTGAGAAACACTGGCACGGTTTTGTGTGTTGTTGGTATATAAGCTACCAAACAGCATTTGGGTATGTGCATTTGTTGAAAAATCAACGACACATACGAGTGGAAGAAGGTTTGCTTTGTTTCGTAAACACTTTCGTCGGAGTTGTGTTAGGTTACCAAAGAAAAACTTCTCATTGAATGTTTTTCTTTGTTTACGTTTATACTTCGAGCTGACGATTGATGTTTGGGTATAAAAAGTTTCTTGTTGAAGAAGTTATTGAAAAATAACTTCGGTGGAGAATATCCACAAACAAGAAACAAAGGGAACTGATGAGATCCAGTGGCGTGGATCGAAACTAGTCTTCCTTGCCTTACCCCTTGGCGAACAATGCCAAACCTTCTCCACTAATAAACTTGTTGTTTTAAATATTAAAACAACAAAAGGGATTAAGCCAGACTATTTTGAAAAATCAAAATTGTAACAGCTATCCCAATTAAATAAACGCCACCAATGTTCTATTTGAGAAACACTGGCACGGTTTTGTGTGTTGTTGGTATATAAGCTACCAAACAGCATTTGGGTATGTGCATTTGTTGAAAAATCAACGACACATACGAGTGGAAGAAGGTTTGCTTTGTTTCGTAAACACTTTCGTCGGAGTTGTGTTAGGTTACCAAAGAAAAACTTCTCATTGAATGTTTTTCTTTGTTTACGTTTATACTTCGAGCTGACGATTGATGTTTGGGTATAAAAAGTTTCTTGTTGAAGAAGTTATTGAAAAATAACTTCGGTGGAGAATATCCACAAACAAGAAACAAAGGGAACTGATGAGATCCAGTGGCGTGGATCGAAACTAGTCTTCCTTGCCTTACCCCCTTGGCGAACAATGCCAAACCTTCTCCACTAATAAACTTGTTGTTTTAAATATTAAAACAACAAAAGGGATTAAGCCAGACTATTTTGAAAAATCAAAATTGTAACAGCTATCCCAAATAAATAAACGCCACCAATGTTCTATTTGAGAAACACTGGCACGGTTTTGTGTGTTGTTGGTATATAAGCTACCAAACAGCATTTGGGTATGTGCATTTGTTGAAAAATCAACGACACATACGAGTGGAAGAAGGTTTGCTTTGTTTCGTAAACACTTTCGTCGGAGTTGTGTTAGGTTACCAAAGAAAAACTTCTCATTGAATGTTTTTCTTTGTTTACGTTTATACTTCGAGCTGACGATTGATGTTTGGGTATAAAAAGTTTTTTGTTGAAGAAGTTATTGAAAAATAACTTCGGTGGAGAATATCCACAAACAAGAAACAAAGGGAACTGATGAGATCCAGTGGCGTGGATCGAAACTAGTCTTCCTTGCCTTACCCCTTGGCGAACAATGCCAAACCTTCTCCACTAATAAACTTGTTGTTTTAAATATTAAAACAACAAAAGGGATTAAGCCAGACTATTTTGAAAAATCAAAATCATTATCGATTTTTTGGCTTTAATAATTTTCCGGTTTGAATGATGAATTTTTATTGTTTTTATAGAAGCTTATCCTGAACATATTTTTTCTATAATAATTTGGTTCTTGAAGAAATTTGTGTGTCTTTTACTAACATTTATTAATTTCTCTGGCTCCTGCTCTTCGATTTGAGAAACACTGGCACGGTTTTGTGTGTTGTTGGTGTATAAGCTACCAAACAGCATTTGGGTATGTGCATTTGTTGAAAAATCAACGACACATACGAGTGGAAGAAGGTTTGCTTTGTTTCGTAAACACTTTCGTCGGAGTTGTGTTAGGTTACCAAAGAAAAACTTCTCATTGAATGTTTTTCTTTGTTTACGTTTATACTTCGAGCTGACGATTGATGTTTGGGTATAAAAAGTTTCTTGTTGAAGAAGTTATTGAAAAATAACTTCGGTGGAGAATATCCACAAACAAGAAACAAAGGGAACTGATGAGATCCAGTGGCGTGGATCGAAACTAGTCTTCCTTGCCTTACCCCCTTGGCGAACAATGCCAAACCTTCTCCACTAATAAACTTGTTGTTTTAAATATTAAAACAACAAAAGGGATTAAGCCAGACTATTTTGAAAAATCAAAATTGTAACAGCTATCCCAAATAAATAAACGCCACCAATGTTCTATTTGAGAAACACTGGCACGGTTTTGTGTGTTGTTGGTATATAAGCTACCAAACAGCATTTGGGTATGTGCATTTGTTGAAAAATCAACGACACATACGAGTGGAAGAAGGTTTGCTTTGTTTCGTAAACACTTTCGTCGGAGTTGTGTTAGGTTACCAAAGAAAAACTTCTCATTGAATGTTTTTCTTTGTTTACGTTTATACTTCGAGCTGACGATTGATGTTTGGGTATAAAAAGTTTCTTGTTGAAGAAGTTATTGAAAAATAACTTCGGTGGAGAATATCCACAAACAAGAAACAAAGGGAACTGATGAGATCCAGTGGCGTGGATCGAAACTAGTCTTCCTTGTCTTACCCCTTGGCGAACAATGCCAAACCTTCTCCACTAATAAACTTGTTGTTTTAAATATTAAAACAACAAAAGGGATTAAGCCAGACTATTTTGAAAAATCAAAATCATTATCGATTTTTTGGCTTTAACAATTTTCCGGTTTGAATGATGAATTTTTATTGTTTTTATAGAAGCTTATCCTGAACATATTTTTTCTATAATAATTTGGTTCTTGAAGAAATTTGTGTGTCTTTTACTAACATTTATTAATTTCTCTGGCTCCTGCTCTTCGATATTATGAATTTCTATTCGACTTAAACAGTCGGCTACTTTGTTTAAGTGTCCCTGTTTGTAGTATATTTCGTAATCATACTCAGTTATTTGCATCCTCCACCTCATTAATTTAGAATTTGGTTCTTTTAAATTGTTCAACCAGACAAGGGGTTTGTAATCTGAATATAATTTAATTTTTCTTCCATAGACGTATGGTCTAAATTGTTTAAGACACAATTCCTAAACATTCTTTTTCTATGGTTGTATAGTTATTTTCATGCTCCTTTAATGTTCTGGATATGTATGCTATGGGCTTGTCATTTTGAGACAAATTTCCTTCTATAGATACGTTACTCGCATCTGTTGTTATTTCGAATGGTATATTAAAATCTGGATATACCAGTATCGGGGATTCAGTGAACTTTTTTTCAAATTATTAAATGCAGCAATATAGTCTGGGTTTGTAATATTGATGGTGGAATCCTTTTTTAAACATTGTGTCATTGGTTTTGCTATATAAGCGTACTTTTGTATGAATCCTCGGTAATAACCGGTCATTCGTATGAATGATTTTATACCTTTCTCTGTTTTAGGAAGTGGTAAGTTATTTATTATTTCAATCTTCTTTTTGTTAGGATATACTCCCTTCTCATTCACAGTATGACCAAGAAATTCCACCTCTTTTCTTAGAAATTCACATATTATAGTTGTTCGTTAAGTCTTGCATTTCTTAACAGATTTCAAATTTTTATTGTGTTCTTCTAAACCATTTGAAAAAATTATTATGTCATCCATGTACACCATACATTCCTTTTTTTTACATTTTTCTTTAGAATGTTATCGACCAATCGTTGAAAAGTGCTCGGTGCATTTTTCAATCCAAATGGCATCCTATAAAATTATAATGACCATTGTCAACTGACGCGAGGGTGTTTGTCAGTTCTACCCCAAACTAGGAAATTACTAGTGACTGTACTGTCTGAGGTGGAGTGGTACGATCACCTACCCCTGGAAACATCGAGTTTCCCGCGGACAAAAACTGACTACCGGCGTGTTCCCCTAAAACAAAAAGCAAATATGGATGTTGAAAATGAGATAAAAGTTACGGTGCAGGGCCTAAATAACCCAGTACTGGCGGGGCCCAGTGATCTGCCTGCGAGTCACACCTTGTCGTCATCAAGCGATCGTGAGCAAACATCTCCCACAGATGTGGGTGCCTTGGCATCTGTGGTCGAAGGTACGGCTACGAGCACAGAACCTAAAGGTAAAATGGAGGCGGAGACAGGGAAGCCTAGTCATAGATTAAACTTGACCCAACCAACAGAGTATGGGAGCGACCCTGACTCCGAATCCGAAAGGAACAGCAAAAACAATACTACCGTCGTGGAAAACTCAAATAAATAGGAGGTCCAAAAGATGGTAGAAGAAATAAGCGATAACATCGCAAAACTCTCAACAAATAAATTGCGGGTTACTGGGGCTCAAAGACGAAGGTATAATAAGAACCAGGTGATATAATTAATAAGTTGTACTGTGTTTATTTTAATTGTAGAACATTTCCCAGAGGATGAAATTCACAGAATTTCGAAATATTGGAAGTTAAATAAATACAACAACAAAGGCCTCAAGCTCGAAAACACACTTCTTTTATCATTTTCCTCTACTGTAAGTTTAGCTACTTCGAATTCGGTGATTTTCACGATAGGTAAGATCTTGATATAATGATCAATTAGCTTCTTCTCTCCAACCTTGATGGGCAAATATTCTTCATGTTTGTCAAAATCAACTATTTCTAATTTCGCCATCGCATAGAACAGGAAAATGAGGGCCAGTGTCAGTTCCATTTCTGCAAATATAACCGAATTTATTTGGGAAAATTTAATAATATGTCATACAATGTTTAATTATTATTATTAGAATCTAATACGTTACCTCTTCTAGAAGTTTGTTGAGTTGGAAACGCAATACTATCAGGATTTTGAAATCGTTTTTTCTTCTATACGTGTGTTTTGTAATATATATTATGTAATATATTATTAGGCATGTCATCAGCTCTATTCTCATTTAGCTTTGCGGTTTTAAGTTCTTTTTTTCACGAGTTTTTCGTATATATCATTGTATTCATTCTCATTTATTTTGCCATTCACAAAATCAGGGGGTTTTATATTGGTTGTGCTATGTATAGTTTCGGTATAATATCCATTAATTAGAATCATTGTTCTTCAATTGGAATGTGTCTCGTAGTATGCTTTAAAATTCTTAGATGTTCATTTATTGTATTATGGAGTCTTTCCACATCACTGTTATGATTTAGGCTTGATGCAAAAAGGATTTCAATATTTTTATCTTTCAAAAATTTATTGATTCCCTTGGATTACATTGCCAGTTCGTTATCAGTTATAATCTTCTTTATATGTCCGTACGTACAGATGTATCTCAAAATAGCTTTCCTGAATTCGGGATCTGATCTTTTTTATTCTAGTAATAAGGGCAATCTTTGTGAACATGTCTATCATTGTGATAAAAAGGGATTTATTGATAGATTAAAATGCATCCATATGAATTGTTTCGTTGGGCGCTTTTGAAGTTTCTGATATCATGTATGGTATCGAATGAGGGTTTCTTTCATATTTAGCTGAATTGCAAATCACACAGTTATTTATGAATTCAATTATTTTTTCTCTTATTGCATCCTCCACCTCATTAATAACTTTGTTTAAGTGTCCCTGTTTGTAGTATATTTCGAAATCATACTCGGTTATTTGCATCCTCCACCTCATTAATTTAGAATTTGGTTCTTTTAAATTGTTCAACCAGACAAGGGGTTTGTGATCTGAATATAATTTAATTTTTCTTCCATAGACGTATGGTCTAAATTGTTTAAGACACAATTCCTAAACATTCTTTTTCTATGGTTGTATAGTTAATTTCATGCTCCTTCAATGTTCTGGATATGTATGCTATGGGCTTGTCATTTCGAGACAAATTTCCTTCTATAGCTACGTTACTAGCATCTGTTCTTATTTCGAATGGTATATTAAAATCTGGATATTTTTTCGTTCGGTCCCACGCCACTCTTTCCCGCCCCACCCGACCGAGGGGGCCACCTCCCTATATCGTAGGGAACGCGTACACCCCATAGACCGGACTATGGAGGGTTAGTAGAATGATGGGATGACCGGCTACATATTAAATCAGCCGGCATACAGTAAAAGTAAACAAGTATTAATACACTAAAACTAATTATAATAAGGTTAGATGAAGAAGTACTAAATCACAAATCATGCATACGTGTCTGGCACTCACTACATACGCATAATAGCATTTTTTATCAAGTTTAAAGGGTCAGTAAACGATATACTATTATATACATTATTAAAGGATTCACATAAAGCTCTCATGGGATTATTAGCTTCATAATTGGTTCTAACGCGTGGCAAATTTATTGGGATAAAATTACGAGTTAAACGAGACGGGAAATTAAAATTTATTTCGCCTAATAAAAATGGAGAATCAATTAATCCACGAGTCAGTTTTATAATAAACATTGATTTCAACATGAAACGTCTTCTCTCGAGTGTAGGCAGGTCAATTAACATAAGACGACTTTCATAAGGGGGGAGCGGTACAGATGTATTCCAATTTAAGCCGCGGAGAGCAAACAAAAGGAATTGAATTTGAACAGATTCAATTTTATCTGAATAACACTTATAAGAAGGACTCCATATAATACAGCCGTATTCTAAGACCGGACGAACCAAGCTAACGAATAGACGTTTGGTGACGTAAGGATCCTGAAATTCTTTGGACCATCGCTTAATAAATCCCAATAATGACTTGGCTTTATTAACACAGGAATCAATATGAAGATGAAATCTTAGTTTATTATCCAATATTACACCAAGATCAACGAATGACAAAACATTTTCTAATTTGTATGAACCAACATGGTATTCAGTGCAGATATGTTGAGTCCTAAATAGTGAAAGCTTTTTACATTTTTTAAGATTTAAGGACATTCCATTGACGCCACACCAGTTAGCTAAAGAATGTAAATCAAATTGTAATTGAAGTGAATGGCTTGAAGTTTTTATTTGATGGAACAATTTATTTGAGTGTAGACATCTCAAATATGTTTGCTGATTTCTTTGAATCATCTTATTCCTCTATAGGATTTAATGGTCAATATAACTTTTCTATTGAAACATTTAATAATTTTCCCTGTATCACTTTAACTGAGAAAGAGGTTTTAGCGGCTTTAAATACATTACGTATTTCAAATAAACCTGGACCGGATGGGGTTCCCTCATCCATTCTTAAATCTTGTGCGAATGAATTTTGTTTACCACTTACTAGGATTTTTAACGAATCTTTACGCCAAGGATATTTTCCACTCCAGTGGCGGTCTAGCTATATTATCCCACTTCATAAGTCTGGAAATAGATCTTTGGTTGATAATTATAGATGCATTGCACTTTATGCCAGTATCGGGGATTCAATGAACTTGTTTTCAAATTATTAAATGCAGCAATATAGTCTGGGTTTGTAATATTGATGGTGGAATCCTTTTTTAAACATTGTGTCATTGGTTTTGCTATATAAGCGTACTTTTGTATGAATCCTCGGTAATAACCGGTCATTCATAAGAATGATTTTATACCTTTCTCTGTTTTAGGAAGTGGTAAGTTATTTATTATTTCAAACTTCTTTTTGTTAGGATATACTCCCTTCTCATTCACAGTATGACCAAGAAATTCCACCTCTTTTCTTAGAAATTCACATATTATAATTGTTCATTAAGTCTTGCATTTCTTAATTTTAACAACACAGATTTCAAATTTTTATTGTGTTCTTCTAAACCATTTGAAAAAATTATTATGTCATCCATGTACACCATACATTCCTTTTTTGATACATTTTCCCTTAGAATGTTATCGACCAATCGTTGAAAAGTGCTCGGTGCATTTTTCAATCCAAATGGCATCCTTTAAAATTATAATGACCATTGTCCACTGAGCCGAGGGTGTTTGTCAGTTCTACCCCAAACTAGGAAATTACTAGTGACTGTGCTATCTGAGGTGGAGTGGTACGATCACCTACCCCTGGAAACATCGAGTTTCCCGCGGACAAAAAACTGACTACCGGGGTGTTCCCCTAAAACAAAAAACAAATATGGATGTTGAAAATGAGATAAAAGTTACGGTGCAGGGCCTAAATAACCCATTACCGGCGGGGACCAGCGATCTGCTTGAGAGTCACACCTCGTCGTCATCAAGCGATCGTGAGCAAACATCTCCCAGAAGATGTGGGTGCCTTGGCATCTGTGGTCGAAGGTACGGCTACGAGCACAGAACCAGGCGCGGCTTAACAAAAAACAACGGGTTGCTCGATAAGAGACCAATGATAGTCCCTCCACTTCCACGGAAGCGGCGAAGAGGATAAGGTCTCCCGAGGAACAGAACACCGCTAAGCCGAGTAAGAAGAAAAAGAGTTTCCCACACTCGAATGCCCCGAGCAAACCAATTCAAAACCCACACGAAGGAGACTGCCCAAAGAACCCTTCGAAGGAGGGCGAAGTAGTGAGCTTGGACATAAAGGGTGTGAGTGCGACTGCAGAATCTTCTGGAAGACCCGGTGACTCAATTAAGAAGTTCAAGACCTTCCAGAAGAGCAAGAGGGTCGCAGAAAACGGAGCGGAGCCGCCAACTTCTTACTCCAAGGTAGCCAGGAAGTACTACAGGGACGAACAGTGCTATGCAGTGATCGACGCCAGTAGAGGGTCCGGCAGATTGCCAAAAGAACACCAGGAGGCCATTGAAAAAACGATCGGTGACAAAATATTGGATCACATCCTGAGAAGTGGCCCAATAAATAAATAAATATGTGGTTCAACTTGGGCCCAAAAGCAAAACCGACCGCTCTCAAGGAGGTAATAAATGGAGTAACCACCCCTTGGGAAGACGGTAAATTGAAGCTGGTGAGGAAGGATAACGTTCCTCACCTGACTAAAGCGGCAGTTTTCGTAAAAGGTTATGGCTGCAAGTTGGAAACAGAGCGCATGCCCGAAGTTTTTGAAAAGCAAAATGAGACTTCGGAAGTGAAGAGGTGGAAAGTCTTCCACAGGGAGGAGAAAGAAGGGGGCACTCTCCTTGTTGTGTGAATTGACGACCACTCACTAGCCAGTCTCTCAAAGACGAAGGGCAGGGCCTTCTATATCTGCAACGCAGTCACCTTCAAGACTGGAAGGGCAAGAGTCGGAGAGAAGGAAGATGCCCAACCACCTAGCCGGGAGAAAACCTACCGAGCGAAGACACAGAGGAAGACGGACCCATCAGCGCCTCCCAAGAAGATCGTCTTCTGGACGACCAATGAT
This sequence comes from Musca autumnalis, assembly GCF_047663935.1. Lineage (NCBI taxonomy): Eukaryota > Metazoa > Arthropoda > Insecta > Diptera > Muscidae > Musca > Musca autumnalis. The sequence continues at coordinate 1,268,163 of NW_027412310.1, forward strand.
TGGGGTCATCCAGATCAACCTCCATCGGAGCGAAACGGTAACTCATGCGCTGATGGAGAAAATGAACAAAGGTAATATACATATAGGTCTAATCCCGGAACCGTGGACAGTGAAAAACAAGGTCTCTGGATTGAACCATATAAATTATCAAATTTTCTACGCTAGCACAGGTACCCGCCCGAGGACCTGTATTATAGTCCATAAAAATGTATGCTTTCTTTTCTCTCCAGAGCTGTCAACGTCGGACGCCACGGTATTGAAGCAAGGGAATGGTAATTTAAACCTAGCGTCTATATACCTACCGTTCGACTCGCCGACATCACCACCTACGTTGGAAATGCAGCAGCTGGTGAGGAAAATCAAGCACACAGGTAACGAAGTACTAGTAGGTAGCGATGCTAACTCACACCACATTTCGTGGGGTAGTACTAACACTAACAAAAGGGGTCAAGCCCTTATAGACTATTTGAATACTAACGACCTAATATCAAGGCCACCGCCAAACAAGATAACATTCCGTAAGAGACCACCAAACATACCACCAATGCATATTACGGTTCACAACGGGTGAATATATAAATCAAATAATATCGGACCGGATACCAGAATCAAGTGAAGTAGCTCTGTATGAAGTTCTAATACCGGACAGAGATATGTGGACCGATGGAACCCTAGCACAGATTCCCGCTGGAAGCTGCGGGTTTACGGACGGGACTGTATTAGGGGGGAGGACGGGACTGGGTCTTTATATCGTAGACACGGAAACGAGGATCTCCCTTCGGCTGCCGGATTATAACACGATCCTCCAGGCCGAAATCCGAGCGATCACACAATGTCTGAACTGGTTGAAAACAAATACAAGGCGACTCACAGTTAACATCCTTACGGATAGTAAAGCAGCAATTAGAGCTATAACAAGTAAGGCAACAATATCGAAAACTGTCTTAGAGTGTAAAAATTCAATTAACGACTATTCCCATTATGGGTCGGTAAACATTATATGGGTACCAGGACACATAGGGATTACGGGAAACGATGTAGAAAACTCCTTAGCAAAACATGCCAAGTCTAGACAATGCCAAAGAATGCTCATGTATCATTATGGAATAACCAGGAAAAAGGAAAAACTACAAAAATCCTATTGGGAAACCTAGACCAGGACAAAAGAAGTGACCTCCTAGTGATGAGTAAAAAGGATGCCAGTAGACTGATTGGTGTGCTTACAGGGCATCTAGGACTACAAGCGCATCTGCACAGGATAGGCTGTGCAGAGAATAGTGAATGTAGGGCATGTGGCGAGGACAACGAAATGTTGGAACACTACATCTGCCAGGCCTTCACAAACTTGAGAACTCAACTAATGGGAAACGACATAATTACAGGACTCGACCATATCAAGGACATCGGGTTTAAACAACAACAACTTCCAGGACACATAAGTTTAGAGCGCACAAGAGGCCTCTTCTGGCTTAAGTGTATGCCCTTTCTTTTAAGGACATGTGGTGATCTTGAATCACGCCTCTTCTCAACCCAACCTAACCATTGTCAACTGAAAATGCAGTCTTAGGTCTATCTTTTTTTCGACTTCTATTTGATGAAAGCCACATTTAAGATCAAGAGTAGAAAAATAATTGAATTTTCCTAATTTATCCAGAATATCAGTTATATTTGGAATCGGATAACTATCATCCACTGTTTTATCGTTTAATTTTCTATAATCAATTACGAGTCTGCATTTTTTTATTCCAGATGGGTCTGATTTTTTAGGTACCACCCAAACAGGACTGTTGTAAGGAATATTGCTCGGTGCAATAGTGCCATTTTGCAACATTTCTGTTATTTGTTTTTGGGTTTTTTCCTTATGGATGTAGGAATACCTGTATATTTTGCTCTTTATTGGGATTTCGTATTTAGTAATTATACTATGTTTTATTTCATGAGTAAAAGATAACTTTTCATTATCTGGGAATATTTCTTGAAATTCCACTAGCAGTTTACTTAATTGATTTCTTTCTTCAGAATTTAAATGTTGGGTTCTAATTTTGTCCATTATAAAATGTGGGTCAATTTTCCCTTATTAACTTCCACACCCGGACCTTTTGTAAAGTTGTGTATTTCACTAACTTCTTGAATACATAATAATTCTTCCATATCTACCAAAAGCTTCTGTTCTGTTTTGTTACATATTTTATTTTTTATATCATTATCCTCGCAGTTATATAAGCCTTCGTTGAGTATTATGTCTTTTGAATTTTTTGTTACATTATTTATTAGGATATTTCAGTTATAAGAACCGGATGGGATTTTATAGAGGTGTTCCCCCGGACATATATTCAGTACGACTTTCCTCCTTTCATCTAAATATAATGGAATTCTCTTCACATTTGATAGCATGTAATTACTTTCAAAATCTATGATTGCTTTATACTTTACTCACTGTTAAAGTCATTTATAAAAAATTCAAAAGTCTCACCTGAAAGTCCAAATTCACTGAAAGCATTAACAATCGCCTTTTTGGTGACTGTGTGTTGGTTGTTTAATGCATCCATTGTTTTTGGATTTTTTAAGATTTACTAAGAAAATTTAACACTGAAAATAAAAAGTCTCTTTTTCTAAAAACTTGCAATCTTTATTATTTCATTTAAAATAGAATATTTTAAAGAATTTTCATATAAAAAATTAAACTCTATAATTAAAATGTACAATTATTAACTACTGTGTAAGCTTAAGACCTCTGTAGTCATGGCTTCTCTTCCTTTATACTTATAAATAAGATATAAATATAAAACAAATAAATAAATAAAATATAATAATTCATCTATTAGTAGCGATATATGTGTAAAGTGAAGTGAATTTATCATAAAAGTTGTCAAATACAAACAAATGATGCTTAATATTTAAAATTAAATCGATGTAAATTAATTTCGTTTTCTATTTTATTTTTTATGAAACAAATATTTTGGATTGAACATGCAGAAGTAATAATTATCAAAGACATATCGTCGGTGTCATGCTTAAGTGTTCCATACACTATTTTTGACTTTTTGAGATACAGGTGGTTTCTGGGGTTTTCCGGTATGCTCTTTCTGAGTTTTTAGTCGGCTTTCTCCTATCTGCTCTAGTTTCCGAGATATCCACGCCTCGACAGAAAAGCATAAACTTTTTTCAGTTATGAAATTATTAATTTAAAAGCTTAGAGGTTTAAAAACACATTTCAAAAATCAAAATTTTAATTTTCGATTTAGAAGTATTTAATTTATTGAACCAAAGATGGAAAATTTTTTTGTCACTTTGTTCCATGTGATTTACAATATTTCGCATTTGTGTCATAAGTGTGGTATGGAACAAATCGACAAAAATTCTTTTTTTAAAAAAATCTCTATAACTTTAATATTCCAATACATATTCCTCTAAATTTTTGCAAATATGTTCTATATAGTATTATTAATATTTCAAGTCAAAAATATAAATATTTGCTTTAGTCAGCTCCACACAGTTGTGACGCAAAACATTAAAATGCGATTATCTCAAAACGGGCAGATGGCGACGATATATAGTAAAGATTGGACCAATTGCAGTTTAATTTTACAATTATATTTTAGGGGCATTCGTGTATAAGAGAACGGAACACAACATAAACATTGCAATAAAAATCGCTATTGAGAGAGAAAATTGCAAATAATCCTATCAGAAATGAAATAAATAGTTTCAGCAAATATTCCAGAGCGAGTCAAATATTATTTATTTTTAACGTAACATAAAATGTAAGTTAGGTTGCAGTGCCATATACCGATGTTAATAGCAATGCATTGAGAGCTGTCAATAATTCCAGAATATAAACCATTAAAATATATTAATTTGTAATACATTGTATGATCGCTTATATCCGAATTACGGATCCGCAAATAAAGAAGAAGAATAGCAATGCAGTGTCCCATCTTACTTTTTATACATATGGCTTAGTAATTATTACCATTATTAATATATAAGTTTAGTAATTAGTCATATTAAATATAATTTTAATAGAACCTGCTGTTTTCCACAATATTTGAAATTGTGTACAATAAATGTGTGTTTCTGTTATTGATTGTAAAGACGAGAAAAGTGCATATCAATGTTCCTTAATAAGCCACTATTAAGATGCCCGATACCAAAAAACCCTAATGTGTTTTTTGGTCTCGAACATTTTAATGCAAGTACATTTGGCACCCAAGTACTTTTAGCACACAAAAAACAATTATTGATTTTACGGCAGTCTTCACCCGCGAGCCTTTACTGAGAGCAAGTGAGCTTAACTTTCAATGTAAAACACACAGAAATGTATACACATTTGCTCTCAGTAAGGGCTCGCTGGTGAGCACTGTTTTACGGCCGTGACGTGAGAATTAGAGAGTGAAATGAGTGTTAATCGTATTTTGACTTATGTACAAAACTCACAAGTGGTCTCTCGATCGTAGATATGTGGCCTTAGTATATTGTGCGCTATTGATTTTTTCGTGATAAAAAAAAAACAAAATAACGAAAAAACATTATTCTCATTACAAAATGCTATATTAAAAAAAAAGAAGGAAACAGTGTAAAAAAAGAACAAACTACAGTCGAACGAATTCATTAATTTATTTGTATACATATTTCTGAAATAAATGTTTAAAGGAGAGAAAAAAAATCGATTTTGTATACTTTTTTCTCAGTTAAGTTCTGTACATATCCAATTAAAATCTAAAGCGTTCCAAAAATATTGTCCTTGCCGATTTTCATCTTGAAGATTATGTTGTATTAATTAACAATGGTTTGCCATAAATGTTATTTCCCATTGAACGCAATTTTATCATAAACAAATATCTATATTAAACGCTTTCCACAAACTTTTAACATATTCATACATAGGTAGCTTTAATCATACTTTCGGTCAAAAGTGAAGTCGTATTAAGTGTTTTCGTTGTAAAAGCGAATAAATGGAAAATATCTATATATATAATATCTTTCTGTATGTAAACAAACCAATGGTATTCAAAGTTAGTGAAATTCAGTTTTTGTTTATTGTCGACCTTTGATTTGTTATATTTCTTCTTGTGAGTTTTGTTCGGCTGTAGGTCTTTTAATAAAACAACGAAACAATTGTTTTATTTTGATTATTTATTTCCAATATTTCGGCCGTCTTCGACGGTCATCATCAGGGATCTTTTTTAGAAAAAACAAACATAAAACATTGGTTACATAAATGTTAAAACAAAAATACATAACAATAATATACTTTGGTATTATTAAGCAAATATCAGGTTTCAATCCTCCATCACTGTCGCTGTTCAACTGAAGCTTTTCTCAATTTTTGATATTTCTGTATTACATTTCGATAGATTTGTGCACAGTGTTCGGTATCTGTTTTGTAATTCATCCTTTTTTGTGTGGGGACATTAATTATGTGCAACATTTCCATCATATATCGGCGTTTGTAGTTATCCTCTTGAGTGAGTATTTTTACATCTTGTAAATTAGGCGTGTGACCTGTTGTAGAACAATGTGCCGCGAGGGCTGTCTTTTGTTCCAGCGGTTTGTGTTTGGATTTTTGGTCAGTTTTATGTGAACTAACTCTGGTTTTTAGTCTGTGTTTTGTGGTGCCAACATATAGTTTTTCGCATTGGTTGGACTTATTCCCATTTTATTTGATACACTACATTTGATTTATCGTCGTTTGGGATTTTTGATTTTGTACGACTGAAAAACTTGTTGTTAGTATTAGTGCTCTTTAGTGCAATTTGATATAGATCTTTATTGTATAAGTTGGAGCCTGAACCCATTCCGAAAACCCAGGAACATATGTGGACCTTTATACGATTTTTCGCCTCGTTCTCTCTTTTCTGCGCTTTTGGTTTTCACTTGTTTTAATAAATCATTGATTGTATGATTTGGAAAATCGTTCATTTTAAGTATTTTTCGAATTTTCTCTTTATTTTTGGCATGGAATTTTCGGTCACTAATGTTCAAGACACGGTTTATGAAGTTAGTTGCCGTGTTGATTTTAATTCTTCTTGGATGCTTCGAGAGAAAGTTGATTATTCTCCCAGAAGAAGTAGGTTTTTGGTACCAGTCTAAAAGTAGATTATTGCCATGTCTATGTATCTCTGCATCGAGATATGACAATTTATTATGTGATTCACATTCCATCGTGAATTTAATTTGTTTGTTAAATTTATTCAGTGCCGAAAGTGTGTTTTCCACTTCATTTTTCTTAATAACACAAAAAATATCATCCAAATATTTGGTTAATATTCTTGGTAATGAGTTTAATGTTTTTATTGTTTCATCGAGGAGATGTTCCATAACAATATCTGCTAAAATTGGTGAAATAGGTGACCCCATTGGCATCCCTTTTTGTTGTTCGTACACTTTGTTGTATATAAAGTATCTCGAATCTTTGATACTAATCGTCAACATTTCAATAAATATGTTCATTGGGATCTTGGTCCATTTTTCTTTTATTATGTTTATAGCTAAATTTACCGGTATACTTGGAAATAAAGATACTACATCAAAGGATATCTTTAAATCCTTGCTTTAAATTCCACAGCATCTTTTACTTGGTTATGATTCTTAAAATATTGGACATATATTTGGAAAGTGCATATGTTGGAGAATTAATGCTGGAACATATAGGACATAGGGGAGTATCCTCCTTGTGAATTTTTGGTAGCCCATATATTCTGGGTGCTACCGATGTTTTGCTTATTAACCTTCTTTTTTTACATTGATTAAATCTAAATCAAACAGCTTCATAATTAATTTGTTACTTTTCTCCTGTAACACATTCGTTGGGACTTTTTGTAATCGCCTTTATGTGCACATGTCCATTAGCATTTTATTCATTTCTAAGTCATACTCAGACTTTGACATGGCTACAGTTTTCCCATCTTTATCTGCATTTAAAATTAGTATGTTCTTGTTTTCTTTCAAAAATTGTGTGGTTTTGCTAGCTGTGTCTAATATAAATCGATCTCTTTTTCCCAATTTTGAGTTTCTCATGTGATCGTTTATGAGAGTAACGAAATCTATCCTAGCATTTTCTTGTTGTTCTTTGTCTTGTAACGTCTGAATGCAGCCTTCTCCCTCTGCTATTACGTTAAACAAGGGAAAAGTTTTCGTTGTTGTCGGGAGAGAGAATTCTTCTGGGAGAATAATCAACTTTCACTCGAAGCATCCAAGAAGGATTAAAATCAACACGGCAACTAACTTCATAAACCGTGTCTTGAAAATTAGTGACCGAAAATTCCATGCCAAAAATAAAGAGAAAATTCGAAAAATACTTAAAATGAACGATTTTCCAAAACATACAATCAATGATTTATTAAAACAAGTGAAAACCAAATGCACAGAAAAGAGAGAACGAGGGGAAAAATAGTATAAAAGATCCACATATGTTCCTGGGTTTTCGGAATGGGTTTCAGGCTCCAACTTATACAATAAAGATCTATATCAAATTGCACTAAAGAGCACTAATACTAACAACAAGTTTTTCAGTCGTACAAAATCAAAAATCCCAAACGACGATAAATCAAATGTAGTGTATCAAATAAAATGCAATGGGAATAAGTCCAACCAATGCGAAAAACTATATGTTGGCACCACAAAAAACAGACTTAAAACCAGAGTTAGTTCACATAAAACTGACCAAAAAATCCAAACACAAACCGCTGGAACAAAAGACAGCCCTCGCGGCACATTGTTCTACAACAGGTCACACGCCTAATTTACAAGATGTAAAAATACTCACTCAAGAGGATAACTACAAACGCCGATATATGATGGAAATGTTGCACATAATTAATGTCCACACACAAAAAAGGATGAATTACAAAACAGATACCGAACACTGTGCACAAATCTATCGAAATGTAATACAGAAACATCAAAAATTGAGAAAAGCTTCAGTTGAACAGCGACAGTGATGGAGGATTGACACCTGATATTTGCTTAACAATACCAAAGTATATTATTGTTATGTATTTTTGTTAAAACATTTATGTAACCAATGTTTTATGTTTGTTTTTTTCTAAAAAAGATCCCTGATGATGACCGTCGAAGACGGCCGAAATATTGGAAATAAATAATCAAAATAAAACAATTGTTTCGTTGTTTTATTAAAAGACCTACAGCCGAACAAAACTCAAAAGAAATATAACAAATCAAAGGTCGATAATAAACAAAAACAGAATCAAAACACGGGGGGCACGCCGCAAAAAGTTCAACATTCAACATGCAATTATATAAAAGTATTAAACAAAAAAAAAAATACAATGATGAAACTCAATCCATCATAAAACAATACACGAGAAGTAACAGGCAAGCAGAACGTTTAAAATCTACAACAACCTTCCTTACTAAATGTAGGGAAACAGGTACGATACCAAATTTTATTTCTAATACCACAAAGCACACAACCAACATATTCAAAATCAACAACATAATGCCATCACATATTAGAACAAAATTAAACTCACACTTGTACAATTTTCACTTAAAATGTTAAAACTCCTAATACATTATAAACACAAACAATTGCGCAAAACGAACCAAACATTGACGAACGCCGAAAAACGACTTAATACTCTATTAGAAAGATATGATTTGGAAACGTTCGTGGAGAGCGAGAAAATCATCTTAAAAACACAGAGCACTAAACACAAGATGACACACATAAAAAAACTGAATGCATTAAAACAACAACAACAATATGATCTCAACTTACAGCATAACAAAGAGTGGTTCATAAACAAAACAGAAACAGACATACCAACCAATGTAGAATGGTTTTTGTCTCTAGGGCCAAAATTCTCTCTCCCGACAACAACGACAACTTTTCCCTTGTTTAACGTAATAGCAGAGGGAGAAGGCGGCATTCAGACGTTACAAGACAAAGAACAACAAGAAAATGCTAGGATAGATTTCGTTACTCTCATAAACGATCACATGAGAAACTCAAAATTGGGAAAAAGAGATCGATTTATCTTAGACACAGCTAGCAAAACCACACAATTTTTGAAAGAAAACAAGAACATACTAATTTTAAATGCAGATAAAGGTGGGAAAACTGTAGCCATGTCAAAGTCTGAGTATGACTTTAAAATGAATAAAATGCTAATGGACATGTGCACGCATAGGCGTTTACAAAAAGACCCAGCGAATGTGTTACAGGAGAAAAGTAACAAATTAATTATGAAGCTGTTTGATTTAGATTTAATCAATGTAAAAAAAAGAAGGTTAATAAACAAAACATCGGTAGCACCCAGAATATATGGGCTACCAAAAATTCACAAGGAGGATACTCCCCTACGTCCTATATGTTCCAGCATTAATTCTCCAACATATGCACTTTTCAAATATATGTCCAATATTTTAAGAATCATAACCAAGGATTCAATATACAATGTAAAAGATGCTGAGGAATTAAAAGCAAGCAATTACAACCAGCACATTGATGACGATGAAGTACTGATATCCTTTGATGTATTATCTTTATTTGCAAGTATAACGGTAAATTTAGCTATAAAAATAATAAAAGAAAAATGGACTCATATCAAGGAACACACCAAGATCCCAATGAACATATTTATTGAAATGTTGACGATTTGTATCAAAGATTCGAGGTACTTTATATACAACGACAAAGTGTACGAACAACAAAAAGCGATGCCAATGGGTCACCTATTTCACCAATTGTAGCAGATGTTGTTATGGAACATCTCCTCGACGAAACAATAAAAACATTAAACTCAGCACCAAGAATATTAACCAAATATGTGGATGATATTTTTTGTGTTATTAAGAAAAATGAAGTGGAAAACACACTTTCGGCACTGAATAAATTTAACAAACAAATTAAATTCACGATGTAATGTGAATCACATAATAAATTGTCATATCTCGATGCAGAGATACATAGACATGGCAATAATCTACTTTTAGACTGGTACCAAAAACCTACTTCTTCTGGGAGAATAACCAACTTTCACTCGAAGCATCCAAGAAGAATTAAAATCAACACGGCAACTAACTTCATAAACCGCGTCTTGAACATCAGTGACCGAAAATTCCATGCCAAAAATAAAGAGAAAATTCGAAAAATACTTAAAATGAACGATTTTCCAAAACATACAATCAATGATTTATTAAAACAAGTGAAAACCAAGACCACAGAAAAGAGAGAACGAGGCGAAAAATCGTATAAAAGATCCACATATGTTCCTGGGTTTTCGGAACGGTTTTCAGGCTCCAACTTATACAATATAGATCTATATAAAATTGCACTAAAGAGCACTAATACTAACAACAAGTTTTTCAGTCGTACAAAAACAAAAATCCCAAACGACGATAAATCAAATGGAGTGTACCAAATAAAATGCAATGGGAATAAGTCCAACCCATGCGAAAAACTATATGTTGGCACCACAAAAAACAGACTAAAAACCAGAGTTAGTTCACATAAAACTGACCAAAAATCCAAACACAAACCGCTGGAACAAAAGACAGCCCTCGCGGCACATTGTTCTACAACAGGTCACACGCCTAATTTACAAGATGTAAAAATACTCACTCAAGAGGATAACTACAAACGCCGATATATGATGGAAATGTTGCACATAATTAATGTCCACACACAAAAAAGGATGAATTACAAAACAGATACCGAACACGGTGTGTATGGTCTAGGACCATATTTATTGCGAGCACTGTAGCGTTGTTTTGATGCATTTTTGGCTAGCGGTCCGCAGTATTTACATTTGTACATATATACACACATACATATAACCCGCGGTCGCTAGCTATTAACATATTGCTCTCTTTTCCAATAAATCCTGGAATTTGTCAACTTTAAAAACAGTGCAAAGGACAGCAAGCAGTCAGTTCGTCAGTGATCTTTTAAAGCGTTCGACCGTGCATCTCCTCGCTCAAGTTACATACATACTTACAAGTTAAAAATTTGAAACATAAACACTTTGTTAAAAACCAAGAAGAAATAGTTACATACAAAAAACAAACAAGTTATATTTTGTTATATTAACAAACACAAAGTTAAACATTGAAGTTAAAATATAGACAAAACAATAAATACAATTAAATAAGTAATTAGAATTTTGCTACTTAAACCTAATATTGCACTGTGTAAAATTTGCCTAAAATTAACTAAAACTTACATCTACTTACTAGGCGTTTACACAAAGACAGTATTGGCAAGACAATATCAAAGTTACAAACCATTTTCACCAATACATTCATACTATTCTCTATACATATTTAAAAATTTATAAATGTATTTGTGAAAAAGGTTTGTATTTTTGCTATTGTCTTGCCAATACTGGCATTTGTAAACGCAGGGTAAAAATACCCTAAAAATTGTGAATTTAAACTTACCTTACATTGTGCTAGTTAAAAACCTAAATTGCATTACCAAGCCTAGCTAAAATCAACACACATTGTATTACATACACACTCACACATAACATCCATTGAATTACCACACTAAATAAAACTAAACACTTGAAATTTGAAAACTTGAAATACTTGCTTATTATTTACAAATAAAAAAGGCAAAAGGTTTGTAAATAAACATTTGGTCCTTCGAGCCGGATTGTGGTTTTTAAAATATTTAAAAAATTGCACTGAGTGAGAGTTTTTATCAAAAATGTTATTACATTAAAAATTTAAATCATAAAAAATAGTAATCAATATTAAAAAAGTGAACTTGAACACATGGTTCATTCTTGTGAATACCTACCTAATTGAACAATAAAAGAAAATAATCAAAACAAACAATACCAATTAGCAAACGAGTGACAGTTAATAAATAATTTAGTGGAAAAATTAACAAAATTACATACAAACCGTGTTACAACAATACAAAAACAACAAAAAACACATTTTGGAATAAAAATAGTGACAGTGATAGAGGTGAAAAACGAAAAATGTCAAACAAAAGTGTTCCAATAAGAGTGAGAAAAAGCCGGTAAAATTACATTTAAATACAACAACAATACGAACAAGTGATATTTTGGAAACATCCAGTGCACAACAACAACAAACATAGAAACATATTGTGAGAGAAGTGAGAAAAGAAACATTAAAAAAACCCAACATACAGTGGTCCCAGTGATTATAATCAAAAAATTTAAAATCAATTAAATATTTAATTAAATATTGAAACACACAACAATACAACAACATACTGTGAATTACAACAACAAATACAAGATCTACAAAATCTACAGTGGGCCACAGATAAAACAAACAGTGAAACCAAATAACAAAAACGACATAATTTTGGTGAACAAATACAATTACATTATCAAAAAGTGGAACATAGCAACAACAAATAGTGAAACAGGACAGTGGAACATTGTGAAAAACAACAAATAAATACGAAAAACAGAACTTTGGCACATTTTTACAACAAACCAATCAACAAAATTCAACAATTAATTATCGGTCGGTTCGGGCAAATAACAATTACAAACCAACAGCAACAACACAAGGCGCCAAAACAGAGAGGAAGAAGAAGCACTGGACACAACACCAGGGTAAAACACACAGACACACTCCCAACTATACACAGAGAGTCAAAGTGAGTACCAATGAGTTTTTTGCGCTTTGAAAGCGTGGAAAGGACTACAGGGTGCGGCGAAATTTGACACCGACACTGTACCTTAAAGACGAAAACGCCATAAAACATACAATTTAAAACCCTTTGACCCTAGTTTAACAACATTTTGCAACCAAGGACTGATGTTGACCCTTTCTTTGTTCGTGGGAATACACAAATACGTCCACACTTTTACACATACATACACGACTCTCTATTTCTCTCCTTGAATATTTGGAAAATTTGGAAATTTCTTCCAAAAATTGGGAAATTACCAGTGGTTTTTCAAAGGGAGATAATTTTACTGGCAAAATTGGAACATTTGGAAAGAAATATACTCTCTTTCCTCTCTTCCTAATCTCAATATCTGTCCGTTTACAGTGGGACCTTTATGAAATTGACCCGCCATAATTAAACTTTTCCTACATTACACGTTGGTGGAGCCATATTGGAGAAAAACATTTCATATTGCCACAAACACTTTACAAATCAATTCTCTTCGAAATTATTGATTTTTTTTGGAAATAACTGTTTGTTTTTTGGAATCTTGCTGTCTCATTTTTTTGGAATATTCTCCTTACATACACAACAAGAGATTTTTTTGCAGTTTGGCGCAAATTTGTGGCGTCATAATTGTGACACAATAATTTACATAAACATAGCAGACTTTTTGGAGAATATTTTACACAACAACTACAATAAACACATACATAGCGTTTATATGCAAATTTTGGCGCAACTTTTGGGCGTCATCATTTAACAAACATAACCTTGCAATTATTACATAAATTTTTGTGGGAACTTTTTTTGGAGACACAGACACTTTTGAACATTGCTAAATATTTACATATAATCGCCATATTGGATTCCCAATAAATTACTTTTGGGAATTCTTGAAATTTTTTGCGCCTTTTTGATAAATAGACGCGTTTGGTGGACAAGCGCTAAAATACTTTGAGGTTAACTAACAACAAAAATGTGAGCATTTTTTACAAAGCATTTGGTATACATACAAGCGCAGTGATTTTTAGGTTAACTAACCTTAAAACATTTACCTAAACATTTTTCTATACATTTCTTTGAAAACACTTAACCTGAATTTACACAACTATTTGAAAACTTGTGAACAATTTTTTGAATTCTTGATGATGGAAATTTTTGTTCTTGATACAAAATATTTTCATCTTTCTTGAATTCTTATGCTGAAACATTTTATTGTGATTTTTTACAACATATTGCTGCAATTTTTTCTTCGAAAAGTAAAATTACTTTAAACTTTGCTGAAATATTTTACATTTGACCCAAATCATTCTTCTGTTGGAAATAATTGGAGTTTTTCAAATTTTTTGCTGAAATTTTTCTACTGACTCAAAAACTTTTTCGCGATTGCAACATTTTGCTGGGATTCTTAAAATTTTCTGATTTGATTATTGTGTGGTTTCGACTCTACATTATACTGTTTTTTGAGCTTTAACAAATTTTAAAATCCTCCTAACAAAGGAATTAAGTGATTTTATTGCACATTGGTACACGACTCTTTGAAAATTATAATTTCTTCTGTGTAACCCAACACACCTTTTCTAGTCGAGTATTTTTTGGATTGGAATTTTTCTTTTTATGATTCTTTTTGCTATCGTTTCTTGAATTTGCATAATATCTTTTGTGGAAAAGCATTTTTATAAGATTTCTTACTCAACTAAATAATTATCAGCGGTTTTATTATCCAACTTTTTGACTCATTTCCTGGCTTTTCGTTTGGAAATATTTGTTATCAAATACTTTTATTTGCTGTCGACTCCTCGGCTCTCCACAAAATTATATCCTTTTGTCGTCAAGTCAATTTATTTGGGAAGTAACAACAAAGATTTTGCAAAGACAAAATTTGTTTTAAAGACCTAATAAAAATAATACTTTGTCCTCGTAAAGGGCAACTTTGTCAAACCTTTGTAAAACAAAAATTTGTTCGAAAGTCTGACCCTCGTTACAATAAGGATGGATAAAGCTAAGTGCACAAAATTTGCAAACTGCGTTAATGACATGCAGGATTACGTTTCAATTTTAAGCATTGCTAACACTGATGACGACATACATACCCTGGAGGCATCACGAGTGGAACTTAACTCTTTTTACGACCAAGTAAAGAAAGCTTATGTGGAATGCCGCGATTATGAGCCAGAAGAGGGACAAAAACCAATCGATAAAAACAAGCTGAGGAGACGTTATTTAGAGGCAATTGATGTTTATAAACAGGCGATTGCAGCAGTCAATGGACAAATTCAGACGCTAAAGCAGAAGGAATCAGAGGAGAAAATAAAACGAGAGACCCTGATGGCGCAGAAGCAAAACGATTCAACAGCAATTTCAAGATTACCAGCATGTGACACAGACGTTTTTAAGGGAGGTTATAATTCTTGGCCGAGTTTCCGTGATTTATTTACAGCAATCTACATTAGAGGCTCAAAGTTGAGTAATGTGGAGAAATATTTTCATTTGACCCAGAAGACTTCTGGTGAAGCAAGAGAATTAATAAGCCATGTTCCTCTTACAAATGACGGTTTTGAGCTAGCTTGGAAGATTTTAACTGACAGATATGAAAATAAGACTCAGACTCAAGTGAACGAGCAACTCAAAATTTTATTCAATTTACCAAACGTTACTTCAGACTCAAGTCACAGCATTCAAAAGTTACAGCGAACAGTGAATAGCTGCATTCAAACTCTGGAAACTCTAAAGGTCGAAGTTTCAGGATGGGACCCAATATAAACATATATTTGTTCCAGCAAACTTCCAAGAACATTTTTAGAAGAATTCGAAAATACCCTTGAAGATTGTAAGACTCTACCAACGTGGAACGATTTAAATAACTTTTTGACTCACAAATTCAAAACTTTGGAATCTGTCGGAAACATAAGGCCAAGTTTTTCAAAGCAAAAACAATTAACTCCATACAGACAGGATAATTCGAAGAAAATGAAGTTCGCAAGCAGCTTTCAAACTAATATAAATCAGAAGGATCAGAGCTCAAAGGGTAAATTAAATGCAAATGCCTCTCAGCAACCCAAGACACAATATCAGAATTCGTGTCAAATTTGCAAAGCCAATTTTATACGAGATTGCCCACAGTTTCTGGCTAAAAACGTGAATGACCGGATTCATGTTGTGAAAATCTCACATCTTTGCTATAATTGCTTATCTGCTAATCACGGCGTGAAAGAATGCAAAAGCCGTTTTGGATGCAGAACTTGTAATTTAAAACACCATACCTTGTTACACAAGGGAAAGGAGACCCTATCTGCAATACAAACTACAGTTCAAGAGGAAGCACGACCTAGTACCAGTGCTGCTGCTCTCACTACACTTATACAGTCCACAACAAACCAAGAACCAGAAAGTATTACAACTTTGACTCTCCAGGATGGTGGGAATAGAGATCAACATCCCGGAGACACTTTACTTTTCACAGCCATAGTACAAAATGAGGCTAATGGTCATTATTACGATGCTCGTGCGATAATTGACTCAGGATCACAATCCACGTTCATTACTGAGAAGTTAAAAAATCGTTTAAGTTTGCCAACAAAACGAAATCTTGTTCATGTTACTGGAATAAACCAACTCATTTCGGAAACTTCTGCTAAAGCATGCGTTTTTAAACTACGATCTAGACTTGACCCAAATTTAAATTTAAATTGGAAGTTTGGGCCCCTGTTTTGAAATATTTGCCTTCGAATTTGCCACCATACACTTTAGAGAAAACACAAATGCGCGATGCTTCGAACTTGGAGTTAGCAGATCCGAAATTCTACGTCAGCCAACCAGTTGATCTCCTAATAGGGATGGACATAGGACCCCTTATATTTACCATTGGACCACCTATGAAGTCAATTGGATCCCTTTTGGCCCAAAAAACAGTTTTTGGATGGATAATTGGCGGACCCTTGCAGGATGAAATTCAAAAGAAGAGACAAATAGCACTTTGCAATACAATATCAATTGAGAAAATTTTAACACGTTTATGGGAGGTGGAGGAAACCCCAAAACAAGTTTTGAGATCAGATGAAGATGCATTTTGTGAGCAAAACTACTTGGATAATACTAAAAGGAACACAGAAGGGCGTTACATAGTGACCCTCCCCTTTAAAAAATGCGAAGAACTTGGAGACTCAAGAAATATTGCTCTAGCTCAATTTTATCGGATGGAAAGAAAGCTCATGAAGACCCCAGAAATTAAGGAATTATATGATAGTACAATTCTTGAATACCTTGAGCTGGGACACATGAGGAGAATTTCTCCAAGTGATATCACCAAGACTCCAAATTACTATCTACCGCACCATGCAGTAATTAGACCCGAAAAGATTACTTCAAAATTGCGTGTAGTTTTCAATGCATCATGTCCCACTTCAAATAAAAGAAGTCTGAATGATAACTTGTACGCTGGACCAGTTTTACAGCAAGATATCGTGTTGCAAGTATTAAAGTGGAGATTTTTCCGATACGTTTATAATGCCGACGTTACCAAGATGTACCGGCAGATTTTATTGGATCCTACTCAAACAAAATTTCAAAGAATATTATTCAGGAAATCTCCATCTGACCCCATAGAGGATTACGAGTTACAAACTGTTACCTTTGGCGTAAACTGCGCACCCTTCTTGGCGCTTAGAACACTTATACAATTAGCTGAAGATACAAAAGACACATACCCAATTGCCTCAAAAGTTATTTTGGAAAATTTATACGTTGACGACGTACTAGTAGGAGGTCATTCAATAGAAGATACTATTAAATCTCGCAAAGAGTTAACGGCTGCTATGGAATCGGCTGGCTTTGAGCTGATGAAATGGACAGCTAACGACCCAAAAATAATAAAGGATCTGGCCAAAGAACAACTAAATCCAGTTAATTCACTCGATATTTCCGATGATGCCTCCACAAAGACACTTGGAATAAAATGGAATATTTCTGGTGATTTTTTCTCGTTCACACCACCCACAATGGAAATTAAAACATCTTACACAAAAAGAGAAGTCCTATCGACAATTGCCAAACTTTTCGACCCTTGTGGGTGGCTTGCTCCCATTGTCGTTGTCGTCAAATTAGTTATGCAACAGATTTGGCTGGACAAGATTAACTGGGATGACATATTGAAAGCAATTACTCTTATGAATTGGCAGAACTTTGTTAAGAATAGTAGAGACATTGGACACTTAAAGATTCCACGGTGGATAAATTACTCTCCAGGCAATGACGTGGAAATTCACGGATTCTGTGACGCGTCTGAGAGCGCATATGCAGCAGCATTATACATCAGAACCCGAGACGCAAATAATGAAATAAAAACATCTTTGCTAACTGCTAAAACAAGAGTTGCCCCAATTAAGAAGATATCGCTACCCAGACTCGAACTTTGTGGAGCTGTTCTCTTATCAAAATTGGCATCAACAATATTAAGCAATCTCCAAATTCCAAAGTTTAACGTTCACTTTTGGACAGACTCAACCATTGTCCTCGCATGGCTGAGAAAACCCCCTTGCCACTGGTCAACGTTTGTGGGAAACCGCGTATCTGAAATTTTAGAAAATATTGGAATAGAAAATTGGGCCCACGTTGACTCTAAGGATAACCCAGCGGACATTGCTGGTCGTGGGTGCTCACCCAGCATGCTTAGTAATTACCAACTCTGGTGGACTGGACCAGATTGGTTAAAATTACCGAAAAATAGTTGGCCATCAAAAGAAATTTGCGAAGTTACACTGGAAGCAAAAACATCGAAAGTGCTGATGTTAAATATGGAAGAAATGACGGAAAAAGACCCCATGAGAAACATATCTTCGTTAACAAGAGTATACAGAGCATATGCGCAAGCACTCAGATTTTGGAAAAACACCCTTGTTTGTAGACAAAACCCTCTAAATTCTGAAGTAGAACTTACTGCTGATGAAATTCAGGCCGGCAAACGTGCCAGTATAATTCGCACCCAACGGTTCTTTTTCCCAGAAGAGTTTCAAGCATTAGAGAAAAGATCCAGAATTCCTCCAAAGAGTTCTTTGCTATCTTTTAACCCATACTTAGATCCAAAGGTTATTATGCGAGCTCATGGTAGACTGGTTCAATCGCCAGCACTCACTTTCGAAGAACGACACCCAATCATTCTTCCGCACAATGCGAGATTTACTACTTTACTAGTCGAACACACTCACAGGTGACTTTACACGGTGGGAACCAATTGATTTTGAGAGTTTTGAGATCCGGTTTTTGCATACCCAGACTCAAATCACTGATCAAAAAGACTATTCGGAATTGCCGAGTCTGCATTCTGTATAAGCGACGAACAGAGAATCAAATTATGGCTTCACTCCCACCAGAAAGAACTTTGTTATCTAGACCCTTTACTAACACTGGCGTAGATTTTGCGGGACCATTCAGCATACGAAACTTTACGGGAAGAGCATGTCTTATTACAAAGGGATATGTCTGCCTTTTCGTTTGCTTTGCTACGAAAGCCATACACCTCGAACCGACTAGTGACCTCTCGACTCAGTCATCATAGCGGCATTCTCCAGATTTATTAGTAGGCGTGGATGCCCATCTTGTGTATACTCCGACAACGGAACCAATTTTGTTGGAGCAGTCGATGTCCTAAAGAAAGACAGACTCTTGTTCATGAAAGAATTACAAAATAAAGCGATTGTACAAAATTCCCATCAAAATCTCGATTGGAAGTTTATTCCACCTGGCGCTCCACACATGGGCGGTTTGTGGGAGGCCGGCGTGAAGTCTTTCAAGACACATTTGAGGAAATGCATACCAAAAATGACTTTTACCTTCGAAGAATTTTCCACAATTTTGTCAAAAATCGAAGCTTGTCTTAATTCAAGACCCTTAAGTCCAGCTAGTGAGGATCCTAGCGATTTGTCGCCTCTGACCCCAGGTCACTTTTTAATCGGTACACCAATCTTAGCCCCTCCCGAACCCGATGTTTCAGACCAAGATGTTAGCCTTGTCAATAGATGGAAACGCTTGAAAATTATCTCCCAATATTTTTGTAATAGATGGAAAACTGAATATCTGCATGAGCTCCATCGACGTACTAAATGGAAGTATCAACAAGACAATCTTAAGGAGGGTGATTTAATTGTACTTAAGGATGAAGGTTCAGCTCCAACTGATTGGAAGTTAGGACGAATTATAAAGACCCACCAGGGAATCGACCAAAACGTAAGAGTGGTAGACATAAAGACTGCTGGTGGTAACATCAGCCGACCCATAACGAAGGTCGTCAAGTTATTTCTGACTAGTTAGTCGGACCGCTTCTTTAATAAAAAACATAGTACTCCTTCTTCCCGTTAATTTAAAGATGACTCCATACTTACCAAATCAAGATTGCCGCCTTGAGCAAAGCCCAAGACGATAAGATGAGAAGGATGCACTGAGTCTTGGGGGCGGAGAATGTATGGTCTAGGACCATACTTATTGCGAGCACTGTAGCGTTGTTTTGATGCATTTTTGGCTAGCGGTCCGCAGTATTTACATTTGTACATATATACACACATACATATAACCATGGTCGCTAGCTATTAACATATTGCTCTCTTTTCCAATAAATCCTGGAATTTGTCAACTTTAAAAACAGTGCAAAGGACAGCAAGCAGTCAGTTCGTCAGTGATCTTTTAAAGCGTTCGACCGTGCATCTCCTCGCTCAAGTTACATACATACTTACAAGTTAAAAATTTGAAACATAAACACTTTGTTAAAAACCAAGAAGAAATAGTTACATACAAAAAACAAACAAGTTACATTTTATTATAATAACAAACACAAAGTTAAACATTGAAGTTAAAATATACACAAAACAATAAATACAATTAAATAAGTAATTAGAATTTTGCTACTTAAACCTAATATTGCACTGTGTAAAATTTGCCTAAAATTAACTAAAACTTACATCTACTTAAAATACCCTAAAAATTGTGAATTTAAACTTACCTTACATTGTGCTAGTTAAAAACCTAATTTGCATTACAAAGCCTAGCTAAAATCAACACACATTGTTTACATACACACTCACACATAACATCCATTGAATTACCACACTAAATAAAACTAAACACTTGAAATTTGAAAACTTAAAATACTTGCTTATTATTTACAAATAAAAAAGGCAAAAGGTTTGTAAATAAACACGGTGCACAAATCTATCGAAATGTAATACAGAAACAACAAAAATTGAGAAAAGCTTCAGTTGAACAGCGACAGTGATGGAGGATTGACACCTAATATTTGGTTAATAATACCAAAGTATATTATTGTTATGTATTTTTGTTAAAACATTTATGTAACCAATGTTTTATGTTTGTTTTTTCTAAAAAAGATTCATGATGATGACCGTCGAAGACGGCCGAAATATTGGAAATAAATAATCAAAATAAAACAATTGTTTCGTTGTTAGTGAAATATTTAAAAACAAGTAAAATCATGTTAAGCGTATAATTTTGTAGATCAACTATAACTCCCTCAACGATTTAAAATAATCGAGAAATGCCGGCCGTACAGTATATTTGATAAGTGATGACAGGAGTGCCTGACTATTTCAATATTGATACGATAACAGGAGCAGGCAGAAACAATCGCATGTATATTTATATGGAAGTTACGGAGAATTATAAATCAGATGGATACATTTCTAACATGGCAACTCGTAAAAATATCGTGATTATACACATTTATTTTCTTAGTAGCGTTGAAGATTGTCGACCAAAATAAAGTGGTAAAATCTAAAACCGTTCAATTCCTACTTAATCTAAATAATAAAATGTTACATTCTACGCATACATACATATCGTTTATTTTACTTTTTGTTCATATATTAATGTAAAGGTAAGTTTTTTGACATTTAAAATTATTTTTTCGAATATTACACCCTACTGAGGTTTTCAATTTCCATGAGTTTTAATTTACCATGTATTTCAAAGACAGATCTCTAAAATTTGGTATAGACATTTATTTAATAAGCACATTACGGTCGCCTGCTGCAAAAATTCTAAAGTACATAAAGCTATTACATAATAATATACATCAACAAATATTGTCATAGATAAGATATCAATTAAAATCTTCAGAATACATCCAAGACATTACAGAAACACTACATTTCTTTCCGTCTACTTAAAAATATTTTTTTTAACTAATTAAACACAAAACCAAAATGATTGATATTGCGCCAAATACTCACCCTCATAAGATTTATCTATATAAAAGGGTAGTGAGGTGAGTGACTGACTGATTGACTGACTGATTCATCAGCGCCCAGACGAACCCGCTGAAGCTAGAAAGTTGAAATTTTTGGTGTAGGTTGCTGTTGGTGTATAGGGGTGAGATAAGGCTGGGTTTTTGGAAATTCGACCTAGAAGTGTACGAAAAGTACTAAATATAGTACAATTTGGATTTGAATTAACGAATAGTGCTGAAATTTGGAATAAGGGTCACTGATAAAGAGTAAGAAAGGTGTACCAAAGGTCGAAAAGTCCTAAATGGTAGTGAGTTTAGTATGATTTGGATTTGGGTGAAGATAGAGCTGGAATCGTGAAACTTGGAATTAAGATTACTGTTAGAATGTAGAATTGAGATATGGAGGTAACTTTAGAAAATCATACTAATGTGCAAGAAGCAGTACTAAATGGTACTAAATTCGATACAATTTGTATTTGCGTGAACAGATTACTGTTGGAGTGTAGGATTGCGGTTACTTTGGAAATTCGTACTTATGAAAAAGTGCTAAATGAAAGTACTTTGGCTATAATTTGAATTTAGGTGAACGAAAGAACTGAGTTATACATGTAGTTTTTGGAAAGTCGTGTACGATAAGTGGTAAATGGTAAAAAATTTGGTACCTTTTGGTATTTGCTATATGGTACAGAATTTTGTAGAATTTGTGATTTTGTAAAGGGGTAGAACTGGAATTTTTAAATTTGAAATTCGGTATTAGATTAGCAATTGTTGTTTAGAGTGAAGGTAGGGATGAAGTTTTGAAAATTCGCACTTATTTATACAAACAGTACTAAATAGTAATATAATTGCTTTCAGCGGAACATATAAAGCTGGAACAGTGAATTGCGGTCGGGATATATGTTGAGTATAAGGAAGTAAACTTTGAAACGTTTAATTATGTGTACAAAAAGTTTGGTAACATGTTGGTACCAAAACCATTTTGGTATTGTGTAAACGGTTAAAGTGAGAAATACCTACTATAGGTGAAGGAAAAGTACTAAATGGTACTAAATTTGGTGTTGGGTGTAGGAACAAAGCTTGGATTATATAATTTGGACAAAAAATGGAAAAATATTTGTTATGAAGATCACTCTGAACTTTGAGATAAAGTTCGGAGTTCGGTTAGAAAAGGTGCATAAGATCTTCAAAATACTCTAAGTCTTCAAAATACCTCTTCTAATAAAAGTGGATTGAAGTAGACATTTTTTAAATTAAGCTTTTATATCCTCTGAGTATTCAAGGTCCAAATGTAAAGAAAATTGGACAGTATAGATTTGTTCTATTTTATGGGGATATATTCTGAAAGTTTTACTAACCTATTCAGGTTCTTGGCGAAACCGCTGAAGCTAGAACCTTGAATTGTGAATGTGCGTTATGCCAATGCCTTCTTAATGAGGATTTATTTGACGTATACGAAAAGGAATTGATATTTGAAACCCAGTGGGTTTGTTAGATCCGGTTATATATAAACGTACTATTATTCTTGTTGTGAAGGGGCGAGATAAAGTTTAGTGTTTGAAAAGTCGTCCTGGGAGGGAATGCTGTGTTAGTGAAGGAGTAAAACCAGAAGTCAAGCATGAAATTTGCAATATGAGTCGCTGTTGGTGTATGTCTGTGATATGAGGTCGTAGTTTTGGAAATCCGAAATAAAAAATATGGTAGCTGTGTAGGGGTGCGATACGGCATATGTTTTTTTTTTTTGAATTAAGGGAATTAAATCGATCGTGTTATACGGTGCATTCCACAATTAATGTCACTATTTAGTATAGTATCACCATTGCATTTTTTGCATATGTCAATAGATTTAAGAACACTGAAATATTTAAGGCATTTTATGTATGCATTATTACAGAGGATATGAACTTATAATTAAGATATGAACTGATAATTATTTCCTCTGTATTGTTGGACTGCAAAATAATACTTGTTGTATATTTATTTCAGCTAAAGTCCATACTTTGTTGCTTCAAAATTTGAAGAAACAAAATGTTTAACAGTGGGTAATGAAATTGATTACTACGAGCGAAGGCAGAGAAGACTATAGTTTCGGAAGCAGCCAA
Organism: Musca autumnalis; assembly: GCF_047663935.1. NCBI lineage: Eukaryota > Metazoa > Arthropoda > Insecta > Diptera > Muscidae > Musca > Musca autumnalis. Next base: position 1,292,125 of record NW_027412310.1, read on the forward strand.
ACTTCCTCATCAGTTCTCTTAACCGCTGACTCTGTGTCGATAAACAGGTCAATAAGAGTGGCCAGAAAATTAAACAGAACGATAAATTTTCTGTATCCTCCTAAATCTGTTGACGGCACAATTTAGTCAGAATAATCAAAATCATATACCCACTACTGTTTTTATGCTGTCTTTGCATCGCAAAGAAGACACGCATAAGTAGTGTTGTTTGCAGTAAGCAGAGATCACAACAAAATGTTGTTTTTGCTTTATGCGTAGTCAACAAATAAGGCCGTGCTGATTGCCTGTTATTGTTGTTGGCTTCGTATAGTTGGACTGCAAAATAATACTTGTTGTGTATTTATTTCAGCTAAAGTCCATATTTTGTTGCTTCAAAATTTGAACAAATTTAGGAGGATACAGAAAATTTCTCGTTCTGTTTAATTTTCTGTCAAATATGAACCCCTACTCTTCCCCATTTTCTTTTCTTAAAAGTCCCAGTTAACTTTAAATGTAGCAATGGCAAGAAGATATGTACTAAAGTAATCAGTACTACTAGCTGCTTACTGATAGCCATGTTGAGAAGACAACTTCCTTTTTAATCTGCCTTATAACTTTTGGATAGCCAACGAACATACACCTGTCTTAAGTTAAGAAAACCTTATTTACAAGTGAAATAAAATCCATATTGAATTCCATACAAAACCAAGATCTCTGGCATAACTTCTTTGGTTTTCTACGTTTGCATTGTTATTTATGACTTGCATCAATTTGTCAAGCCACAGAATCAAAGTTACAAACACACATTCATTGGTTCTGTTTCGGTACTCTGCTAAATTTGTCCTATTCTCCACCAAATACTTTCTGCATTCCTGTTGTACACCTATTAAGCAGTTTGAGGTGTACACGGAGCTATAAAAAAAAACATTTTCCGATAGGCAAAATTTGAACTTGACCTTCCTATGGAAAAAAAAGATACTCGGGTGCAAAAATCTGGCGTTCTAGTTCAATTTCTGCGGATGCTAGGGTGATTACAACAAATGGACAGACGGGCATTAGCCATACCGACTTAGAATTTTATCCTGATCAAGAATAGATGTATATTCTTTACTTGCATGTTCCCGCCACTTCGTTAGCGAAAAGTTCACCTTTAGAGAAAAGAGAATGCAATCAGAATTTTTATTTGCCCCGTTCGTGTTTAAGCACTTAGCAACATTTTAATACACTTATGACCGGTTTCAATTTCGTTCCAAATTGCTTTGTTTGACTGAAAAGAAAGATGAATTAAATATTTTTCAAAAAACATTGGTTAGATACGTTGGCCCATAACGTCCCGAACCCAGTCGATCACGAATGCTGATTGGCATCATCAGCAAGTTCCCACTGCGGAGACCGTAGAGTGTTCATGCCAACGGGCGTTGGTTTTTGTTGGTTTGCTCACTTTTGTACATATTAATCTCTTGCTCTTACTGAAATTAATTGTAAAAGTAGTAGAAAACGACAACGATCCTCTGCCATCACTGCAATCGTTGATTGCAAGAACCTCTGCGTTCACTTGTCGTGTAGCATTGAAAGAGAAAACACAGTTATTGTGAGCTTCAAAGTGTAATGTTTCTAGAAAAAAAGTGAAAAAGTGTTGTTTTATAGTTTGTTTCGCGGTACAGTTCGTCTTGGTTTCACCCTATTTCTCGGTATAGTATTAAATACAGTCCACTCCTATAAAATATTATTTTTAAAATTGTCCACTTTGCTTAAAATTGAGTTACAATCTCATTAATTTGCATTTCGACGCGAAATAATCGATTTTCCTAATAAATTTTCCATTATATGCCTTATTGTTAACACATAACATCTTTGTGTTTATTTCAGCTCTAGTCCATATTTTGTTGTATTCAAGTATTTGAATAACAGCAAAATGTTTTACAGTGGATATGAAATTGATTAGTTGTATAACATTTTGTTGTTATTCAAATACTTGAATACAACAAAATATGGACTAGAGCTGAAATAAACACAAAGATGTAAAATTCTGCAGTCCAACAATAAAAAACGCCAACAACATTAACACATAAATATATCTTGATTGGTTAAACTGACTTGCAGTCATAGAGTGCAATTATTTGTGTTTGCTTCTTGCATTATTCCTCACACATTTTCTTTGTTGAAACATCATATTTTCTAATACTCCCAACAACAATAATATTCATAATCCCCATGCCCTTTTTTAAAAAAAAAAGCCACAAACATACCAACAATTTATTTGCGCAACGATTTTTTTTACTCTCCAGCTCTCACTGTTAAATCATAGTCGTTGATCTGTTTGTAAGGTAATTCCAATAAAAATGATAATACGCGCCTTTTTTATTTTTTGATAGCGTCAGTCTATTCACTTATAAATATGCCTACAATATTTGCCTCTCCAGCTCTCACTGCTTGGTCGGTGTCGTTGGTCTGTTAGTAGCGAGGTACCCTGCGGGACTTTTCTTAACCGGTTTACAAAATAGTTAGTTATAAATGCATTATTCTACAACTAACTACAAATTGGTTGGAAAGTCATCTATAGATCAACAAGATTGAAAACTAAAAAGATGGAAAACTGACTATCTCTGCATTACTTTTCAACTCGTTATTAACCAGTTGGAAAATAGTCGGTTACAAAGCAATTTTTCTACAACCAACTATAAATTAGTTGAAAAGTCATCTAGAAATCAACCAGTTGAAAACGTTGAATGTTCAATAGTGTGTTTTCGACGCAAATAATTCTCATATACACTTTCGTAATTATTTCGATATAGATGCAACATACAATTATACAAGCTAGATTTCATAGACTCGACATACCAAAAGAGGAACAACAAGGAAACATAACTGAAAAACAACTGGTGTCAAAAATAAAAAAAGCAAAAGAGAGAATTAAAAGAAATAAAATATAATAAATAAAAAAATACTTTTTTCTCTCTCTTTTAGACAAAAACAGCATTTTTAAACTGACTATTAAAAGTCAAAAAATAGTTACATATAAATTAGTTAAAAATAGTTGGTTTATAACCAGGGTTTCGGAGTCGAGGTATTTTTGGCTCGACTCCGACTCCGACTCCAGACGAGTTTTTTTCACGACTCCGGCTCCGACTCCGACTCCGGGTCGACTCCGAGAGTGAATTCCCATACCACTAAAAATGAATAAAATGTGCACACATTTTTAACTTTTTCCTATATTTTGACCTATATAGGCTAATGTGTTAGTTCTTACTTACATATTCATTAGAAAGGGAATTCGTTCGAATACATTCGAACATATCAATATTGTTTCTGCCGAATCTTACATTGAAAATAGCAAATTTAGAAAGTATTTGTTTTTTCGTTTTTGAAAATTTTGCCTTTTTGAGGCGAAGATCATTTTTAGTATTAATTTTTAATTAATTTTTCGTTGGAAATCGAGCTTAATGATGAATAATGCATCTGAAAAAGGAAAGCCGACGACTCGAAAGTTTTTGTCGGTTTTCCTTTTTTGCACGAGTATATTCTGGACGGAATTCTTCCGCGTGAGAAAATCTTTAAGCTTTCAAAATATGTGAAAACAAAGGGGCAATACAAATCATAAGGACTACATGCAATAAAAATTATAAGCAATTCAAACTGGATGTAACCCAACATCTTAGTGCGCTTAGCCTTAAAAGGAGTCCCCCAGTTGTAAAGGTCAATAAAGGCCATTTTTCATGATTTTTCCGGGAAAACTACGTGTGATTTTTTTCTTCACCTGAAAGCGAAAAATAATACGAAGTTTTGAGACCGTCTACGAAACCCTGTTTTTATGAAAGCATTTTGCGGTGTCAACCAACTCTTCCTCGAAAACTGATAAGCCAATTGTCATATATTTTGTTGGCCGATTTCGAGAAAAACACAGTTTATTTGCTGTATACAAAATAAAATAAATTACTCCCATCCAACGCTTATACTATGGCAAAATTGTTCCGATCGACTAAAACATTTTATGACATATTCTATGCTATGCTATTTATACTAAAATTCAGCGCTCACATTTTGAACTTTGGTGTGGAGTGGATAATTTTATTGAAATATTTGAGATATATTGTGTAAACAACCCATCACGTAGGCAGACAGATGTTTTCTGGAACTGAAAAATTAGCACACGAAAAAATTAGCATGAAAATATTCTACAAAAATGTTGCTAGGAAAATTTTATGTCCACTAAGACAAGAAATCGATATTGTCATGTTTCCATTGTCTTTATAACTTTTACCCGATCCTTTCTCATGAAAACTCTATGGTTATATATTTTATTGAATTTCGTATATGCTATTGATTGTTTAGAAAACTCGGATACATATGAACTATGTCTGTTCCTGGCGGACAGATTAGGTTATTTGAATGTCTACATCTAATGCCTCATTGAGTACATAAAGAATCCTAGAAGAAAGATTCGCCATTTGTCAGACTTCTGAGTTATGGTGGGATGAATCTGTCGTTGACAAACAACCAATTTAATCTGAATTTCACATATAGTTAATAGATTATGAGAAATTTACCGAAATACATAGAGACCACAATGTCTTTAATAGAGGACAAGGATGATTTCTCATAAAAAACAGGATAAGAATACCAATAGACCTTTGTGAGAAGATCAGTAAGACTTCTGACGAAAGAGGTTAAAGGTCTTAATTTTATTGTCCTAGAACTTTACTTTTGTTTGCAAAAATGTAAAGAATCATTTGGATCAACAAAATAGGGACGAATAGACTACATTTCAGAGGATAATAATATCCTGTGAATTGTCCTTTAAATTAGTATAAAATACCGTTTGCATACATGTTTTCTTATAATTTTCTTTTAAAATAAATAATGATTAAAAAAATGTTCTTGTTCCAAATTTAATCGTATGCTTGTATAACGTGGAAAAAATTTTGCCCGGAGTCGGAGTCGAGTTATTTTTTCCGACTCAGACTCCGACTCCAGCAAAATTGCTCGACTCCGACTCGTAGACTCCGACTCCGACTCCGAAACCCTGTTTATAACTAGTTAAAAGTAATGCAGAGATGGACAATTGTCCATTTTTTTGAAATCTAGTTTAGCAAATGTCGGTCCCTCCTCTCACCCAATTCATTCGAGCTTCCGACAAGGTGGTAAAATTTACTACTGTCTTTAGTGGTATAAAAGCGGAAGATCACTCTGTGTTTAATCTCGAAGTTTGAAAGACGGAACTCCAGACTTTGTGAAGTAAGGCGTCAGATACTTATGACAAGTATATTCATCATTTGATCGCCAAAGTGGGTGCTTCTGCAGAAGAAATTTCTTCTGCTGATGGGAAATTTGAGAGTACTCGGTAAAAGTTTGTAATTTAATTGTCTGATATTAATGAAAAATTTCTTAATTTGAAGTCGCTGATGTCTTCTCCATGTACTCCAACCGCGCTTCATGTTAGCTCCTCTCACAATACCCCAGTTCAAACCGGTCATAATCGGCAGGCTCGCGTTTCTGACAGATCACATATGCTGCTAGGTACTTCTAATTCGGCAAATATTGTCAACAACAGTTTGAATCTGCCTGCCCTTTCAAATACCAAACCTGATATTCAGAATGCTAAAGATATTTCGATCTCCAATTGGAGTTTGACGCCATGTGCTTCCGAGACCACGCATAACCTTAACTGACCTCCTGTGATATAGATAATTTCCACGGGGACTTTTGTCGTGGCCCGCTTTCCGTGACCTTTTTTCGGCCATCTTTATTAAATCCTCTCGACTAAGCCACATCGAGAAGTTGTGTTATTTAGTACAGAAAACCAGCAGTGAGTGTTTAATAATGATTAAAGAAGCGGATATACGCAACACTTGTAATTACGTAAACCTAGATAGATTTACAATTTCTTGTAAACTACCTAGATTTTTTATCGCCAATGAGTATTTATAAATTTTGATTAACTTAACTGCTATGGTAAAAATGTAAACTAAGCATTAATAACTAGGAAATAAATTTACTTCAGCCAATAACCCATGCAATGTGAAACCAATCGAGTTGTTTCTTTATTTGGGTTATTAGCCTGCATAATGTAAACAATGAAACTGTTTGATCGATGACATATCGTCGGTGTCATGCTTAAGTATTCCATACGCCATTTGCCTGATTCGAGAAAAACTCAAGTTAATTTTTAAGGCCATACAGGACAAAAATGGTGCAATAATCCAATACTTTAAGAGCTGAGTTCTACTTAACTAAACTCGTAGAATATATTAGTGGTTTATTTTAGTTAGATATCTGTGATAGTTTAGAAGTTATGCCAATTTTTATAATTGCAAAAAGTTGCTGAATTTTTCCATGGAATCTTTTTTTTCATGTTTTTGGCAGTTTGTGTCACATGGAATACGTTTTGTCACATTTCAACCAAAACACTTTTTATCAATCGTGTACCACCTCCCTTATATGAAGTGCTTCTGTGGAGTTGAAAAATCAGGACTTTAAATGAAACGTTTATTTTTCTCATATAAATGCAATTAGGACCATTATTATAGGTTTCCTTAACATTTATTTAAGGGATTGCCTCCACCTATCACTATTTTTTTTTTGTGGTAAAAATTTCAATCGGACAAAACGGATTGATATTTTGCATTTCTAAGGGAACATAAAACATTTAAACGCGTTGTTCTTATAATACCATTTTTGTAGTCGGTGTCCATAATAGCTTCAAGTCGCATGAACGTTTTTGCTTATATTTTTGTGGACTTACATTAACATTTTTTCTTTAAACTAGGGATTTTTTGTTTAAACGATTGATAAATTTTCGGTTTCATATAACAATAAAATATTCAAAAATATTTGGATTTAGAAACTATTATTCTTCAGTTTTTAAACCAAGTCCTTTAATTTGTTCCATACGCCACATTATTCGTAACTTGGCAAAAATGGGCAATTTTTTGCTCCAAACGCCATCGATTTTGGTGCGGAACAATTCGTTTTTGTCTCTTTTTGTTCCATACGCCAAACGACATGGATATGGAACTAAAAAGTTCAAAGTTGTTTTGTTCCATACGCCAGGCCTTATGGATATGGAACAAAACGACACGATTTTTTGGGTCACAAAGCAGATATGGAACATACTGGCATCTGAATATCTCAGAAACTATAAGAGATAGAGAAAAAACGACCAAAAAATCTGAAAGAGCATGGTTCAAAACCTTGTAAGGTACCTTTATCTCAAAATGTCAAAAATGGCGTATGGAACACTTAAGCATGATACCGACGATATGATGACGACACTGACTGCCTAGGTGTTGGATTGATGGTGTTGTTGATGGAAGTTGTGGGTTGGCGAAACTTGTATGTGACTTATATGATTACTCCAATTCCAATACAAAGCGCCAAGTAGCTGACGGTGCGCTGGTGAATGAAAGACGATTTCATTAATTGGGGCAGGCTTCCGACATCAATGGTTTTCAGCTGTTGGTGTAATGTAATGAGCTAAGCAATATGAGCTCCATAGGTGTTATTCCATGTTGTGTTTAACAAAACAAGTTTACTTGGCGAAGCTATTGTGTCCAATGCCTTGAGTCTTAAATATGATGTATGTACAATTGTTTTGTTTTCATAATGACCGTATATCGTAACGGTGTTGTCTTTTAGGGTGCAATCGGACCCAACCTCTAATGTTCCAGGCCCTTGTGCCTCTAAATGCGTCATTTTTGTACCACAAACAAACGTCACTTCTGTCATGTTGGCTAGAGTAAACATCCATCGATTCTTCCGAGCCATTTGGGTCCAAGGTTGATGAGAAACGGTTGACTGCAAGTCGAAAGCTTCTGATGATTTATTCAGGAAAAAGTTTAATTCGCACAGATGCGACCGATCGCCCTTGTTAAATTTTGCTTGTTTGTTGCAGATAAAAACGTCGTTCGTAGTATGGATGCATCTGTGCATTTCATCTGCTGTGAGAGATATGAACTCGTCCCGATGAGCGTTGACTGCCAATACGGGTGACTTAAGTAAGATTGAGATGAACTGACCGGACCGTATCATCGGGATGGGAACCATGTTGAATAGATCATACTGTTGGAGATCCACTAATGGACGGCGAATCTTAAATATGATGCTATTTCTCATAAGACTTCCCTTACTCGTCATTAATTTGAAGAACTCTGTCAAGTTCTCTTCTCGAATAGGTAGAGCACGAGGTGGTGGAATATGAGCCTTGATGGTTTGGAGCTCGCTCAACAGCTGATGTGGGGTCAGTAGCAATGGGCTTTTACGATTATGATGAGCATCTGTTAACTCTTGAAGGGTTCTTATCCCAGACGAAAAGTCATCCATGTCTGCCCAAAACGTGGAAAGGTCATAGTAAGTTTTTAGTTTCCACTCTGCTGTTACGTCCTTAGTAACTCCAATGCCTTCGAAGTAGAATCCAAGCTTATTCTCAAAATTAGGCACGCTGAACGACTGTCATAAGCATAATGGCAGGAATAGCAAAGCCATAAATATTGTTGACATAAACATGCTGCTTGACGGCTTAAATCGCTTTGACGATGGTCCTTCACCACTACTTACGTTCTTTAACGTTGGCAGAGGCAAATTTTCATCTTCTATTAAGTGAGCTAACCTGTTTATAGCCCGCTTTACTTTACCGCTCTGTGTCTTTATATCAGCTACGGCGGCTCCATCATTTCCCTTGTACATTCGGGTTATTCTACCTAGCGGCCACTGCATTACAGGTACATTGTTTTCCTTAATTATGACCAATTGCCCAGGCTCAATGTTTGGAGATGGAGTGCTCCATTTCCGTCTTTCTTGCAGAGTAGTTAGATACTCCGTAAACCAACGTCTCCAGAACTCATGCTTAATTTGGGATACTATCTTCCATCTGTTTTTCAATGAAGTAGATGAGTGGCTGGCTGACGGATCAACCTGAGCCGTTAAAGGTTCCCCAGGCGTTAAAGCTGTTAGATCATTCGGGTCGTTAGAAATAGGAGTCAGCGGTCTAGAGTTCAGTATTGCCTCTATTTCGACGACGACCGTCTCCAATTCTTCGCGAGTCAATGGCGCGCTAGTTGTGGTGCGAAGTAACAACTGCTTTGCTGACTTCACCGCAGCTTCTCATAGACCACCAAAATGTGGAGCTCTTGGGGGAATAAATTGGAAATCTATTCCTTCCCTTCCGCATGTTTCGGCTATTTTCTTCCTGCCTTCCTCTCCAAATACCGCCTGATTCAATTCGTCGAGCTGATTCTTGGCCCCTACAAAGTTCGTCGCATTTTCTGAATGCAGCGTTTGACATTTGCCACGACGAGCAACAAATCTCTTCAACGCACCGATGAATGCCTCCGTAGTCAGATCGGTCACTATTTCCAAGTACACAGCCTTTGTTGCGAAGCAGACAAACACAGCAATGTAAACCTTATGTGGTCTCTTTCCTTGTATTTTGTAGTGGACCCACAAAGACCCACAATAGTCAACGCCTGATACAACAAACGGCCTTGCTGGCGTGACCCTGCTAGGTGGGAGATTCCCCATGATTTGACTGTATAACTTTGGTATTGCTCGGATGCACTTCACGCAATTTTGCACATAGCCATAGCCTTTCCTTTTATAATCCAGAACCTCCGTCTTGATGCTGCAAGTAGAAATTGGGAGCCACAGTGATCATTCTCCTGATGAATCATGTCCAGGACGAGTTTCACAATCGGATCGTTGTATGGTAACAACATCGGGTGTTTTGCGTCGTATGCTAAAGTTGGCCCTTCCAACCTGCCACCGACTCTCAGTATTTCCTTGTCATCCAACAATGGAGTTAAGCTGTGTATGGAACGTGATTTGTCCAATGCTCCATGCTTCCTCAACTGCTGTATCTCCTTCGCGAAATCCGACACCTGAATAGTCTTGACAATTAGCTGCATCGATCGACTCAATCCCATGGGGGTTAACACTTCTGTCGAGCACCCATCCTTGCGTCCTTTACCCTTTCGGCAAATCGCAAGACATAATTGGCTAAATGAATTCCTGTGATTTATTCCATAATTCATATCCTGCAACCCGCCCTGTGAGGCTACTGCTGACACTGTAGACTTTACCTTGAACTCAAAATCGGTCTGATTTTCTCCATTCTTCGAAAAGGGTTCCGGCCAGAGAGATTCGTTTCCGTGTAGAAATGTGGGTCCACAAAACCACATCATACATCCTGACAGACGATCCGGCTTCATACCTATGGAAATAAAATCTGCAGGATTGTCTTTTGTACCCACATGTCGCCATTGAGTTCTAAGCGACCTGTCTTGGATCATTTTCACCTTGTTGGTAACAAACGTCTTCAGCGATGATGGTCCCGTGTTAATCCAGTACAACGTAACTTCCGAATCTGACCAATAAATCGCCTTCAAATCTTCGTAACCCAACTCTATTTTGACCTTTGAGGTAAGTTTTGCTCCCAACTCAGCTGCACAAAACTCCAACCGTGGCAACGTGATCTTTTTTTCTTGGTGCAATTTTTGATTTTGAACAAAGAAGCCTAACTATATGCCTTCTGAACAATTGAGATTGAGTTGGCCTAGAGTGGACTGTATGCGGTTTTAGCAGTTGTAGCGGTGGCAACTCCCTCAAAAGTATCAGCGATTGTTTGTTGGAAATGAAAAGGCAGTTTCTTCAGTAAAGTGGTGACGCAGCGGGTTTTATTCAATTGTTTTCTTTGACTTCTGTTTTACAAGTGAATTTCGTTTCATTTATTAGGTGGTAATATAAACATAGAAACGTTTGGAATAAGAGAAGAAATGGCAGCCTTTGCTCCAATGAGTGAAAGCTCAGTTGGAGAGAAGGTTGCCATTTTATCGTAATGCGATTAAGGATAAAGATCTGTTGAATGTGGATCTTAAGTTTAAATTTAAGACTAACAGAAGAGACATGTATTGAATTATGACTATTTTGTTGAAGTCGCTTCAACATGCCGGGCCCTCTTGCGGTAACGCAACTTAGTACTCGCAGCCTCGGTATGTCATCTAACCGAAGGGCGGGGCAGACGGGATTTGTAAGCTGGAATCATTGCTAAACGTAAGAACTTATTATATGTGTGAGCATAGGGTTGGCAACGGTTTGGAATAATTTTATATAATTTCGAGTTGGCATGTAGGGTGAACAATATGTTCCGTAAGTGACCATTTTCAGACAGTAATCTTGGACTCTTGCTGTTTAATGGTTGGTGGTATAAAGATATACTGAGAACCGGTAGTCAGCAAGCAAACATAATTCGAAATGATGACAAAACCCACTTTTATGTTTGATCAGTTTCCAAAATAATTACATCAATAATCGATTTTTATACATGTTGATATGCTGCGGGTTTCATGAACCATAAGAGAATTTTGTATCAAAATAAATGTTGGGAAATGACATCAACAATTTTTAGACGACTCTGCTGCCTTTCTCCTTTTGATGCGATGTTCAAGGCACGAGCAGAGTAATTATATTTACGTATGGTTTCCCAAATGTGAATATGTATACGGCAATACGAATACTGGTAATTTAAATTGTCAAGTTCAATTTGTAGTAGTTGGAAACAAATCAAATATCAAACAAATAAATAAAATGTTTGCATTGATTTCGTATTTATTTTTTCAGATAAATATTGCCTTGTATTGTGGTAAGCGTACCGTAAAATTGATTATGATGTTGGTATATTCAAGCTCAAAAATGGATATTTTGTTGTGACTTGAGTTCTTTCACTTTGAAAGGTCTTAATTAGTTGTTGTTCCTTTCTATTGACTATGTAAAATGTTGCTCAAACTATGGTTTGTTGGCAGAAAATAGTTTGGGAATGGATCGTTGTTATATACATATAAAGAAAAATATGTTAAATACCTTAATAAACAATGGCCATAGAAAATTTTTTTAATTCACGCATTTTAAAGGCCCTCCACATTCGCTGCTCTTCTTACATCCCTGTGTCAACGTTTTTGTTTACATTTTAGTATTGCGGTGGGTATTTAAATTTCCTAGTGCTCTTCTTTCCTTGATGTTAATGGCCGATTCCACGCATTATGTTTTGCTTTATTTCTTTCCTTTTGTTTGCACTTATTGTTGTTGCAGTTTTGAGCATATTTGCCACTTGCTGTTCTTTAAAAAAATTACAAGTAACACTAGATATTTATTAAGGATTTATAATTCATCTCTTTTTTGTGTTAATTGTGGCACAGGTACAGCAAATTTTTATTTGCTTTTAGCTCGGCATTTTTCAGCAAATTATTTTGGTTTTTTCAGTATATTTGACTTTTTCAAACTAATTTTGTATAATATTTTAATCACTTCAATCAAATATGCACCAAGTTTCTGCCTGTCTGCAGGTGTTTTTTATTATTACTATTAATTATTCCCTTTCTTTACATTGTTTTTGGCTGTATGTTGTAGGAAAGAGTTTGCTCTTTCTCTTATGCAATGTGGTTCAGTAAAGAAATTAACGTGGGTGTGTTTGGTTGTATGTTGATGGTGTGGGCTTAGGTGTGGCGGGTAATAAGGGATTTATTATACTCAGCCAACGGCCTGTGATGGGTATGTCCAGTGTGTATATCGGATCCTAATGATTAGACACTACCAGCCAGTATTGGTTGACGTGCCTTTGCGACCTTTGCGCTACCAGTAAAAAAGTTGCAATGCTGTTGTCGATTGTCTCCCTTATGTTTTTTCACTAGATTGTGGATGGACGTATCGACATAAATAGAGCGGGGAGTGCAAACCAACTTGTATGTTTGTATGTTGTTTGTTTTACAACAGAGATTGGTTTGTGTAACAGAAATCGAAAGTAAAGAGTTTCCAAAATTTCTTTCTTCTTTTGTGTCAATAACCTTGTTATTGAAAGAGATTTAAATCAAAATGATTTTGTTGCGTAATTAATTTGTAAGCGGGTGGAACAAAGATGGGTTTTGCTCTTTATAAGCGGATGTTCCCTTTCGTAGTGGATGGATTAATGTTTTAGAACGGGTAGAATGAATCCACTCTTAGCGGGTAGAATTAATCTGCTTGTAAAGTAAACTCCTTGTAAAGAGATCTTGTGCAATGAACGTAAGCTTTTTTTGCGTTTAATTGTACAAAAAAGATGTGTGTGTGTATGAATTCAACGATTGAATTCAAACAGCAAATAACATCAACGAAAACAGAAAAAAACCCTATATGCTCACACTTTAATAAGAACTTACATACCTTTTTCCAATTTGTATGTATATTTCTTGCTCGGAAGGTTAAAGCGGTGGACGTAAGCCAATGTAAAGGTTCCTTTATTCCTTTGAGACTCGAATGGACCATGAACAATTGAGATTGAGTTGGCCTAGAGTGTATGCGGTATTAGCAGTTGTTGCGGTGGCAACTCCCTCAAAAGTATCAGCAATTGTTTGTTGGAAATGAAAAGGCAGTTTCTTCAGTAAAGTGGTGACGCAGCGTGTTTTATTCAATTGTTTTCTTCGACTTCTGTTTTACAAGTGAATTTCGTTTTATTTATTAGGTGGTAATATAAACATAGAAACGTTTGGAATAAGAGAAGAAATGGCAGCCTTTGCTCCAATGAGTGAAAGCTCAGTTGGAGAGAAGGTTGCCATATTATCGTAATGCGATTTAGGATAAAGATCTGTTGAATGTGGATCTTAAGTTTAAATTTAAGACTAACAGAAGAGACAAGTATTGAATTATGACTATTTTGTTGAAGTCGCTTCAACACCTTCCGTCTGCCAACTTAGCCCGCAGACACATCACTGCTCCATACGCCTCTTCTGCAGCATCCACAAATGTATGGATCTCAATCCTCGTTGGTTTCTCTCCATTAAACATATGTCTGGGTAACTTGAAATCATTTAGCATCTTCAAACTCTCTCGAAACCATAACCAATAGGATGTCAATTCTGCTGGCAGTTCCTCATCCCAGCCAATTTTATTCTTCCATAACTGCTGAATAAAAATCTTTGCTGCGGACACAACAGGACCTGCAAGTCCCAATGGGTCGAACAATCTCGCCAGATCAGATGTTACTTTGCGCTTAGTTAAGACGCTGCATTCGCTCATATTACTCTTCAGACAAAATCGGTCCACTTGGGGAATCCATGTCAACCCCAGTACCTTGTTTGATGAATTATCGAAGTCGAGGTCTACTTCCCTATCCTCTGGTGGGACTCCATGTAATAGTTTTAAGTGGTTGACACACCACTTTCGCAATCTGAATCCTGCTTCTGACAACAACCTATTCAGCTGACTCTGCATCTCCATTGCGGTCTTTAAGCTGTCGGATCCGCAACATAGAAATTTGGCTGAAGTGCTGGAGCACCCAATGGATATTTATGTAAATTTGTATCTGCTAGCTTTTTCAGACATCTCGTAGCAAGTCGTACCATATGTTAATGTATTTAACGTGTAGTGCTCGAGCTCCTTGTCTGGGGAACTCCTCCATACGACCAGCTGATATCTGCTAACCCTCGTGTCCACTAGTACTTGTCTGTACATCTTCTCGAACACAAATCACGGTAATCTAAATCGCAACAGCATCCCAAACAGGTCTCCTTGCAACTTGGGGCCTGAATGTAAAATATCATTTAGCGACCACCCAGACGATGACTTACTCTTGAATTTATTATATGTATTTATTGAGTTGTTAAGTATTGAAAGTTTTATTTTAGAATGAAGAAATAATTTTCATACCAAAGACAATATTATAAAACAAAATACAAGGCATTCTACGATTTAAAATAAATATTGAACTGAGTGCAAAACCTACCAGTTTAAAGTGCCTCAATACCCTCTCTCACTCTATCAAATTTAATTTAAATCTAAACATTTTAAAATTTATATTTCCTAATATTTTGGTACAAATGTCAGCAATTTGATCAGATGTTTTAATATACCTAACATCAATAGTTCCTTGAGCCAAATGATCTCTAATGAAATGATGTCTGATATCAATATGTTTCGATCTTTTACATTCTGTATTCTTTGCCATAAATATACACCCTTGATTGTCTTCATACAAAGGTACAGTATATTTCTCTTCAACAATATACATATCTTCCAGAATCCCTTTTATCCATATTGCTTCTGCTGTAGCAGCACTTAACGCTATGTACTCTGCTTCGGAAGAGGAAGTTGCAACTGTAGCTTGCTTTTTGCTTGACCACGAAATTGTATTTCCAAAAATTTGGAAGACAAATCTGCTTACTGACTTTCTGTCTATAAGATCGGAAGCCCAATCAGCGTCAGCATATCCGATTAATGATTCACAACCTTGATTTCGTTTTATAACCAATTTTAATTGCTTTGTACCCTTAATATATCTTAAAATTCTCTTCAACATTTTCCAATGGATTTCTGTTGGAGTTTCTTGAAAACGAGCCATATATCCGATGTGGAAACAAATATCAGGTCTAGTACACAACATTACATACATAAGGCTTCCCAAAAGTTGTCGGTATGGCTGCGTTGTTGGCTCTGATTTTGGAATTTCCTTTAATTTTTCCATCGGAGTTACAACCGAATTGCAATCCATCATTTGAAATTTTTCCAAGATTCTATTTATATTACTTTCCTGTGATAATTTCATAACTCCGTCCTTTTTATTATAATCTATTTTAATGCCCAAAAAGTATTTCAGATGTCCACTATCCGACATGCTGAACTCCTTGCATAGTTCATTTTTCAGAATTTCAATCTCAACTTCGTCGCAACATGCAATTAATAAATCATCAACATATAATAGTATGTATGTTGTCTTTGAATTTTCATGTTTGACATACAGACAGTAATCATGCTTCGATCGCACAAATCCAATTTTTACAAGGAATGTATTTATTTTCTCATTCCAGCAACGTGGACTTTGTATTAAACCATATATAGACTTATTAAGACGGAAAATCTCATTCTTGTTAAGAGCAATACCATCTGGGGCTTCCATGAATATTTGTTCTTTTAATTCTCCATGTAGGAAAGCGGTTTTGACATCCATTTGGTGGAAAAAGTACCCGCGTTGAACTCCAACTGCTAAAATTATTCTCATAGTTGTAAGTTTAGCTACTGGTGCAAAGGTTTCTTCATAATCTATGCCGTGTTTTTGTAAAAACCCTTTAGCCACCAATCTCGCCTTGTATCTTGAAACATCTCCATTTTCATCCTTCTTAACACGAAATACCCACTTTGATTTCAGAGGTTTTATATTTTCAGGTTTTTTAACTATGGTCCAAACATTGTTGTCGTTCATTGATTGTACTTCTTCATTTATAGCTTTAAGCCATTTATTTCTGTCTTCTCTTGTTAAAATATCTGCATATGTTCCTGGGTCTTCACCGTTGATATCAACAATATATGCATTGTAGCTTGTAAAATAATCTTTGAAAACTTTCGGTATAAGACCGCGAGCACTTCTCCTTAAAGCTGGTGAATCATCTTCTTGTGTGTTGAACACATTTTCTTGATCAATGTCTGCTGATGTTTCTTGTACACTATCTGTGTTAAGCCCGTCATCATTTGTCTCTTCCTCATTCGTAATCGTTTCGTTACTGTCGCTGGTTGAAACATCCACATTCGCAGTTATAACATTTTCTTCATCCCTCTCTTGTTCATTGCTGCGAATTGGTATATCACATCGACTTTCCAAGATATTTTCTGCACCCCTCTCTTGTTCATTGCTATATATTGGTACTATATTATATTGACTTTTCAAAGTATCATTTTTAAACGGAAATACTGTTTCATTAAACTTTTCTTTCTACTTTTCTGGTTGACATATTCCAGATTCTATAGCCGTTGTTTGTGTTGCCGATCATAATTCCATCCATGCTCTTTGGATCTAACTTCCTCCTCTTTTGGTCCGGTATCCAAACATGGGCTTTACAACCAAAAATTCTCAACTTCTTAATATCTGGTTTATTTCCATACCACAGTTCGGCTGGCGTAACTAAACTATCAACACTTCTGGTTGGGCTCCGATTTAACAAGTATACTGCAGCCAAGGCTGCTTCTCCCCACATTTCTTTTGGAGCATTTGATCCAATCAACATTGTTCGAATCTTCTCAACTATAGTTCTGTTAAACCGCTCAGCTACACCATTTTGTTGCGGACTATATGCTATAGTTTCCTCAAGTTGTATTCCTTTCATTTTATAGTATTTCAATTGTTCCTTTGAGCGATATTCTGTACCCTGATCGCAGCGCAAAATAGATATTTTAGTTGAAAATTTTGCACTTACAAAAGCTTCGTATTCCTTAAACTTATCGAATACTTCGGACTTGTTTTTAATTAAATAGATAACACCAAAATGTGTAAAATCATCAATGAATGATACATAATATTTGTAACCATCGTGAGTTTTTGGAGAAATGGGCCCACATACATCGCTGTGTATTCTTTCTAAGGCACGAGAACTGCGGATGTGCACACCATTGAAGGGTTCTCGACTCTGTTTACCTTTCAAGCATATCTCACACATTCCGAAAAATCGTACATTTCCCATACCAGTCACCATTTCACTTCGACTCATTGACTTAAGGCTTTTTTGATTTATATGGCCTAACCTACAATGCCAAAGCCTTCCCTCATCATCAGAACACAAATAAGAACAGTTTATACATTTAATGAATTTAAGTTCAAAAACATTACCTCTAGGTTCGGCTATGGCTAATTCTTTACCATTGTTTAAAATTGCTGCATTATTTTTCTTGAAAACTACCTCTAACCCTGCTTGTGTTATCTTCTCTCAAATTTGGTACATAAAGAACATTTTTAAGAATAATACGTTGACCAGTAGATGTGTGTCCATGTATATCACCCATTTCATTTGCAGTCAGCAGCTCACCATCTTTGGCAATACTTATTGTTAAAGGTATCTTCATCGTTCTCAGGTCATGAAAAAGACTTCGATTGTTTGAAATATGATCGCTTGATCCTGAATCCAAAATAAAATTCATGTTGGTAGCGTTACTCCTATTTTCATTTACCATAAAGCACACTAATTCATCTTCACTTTGATCATCAGAACTATGAACCTTGGCTTTTTGATGGTTCATTGATAAATTTGCTTCTTTTTTAAACCGGCAATTCATTTTCATATGCCCCATTTTTCCGCAATTGTGGCATTTTCCGTTGAATTTTAATTTATTACTCTTGCGAGCAATAAATACTGCTTCTGATTTTTCAACATCATAATCTCCAATTCGATCACCCCTTTTTCTCTCTTCAGCTAGTAAACGTTGTTTTACTACAGATAATGTTAACTCGTCCTCTTTCATATTTTCCAAAGCTGTTATTAGGGGGTCATAACATTCCGGCAGACTTACAAACAGTTGTGATACCAAATCGCGTTCATCTAATTTTGCTCCAGCTGACTTTAATTGGCGTACCAGACTGTCGAATTCCAAGAAATGGTCCATCATTTTGTATCTTCTGATAACTTCAATTTTGCTAGCTGCTTCCTTAATATTGTCTGATTTGTAGAAGATCTCACCGTAAACACGTTCTTTAAATCATCCCACATTTGCTTTGCAGAAGTTTTATCTCTTACATAATCCAAATAATCGTCATGGATACAACTGACTATAATACATTTAGCTTTCTTATCCATTTCACGATGTTTATTTTTTCCGCATTAGGAGCATCGTCTCTCAAGTTCGATTCAATTACTTCCAACACATCAACTGAATCCAAATACATCTTTACACGAAAACTCCAGTTTTCATAATTTGTTCCATTAAATTGAACTATTCTATGAGGAACTTCCTTTCTTTGGCGCCCATAACCTCTTGAATTTATTATATGTATTTATTGAGTTGTTAAGTATTGAAAGTTTTATTTTAGAATGAAGAAATAATTTTCATACCAAAGACAATATTATAAAACAAAATACAAGGCATTCTACGATTTAAAATAAATATTGAACTGAGTGCAAAACCTACCAGTTTAAAGTGCCTCAATACTTACAGGACGCATCGAACACTACCCTAAGCTTTGTCGTACTGCTATCTGGACGCAGGGAACAATGATGCGGAATGTAGTAATGACTGCCGCGCACCTCTCGCGGTTGTATTTTCGTCATGTGGCCCAACTCTTCGTACTCCTTCATAAAATTCGCATACTGCTCGCGAAGATTTGCATCTTTTGCTAACCGACGCTCCAGAGCGAAGAACCTGGACGCTGTAATATCCAGTGACTCTGGTGGTCGCACCACAATTCGACCACTCTCATTGATTTTAGTGTGTTGGTTAAAGTGACTTTCACACCTTTCGTCTGCTAGTGTCAACTTCTGGTCCTCACCAACATCATCTTGTTCCCAAAACTGCTTTATCAGCTCTTCCAGACCACGTTCCTCTTCTCCAAAACAGCACACGTAACCGTTCCTGCTTCAGCCTGTACCTTTCCACTAGCAATCCATCCTAGTTTCGAGTTCTTCAATATAGGAAGTTCCTTGGACATCCGAATCTCTTGCGATAAAATCAGATTGAAATAAAACTCTGCTCCAAGCAGTAAGTCGATTCTGTCCGTTTGGTACAAAAGTGGATCCGCTAGCTTTATGTTTTCTGGAATAGGCCATGACGTGACGTCGGTGTCAGTGCTTGGTTGCGGTGGAACTATGTCTGGTAATACAAAAGCATCTAGTCGCGCTCGGAACTTGCTTGCTAGTGACTGAATCTCCACATTGACTCTGTGGTTCGCTGTTCTTGACCTTCCGCCAACTCCTTCGATAGCGAGAGTCGCTTGAATTGGTTCAATACCCAATCTCTGCACTAGCCGTTCTGATATCAAATTTAGCTGTGAGCCGGAATCCAACATCGCCCTAAATTCATAGCTCCTTCCATTATTGGCCTTAATGGCTACTCGCGCGGTAGCTAGGAATACGTATGACTGAGCTCTATTTGCCGATGCTACCGTAGGTGATTGCTGAGTTGACGTTACTGCTGCCTTCTCTTCTGCTTGTGTTTTCGTGGAGAAATGTAGAAGTGTATTGTGCTTCTGTTGACACTTCCTGCATGTCCCAATTGTTCACGTCTTTGCCTGATGGTCCTCTTTAAAGCAATTCAGGCACATCTTGTTCTTAGCAACCCATTTTTGTCTTTCGGGCGCGGGTGGTCACCTTTGCACATGTAACATTTTCGGGTTGTTGTTGAGAAGACGTAGCTGCTGGCTTACTCTTTTGAACCCCGTTGACTGCTTCTAATGATTCGAAGCGGCCCTTCAGGCATTTCATGAAATGATCCATCGTTTGAAGCTCCTTGGAATTGACAATCGACTGTTCATACAACACATGAGTCGTCTTGTCCATCCACTTTGTCAGGATGTAGATTAAGAGTGGATCCCATTCTTTTGACTTTATTTCAAGGCCCTCCGGTGCCAAAAGTGACTCATGAAGACTGTCATGAAAGTCTTTCACTGATCTGCAATCGCCTTACATGTTAGGCAAGCTTAAAATTAGTTGACACTTGAGCTCTCTTGTTATTGTATCGTTCCTGTAGAGTCGTCCAGGCTATGTGGTAATTCGCCTCCGTCAACTCGAGGTGCCTTATGAGCTTGTCGGCTTCTCCAGTCGCATTCGCCTTGAGGTACCACATCTTTTGTACTAGCGGCAACGCATGTTTGTTGATCATTTTCCCAAAGATGTCCGAAAATGTCTGCCACTTCGAGTAACCCCATTGAACTGAGGGATTGTAATCTTTGGTAGGTTAAATTGATTTGCCATGTTATCGCCTGACCTCTGCTGAGATGATGGACGATCGACCTGTGATAGCGTCGATATTTTCTCCTTGAATTTTAATGTCTCTTCCTCTGAGAGAACATATGCTGATGCATCATACCCAGCCAATGTTGGATCGTCAAAATTCTCGTACATATTGAAGTGGATGTCTTCCACATTTGACCACAATCGCTCATTTGAAGCCACCGTTTGACAGGGCGCAGCGTACCTGAACTGCCCGTTATAAACGTTTGAATTGACTGCATTAGAGCCCTCTGATGTCTTACTAATGCAGCTATGTTGCTGGTCATACTAGATCCGCTGTATTGTTTCTGCTTCTCCACTTCCCTTACTGCAGGGGAGTGGGTTTTGAGGTCTTCTTTTGGATTTGTGCGACCTTCTGACCGATGCTTGGATGTCTGAACAGTTTCTGGCGATTTTGCTTTTGCGCTTGGACCTGGCTTAATCTTGGCAGACTTCAGCTTTTCCAATTCCGCCTCGATATGGTCCAAACTAAACTAAACTTTTCTCCAATCGTTTTGTGTAGGTTCTGAGCTATGTATGGATCAATGACGGGTCGACGGGTCATTGCGGATTTGGTTTTCCGCTTTTTTTCTTTTTTTGTCTTTCGTCTGCCAGAGAACCGTTAGCTCACTATGCTTGCCTATTTAGAACACTTCCGTTCTTCTGTCAAGCGGAGCCTTCTTTATTGTCGATACGAATTTGTCGAAATTGTTGCCCCTTACTTCCTGCAGAGCTATGAGTTCTTGAACAGTCGCCATTGATATCTTTTCCACAACCACTTGCGGGGTTGCTTGCTGGACTTATCTTTTTTTAACTTTCTGAAAAAGTGCATATTGGATCAGGAAGAATGCGAGGATGTGTATTGTAGCACGACGAATGTGCGTTGCATCACGTCTTCTTGGAATGATTAACTGCTGGGTACTTCGTGTTTCTGATGAATCGGCTACCTTTGGTTCAACTATCCCGTTTGTTCGAATTCCAGACGACTCTGGTTACTTGAATTCCGGTCTTCAAATTCCAACTTTCAAATCGTGTCCTTCTTGAGTAAGGGACGCCACTTCTTTGAACAAAAGTATTGGTTGGAGAACTTATTTTGGATGGATGCGACCTTCTGATATAAGGTACGCTTCTGGTTGCTGTAAGGACTATGTTCCTTATTCTCAGAAATAAGTGTTTCAACCTCCTTACCACTGGTGGGGGAAGTAAAAAATTTATAAGTGAGATCACGTCGGGGTCACCAAAAAATGTTTAATAATGATTAAAGAGGCGGATGTACGCAACACTTGTAATTACGTAAACCTAGATAGATTTCGCATTCGCTCATATTACTCTTCAAGCTAAATTGGTCCGCTTGGGGAATCTGTGTCAACCCCAGTACCTTGGTTGATGAATTATCGAAGTCGAGGTCTACTTCCCTATCCTCTGGTGGGACTCCATGTAATAATTTTAAGTGGTTGGCACACCACTTTCGCAATCTGAATCCTGCTTCTGACAACAACCTATTCAGCTGACCCTGCATCTCCATTGCGGTCGTTAAGCTATCGGATCCGCACATGCCATCGTCAATATTGTCACGTTTGGTGTAAATTGTGCACCTTTTTTGGCAATTCGTACTTTGTTACAACTTGGTGATAAATGTGAATCAAAATTCCCTTCAGCTTCGAGGATTTTACGAAACGGCATGTATGTTGGTAATGTCGTTGCTGGTGTACATGATTTGGAAACCACATTGATAGCTCGTGACCAGCTTATTGCTTCCTTATCCCCAGCTAAATTTGAATTGAGAAAGTGGTCAAATGATAAACCTTTACTTGCTCGTTTGCCCCTGACCATTTAGTTGACACGCAGTTTTTGTCTTTCGTAGAGGTAAGTAGTTTCAAACCATTGGGAATAAGATCGAACGCCAGTTTAGATGCATTCTATTTTTGTGTCAGTCCCATACCTAGCAAAGCTAACTATTGGAAATGGGAAGTTCTATCTCAGATAGCTAAATTGTTTCACACCGTAGGTTGGTAAGTCCCCGTCATTGTCGTAGCGAAAATAAAAATGCAAAAAGTGTGGTAGTAGTGTGTAGTATTGGATGGGATGATTCTATTCTTCTTGCCACAAGCAACACCTGGCAAACATTTGTAGAAACTTACCCTCAGGTCAACTGTACAAAAACTCCGCGTTGGGTTCAGTACGAACCAAACTCATTGACAGAGTTACATGTCTTTTCGGATGCTTCATAGAAATCATATGCGAGAGTAATTTATATTCGCATTAAAACTCCGCAAGGAGAAATTCAAGTTCATTTGTTGGCCTCCAAGACGGGTGTAGCCCATTAAATCGATATCGTTGCCTCGATTAGCATTGTGTGGGACTGTATTAGTGTTGGAGCTTCTAAAACCAATTATAAATGAGTAAGAGATTCCGATTCATAAAATTTACTGTTGGACCGACTCGACCATTGTGTTAGCTTGGTTGCGAAAAACTCCCACTACTGGGACTACTTTTGTGGCAAATAGGGTTTACCGAATACAACACGTAGGAAATGGTCATTGGTTTCATGTTAGGTCTGAAGACAACCCGGCTGACATGGGAATTTGTGAAACTACGCCTAGCTAATAGTTCCCTTTGGTGGAAGGGTCCTAGTTGGTTGAGTTTAGATAACTCTGCTTGGAGAACAGCAGACATCACGCCCTTGACTTAGAAGCTCGTAGCGTTAAAGTTAATTTTTCATTTTTCTCGGAATTCGAAGACCTCTTAGATCGATTTTCTTCTCTTTATAAGACGATCTTTGGCATACATGTGCCGGTTCATACATAAAACTAGGCCACATTGTTTCTCAACTAAAATTCCGAACTCCGCCGAAATAACAATGGTCAAAAATAAGTTAAGTAGTGACGAAAAAGGTTCATTTTGCAGAGGAACATAAAAATCTCCACGATAAACGTCCCTTGTCATCTTCTAGATCCCTCCTTTTGTTAAACCCCATGTTAGACGAGTTTATCGTTATGCGTCTTAATGGACGTTTAACGAATTCACCCACATTGTCCGAGACAGAGAAGCGTCCTATAATTTTACCTTATAATAGTCGATTTGCACGTCTTCTAGTTGAATATGCACATGCAAAATCTGTTCATGGCGGAAATCAGTTGATGTTGCGTATCATTCGCCCAGAGTTTTGGATTCCTCGTGTGAAAACACTTATCCGCACCGTAATTAATCGTTGTAAGGCCTGTTGGCTAGCTATGAATCTATCGTGTCCACAGATTATGACTCCGCTCCCTCCCGAAAGAACTTCGATTCATAGACCTTTCACCACAACTGGAGTAGACATTGCTGGGCAATTCGATATAAAGTCATTTACGGGTCGCGCTTTTCACATTACAAAAGGGCACGTCTGTGTATTTGTTTTTTTACCACTAAGCGGTGCGGAGGCAGTGTCTGATCTGTCGTCGGCTGCATTTTTGGCTACTTTTCATAGGTTGTCGTGGTTGTCCCAAATAATTGCTTTCAGACAATGGGACTAATTTTGTTGGTGCTTCACATAAATTGGAAAGGATGTTATGCGCTTTATTTGAGAAAGTCGTGATACTATTTCTTCTAATTTAGGGTATCAAGAACTTACTTGGCAATTCATCCCAGCTGGCGCTCTCCACATGGGTGGTCTGTGGGTGAAAGGGTTCAAGAAACATTTTTACCTTATACGTTTGAAGAATTTTCTAGTATTCTAACTCGCATCGAGACATGCCTTAACTCCCGACCCCTGTATCCTTTGTCGGATAATCCCGATGAATTGGTGGCTCTCACCCCTGGTCACTTTCTCATAGGTGCACCCCTCCTTTCTCCACCTGATCCCCTTATTGAAGAATCACCGTTGAGTTTAGTCAATCCGTATAGAAAATTGAAGGCTATAACACATCAATTTTGTATCAGGTGGAAAGAAGAATATTTATTCAATCTGAATATATGTTACATGTGGAAATATCCCCAGAGAAATGTTGAAATTAATGATTTAGTAGTAGTTCGTAATGAGATAGCGTGTTACCTAATTAAGCCTATTGTCTGCTTTCTCTTTCTTGTTTTTCATTGTGTTGGCATCTCAACAAGATTTGTTTCCTGAGGTGGTCTTATCCGATTTCGATGACGAGATGATGTCCGATCGGGAAATAGAAGCGGAGATGATGGGTACCACCCCAGCAATCCCGAAACCAATCGTCGATCCTCTGAGGGATATCGCAACCACTTCCGCTCCTAAAGTTGAGGCCGAAACGGTAGACAGTAGTTACCATACCACGAAGCCCCAGGTTGTCACCACGTCTGCGCAAATCTTATCGTCACACCGTTTTTTGGAAAAAACTTTTAGGCTTTGTAGTCAGATGCACCCCTCTATAAATGCATCTCATTCAAAAGAATGCCGTTGGAGAAAAGATTGCGCGAGTTAACTTTTTATTTATTTGTCAAACTTATTTTATTCTTAGGAAAAAATAAAAAACCGTAGTTTTGATTCAATATGACTTTATTTGTTTAACTGTTTTCTTTAGAATGATTTTTCATACCATAAAGGCATATTTATTTGTCAATACATATTTTGTATCTGATGAATCAGCAAAAGCCAGCAGTAGCAACTTTCTATGCCTAGTCTTGGCTTTTGGAGTTCAACATACTTAGATCCAATTTCATTTTAAATATTTTTGCACAATTATGCTGACCTCGACGTGGTTAGCATAAGTGTGCATATTAGGGTAGTGAGAGTATGTAACTCTTCCCTCCTTTGATAAGTTATTCTCCTGAATTCCTTTATTAATCATTTTATGTTGTATTCTTTTTACATAACAAATCAGTGAAATTGATATTATGGTGGATATGGATATAATTACAATTGAAACTATTGTGCTATCAGATACAATGGTTCTTATATTAAGCTCTTCTATTTCATCTGTGCTCTTAACTTGATTTATTACAATTTCTTTAAACGATAACTTTTTTGTAAAGTTGTATAATTCTGTGGATGGTATTTTAACAATTTTGTCATAATAAATATATTTTTTATTGTTGAATATTTCATTATCAATATTGAGAGAGCAGTTTCTAAATTTTATACATAATTGTATTATTATTATTAATTATATGATTTATAATTTCATTTTTTAATATTTCCTGGGCAATTTTTGTTCCATTTGTCTGTACTATTATTGTATTATCATATAGTTGTTCTATTCTATTTCTATCGTCATAAATTAGATTACAATCATTATTTATAACACAATTCTAACTGGCTTTTAATTCATTAAACATTTTTCCCACTTCGTATGTATATGTAACATTGTTCATTACAATTGTGTTTTCATTTTGGCTTATGATCTTATAATTTTGTTTGTTGCTTAATGGTATTATTGACATTATTGTTGTTTTGATACAATTAATAAGAATTTTTATAGCAAAGATTACATTTTCATACATTACTCCTGTTCTGATAAGTTTTAGTTTGTAAAAATCTATTTGGTATTTATCAACTTCTTTTGACAATATTGATGGATGAAATATGTTATGTTTGGCTGATGCTATACTATTTTGTATTTCATTAACTTTATCTTGAATATACCTAAGTTTTATCAAGTGGTCGTGGTAAATAAGTTTTTATCTAATCTCATTGCTATATTTGTTCATGTTATTAAACGTTTGGTTTATCAAGATTCTGTGCAGCGCACATTTCAGTAAATCAATTGACATTTTTAAAGCATTATTAATTTTAATTTGTCTGTTTGCATTTTCTATTAGTTGATGATTATTGTTATGATTATTTTGGATGTGATTAAGAATATCTTGCCTATCATTGTCGTCCATGACTTCAAAGAGCCATATTTGAGCTGTTCCTACGAAATTTATCAATCCTCGTTTTATCCTGTTTAGAAGGATTATCGAATGAATTTTTGATTTAAGGGTTTCTATTTCAAAATCCATATGATCACGTTTTTGACCTTTGACGTCTTTAATATTTTGGACTATCTGGTCCACTACAAGATGAATTTGTTGGGGATCGATTACGTGTAAAATTATACCTGTTTCAATAACAACATCGAAAATGGTATTCTATGAAAATTGATCAAATTTGGGATTTAATTTGTTGAAGGGGGCTCTGGTTGGGTTTCATATTTCAATTGCCTTTTGATATTCATAGGGTGAATATTGTCAAGTTCTATTCTACGAAACTTCGGTTCTTCTTTATGTCTTACACTTTTATAATTCTTACCCCCAGTTTTTGTAAACAAATTTATTCTTCTCACACGAATTGTCAAATTTTGTAGATCGATTTACTCGTCTTACTGCAAATGTAGGTGGTCTTATCCGATTTCGATGACGAGATGATGTCCGATCGGGAAATAGAAGCGGAGGTGATGGGTACCACCCCAGCAATCCCGAAACCAATCGTCGATCCTCTGAGGGATATCGCAACCACTTCCGCTCCTAAAGTTGAGGGCGAAACGGTAGACAGTAGTTACCATACCACGAAGCCCCAGGTTGTCACCACGTCTGCGCAAATCTTATCGTCACACCGTTTTTTGGAAAAACTTTTAGGCTTTGTTGTCAGATGCACCCCTCTATAAATGCATCTCATTCAAAAGAATGCCGTTGGAGAAAAGATTGCGCGAGTTAACTTTTTATTTATTTGTCAAAATTATTTTATTCTTAGGAAAAAATAAAAAACCTTAGTTTTGATTCAATATGACTTTATTTGTTTAACTGTTTTCTTTAGAATGATTTTTCATACCATAAAGGCATATTTATTTGTCAATACATATTTTGTATCTGATGAATCAGCAAAAGCCAGCAGTAGCAACTTTCTATGCCTAGTCTTGGCTTTTGGAGTTCAACATACTTAAACCCAATTTCATTTTAAATATTTTTGCACAATTATGCTGACCTCGACGTGGTTAGCATAAGTGTGCATATTAGGGTAGTGAGAGTATGTAACTCCTCCCTCCTTTGATAAGGTATTCTCCTGAATTCCTTTATTAATCATTTTATGTTGTATTCTTTTTACATAACAAATCAGTGAAATTGATATTATGGTGGATATAATTACAATTGAAACTATTGTGCTATCAGATACAATGGTTCTTATATTAAGCTCTTCTATTTCATCTGTGTTCTTAACTTGATTTATTGCAATTTCTTTAAACGATAACTTTTTTGTAAAGTTGTATAATTCTGTGGATGGTATTTTAACAACGTTGTCATAATAAATATATTTTTTATTGTTGAATATTTCATTATCAATATTGAGAGAGCAGTTTCTAAATTTTATACATAATTGTATTATTATTATTAATTATATGATTTATAATTTTATTTTTTAATATTTCCTGGGCAATTTTTGTTCCATTTGTCTGTACTATTATTGTATCATCATATAGTTGTTCTATTCTATTTCTATCGTCATAAATTAGATTACAATCATTATTTGTAACACAATTCTTACTGGCTTTTAATTCATTAAACATTTTTCCCACTTCGTATGTATATGCAACATTGTTGATTACAATTATGTTTTCATTTTGGCTTATGATCTTATAATTTTGTTTGTTGCTTAATGGTATTATTGACATTATTGTTGTTTTGATACAATTAATAAGAATTTTTATAGCAAAGATTACATTTTCATACATTACTCCTGTTCTGATAAGTTTTAGTTTGTAAAAATCTATTTGGTATTTATCAACTTCTTTCGACAATATTGATGGATGAAATATGTTATGTTTGGCTGATGCTATAGTATTT
The DNA here is from genome assembly GCF_047663935.1 of Musca autumnalis. Taxonomy (NCBI): domain Eukaryota; kingdom Metazoa; phylum Arthropoda; class Insecta; order Diptera; family Muscidae; genus Musca; species Musca autumnalis. The sequence continues at coordinate 1,320,573 of NW_027412310.1, forward strand.
TGTATTTCATTAACTTTATCTTGAATATACCTAAGTTTTATCAAGTGGTCGTGGTAAATAAGTTTTTATCTAATCTCATTGCTATATTTGTTCATGTTATTAAACGTTTGGTTTATCAAGATTCTGTGTAGCGCAGATTTCAGTAAATCAATTGACATTTTTAAAGCATTATTAATTTTAATTTGTCTGTTTGCATTTTCTATTAGTTGATGATTATTGTTATGATTATTTTGGATGTGATTAAGAATATCTTGCCTATCATTGTCGTCCATGACTCCAAAGAGCCATATTTGAGCTGTTCCTACGAAATTTATCAATCCTCGTTTTATCCTGTTTAGAAGGATTATCGAATGAATTTTTGATTTAAGGGTTTCTATTTCAAAATCCATATGATCACGTTTTTGACCTTTGACGTCTTTAATATTTTGGACTATCTGGTCCACTACAAGATGAATTTGTTGGGGATCGATTACGTGTAAAATTATACCTGAGTAGGGACATAATGGGGCCACAATAAATGTCAAAATTTGATTGATGGGAGCCTCTGCTGACCTCAGCTGACTTCAGTTGGCTTGCAGGTGTGGTCAAGGATCGTAAAGCTGTCAAGGAGGTTGAAGGTCGTAAATTATGTGTTAATGGTATGCAGGTGTTCAAAAAATGAAGGGGGTGGGGGAATGCAGTTGTTCATTGGTATTGAATGTGGGTAGTGACCTTTTGATTATCCCCCATCCACTTGTTTGCATATCGTTATAATAACGCGAATAAAAAGACTCAACATCAGTCTTTTTGTGTGATCGTCAATGTGAATGTTTTTTTGTGTCCTTTTTGTTTGTCCCTTGTCTTTATCCCTTGTAAATGACACTTGTTCGCATTTTCCATGGGAAAATTTGTAGAAGGATCTTTTTGTGTGGTGTCCCTTGTAATTGGTACTTGTGCGCATTATCCATCGTAATGTTGTTGAAGATTGAAAAGTGAATTTTTTTGACCTTTTTTATGATCGTGCTATGCAGTGTGTCCTTTCTTGTATGTTGTTGTTGCGTTGCTACTGTGGGACCGTGTGTCTTTCCTTGCATGTTGTTGTTGTTGTGTGTGCTAATGTGTCGTAATATTTGTCCTTCCTTGTATGTTGTTGTTTTTAGATGTGTACCCTTTTTTGTATGTTTATTATGTTTTGCTTCCTAGTGTCTTGCCGTCTTGAATGTTTTTGTGTGATCGTCAATGTTTTTTGTGTCCTTTTTTGTTTGTCCGTCAGCGATTTTTCCCTCCATCATGACAAATCTTTTATCCCTTGTAAATGGCACTTGTTCGCATTTTCCATGTTGTTGTTGCTGTGTTGCTACTGTGGAACCGTGTGCCCTTCCTGGTATGTTGTTGCTGTGCTGCTACTGTGGGACCGTGTGCCCTTCCTTGTATGTTGTTGTTGTGTGTGCTTAATGTGTCGTAATGTTTGTCCTTCGTTGTATGTTGTTGTTGTTGTTTTTTAGATGTGTACCCTTTTTTGTATGTTTATGTTTTGCTTCCTAGTGTCTTGCCGTGCAACCTACCTTTTAGGGTTTTTGTAACTAATGTCGTCCTTTCCCTTTCCACTAGTCAATATAATTTCCTAACGTTGTGAAATACATGGACACTTGAATTTCGTGCCGGTGGTCAACCTTTAATGTAATTGTCCTTTTATAAAATAGGCTAGACATCTTTGGAATCTCGCGTGTGTGCGGTCAATCCAAATACTTTGTAATCTTTTGATTATTTCCCCCTTCCAATTTTTGTATAGTGATTATTGATCTTTCGAAGATCGTTAAATTAATATTCTAGGTCCTTTTTGTTTGTCTATCTGCGATTTTGGGTCGTGTTTACGCCTTGTCGTTGAAATTTTTCAACGTTTTCAATGTGAATGTGGGTGAAGATCACTAAAGTAAATGTTCTTTGACCGTTTTTATTTTAGTCCGTCCACTAGTCTTCATTTTCCATAGAAATGTGGTTGAAGATCAAGAAAAAATGATGGCAAACGTTATAAACATAACATGTCGGGTCAACTTTTTGTAATTTATGGGTTTTGCCACCAATCCAATCGATCGTGCTATGTTTCACAGCGTCAGGATGTATGCTTGTTGTGCTCAATATAAATAAGGTTGTTGTTGTTTTGTTTCCATCCATTCGATCTTATTCACATTGTTGTTGTTGTTCTTATGCTCGCTAGAGTCATGCTGTATTCTTCTATGATCAATACGAAAACATCCACCCTTCCTTGTATATGTTTGATGTTGTGGCATATATATATTTATTAATTAGATCCAGGATGTTACATATATATTTTCAACCTTCCCTTAGCACTTGTTAACATTATTTCACAAGGATGTGAAATACATGTAGGTGCGTTTAAAATTTAGATTAACTAAGCACCTCCTTTGATCCTTATACCTCATAATACAAAAGTTTTAAAAGACAGTGATACTTGTGCATTGATGTTTATTATGTTATGGAAATGTTTACATGTAAAGAGAGGTCAATATACTTGCGTGTTTCGAACCATTTGTTTGAAATGATTACCTTATTTTATATAGCTTATAATACAGGTTTTTTCCCCCCAACATTCAGGCTTTATAAGATCAAATATTGTAACCCTTCCCTACACACCTGGGAAACATTATTTGATAAGATTTTACTGTCTGTTTATATCATAATAGGTACAAACATATTATTATGAGTTGGGATGAATGATGGGATTAGATTACAAAAATGAAAAACAGATCTTTTATAAAATTATAAAATGTATAAAAACGCATTTCGAGATTGAGAAAATATTCAGTAGCAAATATACTGTCAATCGATTTGAATATGGATTCCCAAAGCTTCATCGACCGTTGCATTGAGGAAGACCTTTCTTCGGAGTGGAATGATCGTGAAACAGACAACTATCTCGCTACAATAGCTGATCAAATAGAAGCAGGACAAATTGAAGCAGAATTCTATACGACGCAAGGTTTGAAATTGGACCGGAACATGATTCTAATGCTCTTGAAACGGATGAATAAGGAGACAAATTTTGATATTTATTAATATTTTTGATTGATAATTTTTAAATAAATATGAAAATATACTTTTTTGAGTATTTTTTGTGGGTGAACTCAATGTATGGATCTTGTTAATATATGCATATGTTTGATGTTTTCATTCCAAGTTATGCAAAGATATGGCAATATTATATTTTGCATCTTAACATAATAGAAATTATGGAATATTTATATCAAATAAAACCCTACCAATTAATTAGTATGAAATAAACCATGGACCAAGTAAAAGTATTGCAAGAACTAGTTGATACCCGGAATGAATTGAAGAGAAAATTTCAACGCATTAAAAGGGGTGAACAGGAAAGAGATACTGAACTGCAAACCACATTTAAACCTATAACAGATGAATTAAACAAATTAGTCAAACTAAAACGTGGAAATATAAATAAATACGCTAGTAATCCCACCAAGAAATTTAAGACAGATATGAAAGACGAGGCTACAAGCACAAATAATCCATACGGTGACGAGTACAAACTTGATTATATCCAAAATAAACCTATTGAAAGTGATGACACAAATGAAGAAACATTTTATTCAGAAAATGACGATGATGATGAAAATGATGTAACTCTTTCTCAGCTATCTGAAAATGATAAACTGGATACTGTATATGGACCACATAAAGACATAAATGGAGACTGGAAATTTGGAGACAAGCCATTACAAGTAAATGATGACAAAATTGTCATAGGAAATCAGACTTGGGCACATACACCAGGCTTGTTTGAACTTTTATTTCGTCAAAAGCCAACAAACTACGATTCATCTGAATTAGAAATATATAAGAAAATTTTATTGGACTCCAACGCATATAAAGTGGGATATAGGCTTGATGAAAGGATAAAATCCAACAGAGGTTATAAATACACACAGATAATAAAGAAATTAATTGACGGTACTCATAGTGGTAAAGGTCTAATGAAGTTAAATCTAACTAAACCGGAGTACGTCTATTGGAGAGACCCAAACGTTCTGGTCGATCGCTTAAAGTTCTTGTTAAAATCTCGTCAACGAGGAAACTATAATCATGATAATGAAATTGTTTCTATTATTGAAGAGCTGCGAGAAGCCGGGATAATATATTAGATATTCAATCCAATTATCCATGTCAATCCAATTATCCAAGGCGTTATTTCTTATTGTATTATTAAAGTAAGAAGTATATTTGAAAACAAATATTGAATTTTGGATAATGATTTGAAAAATAAAGACACCACATTTGTTTGCACTTTAAATTTTCCTCTTATTTGATAACATATGTAAGTATGTAAAAAATTTGCATGTTAAAGTTTCTGTGTGTATACCAGAATTCGGCACCTCTTTACTCGCGAGCAAGCAATAAGAGCTTTTCTCTCCAATCACTAATTGAAAAACCATGGACTGACAACAGTGTTTGCTCAAATTGTTGTTGTTGTGTGCCGAATGCTGGTGTATACCTAACAATCACATAGACTTGTTGTTTGTATCCCTTATCAATTCTTATGTATGTACCGTATGATCAGTTCAACGCAAAACGTCACAATTCAACCAGGATTAATCGGATAATAAATAAAAAATGTATGCCAAGATCCTGAACAAATTGACTAATGTCTGTATTACCTTGAACAACTTATACAAGAAAATAAGATTGGTGGATTGTTTTAGAGCGAAGAAATGTGACAATCACATCAGTATAAATGAAGAGAATGATATGAAAAATGTACATACAGATAATACGGATCGTAATGCCAATGTGTTGTATTCACAGGTCAAAGGAGAAGAAAATAAAATAGCTTGTACGATTAAACTTGATCTTAGTTTAAATGCGTATATTAATGGTGATCAAATTCCTAAGGAAACGTGGGTTTAACCACAAGTATAGAAACGTAAGCCTGTCATATTTCTGGATAAAATTTTTAATGTTATTGTAATTTTAACATTATTTGCAAACGATAACAAACATTGTCAACTGGAGGGTATAATTACAGATTTTATCATCAGGAAATAAGCTGACTATATCAAAACAAGACACTAACTACAGCAATGACAAATCCAATAATGCCTATTTGAATCTGACTGTTCACAGAAGGATGTTTATTCAGCCTGTCGCTCAACAACTCATTAATCAATCTCAGCAGCACCCTAATATGGCTCAACAACTCCCTAATCTGAATCAACAGCACTCTAATATGTCTCAACAGCTCCATAACAAGGCTCAACAGAACCATAATCTGGTTCAACAGCTCCCTATTCTGGCTCAGCAGCACCTTAATATGGCTCAACAACTACATACTCTGGATCAACAGAACCCTCATTGGGCTCAATAGCTCCTTAATATGGATAAAGGGTTCCCTATTTTATTCAACAGTTCCCTAATATGATTCAATGGTTATATATGCTTGTTTGATGACATCCCTGTTATTACTTAAGAGCTCTCCTGTCGGCTCCCTAATATATTTCTTATTATGGTTAAACATATACACACTCTAGTTCAACGGCTCCCTGATCTATTTCAACTTTTATCTTATGGTTCAACAGTACAAAAAACCTGCTTCTATGACTTCATGTGCTGTTTAAATATGGGATGTTTGATTAAAAATGCCATATATACGTAAAAAGCTTTCTATTGAAGTAGACATCATAGGGCGAAATAGCATTAAAATAATGAAGGAAAACATTCTCGAAGAACTAAAAAAATCTAGAACTATTTTGAAAAAGATATTGAAATCCTTTAAAAAAGGAGAAGATGAAGTGAAAGCCCAATTCGAGAAACCCTACAACAATCATAAATTAAGAGAACAAAGAGATTCCAATAACAGTATTGATAAAAATATCTCAGAAAGAATTGATACAGGAAATGATGAAATAGAAAACAAGACCTCTGGAGTTGATTTTCTCCAATCACACGCCAAAGAAGAGATGACTGAAGCAAATACTATGGATGTTGACCATCTTACATTGCTACATACAACTAAGAAAATTGATAAAAAAAATATGGACCACAAAAGGATAATAAAGGATGTTAGAAACTAGGTAATACAGAAGTATACTTTGTCAATGGTAACATTAAACTTGGAAATCAAGCATGGCGTCTGACAACAGGTTTATACAACCTCCTATTTCTCAAAGATCCATGCGATTACAATGTAAATGAACTAGACATATATAAAAAGATATTAGAGACTACATGCGTCCATCGAAGAAATTATGAACTTAACGGACAAATAAGAGGAAACAGAGGTCCAAAGTATACAAAAATTATAAAAGAATTGTCTAAAAATACAAACGGAGCAGGCTTAAATCGTGCTAAACACAATACAGCAAAGAAAATAATTTGGAATGATCCTAATGAGTTACTTGACCGCTTGAGAATATTAATACCATTAAAAAACACTGGTAATGAAGAACATGACAACGAAATTGCCCTCATCGTCAAAGAATTGAGACGTGCTGATTTAATATATTGATTTAAAAAAAATATGTATACCGTTACATAATAACTAATGAACCAACTACTCAAAACCATAAATATAAAAAGATGAATCATTTATTGTTATAATAATATGGTAGCTTTGGAATTTTACATAGTATTTTAACACGATTTAATGGTTTTATATGCATATATCTGTATCCATTCCAAATACAATTGTTTCTATGGCTGTATTGGAAAATATGCATTTTACCCAATCTTATAATTTTGATTAAGTGTTATATTATTGTAAATAAATACACTTGTATAATATCTCTAATAAAACATGTCTATTTTGAAAATGAAACATGATTTCATTGTTTATATTATTGCATGCATAAACAATACAATATCCAATTTATTCGTAGGAAAATACGTCCAGTTTTAAGATTTTATATATTAAAATAGCAATCTGCCTTGGTTTTCCTTTAATATAACATCTTATTTTGGGATGAATTGTTAGCAAATAGTCTCTTAGTTTAAAAGGATCCCTTACAGGAAACCTTTCGTTAAATGTTTGCTCATATCGGTCTGAAGATATATATATTTTTTATCAGTATGCATATAAATTATTTATGATTTTTAAGTTTACCCCCAGATTACTGCCATACATATTGCATCTTCTGCATTAGTAACTTGTTCTATTACCTTCAAAATTTTTGAATTATAGTCGGGATATTACCTTTTTGAGAGCAGTAAACATAAATGAAAATCTTCCGTTGAATCCATTTTTCAACTTACTTCTTGCATAGATACCTCATTAATGATTTTACTCGACTTTAAGAGTTCATATAACTTGCTAGAAGTAGAATCTTTGATTTGTATGGAAACTTTTTCTAAATCAAAATAGTCTTTTTGTGTCCACATCAATAATGAATCAAAAATACATATTAGTTGTTTGCTTAAATATGAATATTTTCGTAAACAATTACATTATTTCTAAGAAATCATGAAAACATAAAATGTAAATTGTTTACTATGACACATAATCCCAGAATAAAAAATAATATTTTATATTAAAAAAAACAACATTACTATATTTATTTACATGTCAATACAAAAATATTCAAATATTAAAAAAATACTTTTTAGGCAGCAAACTCTTCTCTATATATTAATCTAAAAACCATGGATCGTTTTCATCCAAAGCCCATACGTTTTGTGCCTCCGGCATATATGGATAGTCTTCTTCATCGTCTATGAGCGTCGTTAACGTATTATTATTATTTTCTGGAAAGTACACACCAATAAGGTTAGCGTATACTACTTCCTTAACAAGTCATGGCATCTTTTTCGAGTTTTTCTCCTTAATTTTATCTGCAACGTAATTTCCTTCTATCTGGGCAGCTATTGTAGCGAGATAGTTGTCTGTTTCACGATCATTCCACTCCGAAGAAAGGTCTTCCTCAATGCAACGGTCGATGAAGCTTTGGGAATCCATATTCAAATCGTTTGACAGTATATTTGCTACTGAATATTTTCTCAATCTCGAAATGCGTTTTTATACATTTTATAATTTTATAAAAGGTTGAAACGAACCAGTATTATTTTGAATTATTTTATGTTATTGTTTTATCATCAATGAATTTCACACATGTAAATAGTTCCTTTACGTTTACGTTTCCAGTAACTTCATTCATTATTAGATTAAGAATACAACTCACTCTTGAATTCAAATTTAACAGCTAAAAATACACCTCTGTAAATATATTTAATACTACTACTTTAAGCAACTATGTACTACTAAATTTTATCATACATGTCTAAACGACTTTTCCGCTTCTCAAAAGTAAAGCTAAGTAGAATAAAATTCAATAAATTCGTTCATTCCTCTTGAGCCAATTGAACTCTGTACATCAACCTCAGTGCTTCCTTAAGTAGTTGAAACTGATAGCAGAGCATCAACCGCAACATAGAGAGTGAATAAGTATTCTTTCAAAACCTAAACGTTTGGTGTTTTATTGTATGTCCTCATACAACCTTCGCAAACGGCCTGTTACAAGGTCTTTTTTCATTTTTGTAATCTAATCCCATCATTCATCCCAACTTATAATAATATGTTTGTACCTATTATGATGTAAACAGACAGTAAAATCTTATCAAATAATGTTTCCCAGGTGTGTAGGGAAGGGTTACAATATTTGATCTTATGAAGCCTGAATATTGGGAGGAAAAAAACTATATTATAAGCAATATAAAATAAGGTAATCATTTCAACATGTTATGCTTATAACGTTTGCCATCATTTTTTCTTGATCTTCAACCACATTTCTATGGAAAATGAAGACTAGTGGACGGACTAAAATAAAAACGGTCAAAGAACATTTACTTTAGTGATCTTCACCCACATTCACATTGAAAACGTTGAAAAATTTCAACGACAAGGCGTAACCCGACCCAAAATCGCAGATAGACAAACAAAAAGGACCTAGAATATTAATTTAACGATCTTCGAAAGATCATTAATCACTATACAAAAATTGGAAGGGGGAAATAATCAAAAGATTACAAAGTATTTGGATTGACCGCACACACGCGAGATTCCAAAGATGTCTAGCCTATTTTATAAAAGGACAATTACATTAAAGTTTGACCACCGGCACGAAATTCAAGTGTCCATGTATTTCACAACGTTAGGAAATTATATTGACTAGTGGAAAGGGAAAGGACGACATTAGTTACAAAAACCCTAAAAGGTAGGTTGCACGGCAAGACACTAGGAAGCAAAACATAAACATACAAAAAAGGGTACACATCTAAAAAACAACAACAACAACATACAACGAAGGACAAACATTACCACACATTAAGCACACACAACAACAGCAACATACAAGGAAGGGAACACGGTTTCACAGTAGCAACACAGCAACAACAACAACATACAAGGAAGGGCACACGGTTCCACAGTAGCAACACAGCAACAACAACAACATACAAGGAAGGACACACGGTCCCATAGTAGCAACACAGCAACAACAACATGGAAAATGCGAACAAGTGCCATTTACAAGGGATAAAAGATTTGTCATGATGGAGGGAAAAATCGCTGACGGACAAACAAAAAAGGACACAAAAAACATTGACGATCACACAAAAAGATTCAAGACGGCAAGAAACTAGGAAGCAAAACATAATAAACATACAAAAAAGGGTACACATCTAAAAACAACAACATACAACGAAGGACAAATATTACGACACATTAGCACACACAACAACAACAACATGTAAGGAAAGACACACTGTCCCACAGTAGCAACGCAACAACAACATACAAGAAAGGACACACTGCATGACACGATCATAAAAAAAGGTCAAAAAAATTCACTTTTCAATCTTCAACAACATTACGATGGATAATGCGCACAAGTACCAATTACAAGGGACAAAGATTTGTCCTGATAACAAAGAAAACCCCGACCACCACACAAAAAGATCCTTCTACAAATTTTCCCATGGAAAATGCGAACAAGTGTCATTTACAAGGGATAAAGACAAGGGACAAACAAAAAGGACACAAAAAAACATTCACATTGACGATCACACAAAAAGACTCAACATCATTTATTCGGTATATGTAGCCAATTTTCATATTTTCCTCATAATCTTCTCGCTCTTTATTTGCTTTATCAACTTTTTCTTATTTTCGTTTTTTCTATTCTATCTCTGATAACTTCTGATTCAATTTTTCCATATTGTGCTTCGAAGGGAGTGGATTTTATTGTGCTATGGAAAGTGTTATTACAATATGATATTGCCTTTGTTATTTGATCTGTTATTGGTAATCTCTCTTCTAAATTAAGGGCTCTAATTCTTTCTGTTATAGTATTGTTCAATCTTCCAATATCTGAATTTCCGTTGTGACTATTTGCCTTTGTTACATGATATTCAATTCCTTCAGTAGATAAGTACTCAATAACGTTATTAGATTTAAATTCATTATCGAAAACGAATTTTTTGATTTTGCCTTTTATGCCTATAAATTCTTGCATCTTCTGGACAATCGTCCGACTATTTTTGTCAGGTAGATGGAAACTTACCGCATGTTTAGAGAATTTATCAATAAAAAGTATGAACGAATTCTTTGTGTTAGTGTAGGTGTCGACGTGTACAATTTCATTAAGTGTATTAGGAGTTTCAGTAATGTGGAATTTTGGTTTAATTGGATGTCTATCGTATTTTGCCGATGAACATATATGACAATTAGATAAAATTTTATGAATAGCATTCTTCAGTTGAGGACTGTATATTCTGAATTTTATTCCTTCGTAGGAAGGTTTGATACCTGAATGCCCTGTTTAAACCTTATGAAAATGAGCTATCTGTGTTTTGAGTTCGTCCACGTCAACAATATCAGTAGCAAAATATGAGCATCTAACAAATTTAATGTGAGCGCTTCGAGAAAATTCCTTGATTATAACTTTTTTTGAAGCTTATTGTAATAATAGTCAGCTATCGTAGAGAATATTCCAATTTTTCCAAATACTCCTGGAGTATTATTGCAACCTTATTTTGATCGATATCTATTTAATCAATGAAAATTCGTTTATTTTGAAAGACTGTGAGAACGCTGTTTGTTTTCTTCTCAACTAGTATTATTTGCTTCCTGAATCTATTAACAACAGTTTCTAGGAATGGAATATAGTCATTGAAATTCTCTTCCTGAGAGTGACAAGTATTACCATCCAATGAATGACTATGATTCATAGCAACATTTGGATCGATTACATTTATCTCTCCTGTGTCTGAGTTTATTCTGCTAAGAAAGTCAGCCATATGATTACTTTTTCCTTTTATATATTCAATTTTAAAATTATACTCTCCAAGTTCGATTAGCCACCTTTGAAGCCGCGGACTTATGTATTTCCCGGCATATTTTGCAAGAAGCCATTTAATTGGTTGATGGTCACTCTCGAGGTCAAACTCTTTCCCATAAAATGTAGAGTCTAAAGCATTTCATGCCCCAAACAATGGCCAATAGTTCCTTCTCAATGGTTGAGTAGTTCGTTTCATGAACATTTACAGCCTGTTTCTGTATGTCGAAAGAAGAATGTGTGCGAATGAAACACGCCCAAACTTTAGTTTTCGAAATAATTTTACCTTTGCTTATGCTTCAAAACAAAAAAAAAAATTGAAAAACACAAAAGAGTTTGGACGTGTTTCAATCGCACACATTCTTCTTTCGACATACAGAAACTGGCTGTTAGAGTTCGGGATGCATATGGTATTGGATGGCCTTCTTGTGTTAAGACGGCTCCCAATGCAAAATTGCTAGCATCCGTTGTGATTTTAAATTTCTTTCTAAAGTCTGGATATTTACACGACTTGGTATGTGCGCTAGTCCAAGCTCGTTCACTTTCATTTTGTATCCCCAGCGGTAAGCGCAAATCCACCCGGAACTTTAAAATAAATCGCAACCAGCAAATCATTTGTAACGTACAAATTACTTGGTTTTATTGGAACATATCCATAATTGAGTTTCGACCTGAAGGGCGGTTAAGGCAGGTTTACACATAGATCGTTTCGGCAACTCTGTAAACCCTACAAAATACAGTCCACGAATTTGCTCTTGGGGAGACGTCCAAGTTCCACTTCTCTCAGCTATTGTCAGCAGCTTTGGTCATCACCCACTCCACTACCTATCCCTTGACTCCCAAACATCCATGTTCGAAACTCAATTATGGATATGTGCCAATAAAACCAAGTAATTTGTACGTTACAAATGATTTGCTGGTTGCGATTTATTTTAAAGTTCCAGGTGGATTTGCGCTTACCGCTGGGGATACAAAATGAAAGTGAACGAGCTTGGACTAGCGCACATACCAAGTCGTGTAAATATTTGGATATTCATTATTTAAAAATTAAGTATTCAGTATTTTCGAAATTAATTCAAAGGCTTTAAAACTATAAAAGTAACGATTTTACATACAAATTGTAATTCAAAAATTCATATAATTTTGTTATTTAGGATTTTAGTGTAAATGTAAGTCTAAAGCTTTACTTTAGACATGCCGCCGGGCCGGGAGACGAACACAGTACGGAGGCCAAAGCACGAATAGCCTCGGAAAGAATCCTTTGGTTGGATCCTGGAGTAGGATTAGCATAGTTGTTATTCCTGCCCGGATGTTTTGGCTTGTTGTTAGCTCGGTTGTTAGCATTGTTGTTGGTGCGTTGCTGTGGTTGTCGTGACATTATTTCTGGATACATCGAATGTAAAAGCGTGTGGTGTGGTCTTTCACAGCGGCGACACATATTAGAGGATCGACAGTCACGGAAGCGATGGCTCCTAGCAAGACAATTTACGCAATACATCTCTTTCAAAACCAAAATGTTTCGTTGCCTGGGTGTCATGTCTAAGAACTTTGGGCAATTTTTTAAGGAATGGAACCGATTACACAGTTTGCATTTGTAAATATTTGGCTGACGATGTTCATTCCTAGATGGCGACCTGTAAATGGATATTTTGATTAAAATGTTTATAATAAGGTTAATGTGAAATATGTGTTAGTTTTCATCATTTGACTCTGCGTAAGGGAGATAGCATAGTTTTGCAATTGGTCGATTGATATTTCCTGTGGATGTTCTCACATTTACGACACAAATATTTCCGTCTGAACCTGGGTATGTTTTTTCAACTCGGCCCATGCGTCATTCACTAGGTGGAAGTAAATCGACTATAATAATGACAAAGTCATTCACTTTTAAATTGGGAGCTGTATATTTCCACTTATATCTCTTGTGCAAAACCTTTAAATAATCTTCTTTCCATCGTACCGCAAATTGGTGATGCAAAGCTTTTAATTTTAACCATCGGTTTATAATAGAAAGTTCTTGTGATAGTGGCTCTGGAAGGGCCATAAGAGGACTGCCTTTCAAAAAATGACCTGGAGTAAGAGCTTTTAAATCTAAGGGATCTTCGGACAGGGCAGAAATAGGACGAGAGTTCAGAACACCTTCTATTCGAGCTAGCAACGTTGTGAACTGTTCAAAATCAAATTTATGGGAACTTGCTAATTTTTTAAAATGAGTCTTGAAGCTCTTTACAGCGGCTTCCCATAATCCACCCATGTGCGGTGCATGCGGAGGAATAAAACTCCATTCCAATCCATGCACACTATACTTTCGAGACACATCCTGAGAGGTTATTTTAAAAATTGAGTAAACTCCCGAAGAACTAATCGACTATCTCCTACAAAATTGCGACCATTATCCGAAACTACCCTATGGGGGAGCCCCCGCCTCCCAACGAAGCGAGCGAAAGCGGCCTGAAATGCTGCGGAAAACAAGTCTGAGCAAGGTTCTAAGTGTATTGCTTTTGTGGAAAAACACACAAAAGCACTTACGTATCCTTTAATATATGGGACCTTTCGAAGTGATGAGCTTTTGAGCTCGAAAGGTCTGCGAAATCTACACCAGTGACATGAAAAGGTGGAGAAAGAGTGCATCTGTCAACTAATAATGGGGCCATTATTTGAGAATTTGGTTTTTTCTTGTAAATAATGCAGGTTTTACATTTGTGTATGATGCTCTTTACTCGTGGTTTAAGTCGTGGAATATAAAATTCTGTTTGCACTAACCTGCACATTAAGTTGCATTCTGCATGGGCAATAAATAAGTGCAAATGACTAAGATAAAGATGGCAAAATCTCGAGTTACCAGGAAGTATAATTGGACAGCGCTCACGGTATGGTAATAGTGAGTCAGATAGTCTTCCACTTATCCGAAGAATTTTATCATTATCTAAAAAGGGGTTTAGAGAAGACAAACTGCTACCTTTTGGAATGGGTTTATCATTCAATAACGAATTATATTCAATTTCAAAGTATTGTTTTTGGGAAAGTAATATCAATCGAGATTTGACGAATTGTAGTTCTTTGAGAGTCAATTGTGTGCTATTGTTTTTGTGAGTGTTTTGAAACTTGGCACTAGAATTATAGTAAAAGCGAAATACAAATGAAATTACTCTTAAAGCACACGTGTAAGAGGAAAACAGAAGCAAAATTTCATTTTCCCTTGTTTCAGCATGAAAATTCTGTGTAGCAACGTTTGGTTTCGGCGCTACTACTGGGATTTTCTTTGGCCAGTTTGATTCAGTTTTTGTTAACCATTGGGGGCCATTCCACCATAAATTATTACATTTGAGATCTTGGGGTTTACAACCGCGGGTACCAAGATCAGCGGGATTGTCATGAGTCGGTTGGTACTAAATCGAGGATTTTAGATGTACGATTCGCTATGTATGTTTCCCATGTCATTGGTGGTTTGGATAACCATCCAAGTACAATCGATGCATCTGTCCAGAGTGTAACAGACGAAATACTGAAATCGAAAGATTTTGTAACATAGTTTACCAATTTTGCTAAAAGCAATGCACCATTAAGCTCTAACTTGGGTAGAGATACTGTTTTGATAGGCGCAACTTTACTTTTTGCTGTAAGTAAATGAGAGTAAACTGATTTTCAACGAACATAGACACATGCGCAATATGCAGCCTTGGAGGCATCGCAAAACCCATGTATCTCCACATTATCAGAGGGCGTGTATTGTATCTATCGCGGAATTGTTATTTGATCAATATGTGGAATGTTTAAAAAGTTTTGCCATATACAGAGTGACTCAGAGCTAATCTGTTCATCCCACGTTATGTCTTCTAACCACAATTGCTGCATTAGAATTTTTGCACGTATAACAACCGGAGTTATCCAACCAGCCGGGTCAAATAATTGAGCAACCTTTGACAGTACTTGTCGTTTAGTTGCATTTATTTCTTTTGGTGAAGGAATGGTTGAGTAAGAAAAAGTATCACTTAAAGCGTTCCATTTTATACCTAATGTCTTGGTAGAACTCGTTTCGAAGAATCTTAGGAAATTGAGATTATATAAGTCGTCTTTGGGTATGTGAGTAAGAAGCCGGGAATCACTGGCTGTTATCTTTTTTAAGGAAACCCAGCAGAATTGAGTACTGCAATGAGTTTTGTTTGGGAGTCGATGGTGTCTTGAAGTGTAAATCTGCCAGACAAAATATCATCGACATATGTTTCTTGGCGCAAAATCTTAGAAACTTGGGGAAAATCTTTTTCTGAGTCTTTAGCAAGCTGGAGTAGTGTGCGTATTGCGAGAAATGGGGCACAATTTATTCCAAATGTGACTGTACTCAATTGGTAGTCTTTGATAGGGGATTTGAGATTTTATTGGAACAAAATGCACTGATAGGGTCTATCTTCGGGATGTACGTTGATTTGGCGGTACATTTTCTGAATATCTCCACTGTATACATATTTGTACCTTCTCCAGTTGAGAACAATGGTTATTAAATCAGTTTGAAGTGTTGGGCCAGTGTGGAGAACGTCATTTAGAGAGAACCCTGACTTCATTTTGCGCGAAGCATTAAATACAACTCTGACTTTAGTTGATTTATGCTCGGGGCCGACGACCGCATGATGTGGGAGGTAAAATGAATAAAATTTACCTTGATAGCTAATTTCTTCAGAGTTTGCTTCCTCCATGTGGTTCAGAGAAAGATATTCATTAAGAACTGAGTTATATTCTTTTTGAAGCTCGGAATCGCGCGAAAGAGATTTTTCTAGTCTAGAGTATTGGCCGAGGGCGAAGAATCTAGAAGAACCGAGACAAATACTTTTAGGAAATTCTTGTTTAAAGGGAAGTCGAACCATATATCGACCATCTGAGTCTCGAGTCGTTGTGGCAGTGTAAAGATCTTCGCAATAATTATGAGATTCTGGTATAATTGTTGTGGATGGTACCTCTTCTATTTCCCAAAACTTTCGCAAAATATTGCAAAGTGGAAGTTCATCTGAATTGGTTACCCTAGTCGTGAATGAGTGACTCTTTTCTGCTGGCATTGGGCCACTGAGAACCCAGCCGAAAATAGTACTGTATGCCGAAGCCACCCCACAAGCATTTTTTATGATACCATCGAGATTAATGTATCTCTCCGAGTCATTACCTTATATCAAATCAATACTGGATGATCTATTAAAATTTGGGTCTGCCAAATCAAGTTTTTTACCTGAACTAAAGCTGTTCTTAGCAAGATAGTTTCGTTATTGCAACCTACGTTTGCTTCAATATGATGAGAACTTTCTTTTGTCGCATCAGTGTTGGGCTTCGTGCTATATTTTGTTTCGTGTTTAGACTGAATTGAGGACATGCTGGTGTGAGGTTCAGACTTTATTGAATACTTTTCGGCCACATGCAATAACGAGTGATGGCGTTTTCTGCATGTCAAGCATGAACTCTTGCATTTGTTTTTAGAGTGTCCAATTGAGAGACAATTATTACAATATCTATTCTTGAACACGAAATCAATGCGTTCTTGAATAGTCAATTTCCGAAATTTAGGGCAAATACGAATGCTATGATTTTCCTCACATAAGAGACAAGCTGAGTTTAATTTTTCTTGAGAAGCATATGTTTGTGTTTTGATAGAATTTTCCGATGATGTCCACATTGGTAGACTATATCGATTTTTTGTGATTTTGAAGCTAGAGATTCTTTCTACCACTTCGAACCTATTAGTTAAAAACACATCCATCTGTTTCCACGTAGGAAGCTCACGATGGGATTTGAGGGACTGTTCCCATTGTGATATCGTTTCTTCAGGGAGCTTCGTTGAGATTAAATATATACGAATTGGATCCCAACTATCTACTTTAACATCTAATGATTTGAGAATACAAAGACAATCATTTACTGTGGAATGGATTTTTTGAAGCGAGTCACTATTTTCCACATTGGCAACTGGAATGTTAAACAATATCTTTAACTGATTATCCATCAGAACTCGTTTGTTTTCGTATCTGGCTTTGAGAGCAGCCCAAGCTAGATTGAAATTCTCAACACATAAGGGATATCTTTTTACAATTGCCCCTGCACTGCCTTTAGTTTTGTTGCGCAAGTGATACAATTTTGCCGCGGGTGAGAGTTTTTTGTGGTCGACATAAACAGCCGTGAACATGTCACGGAACGAGGGCCATTCTTCGTAACTACCCTTGAATACCTCTGTATCACAAGGCGGGACTTTAATGCATATATTTGGTCTTTCAGAATTGTCAGTATTATTAGGGACTTGAGGAGCTATACTGTGTCTGTTCACACTATGGCAACTTGTTCTACCTGATATTCGAAGAACACCCATTATTTGAGAACGTGTTTCATAATAAGCCTCTGAGCAGACGTTAACGTTGACTTTTGCATTTGCTTTGAATGGTTCGGGGGACAACATGAGGCTCTCATAATCAGCTTGCAGCTTTTTCCATCTGCATTCCAAATTATCTAATTTGACTACAAGTAGGGAGTCTGTTTGATCAGCGATGTCACTTTGAACGAATGATGTGCAAAAACTGATCAAGTGATCGCAATCGAAAAGAAACTTTTCATGGATTGGTGAGAGTTTTGCAGCAGAGTTGCTTGAAGAGGAGGTATTTTGTTCAGAAGCTTCCATGATTTTAATGAATAGGATTGATTTGTAGCCTTATGCTAAACAGCAATTAAAAGAATGTATGTAAGCTAAATCAGCTATACTTGAACTAAAAACCATTAACCTCGTGTGTGTGTATAACCAGGTATATTGTAAACCTTTTGTTTTGTTGATTGAAGTGTTGTTATAGGCACAGCAGAAGTATATGTGTAGAGTGGAATTATGTTAATTGTAAACCTTTATAAAAGTATTATGGGATATTGTGTATGTAATGTTTTGCGAGTTTTCAAACCCACGGTGACTTCAACATTAAGTTGAAAAAAGTTTAACTATTGTGATTGAATTCATTCAAAGTATATAGATTTCAATAGTATTCCAATTTTCTGAGGAGATTTAGAATTTTGGATGAAAATGGCATCAAAGTTGGAAAATGTTTGTAAAATTTTGTTTTGTGGTATTTATAAACCAAATATGTATAGATTTGATTTAGTAAATTTTCACCAGTTATAAATATTTTTAAATATTACCAAAATGTTTATATTCTGTATAGTTTGTTCGACGAATAAGTGCTAGAGTATACTAGCAGATAGGATTTGATGTGTTTATAAATAGAAATATCTCAAAATTATATGAATATTCCAATTTTAATTGTTTTTTTTTTTTTTTTTTTTTTTTTTGATTAAGTTGTGTATGGTTTCAACCATTTAAGACTTGATATGTCTGTATATAGCATTTTGTTTGTATTTATTCATAAAATGTAATGATTCGAATTAAGCGGTCTAAGCGCCAACTTCATGTGCGTAGATTTTAAATGGCAAAATGTAAAATTGTATGTTGGATGGAATGAAATTTGCACATGTATATGATCATTCAGGAACCTGCGCATATGCTAAACTAAATGTCCTCACGTACAAAAACCTCAATTGTAATTTGTTATTGGTATTTGGATATACTGATCATGATTTTTACAAGAATATTTTTTAATTACCTCCTCTTCACCTAGGCAGGATTGAAATATGTTGTTTTTTTCGACCGTACCGTTTTTGTTTATAATTTCCAATTGATTTCTTCTTTTGATGCAAAATTCAGCATATAATTTTTTCAAACGAACTGCAAAATATGTTTACTTGTACTGTACTGCACAAACTTTTGTTTATCTAATTTTAATATTTGCGCTCTAAACTGTATAACACTTTTACGATCCACATTCTTCTTCCTATTCTTGACTCTCTTTTGAATTAAAGCTTTTTCTCATATTTTTATCACTAACACTGATAAAGGTGAGTATCACTGTAGAAAATACTAAGAGTAGATAAGCACAACTTGAATCTCTGCAAACACTTGTCTCTCAATCGTGGGAAGTGATGAGAAATATTAATAAAACAGGAATGCAGCTGTCTTTATTTTGGCATGAAATCGTCCCTTTGTTAGCCACGGGAAGGTATGAAGGAAGAGAAAATAATTCCTGTTTATTGTCACAAAACAAAAACAAGAATTTTAAGAGAAGATCAGTAGTTGGTATTGCTGTTGAAATACTAAGTGGGAGAATTTGCAACAGTGAGAAATTTCGCTAAATAGCTTTGGTTACAAATTGGAAAAAATGAAATCAGAAAACGAAGTTAAGGAAAGGAAAGGTAATTGAAATGAGTGAGAATACGAGCATAGGAACAAATACAATAAAGAAGCATGGAAATGAAAAAGGGATACATAAAAAATCCGCTATTTCTATTTTTTTCATGTGGCGATTTTTTGTGGTTTTATGGTACACTTGTTGTTGCCGAACGCCTAATGATGTTTTTGATGTTTTAAAAGGGAATTTATGTGCTTTGCTTTGTGGCGAACTCCTAATGATTTCTTGTTGTTCTACAATGGAATTTTTGCCTTGCGTTTTTAAAGACACTTTTAGTGAGAAAATAGAAACATAACCAATTTCTTCTTTAAAGAATTATATTTCACTTTACTGATTATTTTCTGGATTTACACCAATTTATGCCTCTGCATTATACTTTTTAAGCATTTTTTATATTAAGATTAAATTCTCAGCGTTATATGTCGATTTTCAAAGATTTTTCTTATTTTACTACAAATGTCACATCTACGCACATAAAGAAAAATTTTTTGTGTTTTTTTCTCGAAAATTCGCAAAATGATTTTTTTGTGCAGGTACTGCGCAGATTTACTGCAAAAAAATATTTTGTTCGAACGCATGAAGGGTTACCGGCAAACTAGTTTTGTTAGTTTTTCTTTTCTTTTGTTTACCTTCTGTTTTCTCGGTCATTCCTTTGAGAATTGCTCTGATGTGAGTTTTCTCTCCTCGAATGGACCATGTTTTGGAGTCAAGGGATAGGTAGTGGAGTGGATGATGACCAAAGCTGCTGACAATAGCTGAGAGAAGTGGAACTTGGACGTCTCCCCAAGAACATATTCGTAGACTGTATTTTGTAGGGTTTACAGAGTTGTCGAAACGATCTATGTGTAAACCTGCCTTAACCGCCCTTCAGGTCGAAACTCAATTATGGATATGTGCCAATAAAACCAAGTAATTTGTACGTTACAAATGATTTGCTGGTTGCGATTTATTTTAAAGTTCCAGGTGGATTTGCGCTTACCGCTGGGGATACAAAATGAAAGTGAACGAGCTTGGACTAGCGCACATACCAAGTCGTGTAAATATTTGGATATTCATTATTTAAAAATTAAGTATTCAGTATTTTCGAAATTTATGCAAAGGCTTTAAAGCTATAAAAGTAACGATTTTACATACAAATTGTAATTCAAAAATTCATATAATTTTGTTATTTAGGATTTTAGTGTAAATGTAAGTCTAAAGCTTTACTTTAGACACTTAGAATAGGTGGTTTCGTTACCAGAGGTATCTAATCATAGGATATGCCACATTGGCGTAATTCTTTATGAATTTTCTATAGAAGCCATTCATACCTAAAAATGATTTAATTTGTTTTTCAGATTTTGGTAGTTTTAGAGATGTTATAGTAGCTACTTTGTCTGGATTCGGTTTAATTCCCTTATCTGTTAAAATGTGTCCTAAGAAGCGTGTCTCTTTTTGTAGAAAATGGAATTTATCTATTTGTATTTTGAGTTTCGCAGATCTTATTGCCTGGAAAATCAAACGGAGGTTATTTATATGCTCCTTTAGAGAAGTGCTAAATATTAAGACATCGTCCATATAGACGACACAAATTTTGTTTATGAATTCTCGAAATACAGAATTCATCAACCTTTGAAACTTAGACGGAGCATTTTTAAGCCCAAATGGCATTCGAAGAAATTCGTAATGTCCAGTTGGTGTGGAAAATGCTGTATTTTTTCTATCAATTTCCTTGATAGGGATCTGATGAAAGCCTTTAGCCAAATCGATGTTACTAAAATATTGGGCTTTTCCTAACTTGTCAAGTATAATTGATAAGTTAGTTATGGGGAATTTATCACCAATAGTATTTTCATGAAGTTTTCGATAATCGATAACAATTCGCCATTTTTTTATTCCCGAATTGTCCAATTTTTTTGGAACAATCCACAATGGACTATTGCACGGAGAATTGCTTTCTTTAGTAATATTTTTAACATTTCTTTTATTTATTTATTTCCTCATGAATTTGAGGGTATCTATATTTTTTTGAATATACCGGTGCTTCTGTGGTAGTAATTATCTGATGGTATATTTCACTCGTTGCAGTGAGATCGTCGCCATCTTTATCAAATATGTCCTTAAACTCCGATAATATCTTTTTGATATGAGCATTTTCTTCCTCATTTAAATGGGACGAGTATATACTATTAAAAATGTTTTTTGCTTCGATACTTTCAATGTTAATAATTTCGTCGTACAGGATGGGATAAATCTCCTCTTGGAAATACATTTTATTTCGAAAAATTTCAATAAATTTACCCGGTATGTCTATTCTAGCTTTACGAGGTATAAAAAATTTTTTACCAATAATGGCATCATATTTTTCATTAACGAAATCCATAACTCTCCAAATTAATGTTCCTGTTGCGACAAATTGTTTTGGTAAGGGGATAACTATTTCATAATCAATTTTATCAAATCCAGTTAATGTACGAAAAGTTAAAGGCATTTTTAATTTCTATTTGGAGTAAAATTCTTTAAAAATATGTGGTTTTAAAACACTTATGTCCGATCCTGAATCAATTAGGCATTTTATGTTTTGCCTGCCTATTGTCAGGATTACTATGGGCAATCTGCATTGAAAGGCTGGTTTAAAAAAATTACTTGCGGATTGCTTTGACTTTCGTGTTCAACATTTATAATATCCAGTGTGTATTGCGATGACTTTTGAGTATCTACACTCATGTGAGAAGACCTTGTTTGAGTTGATGTAATTCCACTATTCTTATATCTATCATTATAAAAATTTTGATTTGATCGATATTATAATTTCTTACTGCCTTATTATTGTCTTTTGTATTGCTATTAGGTCCTGAAAATTTATTGTTTTTATTTTTAGAATATCTGTGTGTAAAGTGAATGGCTCCTTTGTCATCTAATAGTCCTAACTGTGTATATTTTAGTATTAAGTCTATCATGGTTTCATTGCCATTTAGATGTGCCCTTATTGGACCATCAATTTTTCCTATCATAATATGGATTAAGTCTCTGTCTATACATGATGGTGAGTATATTCCTGGCTTATCATTATCAAAATCATATAACTCTGCCAAATCTGCTTTTTCAAAAACATTAAATAATTCATGTAGATTTTTTACCTTAACAGCTCTAACATGGTTAAAGATATCCGCATACGTTGTTTTAGGTTTTAGGTGTCTCTTCAGGATGTCCTTCATCTTTTCCCACGTTGGGCTGGGTCCTAGTTGCCGGATTAAGTAGCCGTTTTCAACATTAATTTTTTCGTTCGCAATTATTTGTGTGCCATATTTTATTAGCTCAGTTTTGTCGTTGCACAGTGTTATTGTTGATTCCACCGATGCAATAAACTGCATTAAACTTTTATTTTCAAGTGACTTTAATCTTCTAAATTGTTCGATTATATCCCTGGGGGACATAGATAAATTTGAAAGTTCACTAAATTGTTGATGTTGGTGTTGTAATTGTTGTTGGTATAGTTGTTCATTTTGTTGTTGTTGTACAATTTTTTTCTTGCTCTATAATTACTAGGCCGGGGCGATTTGCATGGAAGGAAAAAAGTGTAATCGGGCGCCTAGAGTTTCTGATTCTTGGGATTGTACTGAGCAAAAAAGTCAACTAGACCATATGTCTACGGTGAAAATCGAGCCCCCGGATTTTGACTTGAAGTTTTTTTTCAAGAATTTTTGGATACTTTGGCATATATCAGCCAAACCACTGAGATGTTCTATCCAACACAAAGACAACAATTGTAGCCAAGACAATAATAAAGAACTCTCTAGTACATCGCAAAAGCATTGGAACGCTCCTTCATGCAGTTATGACCTCGAGAAAGTGCACATTTTTCGGAAAATATCGATAAATGACACTGTGCTACAAAATGGGACTAAAATTCAGTGGGTGGAAAATCCTTTTTGAAGATGAAAGCCCTCGGTGAGTGTACTAAGAACCCTAAAGGAAATTTTCACCATAGATCAAATTTCCGAGATATTGCGTGACTAATGGTTTAATTTTGGCCCCTTAATTTGTGAGAAAATAGCTGTATATCTCACTAAAGCGTTATTGTAGCTTCATTTTGATATTACATGTCTTCAGTCAAATCGAATGGTGAATCATTTTGTGGAATATTTCATCCCTCTAACTCCATTCCTTTTATGTCCTTTTCGTCCTTTATTTTTTGAACCGTAGTAAAAGTACCAGAATGCGACATTTTACAGCATCCAAATATTCTACAAAAATGTCGTTCAGAAGATTTTAGGTACGGTTCTCATTGATGACCAATCGATATTTCCCCGTTTTCATGGTCCTTTTTGACATTTACCCGGTTTTTGTTCAGAAAACTATGCTTTGTTTTTATGTATGTTCGTTATTGGTATGTGGTGCTTTTGAAATACTTACCATAAATAGCTCTTGTAATGACGAACACGTTAATAACAAATTTTATTGAAGGATAGATCTGGTTATCTCAATTTTTGAACCGGTTATTCTGATACCAAAACCGATTTTGGAACCGGGTTTAAGTAACCGATTAACCGTATATGTATATCATTAGAAAGCTAATAAAATGGCCAATCAAATGACAGCAAATAGCTGATTACAACTTTGTTGGTTCCGAAGCTAGAAAAAAATGTAAAATATCACTGGGTTGACGTGGTTCAAACTTCTTAGTAATGGGGAATTAATTCATTCTCGATGAACTTTAAGTGCACGATAAAAAAAAAAACAACATAACACAAATTCATCTCACCATTACTCAGAAGTTTTACCTATGGCATAACTGTCTTAATCGACTTTCATCGCCAAAAAGAATTTTTGAAACCAGTGATATTTTACATCAAAATCGGTTTAAGAAAGCGGTTTGTTTGTTCTAGCTCCGGAACCAACAAAGTTGTAATTAGCTACTTCCTGTCATTTGATTGGTCATTTTATTAGCTTTCTAATGATATACATATACGGTTAATCGGTTACTTAAAACCGGTTCCAAAATCGGTTTTGATATCAGAATAACCGGTTCAAAAATTGAGATAACCGGATCTATCCTTCAATAAAATTTGTTATTAACGTGTTCGTCATTACAAGAGCTATTTATGGTAAGTATTTCAAAAGCACCACATACCAATAACGAATATACATAAAAACAAAGCATAGTTTTCTGAACAAAAACCGGGTAAATGTCAAAAAGTACCATGAAAACGGGGAAATATCGATTCGTCATCAATGAGAACCGTACCTAAAATCTTCTGAACAACATTTTTGTAGAATATTTGGATGCTGTAAAATGTCGCATTCTGGTACTTTTACTACGGTTCAAAAAATAAAGGACGAAAAGGACATAAAAGGAATGGAGTTAGAGGGATGAAATATTCCACAAAAAGATTCACCATTCGATTTGACTGAAGACATGTAATATCAAAATGAAGCTACAACAACGCTTTAGTGAGATATAAAGCTATTTTCTCACCAATTAATGGGCCAAAATTAAACCATTAATCACGCAATATCTCGGAAACTTGATCTATGGTGAAAATTTAGGGTTCTTAGTACACTCACCGAGGGCTTTCATCCACCCACTGAATTTGAGTCCCATTTTGTAGCACAGTGTCATTTATCGATATTTTCCGAAAAATGTGCACTTCCTCGAGGCCATAACTGTCTGAAGGAGCGTTCCAATGCTTTTGCGATGTACTAGAGAGTTCTTTATTATTGTCTTGGCTACAATTGTTGTCTTTGTGTTGGACAGAAAATCTCAGTGGTTTGGTTGATATATGTCAAAGTATCCAAAAGTCCTTGAAAAAAAACTTCAAGTCAAAATCCGGGGGCTCGATTTTCACCGTAGACATATGGTCTAGTTGACTTTTTTGCTCAGTGCAATCCCAAGAATCAGAAACTGCAAGCGCCCGTGGTGGTGTTCAAATCGCCCCACTCTATTAATTACTGCTTGCAGTTCATTAATTTTTGTTTGGAGGGCTATCAATGGATCCTCCTTGTCTTGACATTTTCAAGACAATGTTAATTCTATCTTATATTGTTATTATTCACTTAATAATTCCCTCTTTAGAGATTTTTTTTACTTTAGTTATCCTACCGACTGCGCCAGTTAACTTTTTATTTATTGGTCGAACTTATTTTATTCTTAGGAAAAAATTAAAGACCGTAGTTTTGATTCAATATGACTTTATTTGTTTAACTGTTTTCTTTAGAATGATTTTTAATACCATAAAGTCATATTTATTTGTCAATACATATTTTGTATCTGTTGAATCAGCAAAAGCCAGCAGTAGCAACTTTCTATGCATAGCCTTGGCTTTTGGAGTTCAACATACTTAGATCCAATTTCATTTTAAATATTTTTGCACAGTTATGCTGACCTCGTTGTTTGCGGAGGCAATAAAAGAAAAAACCAAAAAGAAAACAAAACAACAGCAGTATCAATTTCGTTATAATAAAAATAATTAATCCTTTATTTAATAATATTGTTCGGAAAACAATATCTGTACCTTTTGTTTACAAAGTTGTTGTGTGGACGAAAATCCAATAGTGGACGAAAATCCAAGTTATTACTTCAATCGACGAAAATCGAATGACCACTCTTTATTTAGCCAAAGAGAGAATAAAAACAAACGATGGACACTGCAAAGTGGCGCCAATTTTTAGTACATTCTCATTAGAATTTGACATCTTTCACTTTGTGCGAAAACACAAAGTTGCACTTCTGCTAAATGGTCAAGTTCTAACGGAAGAAATGAAACATCATAATTTGAGAAGAGAATGAAACTATTCGTAATTAAACATTGCCGGCCACCTTGAAATATCCAGCGATGTTTCAACTTAATTTCTAGTTCTTTAGTTATGAGTACATATTTTACATTAAACGGCGGAACCGTCAATAGTGAGCATTTTAGCAATTTCTTTCCTTTTTGTACATTTCTTATAATATAAATGGCTCGGAAAGCCCATGTGGTCCGGAGGACCCATGCCAATTTCCATTGGCGCTACATCCACTACTACTTAGTACCGAAGCGTTGTTCAACCTCCCGGATAGGAGCGATTCGATACAATAACATTTTTTGGAACTGAAAGAAACGAAAAGTTGTTAAATCTCCCGGATAGGAGCCTCTTCGTTCTATTTCGCCAGAAGGGCGCTACCGATCAGCTAAATTAAAATCAAAAACGAAGAATTGTTAAATATCCCGGATAGGAAAGTCTTCGTTTTATTTCGCCTGAAGGGCGCTATCGACCAGCAAATTCTAAACTCCCGAATAGGAGCCACTACTAAGAATCTGCTTACAACTACATGTGGTTTATAAATATTCGTACATTTTTACTCGTCAGACTAGTAATAGCTGAGAGTAGGTTGTCTTATACAATTTTTCTACTATATGAAAAAAGAAAGAATTTATGTTCATCACGAACAATTCATTTTAATCAGAATGATTAGTTAATTTCTTCGTCGTCCTACAACACCGTGTTACTTTTGCACGAATTGAAGACCACGGTTAACGCACGAAAATACGTTTTATATTAAACGACTAATTTACACGAAGTGCGAGAACTATTCGATCAGAAGAACCACGAAATCGTCCATTTGACTATCGTGTACCAATAACAACTGTATGTCTTTTTGAATATTTCATTCAAATACTATTTCACCTCTAGGAGATAGTATTTGTATAAAAGCATAAATGTGTTCAGTTTTGAAATTGGTAAACGATAGTCAAGGAGATTCAAGATTATGTTGAAGAAGATTTGTAGCAAAGTACTTTGACGTAGTCAATAACACTAAATTCAAAAAACGGCGAATGCTTCACATGAACGTCTGAGAAAATGAATTCAAATATTTCTTTTCCTGTAAGAATTGCATTTCGAACTTTTATCTTCCTCATGATTTGCATATCTCACTACTGCAGAATATACTCTTATACAGTTGAAAGTGGACCAGTAATGATCCAACCGAAAACTGTATTTTGAGCAACCAAAGAACCCAAAATATTAAACTTAATTCCTTGCAAAAGAATTTGCGGATATAGATCAGCACCTATCAAAATGTCTACTGGCCTACAGTCGAATAACTGAGAGTCAGCCAAACGAATATTTGGAAGACACGAATATAATCCCTTACCAATGGGAGTCGAAGGCAAATTTCCTGAAATGCTAGGAACTACCAATGCATTAAGCTTTATGCGAAACATTTCATCGCTTGTGGAACCAATATCAAATGAACAGCACTTGTTGGATCTAGCGGAAATAGTTTGATCAACCCCTGAAATAGTAACCGCTGTTGATGTGGTAGAAATACCAATTTTTTGTTGTAACTCCTCAGTAATGAAGGAAGCTTCGGATGCTGGGTCGATAAGGGCACGAACTGGGTGTGAAACTCCCTGGTGAACGATATTCACCATAGCCGTTCCTAATACGACTTTCCTATTTTCTGCAACGTGGAACACTTGCCTATTTGTTGAAAAGGTACCAGACGAAGAAGAAGAGAGGTCTGGGCTTTGAACTGATACATTTCGCGATACTTTGGGGGTACTTGAATTAGAATTTGACGAAGTCGATTTAGGAGAACCCATATGGAAGGAATTTTCACGATGTAACAGCGTGTGATGTCGCCTGTTACATCTTGAACAGTTATGGTTACTTAGACATTTATGTACTTCATGACCTGGAGTTAGACAATTCATACAACAATGATGACGTCGAAGTGCCGAAAAACGACTATCGATCGAGCATTTTAAGAATTTGGGACAAAATCTTAAGGGATGAACTAAGTTAGGGCACATAATACAAAATCGACCTGAAGAGGTGGATGAGGATTTGGAAAGGCTCAGTTTGGAAAACTTGCTTTCATGTTTATTATTGGATTCAATTCCCCTAATGTCACGAAGACACGTAAGTGTCTGAATTCTTTCTGTAAGAAAGGAATCTAAATCTTTCCATGAAGATAGGATCGATTTATTTTGAACATTTTGTTCCCACAATTGAACAGTGTTTGTGGGTAATCTTTGGATGCAACTGAAAACAAGAATCGGATCCCAATCGTTGGTCGAAACATCATAAATGTCCATAGCAGAAATGCAACTATTTATACCCCGCTGTAATAGTTTCAATCCTGAACATGATTCTATATCAATGACCGGAAGGTCGAACAATAACTTTAATTGGTTATTCACCAGAATTCGTACATTGTCGTACGTCTCCTTCAAAGCATTCCAAGCCAAATTAAAACTCCTATTCGTCAAAGGGAATTTTGAAACCATATCTTTCGCTTCGCCACTAGTTTTCTTCAATAAGTGACATAGCCTTTCTATGTCACTCAAGCGCTTGTTGTCAATAAACAATGCAGAAAAAAGATCCCTAAACTTAGGCCATGAAAGAAAATCGCCATTGAAAATATCAACATCACATGGTGGAAGGTTTAAACTATGGAAAACATTATCATTGTATGAAGCGTATACTTCAGCTGATGATCTAGTTATATTCAAACCTTCAGAAACAGAAAATCTTTCACCAGAAGTGGAAGAAGAATTCATCGACCTAGCTCTATGTTCATCAATTTTCCGATTGATCATTGCAATTGTATTTATATAGGCCTTGAAAGCTACCTGATATTTACACTCTGCTGATGTAATGCCATTGGGATCGGGTTTATCAGCAGTTTTTAGGAAATTAAGACATTCGTCAAACATCTCTTTTACTTTTTTCCACATTACTTTAAATTCGGCTGCCTGAGCTTCAAGAATATAGATATCCAGATCTTCATCTCGGAGAGAAGTGAAGTTGGAATCAAACGTAATTAGAGCATCTGTAGCTCTGATGAATCTGTCTAGAGGAGTAACCGACATAACGATGAAAATCGATATAAAATTTGAATGAAATCGAAAATTTTTCTTTCTAAAGTAGACCAAAACAACCTGACTTGAAGAAGTAGTTCACAATGCACGAAAATGCTATAATATATTAACTTGTCAACTAAAGTTTCTCAAGCCAACGTCGGAAATCAGTGTTGATTTTTCTTAAAATCTGCAAAATTCTAAGTGGTTGTAAAATTTGTATCGAAAAATACACTCTTTTTTATTTTAATGTACCGAAAAATACAATAAAACGTACCAAATTACCAATGTAAACGAAAAATAGTAGAAACATCTGAAAAATTCCAAAAAAATAAACCAACAATTGTGAAAATCGGTATCGAAAAATACCCAACTTTATTTTTAATGTATCGAAAAATACACCAAAATCCAAAAAACTGCAAAATATTCTTTTCCAAGTGTATCGAAAAGTCACTAAATTTTGTTTAGTACATCAAATGTGTCGAAAATACACTATTTTTATTTTATTGTACCGAAAAATACAATAAAAAGAACAAAATTGGCAAGAAACGTAAAGTTTTTATTTTTCGCTGTGTACTGAAGACCTTCAAAAATTTCTCTCAGTGCAATAAATTTCGGCTGTGCGTATCGAATAATACACAAACAAATTATTTCTGAATTGAAAACCAAATGAAAAACCACAAACTTTCCAAAAATTTCAAAAATGGACGAAAATCCTAAAATGTTCAATAATGTTGACCTATTGTAGGGTGCACGGACTGTAAGATGCACACTAATTACCAACAATAACAAGAAAAACAATTATTTTGTAAAAAATAATAGAAAAGAAATTTCATTAAAATATTCAGAATGGACAATAAAACTTTTCACGCACCCCTCGTATATTTACCTTTTGGCGCGGACCTCGTATATTAATAACACGTGTGTGTGTATATCGATCGAACGATCAACAGAACAGATGACTGCAGTGATGGGTTTTGTTGTTACAACTCAACGGATAGTGGCTAGTAGAGTTGTTAGTGTTTTTTCTTCTTTCTTTATTTCTTTTATTTGACAATTTGAATATGCATTGAAGAAACACTAACAACGATATGAATGTTTTTTCTCGAATAGAAAATAATGCCAACAAATACGAATCACTGCACTCTTTAATTAGTTTGAGTACCCGAAAAAGAAATGTAGATATTCTTGGAGAGAACAACAACAACTATAACGTCGCGACGGCGTTGTAGGGCGAATGTTAGCAATAAATTAAACACCTTATTATATTTATTGGAGAACAAAAATTACACTCGCGAATGCTCACTTATTTGACGGTACTCACCTTACTTAAAATAATGAAGTTGTTGATGACAATTAATATGAGGAATGATGATGGTTATTTATGACTTTGTTGGTTGCTGACGGAGTCAGAGCGCCTTTGTAAAACAACGAAAAAACCAATTGCTGTTGCTTCCCAAGTGAAGAGAATCCGAATTTCCTTTTGCTGGAAGCAATGTATTCGGCTCGATTGGACCAATGTTTGCGGAGGCAATAAAAGAAAAAACCAAAAAGAAAACAAAACAACAGCAGTATCAATTTCGTTATAATAAAAATAATTAATCCTTTATTTAATAATATTGTTCGGAAAACAATATCTGTACCTTTTGTTTACAAAGTTGTTGTGTGGACGAAAATCCAATAGTGGACGAAAATCCAAGTTATTACTTCAATCGACGAAAATCGAATGACCACTCTTTATTTAGCCAAAGAGAGAATAAAAACAAACGATGGACACTGCAAAGTGGCGCCAATTTTTAGTACATTCTCATTAGAATTTGACATCTTTCACTTTGTGCGAAAACACAAAGTTGCACTTCTGCTAAATGGTCAAGTTCTAACGGAAGAAATGAAACATCATAATTTGAGAAGAGAATGAAACTATTCGTAATTAAACACTCGTCGTGGTTAGCATAAGTGTGCATATTAGGGTGGTGAGAGTATGTAACCCGCGCGGTAGCCTATTATCGTTATTGTTATAATTGCTTACGCCCCGACCATACATCCCGAGTTTGCCCCGTCCGTCGGCCTTGTAAATTGTGTACCGACCATCACCACACCATGTTGCATAGGACAACACGTGGAAGCAAGTCCCAGAATAAATCTCGGGTGGTAGAGAAGCCTTCAGCATTGGTGGGGCCTCACATTTTGCCAACTTCGGTTTTGCCCATCGGCCGCGTCATGTCTTTGATTGATTCTGCTTTGTCTTCCCTATACATCAATTCTGATAAGAGCTTCCCTTGACCCATGCTCTCAGGTTAGCCAGGTATGCGCGTCATTAATAAAAGAGCTGAAATAGCCCCTAACAAAAGTTAATGATATTGATCACGCGGACGTCTTAATCCCAGTAAAATTAATTGGAAGTAGTGCAATGTGCACTAGTTCATTCACGGCATGTTTTGTTTCAGTTCAAACGGAGTCGTGAAAAAGGTACACCATTCCTCACATTTTAACTCCATTTGCTTCCAATCCAAATAACCACATCCACGTGTCACATTTTAACAACATCCGGATGCAGCTCAACGGAGTCGTGAAAAAGGCACTCCAATTCCTCACAATTTAACAGCATCCACATGCAGTCCAAACGGAGCCGTGAAAAAAACACTCCGTTCGCTACATTTTATTAGCAGTGGTTAGAGATCCCTACAGTACATAAATCAGCTTGTACATCTCGCAGGCAGCGGGACAAGTTCATTAAAAAAATTTATGTAAATTAAAAATCTATGGAAGAAAAAATAACTGAATTAAATGCTCATATAAAACTGAACATGCGTTACTATTTATATACAGTCGAAATCGCTTATAATGTGGTCGTTTATTACGTCATATCACTTACGACCAAATCCCAAAGTACGGAATTTCTGCCCTTTATATTCCACACAAATAAATATCGCTTATAGCGTCATATCGGTGGTAACGTCGTATTTTTATGAAATATTTGAATTTTGCTATCGGTTATAACGTCGAACCATACGAGAAAGAAACATTTTTCCCAATATTTTGCTGTTTTTTTTTTTTAAATCAAACAACATCAAACCACCAAACATATACACAACATGTTCGAAGATGGGGTTAGTCAACTGAATTACGACTGCCATTTGACTTTTGTCTCCATTCCCATTTCTCCCAACACTTAGAAGATATTGATGAATTAGTTGCCATCGATGCTATGTATAATGACAACGACATAATATTGGAAGTTTTAGATGAAAGTATAATGACGACATACTATTGGAAGTTTTATCTGAAAGCAATTCTAATGAAGAAATTGAGGATACTACATAACCAGAATTTCAATTACCGCCAGTGTTAGAGATATGCCTAACAGTAGAAACTCTTTAAAAATTTATTTACTCAGAAGATGTTACAACATATGTAGAATGTGTTTTGGAAACCCTTTCAAACCTTAGATCTGAGTTAAATTTAAACTTATGAATTCCAAGAAAGCCAACACAGATTATCTATATTAATAAAAGAGTAAAGTGATTGACTGACTGATTCATCAACGCCCAGACCAAATGGCTGAAGCTGAATCTTGAAATTTTGGGTGAGGGTCAGTGTTGGTCCGAAGGTGTCAGATAAGGCTGGGTTTTTTCGGAAATTCGAACTAGAACGGTACGAAAAGTAGTAAACGGTACTTAATATGGTACTCTTTGTTTTAGGCAAACGGGAAGAGTTACAATTCTGAAATTTGGAACGAGAGGCACTAATAGAGTGTAGGATAGATGTACAACAGGGGTTTTAGAAATGCGAAATAGAAGTGTACAAAAAGTACTAAACTTGGTACTATTTTGTATTATGTGAACGGATAGAGCTGGAATCTTCAAATTTGAAATGAGAATCAAGAAAGGGAAGTAGGGCTGATATAAGAGGTGGTTTTGAAAATGTGTACGAAAAGTACTAAAATGTACTAAATTTGGTACAAATTCGATTTGGATGAACGGATAGAGCTGGAATCCTAAACTTTGGAATAAAGATTACTGTTGGAGTGTAGGTTTGAGATATGGAGGTAGTTTTGGAAAGTCATACATATGGATACGAATAGTACTATATTTGGTACAATTTGGATTTTGGTGAACGGATAAACCTGGAATCCTAAAATTTGGAAAAAAGATTACTGTTGGAGTATGGGATTGGGATGTGGAAATAGGTTGGAAATTCGTACTTAGGTGTACGAAAACTACAAAATGGTACTAAATTTAGTACAATTTGTTTTGGGTGAAAGGATAAAGATGGAGTCCTGAAATATCGAATTAAAAATATTGTTGGAGTGTAGTATCGAGGTTGTTTTGGAAATTCATACTTATGAGTACGAAAAGTACTAATTGGTACTAAATTTGGTACAATTTGGATTTGGTTGGACGGATAAAGATGGGTTCCTGGAATTTCGAATTAAGATTATTGTTGGAGTCTAGGGATGAGGTAGTTTTGGAAATTCATTCTTACGTATACGAATAGTACTAAAAGGTACTAAATATGGTACCCTTTGTATTAGGCAAACGGGAAGGCCTAAAATTGTGAAATTTGGAATGAGGATCACTGATGATGGGTTAGAAAGATTTACCAAGGGGTTTTTGAAAATTCGACCTCTGAGTGTACGAAAAGTTACTAAATTTAGTACCAATTGTATATATTGAACGGATATAGCTAGAATCTTGAAATTTGGTACAGGAATAAAGGTTGGGGAGTGGCGATGATATAAGGAAATGGCTTCGGAATTTTTTTTAATATGTACTATATGGTACTAAATTTGGTACAATTTACATTTGGATGAACGGATAGAGCTGGAAAATGGTACTAAATTTGGTACAAATTGGATTTGGATCAACAGATAAAGCTGGAATACTAAAATTTGACATTATGATTACTCTACAGAATTTACATATGCAGGTAGGTTTCGAAATTCGTACTTATGTGTACTAAATTGTACTAAATTTGGTACAATAGTTCTGTTGGAGTACAGGATAGATGTATGGAGTTAGTTTGGGAATTTCATACTTATGTATACTGTAAGTACTAAATGGTACTAAATTTGGTACAAATTTGATTCGATTGAACAGATATAGCTGAAATCCTTAAAACTTGAACTGAAAGGGAGGTGATGATGTGAAACCCCGCAATAGAAATGAATTAGCAAACATCTACTATCAGCAGTAGGAAAGAAATATCACCTCAGGAAATGATTCGTAATACCATAGAAAAGAAAGGAGAACGTTTGCTGCAGTATGTGAAGTTCTCTAGGAGGAAAAGGCTTACCAGTAGGATTGGTTGTTAAATCGCAAGTGTCTTTTTATTTCATTATAAGGTGCCTTGTAGCATAAGAATTTTAATAATATGACAGTTTTTTCTTATTTAACGAATAGTTGGCAGAGCCACCTACAGTTTAAGATTATAACTAGAACTACACAGAGAAATATTTGTGCTTAGGAATGAACATTTCGGCCCCCTTGATGGGCACCATCAACTTAGAGTAAATAATAATTCATAGTAAGAAAAATTCATTGATCTTAATTAGTTTATAAATTCAATGTTAAATATGTTTTAATATCAGATAGTTTTATGAATGCATCAGGTTTTAGGTTTGACAATTTCCGGAGATTAACCACCCCAAAGTAGAGTTTTGCGCCATCAAGATTCCATCAACATTATGTATGATTCCGGTCAAGATTATCTTAGAGTAAAGGTCAGCCCCTAAGATCATGGATATGGGACCACTCTCATGGAACGTAGGATCCGCTAGGACAAGATTGGTGAATTTGTCTTTGAAAGATCTCGTAATCGATCGTATAGGGGTCTTCATAGATATACGTTTATCCACGCGGACGACTGCTTTGATGCTGATGTGATTGTCGGAGTGTGAACGAATATCCAAAAGGCACATTACGGAGTCTCCAGCATGGTTGGTTGGAATAGAAAGTTCGTCGATCGTTTTTTGAGAAACTCTGCTGACTGTAGCACCGGTGTCGACTAGGATTCTTATAGGATGAGAACGTCCTTTGTAGGCTATTTTGGCAGAAGCAGTTGGTAATATGGTCACGGTTTGTTGCGAAAGGGTAATGCTGGCTATGGATAATGAAGCAGTCGATGTAGAAACTTTGGAGTCTTTCACAAGATCGTGAAGTAACGTATGGTGCTGAAGATGACAGATATGGCATCCCCCGGTGGAAAAACAACGCTTCTGAGAATGATCGTGAGCTAGACAGTTTCGGCAGTATTTAAACTTCTTGACAACTTTCTGTCGTCCTTTTGCGTCCATGGATAAAAATGCGCTGCATCTGCGAAGTGGATGGATATTGGAACATAAACGACATTTGTAAAGTTGAAGTTGGTGCCATTATCGGAGTAAATGCTGAGGGGGCAACCTCGTCTGGAGACGAATCTTTGGAAGGCAGCCAGAAAGGAGCTGGAGGACAAGGATGAGGTGGCTTCCAAATGTATGGCTTTTGTTGTGAAACACACAAAAACACATACGTATCCCTTTGTAACTTTACTCCCCCTTCCGACAAAGCTAAGCAGATCAAACGGTCCTGCAAAGTCAATGCCTGTTGTATGGAATGGCCGGTGGAACGTCGTGCGTTCAGGAGGAAGTGCTGCCATAAGCTGTGTTTGGATTCGCTTCTTGTGCAAGACACATATTTTGCATTTATTTATAACAGACTTGACTAATTTTCTTAACATGGGTATCCAAAATTGTGTTCGGACAAGATTAGCCACCAACTGGTTACCACCACGCAAAGAAATCTCGTGAGTAAATCGTACTAAAAGTTGGCTGTAGTTGCAGTTATAAGGAAGGATTATGGGACATTTTTCGTTATAACTCAGTATTGGAGAATGTGTAAGCCGGCCTGCTGAGCGAATTATACCGTCTTGATCTAAGAATGGGTTTAGATTAAGAATGGATGAGGATTTGGATAGTGTCGACTTCTCCACTAACACCTTATACTCGTCCGCGAAAGCCCTTCTCTGAGCTAGTGTTATGAGAAGGTTGTTAGCAGCCGACACCTCAGTGGGAGTTAGAATGAGAGAGGAGTAATTGTACTCAGATCGATACTTTTGAACTGTCCTATGTATGAATCTGAGAACATAGCAGAATGCCTTGATTGCTCGACTATACGAGGAAATATCTTTCAGGACGTCTACTTTTTCCTCGAGCATTGTCATATTTACGCTTATAGCTTTACTTTCTAAGTCAGTATTATAGGTGGGATCTTCAGAAGTTGGCCAGTACTGCTGAAGCCAATGGGGTCCATGCCACCAAAGCGAACAATGTTTGAGATCTTGGGGTAAAACACCTCGTGTTGCTAAATCTGATGGATTTGATTTGGACTCGACATGAAACCAGTTATTTACACCCACTTTATTTGAGATGATAGAAACTCTGTTAGCAACGAACACTTTCCAATTACATGGAGGTTTACGAAGCCAAGCAAGAACTATTGTAGAATCACACCATTTAAACAGCTCAAACTTGGTAACTTTAACGCAGGAAGAATAGCTTGGAGAGTTTCTGCCATAAGAGTGGCTCCGCATAATTCCAGTTTAGGAATGGAGAGTGTCTTCACTGGAGATACCCTAGATTTTGAAGCTAAAAGGTTAACACAAAAGGAGTTATTGTCCATGTGTATCCTAATATAGATGGCAGTAGCATAGGCATTTTCAGATGCATCACAAAATGCATGAACCTGTATACGACAGGTGGGAGAGAACGAAATCCATCTTGGTATTTGTATGGAGTCTATGACTGAGTAGTTATTCACAAATGTTACCCAATCCTGTAAACAGTCATCCGGAATTGATTCATCCCAACCCACATTTGATAGCCATATTCGTCTCATAAGGATTTTTGCTAGAATGACAATGGGCGCTAACCACCCAGCAGGGTCGAATATTTTCGCTATTTCAGACAGAATTTTTCTTTTGGTATGCGTTGCACTGTGTGTTAGGCTTTTTGAAACGAAGACAAAACTATCAGACTTGGCATTCCACCGGACGCCTAGGGTTTTAGTCTGACTGCTGTCTTCAAAACAGAGGAAATTTTCTTTCAAAAGATGGTCTTTCGGAAGATCTTGGAGAAGGACTGTAGAGTTGGAGGTCCACTTTCGTAGAGGAAAACCAGCACCATTTAGTGCGGATATCAGCTCGTTTCTTGCCTTGATAGCAGATTTGATATCGTGACTCCCAGCAAGAACATCATCTACATACATGGACGTTTTTATTATCTCACTGGCTATAGGAAATGAATCTCTACAATCTTCGGCTAGTTGAAGAAGTGTTCGTATAGCTAAATATGGAGCCGCATTAACTCCAAACGTCACAGTCTTCAGTTCAAAATCTTCGACTTCAGCGGACGGGTTGGAACGAAAGAGGATTCTTTGATAGCAGGTATCTGCTGGATTGACAACGATTTGTCTGTACATCTTTTCGATGTCAGCGCTAAATACATAGCGAAACAATCGCCACCTCAATAGAAGGATTATAATATCGTTCTGTAAAGCCGGACCCGTGTGTAAGATGTCATTCAAAGACAACCCTGAGGAAGTTGGGCACGAGGCATTAAACACTACCCTGATCTTAGTGGTAGTGCTCTCCGGCTTTATCACCGCATGGTGTGGAAAATAATAGTGAGTGAGGCGTTTTTGTTGTGTTGGAGCTGTTACCCGTTCCATATGGCCTAGCTTCAAATACTCGCTTAATACCGAATCATATGTGGCTTTCTGATCAAAATGTTTCATAAGGCGAGACTCATTTCTTATGAACTGACCATATGCAATAGCCCTGGATTGACCTAATATGTGATCGGATCTTGGCTCCTTGAAGGGAAGAGATACGACATATCTCCCGTCCTCATTTCTTTTGGTGGTTTTTGAGTATAGTTTTTCGCAAAACTCATCTGAAGCGGACTTAATAGTTGTTTTAGGCATATCTTCTACCTCCCAAAAACGCTTTAGCAGTTTTTCTAAATTGTCTGCTTCGGAAAAGGCGATGGTTGTGGAAAAGGATGACACCGGTGGAATTGTTGGAACAGGCCCGGTAATTATCCACCCGAAGATGGTTTCCTGAGCAATGAGCGAACCACATATATTACGCTGTACATTTTCTAATAGGATTTGATTGAAAATGTCGGCACCAATTAACATGTCAACTCGATCACTCTTGTTGAATTTTGGATCTGCCCATTGGAGCTTTGGAAGATCTATGAACATGTTCTCAGTAATGGATTTACTAGGAAGGTTCCCCGATAGTTGAGGAACAACAAGTGCGTTTATGTTGACTTTCGATTCGGAGTTGAATCGGGAGCATATTGAAAATGAGACTAGTTTTTTAGACTTTGCGGAGGTGACACCGTTCAAACCAGATATTTCTGCCTCAATTTGTCGGAAGGGAAGTTTAAGCCGATGGAAAATCTTTTCAGAGACAAAAGTTCCCTGAGACCCGGAATCAATTAAAGCCCGGACGAAATAGGTCAGGCCTTGGAATTGTATTTGAACTACAGCTGTACCAAGCAGAATATTTTTTGAATGGCCTGCAAAACAAGACTGTACGTTATCTTTGAAAGAATTGTGTCGAGGTGGAATGACAGAGACAGAAGGTAACTGTTGTGACGGTATATCAGTGGACTGTATTATATTGGAAGTTTGGTTTATCAATTGTGGAACATCACCTTTGTGTAAGAGAGAATTATGTCTCTTATTGCATGTAGCGCAATTGTGAGAGCTTTTGCAATGCTTTACGGAGTGCGCTCGAGCAAAACAATTAAAGCATAAATTGAGGTTGCGAATGCATGCGCTTCTTTCGTCAACAGTCATAGCCAAAAACTTCGGACATTTGCGTATAGTGTGATTTTCATTTTTACATAAGTTACACAATGGATTTGAATCGTTGACTTGAGCATGGTTACTGTTAATTTTTCTATAATTTGTATCTGTACGTTGATTTTTGGGTATGACAGTGGACGCTGAACTCTTCGAATTATTTCCAGGTTTATTAATTTCATTCACTGTTTCCAGGGTTTGGAATCTACCCGAAAGGAACGTGTTAAGATCAGACCATTTTGGAAT
The DNA here is from genome assembly GCF_047663935.1 of Musca autumnalis. Classification (NCBI taxonomy): domain Eukaryota; kingdom Metazoa; phylum Arthropoda; class Insecta; order Diptera; family Muscidae; genus Musca; species Musca autumnalis. The sequence goes on from NW_027412310.1 coordinate 1,360,091, forward strand.
ATCTTTCTTGACTTGGATGGATTGTTCCCACAATGAAAGCGTTGTTCGAGGTAACCTGGTAGAACATATAAAAACAAATATGGCATCCCAGCTTGAGATGTCAATATCATATAGTTTTAATGACGAAATACAAGAATTTATCTCACGTTGGAGATGTTTGATTTCTTCACTTGATTCGGACGTTACGGGAGAAAGATTAAAGAGAATGCGTAGTTGACTATGTACCAACATGCGTTTGTTTTCAAAACGTTCTTTCAAATTCCTCCAGGCTACGTCGAATCCACTATTGGTTAAAGGGCATTTTTGAACTATATCAAAAGCCTCTCCTTCTGTTTTCTTTCTTAAATGAAATAACTTCTGTACTTTAGATAAATCGGAATTTTGAATATAGATCGCAGAGAACATATCTCTGAAGGAGGGCCAGGAGAGATAGTCGCCCTTAAAGGACTCGGTGTCACACGGTGCCAAATGGAAATTTGATGACGTATGTTTAACCTGAGTATTTGTTGGAGTATTAGTTCTGTCGTGGATACTAGCACTGATTTTGGATACAATTTTTACATACGTTTCGTACGAGGAATGATATCTGGAATTGATACTATCAATATCTGGATTCCCCTCTTCAGAATCATCCTCTTTTCCCTCTGCTTTGGGATCACTAGTTTCCTTGCTAAGTTCATCAACACATTTTTCATAAAGTGATTTTTTTGACGCCCATATGCATTTTAGTTCATCCCTATGAATTTCTAAAGCATACACTGTAGACTCCGCTATAATAGAGTCAGCGAGTTCCTGGCCAAACTGTACTAATTTCACATTTGCCCTGACAAACTTGTCCAGCGAAGACATATTGAAGAAGTTTGATGGAAATTTGTACTAAGAGTTTACTTAAAATACAACTATTTGTTTTGATGGTTCCCACGATTTAAATTCTTGAGGACAAATTGCTTTTGTTAACACTTTAGAACAAGAATTTTTTTTATCAACAAAACCCAATAGTTAATTATATATGTAGATTACTCAGACATAATACCGAGATTTTATGTAAGCATACATTATTATGACAAAGCAAAAGGAGAAGCGAGAAACAGATTTAAATGTGAAGTCGAATTCAAAGCAACAATATGTAAATAAAATAAAGTGAAAAAGAGGAATTGATGGAAGCTGTTCAATTTGTTACTGTTTCAATTCCACTATGATGTTTGCTAATTACCAGAGAGTGTGTAAAATCATTTAACATATATTCTCCTTCTTCTTCTCGTTTTTGTTTTTGACTAAAGAGAGATTGGAAAGAGTTTAATACATAAACTGTAATGGAATCTTATGATTGGAAGTATTTAAATTTGAGATTCTCTAATCGTTGTCTCTCTTTTAATGCGACTCTCGTGAGAAGTCAGAGAAGGTAAATGATGGAAATAATGACAACTAAATATTGGATGAAATGGAAAGGTACATACCAAGTACAACAAATAATTTTTGTTGCAGAATAGCGGATTATCCAATACGTTTGTTGTTTTTGCTCTCAGATTATGTACTTTGGCAAATTGCACTTCTATGTGGTTTTGAGGTTATGATAATTACTTTTTACCAGTAAAATACGAGATATATCTTTTTTAGCACATTTACATATTTTTGAACTGCATTTACATTTTTTCTTTATCACAAATAACTGATCTTGCCTTTTTACTGTATGCTCTGCAAACTTAAAGTACGCACATTCGATTTATTTCTTTTTCACAACCACTATTCTTTTCGCAATAAGGAATTTATTTTGTTATTTTGAACGGACGTAAATCTTGTTCGGTAGAAAATTTCGGAATAACTATTTTTGGACCGCTTTGAAGAAAAAATATGTTTTTTTTTTACTAGAGACAACGCGTTTTCAAATCTGTCGATTCTTTTTCCCGTCGCTTTACGTACTATTTCTCTATGACAATTCAAAAAAACTGATTAGCTTTTTTCTCTTGTACATACCGTGAACTTAAATGGAATGCAAACCTGGAATGTAACGATGAGATGATCCAAAATATGTATGTAGGAATGGTAGATGTCAACCAAACTGACTTATGAATTTGGGTAATCAGTATTCATGGAATCCGGCTCGATGTGACCAAAAATGATGATGTGAAACCCCGCAATAGAAATGAATTAGCAAACATCTACTATCAGCAGTAGGAAAGAAATATCACCTCAGGAAATGATTCGTAATACCATAGAAAAGAAAGGAGAACGTTTGCTGCAGTATGTGAAGTTCTCTAGGAGGAAAAGGCTTACCAGTAGGATTGGTTGTTAAATCGCAAGTGTCTTTTTATTTCATTATAAGGTGCCTTGTAGCATAAGAATTTTAATAATATGACAGTTTTTTCTTATTTAACGAATAGTTGGCAGAGCCACCTACAGTTTAAGATTATAACTAGAACTACACAGAGAAATATTTGTGCTTAGGAATGAACAGGAGGATTTGAAGGATTTCGATCGTTTTGGAAATTCCTGCTTATGTGTAACAAAAGTATTAAATGGTACTAAATTTGTTTCAACTCGGAATTGGTTCAGCGGATAAAATTGGAAGGTGGAACCCTAAAACTTGGAATAAAGATTACTGTTGGATATAGATATAGTTTTGGAAATTCGTACTTATGTGTACAGAAAGTATATGTTTGGTTTTTAGAAATTACGACTAGAAGGGTACGCAAAGTACTAAAAGGTACCTAATATGGTACCATTTGTATTTGGGGCTACCCGTGCTAAAATTCCGAAAATCGGAATGAGGCTCACTTATGGTGTGCAGGATAGATGTACCGAAGGGGTTTCGGAAATTCGAGCTATAAATGTGTGGAAAGTACTAAAATGTACTATATTTGGTACCATTTGGTATTAGGTGAACGGATAGAGCTAAAAACTTGAAATATCGAATAATAATCAAGATTGGAAATTTGTACTTATGTTTACGAAAGGTACTAAATTGTATTATATTTTGTATTGGTTGCAGGGAAAGTTTTTGAAATATTTACTATTCTATTACGTAAGGTACTAAATAGTACACCCAATACAACGTTAGTGTGTGGGGTTGAGATATGGAGGTGGTTATGGAAATGTGTACCATGTAGGGACGAAATTAATACATTGTACAATATTTGGTATTGGGTTTTTTTGGGATTCTGAAATTGTGTAAATGCATACTATAAGTGTACGAAAAATTCTAAATGGTACAACATTTGGAATAATTTTGGTATTAGATGAAGGGATAGAACTGGGTCACAGGTGATAAGTGGGGTTGATATGAGGAGAAAATTGGAACTATAAGCGTGGAATGGGATATATCTGGAATTCCGAAATTTGGTAATATGGTAACTGTTTGTGAGTGATGTTGAGATAATGAGGTCGTTTAAGAACTATATGTACTATAATCGTACGGAAAGTAATAAATGGTACTAAATTTGGTACAACTTGGATGAAAGGATAAAGCTGGAATTTTGATATTAGGGTCACTGCTGGTGCTTTGGTTTAAATAATTTGCAAAAATCACAAAAATTTGTATAGGGTGAAAGGATGGAATTGGGATTCTGAAATTTGGTGTGAGTGTCGCTGTTGATGTGTTTGGTATTAATACGAACGAATTTGAATTGAGAAGTCCGTTTTAAGTTGAAAATCCAAGAAAGCCCGTTTTCACTTCATTTACCGTTATAAAATCAAAAAAACCAAGTGACCCAACGAAGCCAAAGGTATTTTCGTCTTCCATGGACTCCCAGAATACCGAATTAATGCATCAGAACCCTGCAAAAAAAATTTTTCAACTTGTGTAGCACAGTGTAATGGTCGTTTGCTACTCATCTGGTAACACCACACAACATATAATAGTCGATAAGACGTAAAACGATTTCAGCTAATATCGATAGTAGTTGTAAGTAGGTTTGAAAGAAGAGCACGGCTGATGTTGTCAGTTGCTTTCTTGGTGTTAGTAAACAAACCAATCTTTCCAATAGATTTTTGGATGTATTCTCGAAATTTTTTTTTAAAATCCACAGAAAACCTTCGTTTATCAGGCCGCAAGACACCAATCTTTACCAGTATTAATTAAGTTGACAGTGATGTTTAAAACACGATCTTTTTTGGAGCACAGTATTGCGTGCTTTAAGAGAAAAACAGTGTATCTTAGAGCGCGTACGAAAAGCAGCTGTATGTATGTAAGTTTGTGTACGAAGTTTTCCACTCATATTAATAAAGAATGAGATGGAAACATATAATTCTTTATTTAATAGTAATACTTTTATTTCCCCTTTGGAATGTCTTAAGTGTTTAAAGAACAAATGGCAGTCATATGATGACAAAGTGTGAAATAAAATTGGTATAAATTTAGGGACTATATATAGATATTTACCTGTTAAGTAATAGTGTTCCCTTACTCTGTCAATACTTTGTTCTTTGTCGCAGATATTACATACCCTACTTGCTGTGAAGTCATTAGGTTCATCCTACGTTAGTGGTAGCATAGGTAGATTTTTTTATTATTATTTCTTAGTCTATGGATGACAAAATCCTTACAGACTAACAGCTTAAACTATATACATATATACATGAATAATCATTTCGGATTTGTTGGTGTAGAGCTTTAAATACTAAATGCTGTTAAGGTGTAATATCAATTTTCTTTTTAGACATTCATAATTTTCTGATAAATCAATCGAATTGGAGAACTTATTAAATTCAAGGAATAGCCGACGCAGTGGATCGTTATTGGCACAATTAGTTGCATAATAGTTTATTTCTAGTAATTGATAGTTACGAGTTGGTCTGGCTGGGATGTTAATGAAGATTCTGTCCAATATAAAATCTGACATTACGTTACCGTGAATAACTTTAAATGGGAATGTTATATTAAGCATCGTACGGCGACTTTTTAGAGTAGGTAGTTTTATTAACTTTAACCTATATTCATAACTTGGTAATGTTACCGGGCTCCATGCATGTGATCTTAAGCAAAATAATAAAAATTGATTTTGAGCAGATTCTATTAGAATGAATGGTATATCCTGGGTTCCATATTATAGACCCGTACTCAACGATACAACGCCCAATATAAAATATAAAATGTGACATTACGTTACCATAAATAACTTTAAATAGCAATGTTATATTAAGCATCGAACGGCGACTTTTAGAGTAGGTTGTTCTAATAAATTTAATCCATATACACAACTTAGTAATGTTACCGGGCTCCATGCATGTGATCTTAAGCAAAATAATAAAAATTGTTTTTGAACTGATTCTATTGCATTAGAATGAATGGTATATCCTCGGTCCCATATTATAGACCCGTACTCAACGATACAACGCACAAAAGATATATATAGCTGTTTACAAACTAAGGGATCATCTAATTCTTTGCTCCAACGTTTTATAAAGCCTAGACTTTTGTAAGCCTTATTGGTCATAAGGGAAATCTGCTCTCGGAAATCTAGCCTATGATCCAAAAAGATTCCAAGATCATTAATGGAAGAAGTAGATTCAATTAAGCGATCATTCAAATAACAGGTTGATGCTATTTTGTTAACTCTAAAAAATGTCATAAGCTTACATTTCTTAATGTTTAATTCCAATAGGTTATCATTACACCATTGATAAAAACAATTGAGATCAGATTGCAATAGACACTGATCCGATTCAATATTAAATGAAAATAAGATTTTTACATCGTCCGCATACATAAGGACGTTGGAGTGGCGTACTACACTAGGCAAATCATTTATAAATAATGTAAAAAGAAGTAGTCCAAGAAGACTCCCGTGAGGCACACCTGAAGTAACATTAATTTTGTTTGAAATTGCATTTCCAAATTTTACCATTTGTGTTCTGCCGGTTAGGTACGATTTTATCCATATTAACAAGGATTCATTAAAATCCATTTTATGCAACTTAAACAATAAAAGATTATGGTTTACCTTATCAAAAGCCTTACTAAAATCGGTATAGATGCAATATGTTTGGTATTTGTTTCGAAATCATCATTTACAACAGTAGTAAGCTCTAAGAGATTTGTAATTGTGGAGCGATGTTTTCTAAATCCATGCTGCTAATTTGATATAATAGATTAAGCTTGGAAAGATATTAAATCTGTAACCAATTTTTCAAATAGTTTAGGAATAGCATTAAGCTTTGCAATGCCTCTGTAATTGGAGACATCGGTTCTATTACCAGATTTAAATAAGGGTACAATATAAGATTCTATCCAAACTTCAGGAAAGTGTCCTAACTTTAATGATATGTTAAAAATTATACAAATAGGGAGTGCCAGATTTTCAGCACAGTATTTCAGTATACATGCTGGAATCCCATGTAGTGTGTCAACAACACATTATGTTGCCATGCATTTAGATGTTCGGTATTTTCATTGCTTTGTTTTTCTTTTTGTTTGTCAGCGCCACAGCGATTTCATTACTCACTCATATGTAGGGCAATGGTTTAGAGTTCCAATTGGAATTCAAAACATTGTAATGAGTCAAAAGTTGGCCAATGGGATTGAAGAATATCTCAATAGTAGATTGATTGAGTAAAGTTCTAAAATATGAATATGAGTGAAAGACTCAAATGTATGACAACATATGTGGAATATTACATACACACATACATATGTAATTGAAACGATATTGAACTCTTTTCCTATTGGTTGGGAGTAACTCAATATCGAGTATTATTGTAAATATTAGAGATTAAGACTCAATGTTAGACTTAAGAATTTTTATATAAATATCACATGAAAAAATAAAGAAGTCAGTCTTGTTCCTGACATCAATTTTAGACTTGCTCGATTAGCAAGGAAAATCAAAAAAGTAGTTTTACTTTACATGGCGATCCTGCCAAACTAAAGTGCTCCAATCAGCAAGAGATCCTGCGTATAAACCGCAGAAGAAGGACAACCTGCGTCAAGCCGCAGACGTCCTTGGAAAAAAATATTTAAGAAGATACTGCCATACTATCCGGGCAGTCCGATCCAAGCCGTGGATCGTGAGCAAAGGACCAAACAGATGACGAGCCCGCAACCGCTGATTATCGAAGAGTACAGGAGGAGGAATTCCAGAAGGACAGAAAACGAGGACAACCGAGTAAGGATTCCGGTAGTGAGACCGCCCCGCAGCAGAGGGGGCTTTACATGGCGTTTAAAGAAGGAGAAAGCCCTTCTTCTGCGAGAAATCAACGCCGATCCCCCACGTTCTTGGGATCGTGCCACTAGGATGTGGCAAAGAATAGATGAGATTGAATTTTTGATAAAAAATTATTTAGAAAACAGGAGCAAAAAAATAAACGCTGCATCAATCTGCAGACGTTAGGACCAGTAAGCGCTTGCCGCTCGTGGTCAGAATTTTTTTTTGTTTCTTCATAACATAAAATTTTTTTGAGAGCGATGTAAAATATTAAAAGAAAAATATATTATTAAGAACTATAAAAAAGCAATTGTCTAAAAATATTGAAAGAGATGTAAAATATTAAAAGGAAAGATATCTATTATATATTTGAGCTTGGTGATAAGTGACTGACTGACTGCCTCATCATCAACGCCCAGCCAAAACGGCTAAAGCTATGAGCTTGAAATTTTACCAGTAGGTCACTGGTGGTGCAAATGTGCGAGATAAAGCCGGGTTTTAGAAAATTCGTTCTGGAACCACAAAAAATATCAACAACAAAAATCCTTATATTTTGCTATTATATACCGTAAAATATTATATACCGTAAATTATCACAAATAATTTCAAATTTTGTAGTTTACTTCTAGGCGCAGGTTTTATCATATCATTTAATCGTAAACCACTAAATTATAAAACCACATTAGAAGTTTTTCTTCCGTTTCAACAGATGTCGCAATTGTATAGTATTAACGTAATGTAAGCAGTAAAAACCAACCGATCCAGATTTACGTGTCTGGAGTAATTCTGTTTTCACTTAACAAATGTCGCACAACATATTTTCTTTTTTAAACAAAAATATTATTACCAACGAATTTGGAAAATTTAATTTTTAATTTAAGATTAAAACAAAATTTAGTTCAATAATGTTAAGTTTTTTACTGTTTAAAATATCATTAAGGCAATAAAATCATAAATCGGCCAGAAATAACAACAACAAAAAGTGTATGTACTTGATTTCTTGGCCTTGGTCTAAATGTTTGCAAATCAGTTAAAGTGCAATAAAATTGTGAATATTCCCACAACTTGTTTGCAATTAAGAATTTTTATGGTGTTCTTGGTATATAGAAATGTAGAGTATATAACTTTTCGTCACCAAATAATTTAGGAAATCAATAATAGACCACAAACCAGAATCAAATTTTGGTTTTGTAATTGAAAACGATTTTGGAATATGTGCGTTACGTGAAAAAGTCAGAAAGCATTATCACGAAGCGATAGGAAAAACCACTGCTCTCCCCGTAAACTATAGGGAAACGAATTTTCTACAGAGAAGATTTCAAGCCCTTTAAAGTATTTTGATGACGTTATATTTTCTAATGAGATAAACATTGTGTTGCATTATTACGAGGGGACCCAAAAAGTATGGCGCAACCATCTTATAACCCTGGAAAATAAAAATGTAATACATACTGAACACTTCGGAGAACTGTAAGTTATGGTATTGGCATAGACAAACGAATTGTATAGACAAAAGATTACTCATGCTGTGTGCTGTCAACAGACTCAAACCAAAACACTGAATATTTTTCGAAGGCGATTTTTGAGAAAAATGGCAAGATTTTCTTTTACTTTTTTATCCGAGGATGTAGATTCCGTCAAAAAGTAACTTTATAGAATTGTATTTATTGTAGTTTTCATTGAGTTGTTCGGTCAACAAACTCGATGTTAAGAACATGGTTTAGAGCATTCCTTTGTCTACATGTACATTTAATTTATCTATGCAAAGGGTTGTATATGAAGCAACGGCTTTAGGTAAAATAAGTTTTCTGAGGTTTATTTGAAGATCTTCTACAACTTATTTAACGACAACGTCAAAATTGTGGTTTTTGGAACCTGAAAATCAAAAAAGTAAATACAATATAAAATCTACCAAGACAAGACATTCTAGACGTTAATCTTATTTACAAAAACTTTATGGATTCAGCTGAGGAAAAAAGCTGGAAAAAGACCCTCCACTAATATGCGAAACTTAATAAAGATCAATGGGAAAAATACCAATTAAATATGACATTTCGAAATGTATTTTTTCATATCGTGTAAAGTACCCTTACCTATGCATATAACTTACATTTAAAATTAGTGTTCAGTGAAAAGCAAATTTTTGTTTTGAATGATGGTTAATGAATGACTATAATATATTTGATTTCTAAGACGATCCGAAATCAAATACGTTCGAATTACTACCAAACGCCTTTCGGTGTAGAAAATGGTTGTTGGACTGAAAACAAAAAACAAACAAAAATAACTCATATATAAACAAAACGTAACTCAGGTAGCAGTTTGAACACATTTGTATTCGTATCGTTTTAACGAAACTGTTCATAAATCTCAGGTGGCAATAGCAATATTAAGCATCACAAGCAGTGCAATTGCAAAACGATTGAAGACCAGACTTACTTACTTAGCTGGCCTTTTACAGAACATTTGTTCCATAAGCCGAACTAAGAAAAAATCTCCAATCCTCTCTGTTTGCTGCTGTATTTTCCCAATCTGGGATATGTAGCTTACTGATATCTCGTTTCACTTGTTCGCTCCAACGAAGCTTTGGCCTTCCAGATCTGCGCCGATATTCGCCGTCAACACAGATTGGCCCGTAGATCATTCGAAGAATTTTTCTCTCGAACACACCAAGCAGTGCCTTATCTGCTTGAGCAAGTACCCATGCTTCGGAACCATACATTAGCACGGGTAGTATCAGTGTTTTGTAAAGTGTTACTTTTGTTTGACGAGAGGTGGCTTTATTCCTAAACTGCTTACTCAGCACAAAGTAGCATCTGTTAGCCAACACTATTCTTCTTCGTATTTCACAACTGATGTTATTTGTTGTGTTTATGGCGGTGCCGAGGTAGACAAAGTCCTTTACTACCTCAAAATTGTAGGCACCAACATTCACAAATGGTGCGGGGTTTGTATTAATATTACGCGTCGATACCATCAACTTGGTTTTTTCGCCGTTTACTGCCAGACCAACTTTAGCAGATTCTCTTTCGACTTTTGTAAAGGTGTCAGTTACTTCCTTTACCGATCGACCAATGATGTCGATGTCGTCGGCATAAGCCAGTAACATATGGCTGTTCGTGTATATCGTTCCATTTCTTTTGACCTTCGCGTCTCGTATGACCTTTTACAGCAGGATGTTGAATAGATCACACAACAGGCCGTCTCCTTGTCTGAAAACTCTTTTTGTAATAAACTCTTCGGAGAGGTTCTTTCCTATTTTAACTGAGGATCTCGTCTCAGTTAATGTCATTCTACAAAGCCGAATGAGCTTTGCAGGAATACCAAAATCAGACATGGCTTGGAACACCTTCGAACGTATAGGGCTGTCGAATGCTGCTTTATAATCGACGAAAAGATGGAAGGTGTCGATCTGCATTTCTTGGGTCTTTTCCAGGATTTGTCTAAAGGTAAATATCTGGTCAATGGTGGATTTGCCAGGTCTAAAGCCGCACTGATAGGGTCCAATAATTTCATTGATCATAGGCTTTAGTCTCTCACACAATATGCCAGATACTATCTTGAAGACCAGACTATAAACCGGATTATGGCGGTCTTAAACTCGAGTTGTTTCCGTGCTGTATGAAGGGTTTGATTTTTATTTGTTTTGCAAGATGACCCACGGTGATATGTTAAGCTGGGGAAGTTGGTGTTTTAATAAAAAAATTTGATTTTTTTCTTTTGTGTTGTGGTGAATCTATGTTAACGTTATGTAATGGTGAAATTTCCAAAAATACCTCTGCCCCCTACTAACTATTTGACAATATGTCTGTCCGTGTACTGGATAATTAGTACAAATGTTTCGAATTTTGATAGTTTCGAAACATTTTTAGTTTGATATGAAGGACATAGGTTACTAATTTTTACAGTAAAACACAACAATTCAACTTATATTAGTTGGTAGTGCGAGGCTCAATATTTACCACATAGACACACGGTTTCCTGTAGGGTTAATGTAGCGGTAGTGTCCATTTTTACGTTATAGACTCATTCAATCAATTCTGCTGCAAATTAAGTATAGTACACATTGACAAGCAAAACTGATAGTCATCGAGGTCTATTTCGTGAATATCAAAGCCTCGTGAGAAGTCAGAGAAGGTAAATGATGGAAATAATGACAACTAAATATTGGATGAAATGGAAAGGTACATACCAAGTACAACAAATAATTTTTGTTGCAGAATAGCGGATTATCCAATACGTTTGTTGTTTTTGCTCTCAGATTATGTACTTTGGCAAATTGCACTTCTATGTGGTTTTGAGGTTATGATAATTACTTTTTACCAGTAAAATACGAGATATATCTTTTTTAGCACATTTACATATTTTTGAACTGCATTTACATTTTTTCTTTATCACAAATAACTGATCTTGCCTTTTTACTGTATGCTCTGCAAACTTAAAGTACGCACATTCGATTTATTTCTTTTTCACAACCACTATTCTTTTCGCAATAAGGAATTTATTTTGTTATTTTGAACGGACGTAAATCTTGTTTGGTAGAAAATTTCGGAATAACTATTTTTGGACCGCTTTGAAGAAAAAATATGTTTTTTTTTTACTAGAGACAACGCGTTTTCAAATCTGTCGATTCTTTTTCCCGTCGCTTTACGTACTATTTCTCTATGACAATTCAACAAAACTGATTAGCTTTTTTCTCTTGTACATACCGTGAAATTAAATGGAATGCAAACCTGGAATGTAACGATGAGATGATCCAAAATATGTATGTAGGAATGGTAGATGTCAACCAAACTGACTTATGAATTTGGGTAATCAGTATTCATGGAATCCGGCTCGATGTGACCAAAAATGATGATGTGAAACCCCGCAATAGAAATGAATTAGCAAACATCTACTATCAGCAGTAGGAAAGAAATATCACCTCAGGAAATGATTCGTAATACCATAGAAAAGAAAGGAGAACGTTTGCTGCAGTATGTGAAGTTCTCTAGGAGGAAAAGGCTTACCAGTAGGATTGGTTGTTAAATCGCAAGTGTCTTTTTATTTCATTATAAGGTGCCTTGTAGCATAAGAATTTTAATAATATGACAGTTTTTTCTTATTTAACGAATAGTTGGCAGAGCCACCTACAGTTTAAGATTATAACTAGAACTACACAGAGAAATATTTGTGCTTAGGAATGAACAGGAGGATTTGAAGGATTTCGATCGTTTTGGAAATTCCTGCTTATGTGTAACAAAAGTATTAAATGGTACTAAATTTGTTTCAACTCGGAATTGGTTCAGCGGATAAAATTGGAAGGTGGAACCCTAAAACTTGGAATAAAGATTACTGTTGGATATAGATATAGTTTTGGAAATTCGTACTTATGTGTACAGAAAGTATATGTTTGGTTTTTAGAAATTACGACTAGAAGGGTACGCAAAGTACTAAAAGGTACCTAATATGGTACCATTTGTATTTGGGGCTACCCGTGCTAAAATTCCGAAAATCGGAATGAGGCTCACTTATGGTGTGCAGGATAGATGTACCGAAGGGGTTTCGGAAATTCGAGCTATAAATGTGTGGAAAGTACTAAAATGTACTATATTTGGTACCATTTGGTATTAGGTGAACGGATAGAGCTAAAAACTTGAAATATCGAATAATAATCAAGATTGGAAATTTGTACTTATGTTTACGAAAGGTACTAAATTGTATTATATTTTGTATTGGTTGCAGGGAAAGTTTTTGAAATATTTACTATTCTATTACGTAAGGTACTAAATAGTACACCCAATACAACGTTAGTGTGTGGGGTTGAGATATGGAGGTGGTTATGGAAATGTGTACCATGTAGGGACGAAATTAATACATTGTACAATATTTGGTATTGGGTTTTTTTGGGATTCTGAAATTGTGTAAATGCATACTATAAGTGTACGAAAAATTCTAAATGGTACAACATTTGGAATAATTTTGGTATTAGATGAAGGGATAGAACTGGGTCACAGGTGATAAGTGGGGTTGATATGAGGAGAAAATTGGAACTATAAGCGTGGAATGGAATATATCTGGAATTCCGAAATTTGGTAATATGGTAACTGTTTGTGAGTGATGTTGAGATAATGAGGTCGTTTAAGAACTATATGTACTATAATCGTACGGAAAGTAATAAATGGAACTAAATTTGGTACAACTTGGATGAAAGGATAAAGCTGGAATTTTGATATTAGGGTCACTGCTGGTGCTTTGGTTTAAATAATTTGCAAAAATCACAAAAATTTGTATAGGGTGAAAGGATGGAATTGGGATTCTGAAATTTGGTGTGAGTGTCGCTGTTGATGTGTTTGGTATTAATACGAACGAATTTGAATTGAAAAGTCCGTTTTAAGTTGAAAATCCAAGAAAGCCCGTTTTCACTACATTTACCGTTATAAAATCAAAAAAACCAAGTGACCCAACGAAGCCAAAGGTATTTTCGTCTTCCATGGACTCCCAGAATACCGAATTAATGCATCAGAACCCTGCAAAAAAAATTTTTCAACTTGTGTAGCACAGTGTAATGGTCGTTTGCTACTCATCTGGTAACACCACACAACATATAATAGTCGATAAGACGTAAAACGATTTCAGCTAATATCGATAGTAGTTGTAAGTAGGTTTGAAAGAAGAGCACGGCTGATGTTGTCAGTTGCTTTCTTGGTGTTAGTAAACAAACCAATCTTTCCAATAGATTTTTGGATGTATTCTCGAAATTTTTTTTTAAAATCCACAGAAAACCTTCGTTTATCAGGCCGCAAGACACCAATCTTTACCAGTATTAATTAAGTTGACAGTGATGTTTAAAACACGATCTTTTTTGGAGCACAGTATTGCGTGCTTTAAGAGAAAAACAGTGTATCTTAGAGCGCGTACGAAAAGCAGCTGTATGTATGTAAGTTTGTGTACGAAGTTTTCCACTCATATTAATAAAGAATGAGATGGAAACATATAATTCTTTATTTAATAGTAATACTTTTATTTCCCCTTTGGAATGTCTTAAGTGTTTAAAGAACAAATGGCAGTCATATGATGACAAAGTGTGAAATAAAATTGGTATAAATTTAGGGACTATATATAGATATTTACCTGTTAAGTAATAGTGTTCCCTTACTCTGTCAATACTTAGTTCTTTGTCGCAGATATTACATACCCTACTTGCTGTGAAGTCATTAGGTTCATCCTACGTTAGTGGTAGCATAGGTAGATTTTTTTATTATTATTTCTTAGTCTATGGATGACAAAATCCTTACAGACTAACAGCTTAAACTATATACATATATACATGAATAATCATTTCGGATTTGTTGGTGTAGAGCTTTAAATACTAAATGCTGTTAAGGTGTAATATCAATTTTCTTTTTAGACATTCATAATTTTCTGATAAATCAATCGAATTGGAAAACTTATTAAATTCAAGGAATAGCCGACGCAGTGGATCGTTATTGGCACAATTAGTTGCATAATAGTTTATTTCTAGTAATTGATAGTTACGAGTTGGTCTGGCTGGGATGTTAATGAAGATTCTGTCCAATATAAAATCTGACATTACGTTACCGTGAATAACTTTAAATGGGAATGTTATATTAAGCATCGTACGGCGACTTTTTAGAGTAGGTAGTTTTATTAACTTTAACCTATATTCATAACTTGGTAATGTTACCGGGCTCCATGCATGTGATCTTAAGCAAAATAATAAAAATTGATTTTGAGCAGATTCTATTAGAATGAATGGTATATCCTGGGTTCCATATTATAGACCCGTACTCAACGATACAACGCCCAATATAAAATATAAAATGTGACATTACGTTGCCATAAATAACTTTAAATAGCAATGTTATATTAAGCATCGAACGGCGACTTTTAGAGTAGGTTGTTTTAATAAATTTAATCCATATACACAACTTAGTAATGTTACCGGGCTCCATGCATGTGATCTTAAGCAAAATAATAAAAATTGTTTTTGAACTGATTCTATTGCATTAGAATGAATGGTATATCCTCGGTCCCATATTATAGACCCGTACTCAACGATACAACGCACAAAAGATATATATAGCTGTTTACAAACTAAGGGATCATCTAATTCTTTGCTCCAACGTTTTATAAAGCCTAGACTTTTGTAAGCCTTATTGGTCATAAGGGAAATCTGCTCTCGGAAATCTAGCCTATGATCCAAAAAGATTCCAAGATCATTAATGGAAGAAGTAGATTCAATTAAGCGATCATTCAAATAACAGGTTGATGCTATTTTGTTAACTCTAAAAAATGTCATAAGCTTACATTTCTTAATGTTTAATTCCAATAGGTTATCATTACACCATTGATAAAAACAATTGAGATCAGATTGCAATAGACACTGATCCGATTCAATATTAAATGAAAATAAGATTTTTACATCGTCCGCATACATAAGGACGTTGGAGTGGCGTACTACACTAGGCAAATCATTTATAAATAATGTAAAAAGAAGTGGTCCAAGAAGACTCCCGTGAGGCACACCTGAAGTAACATTAATTTTGTTTGAAATTGCATTTCCAAATTTTACCATTTGTGTTCTGCCGGTTAGGTACGATTTTATCCATATTAACAAGGATTCATTAAAATCCATTTTATGCAACTTAAACAATAAAAGATTATGGTTTACCTTATCAAAAGCCTTACTAAAATCGGTATAGATGCAATATGTTTGGTATTTGTTTCGAAATCATCATTTACAACAGTAGTAAGCTCTAAGAGATTTGTAATTGTGGAGCGATGTTTTCTAAATCCATGCTGCTAATTTGATATAATAGATTAAGCTTGGAAAGATATTAAATCTGTAACCAATTTTTCAAATAGTTTAGGAATAGCATTAAGCTTTGCAATGCCTCTGTAATTGGAGACATCGGTTCTATTACCAGATTTAAATAAGGGTACAATATAAGATTCTATCCAAACTTCAGGAAAGTGTCCTAACTTTAATGATATGTTAAAAATTATACAAATAGGGAGTGCCAGATTTTCAGCACAGTATTTCAGTATACATGCTGGAATCCCATGTAGTGTGTCAACAACACATTATGTTGCCATGCATTTAGATGTTCGGTATTTTCATTGCTTTGTTTTTCTTTTTGTTTGTCAGCGCCACAGCGAGTTCATTACTCACTCATATGTAGGGCAATGGTTTAGAGTTCCAATTGGAATTCAAAACTATTGTAATGAGTCAGAAGTTGGCCAATGGGATTGAAGAATATCTCAATAGTAGATTGATTGAGTAAAGTTCTAAAATATGAATATGAGTGAAAGACTCAAATGTATGACAACATATGTGGAATATTACATACACACATACATATGTAATTGAAACGATATTGAACTCTTTTCCTATTGGTTGGGAGTAACTCAATATCGAGTATTATTGTAAATATTAGAGATTAAGACTCAATGTTAGACTTAAGAATTTTTATATAAATATCACATGAAAAAATAAAGAAGTCAGTCTTGTTCCTGACATCAATTTTAGACTTGCTCGATTAGCAAGGAAAATCAAAAAAGTAGTTTTACTTTACATGGCGATCCTGCCAAACTAAATTGCTCCAATCAGCAAGAGATCCTGCGTATAAACCGCAGAAGAAGGACAACCTGCGTCAAGCCGCAGACGTCCTTGGAAAAAAATATTTAAGAAGATACTGCCATACTATCCGGGCAGTCCGATCCAAGCCGTGGATCGTGAGCAAAGGACCAAACAGATGACGAGCCCGCAACCGCTGATTATCGAAGAGTACAGGAGGAGGAATTCCAGAAGGACAGAAAACGAGGACAACCGAGTAAGGATTCCGGTAGTGAGACCGCCCCGCAGCAGAGGGGGCTTTACATGGCGTTTAAAGAAGGAGAAAGCCCTTCTTCTGCGAGAAATCAACGCCGATCCCCCACCTTCTTGGGATCGTGCCACTAGGATGTTGCAAAGAATAGATGAGATTGAATTTTTGATAAAAAATTATTTAGAAAACAGGAGCAAAAAAATAAACGCTGCATCAATCTGCAGACGTTAGGACCAGTAAGCGCTTGCCGCTCGTGGTCAGAATTTTTTTTTGTTTCTTCATAACATAAAATTTTTTTGAGAGCGATGTAAAATATTAAAAGAAAAATATATTATTAAGAACTATAAAAAAGCAATTGTCTAAAAATATTGAAAGAGATGTAAAATATTAAAAGGAAAGATATCTATTATATATTTGAGCTTGGTGATAAGTGACTGACTGACTGACTCATCATCAACGCCCAGCCAAAACGGCTAAAGCTATGAGCTTGAAATTTTACCAGTAGGTCACTGTTGGTGCAAATGTGCGAGATAAAGCCGGGTTTTAGAAAATTCGTTCTGGAACCACAAAAAATATCAACAACAAAAATCCTTATATTTTGCTATTATATACCGTAAAATATTATATACCGTAAATTATCACAAATAATTTCAAATTTTGTAGTTTACTTCTAGGCGCAGGTTTTATCATATCATTTAATCGTAAACCACTAAATTATAAAACCACATTAGAAGTTTTTCTTCCGTTTCAACAGATGTCGCAATTGTATAGTATTAACGTAATGTAAGCAGTAAAAACCAACTGATCCAGATTTACGTGTCTGGAGTAATTTTGTTTTCACTTAACAAATGTCGCACAACATATTTTCTTTTTTAAACAAAAATATTATTACCAACGAATTTGGAAAATTTAATTTTTAATTTAAGATTAAAACAAAATTTAGTTCAATAATGTTAAGTTTTTTACTGTTTAAAATATCATTAAGGCAATAAAATCATAAATCGGCCAGAAATAACAACAACAAAAAGTGTATGTACTTGATTTCTTGGCCTTGGTCTAAATGTTTGCAAATCAGTTAAAGTGCAATAAAATTGTGAATATTCCCACAACTTGTTTGCAATTAAGAATTTTTATGGTGTTCTTGGTATATAGAAATGTAGAGTATATAACTTTTCGTCACCAAATAATTTAGGAAATCAATAATAGACCACAAACCAGAATCAAATTTTGGTTTTGTAATTGAAAACGATTTTGGAATATGTGCGTTACGTGAAAAAGTCAGAAAAGCATTATCACGAAGCGATAGGAAAAACCACTGCTCTCCCCGTAAACTATAGGGAAACGAATTTTCTACAGAGAAGATTTCAAGCCCTTTAAAGTATTTTGATGACGTTATATTTTCTAATGAGATAAACATTGTGTTGCATTATTACGAGGGGACCCAAAAAGTATGGCGCAACCATCTTACAACCCTGGAAAATAAAAATGTAATACATACTGAACACTTCGGAGAACTGTAAGATATGGTATTGGCATAGACAAACGAATTGTATAGACAAAAGATTACTCATGCTGTGTGCTGTCAACAGACTCAAACCAAAACACTGAATATTTTTCGAAGGCGATTTTTGAGAAAAATGGCAAGATTTTCTTTTACTTTTTTATCCGAGGATGTAGATTCCGTCAAAAAGTAACTTTATATAATTGTATTTATTGTAGTTTTCATTGAGTTGTTCGGTCAACAAACTCGATGTTAAGAACATGGTTTAGAGCATTCCTTTGTCTACATGTACATTTAATTTATCTATGGCAAAGGGTTGTATATGAAGCAACGGCTTTAGGTAAAATAAGTTTTCTGAGGTTTATTTGAAGATCTTCTACAACTTATTTAACGACAACGTCAAAATTGTGGTTTTTGGAACCTGAAAATGAAAAAAGTAAATACAATATAAAATCTACCAAGACAAGACATTCTAGACGTTAATCTTATTTACAAAAACTTTATGGATTCACCTGAGGAAAAAAGCTGGAAAAAGACCCTCCACTAATATGCGAAACTTAATAAAGATCAATGGGAAAATACCAATTAAATATGACATTTCGAAATGTATTTTTTCATATCGTGTAAAGTACCCTTACCTATGCATATAACTTACATTTAAAATTAGTGTTCAGTGAAAAGCAAATTTTTGTTTTGAATGATGGTTAATGAATGACTATAATATATTTGATTTCTAAGACGATCCGAAATCAAATACGTTCGAATTACTACCAAACGCCTTTCGGTGTAGAAAATGGTTGTTCGACTGAAAACAAAAAACAAACAAAAATAACTCATATATAAACAAAACGTAACTCAGGTAGCAGTTTGAACACATTTGTATTCGTATCGTTTTAACGAAACTGTTCATAAATCTCAGGTGGCAATAGCAATATTAAGCATCACAAGCAGTGCAATTGCAAAACGATTGAAGACCAGACTTACTTACTTAGCTGGCCTTTTACAGAACATTTGTTCCATAAGCCGAACTAAGAAAAAATCTCCAATCCTCTCTGTTTGCTGCTGTATTTTCCCAATCTGGGATATGTAGCTTACTGATATCTCGTTTCACTTGTTCGCTCCAACGAAGCTTTGGCCTTCCAGATCTGCGCCGATATTCGCCGTCAACACAGATTGGCCCGTAGATCATTCGAAGAATTTTTCTCTCGAACACACCAAGCAGTGCCTTATCTGCTTGAGCAAGTACCCATGCTTCGGAACCATACATTAGCACGGGTAGTATCAGTGTTTTGTAAAGTGTTACTTTTGTTTGACGAGAGGTGGCTTTATTCCTAAACTGCTTACTCAGCACAAAGTAGCATCTGTTAGCCAACACTATTCTTCTTCGTATTTCACAACTGATGTTATTTGTTGTGTTTATGGCGGTGCCGAGGTAGACAAAGTCCTTTACTACCTCAAAATTGTAGGCACCAACATTCACAAATGGTGCGGGGTTTGTGGTAATATTACGCGTCGATACCATCAACTTGGTTTTTTCGCCGTTTACTGCCAGACCAACTTTAGCAGATTCTCTTTCGACTTTTGTAAAGGTGTCAGTTACTTCCTTTACCGATCGACCAATGATGTCGATGTCGTCGGCATAAGCCAGTAACATATGGCTGTTCGTGTATATCGTTCCATTTCTTTTGACCTTCGCGTCTCGTATGACCTTTTACAGCAGGATGTTGAATAGATCACACAACAGGCCGTCTCCTTGTCTGAAACCTCTTTTTGTAATAAACTCTACGGAGAGGTTCTTTCCTATTTTAACTGAGGATCTCGTCTCAGTTAATGTCATTCTACAAAGCCGAATGAGCTTTGCAGGAATATCAAAATCAGACATGGCTTGGAACACCTTCGAACGTATAGGGCTGTCGAATGCTGCTTTATAATCGACGAAAAGATGGAAGGTGTCGATCTGCATTTCTTGGGTCTTTTCCAGGATTTGTCTAAAGGTAAATATCTGGTCAATGGTGGATTTGCCAGGTCTAAAGCCGCACTGATAGGGTCCAATAATTTCATTGATCATAGGCTTTAGTCTCTCACACAATATGCCAGATACTATCTTGAAGACCAGACTATAAACCAGATTATGGCGGTCTTAAACTCGAGTTGTTTCCGTGCTGTATGAAGGGTTTGATTTTTATTTGTTTTGCAAGATGACCCACGGTGATATGTTAAGCTGGGGAAGTTGGTGTTTTAATAAAAAAATGTGATTTTTTTCTTTTGTGTTGTGGTGAATCTATGTTAACGTTATGTAATGGTGAAATTTCCAAAAATACCTCTGCCCCCTACTAACTATTTGACAATATGTCTGTCCGTGTACTGGATAATTAGTACAAATGTTTCGAATTTTGATAGTTTCGAAACATTTTTAGTTTGATATGAAGGACATAGGTTACTAATTTTTACAGTAAAACACAACAATTCAACTTATATTAGTTGGTAGTGCGAGGCTCAATATTTACCACATAGACACACGGTTTCCTGTAGGGTTAATGTAGCGGTAGTGTCCCTTTTTAAGTTATAGACTCATTCAATCAATTCTGCTGCAAATTAAGTACAGTACACATTGACAAGCAAAACTGATAGTCATCGAGGTCTATTTCGTGAATATCAAAGCCTAACTGAAAAATTTCTTTTGTAATATCTAAATAATACCGTATATATTGTATTTAAAAGGGTTTTCGCTAAATAAAAGTTGTTATTTTCAGGAAAAATTTCCTAAAAGTATCGGGGTACACACGATCAGTTTTGACTGTCAGTTTTGCTCAAGTAATTGGTTGCTTGCCAGTGTGGCCGTTGATTTTTGTCAGTCATCATAAAATATTTTGTGGTTGCTGGATAGTTTGACATTTATCGATATTTCCGAAAAATCGACAGTCAAAACTGATCGTGTGTACCACGCTTTAGAATATAGGGTTTTCGGAATATGTACAAAATATTTTCAATACACGTTGGTATAGCCCTCATTTAACCATACCGGCCGTTAGGATACATTTTCCTACGTATTTTGTTGTAATTTGGCATTTGTTGTTCTTCGTAGATAGAAAACCTCTGTGCGAAATATTAGCAACATAGGTTTAGGTTTTGAAGTATTTTAAAGTTTAAAGACAAAACTTTCAATCGACTTTGGTCCATCATCATACCATCAATTTTATACAGAATGTCTTACATTAAGTTCAGGTTGTCACTGTATTTCTATTTTTACCGTTTCATTTGCGAGAGGATTCTTAGTATCACAGAAATCATCATTTGTAATGATTAAATTTTAACTTTAAATTTCCACTTTTTTAAATTTCTGACTATAAGAGTAAAATATAACTGTTTTGTAAAATATTAAGAATTATAGATTTGTGCATACCGTTTGTTTCTTCCAAAAAATTATGAAACAAAAGTGCAACTTTTAAATGCGTTTTTTAAGGCGTTGCGAGGGGTAAATTGCGTTGGGTACTTATCTAACATATTCAATAAAATTCAATAAAAAACGGATATGTAAAAAAGGTTTTAATTTGCGTACTAAATTTGGTACCTTTGGTTTTGTGTGAACAGATAGATTTCTAAGCTGATATTTAGTATTGGTTGAGATAAAGTGGTGATTTTAAAATATAGTTCTGTAAGTTTACAAATGAAGAAACAAGCTCAATTTTTACAAACGGGTAGAGTTTTTGATAATTAGTGTTTTCGAGGTACGAATATTACTAAATGTTAATTAACATTAAAGTGCTGGTATTAACTAACAAAGAAATCATTTTTTTTGCCTTCAAAAATACAATACCATAAGATGCGAAGAGAAGGAGGGAGGGAGAGACATATTTGCTTTACGATTGTAGACATTAATTTTTGGAGATAAGTCGATTTTCGTCAAACTATATCGCGAACGATTCGATTTATGTAGTTCTTTTTGAAAACTAAATACTTGATTTTTAGAAAAAGATAAGTAGTTACACTCTTAACTGCCGTAAGTAGCATTACTGGCTTTTATTTTGTTAAAAAAAAGTTGTAAATGCGAAATGGAGACATAATATTCTGAATTTTGGTCAATTTATTTATTATCCTGCTTTATACCATTGGGATTTTCCGCTAACGAAGTAGCGGGCATATGCTAGTATTCTCTAAAAAGAGAAATCCGGAATTATGGGAAGTACCCAAACAAAAATTAGCGAGGTGATCCAGGCAACCGCGAATGCTCTTACAGCAGTCAGCCTGAGCGTCGAGGTGTTAGTCTTAGTCTGTATCATGATAACACTAGTAGTGATAATTAGATACCTAAAAAAAAGAAAGAAATCGTAATAATAACGCTATTGTAATTGGTACCATGGATAAGGTTTTACCGTCTTTAGGTATATTAGTATCGAATGCGAAAATGTCGTTAGGCAAACCATACACGAAGGAGACAATAGATAAGAAAAAAGCAGAGTTAGCGAATCTGCAGACTGACTTTAATGAACTAGTAGAAAAAGAAAAAGACGGAGATTCAGTTAAGTTTCGGACGAGGTTTATTGAATTGAAAGCAGAAGCTCTAAGCATATTGTTAGAACATTCTGAGTTATTAGCTCAGCAAACCAGGGAAGAGATTATTGTAAAACAACCGTGCAACATGGATATGAACGACCTCAAGACTATTGCTGCTTTGATACCGGTTTTTTTGGGTAAAAAAGAAGACTTAGAAAGTTTCACTTCCAATCTACGGGTAGCCAACACAGTTCCTGAGGAAAAGAACTAGTTTTTCCTTGAATATGTATTTTGTTCAAGGTTAGATAGTCGTGTCCAGAATAGGATAAAACAGAAAGGGGTACCTAAAAATGTTACGGAGTTAACTGGTTTGATACAACGGAACAACAATTTACAGGGTTTCGCTAGGAAAATAGAGAATCTAGTTGCCGAGCTTAACGAAATTCAGTTTTTTGAATTGGGTGAACAAAGTAGGGATACAGTGATTGCTACTGACAACCTGACAGCATTCAATACACTAGCGGTCATCTGAATAGGTTTGAGTATTTTTCTTTTTATATGTTAAGGTATCTTCTGATGTGTTTGTATTACAGATCCATACTATTTAATTTTTGAGAGTCCTATCCTATGCCAACATTCTCAAGAAAAAACTTGACGGTGTTGCCATATTTTCGAAAAATATCCCAATTATAATAAAAAATGTACAAAAAAGTGTCCAATTTTTGCGATCATCAGAATAGGTTTGAATCAAATAAAATTGAAAAATTGTACTACCCATGCAAATATTGCGCAACTTTTTGGTTTAGTTTAGTAAAATGGAACATTCTGATAAATCCTACAACAAATTTGACCCGCTTTATTAGGAACGTAGGTTCAATTCTAAACATGGAAAGGTTACCAAGAACTTTCAGATAAAATCAAGAAATATTCAAACAAAAACGTTTTATAAACTTGCTTTAAATGACTTCTTGATTTCGTAGATCTCTTCTGAGCTTCGGAAATTGTCTGAAAGCAAATACAAAATGTAGCCATATTATTAGGATCGACAAATTAGAAAAGTCATTGAAAATAGTTGGTATTTTAGTTCAAGTTTCATTTTTTAACTATTCTTGCAGTACAAATTTAAGTATTATCAATGTCACAAATCCACCATAGTGGACCACATGTATCATTAATGTTCGAAAATTGGTCTGGAAGAATGTTTCTTCGACGACAATAAAGTAGAAAATTGTAATTCAAATTTAACTCAAAGGGGCATGATATGGCCGAATTTTGTAGTGCTGTATAACTTCAGTATTCCATTTTTTGTATATATTCGTGTTTGTATTATGACTTGTGAACAGAAAAAAAACTTTTCGACCTGACTATATAGGTATTACAGCACTATAAAAGTCGGCGATATCATGTCCCTTTGAGTTAAATTTGAATTACAATTTTCTACTTTATTGTCGTCGAAGAAACATTCTTCCAGACCAATTTTCGAACATTAATGATACATGTGGTCCACTATGGTGGATTTGTGACATTGATAATACTTAAATTTGTACTGCAAGGATAGCTAAAAAATGAAACTTGAGCTCAAATACCGACAATTTTCAATGACATTTCTAATTTTTCGATCCTAATAATATGGTTACACTTGGTATTTGCTTTCAGACAATTTTCGAAACTCAGAAGAGATCTTACGAAATCAAAAAGTCATTTAAATCAAGTTTATAAAACGTTTTTGTTTGAATATTTCTTGATATTATCTGAAAGTTCTTGGTAACTTTTTCATGTTGAGAATTGAACCCACGTTCCTAATAAAGCGGGTCAAATTTGTTGTAGGATTTATCAGAATGTTCCATTTTACTAAACTAAACCAAAAAAATGCGCAATATTTGCATGGGTAGTACAATTTTTCAATTTTTTTTATTCAAACCTATTCTGATGATCGCAAGAATTGGACACTTTTTTGTACATTTTTTATTATAATTGTGATATTTTTCGAAAATATGGCAACACCGTCAAGTTTTTTCTTGGGAATGTTGGCATAGGATAGGACTCTCAAAAACTAAATAGTATGGATCTATAATACGAACACATCAGAAGATACCTTAACATATAAAAAGAAAAATATTCAAACCTATTCAGATGACCGCTAGTGTACATTCTTGAATGGGCTGCAGGATCAACAGATTGTTTCAACCATTGAAGCTAGTCGTGTATCGACCTTTACCGATGCGCTAGAAATTGCAGAAAGATACGTATCTCGTACAAAACAAAAAGACGTAATGTACCACAAAGCACAATCTGAGAGGAATAATAAGCACAATAAGAAAAAGCGATACAATAATAAACGGTATAATAATAACAATAACGGAGATAATAATAATGATTCTAACAGAAATAGAGAAAGTAGAAATAATAATAGAAATGGACGTAATGATGGAAACAGACGTGGCAATAATAATAACTATAACAGAAATGAGAATAAAAATAACAGGAACAGTAATAATAACAGACAGAGGAATAACAATAATACAAATAACAATAACTACAATAATAAAGATTACAATGTTAACCAGGTGCAAGATCAGGGAAACTTCCAGGTTCCGGAGACCCCAAGACCTTCGTCTTCGGAGAGCACACAATAAAAGCCAAAAGCATTTACAGTATATCATCTAACCTCAAGAATTGTGTAAGACTGAACGTTGTAGATCTAGACTATCCACTTACATTTTTAGTTGATACGGGTGCCTATATTTCTTTGTGTAAGGAGAAATTTTTGTACCGTTATGAGGAAAATCCAGATGATTATTGCAATTTAGCAGACATTTCGAAGGAAGTAATTAAATCTTGTAGGTCAACTAATGTTAAAATAGATATAAATGGTATGGTTATTGAACATAGTGTTCAGGTAGTATCAAATGATATTCCAATTAGTACAGATGGAATTTTAGACAGAGATTTTTTTATCGAAATATAAGTGTAATGTTCATTATGATAGGTATATCCTAACATTTAATTTGAACGATGAACGCGTCACAATTCCTATACACGATAGTTCCTTCAAGATCAATCAGGTAGTTGTACCAAAAAGGAGTGAAATCATTTTGCCTTTTACCATCAATTTGGTAGAAGACGCAGTAGTATTAAATCGGGAGATTGCGAAAGGTGTGTTTTTGGCTAATTCTATAATTCCGAAAAATGGAAATAAACATATTAAGTTACTGAACGTTACTGACCAAGACATGACAATAAATCACATGAAATTAGAAACAGTTCCTTTGAGTAATTACGAAGTACTAAGGGTTAATCATTTCTATTCACACAATGGTTATACGGATGAACGTTTTGAAAGGATAATAAGCAAAATTAATTTAGATGACATAAGTGAAGGTCATAGGAAAGAAATTGTAGCTATATTAAGGAAATATCAGTCGACATTCCATCTTGAAGCTGAGGATTTAACGACAAACAATTTTTATGAGCAGAAAATTAACCTTGAAGACAAAAATCCTGTATATATAAAAAATTATAGATTACCGCAAGAGCATAAGGAGGAAATAAATGCTCAAGTGCAAGACCTTTTAAAAAGTAAAGTAATCGAGCAATCAGTTAGTCCTTATAATGCACCATTGCTTTTAGTTCCAAACAAAGGGCAGACGGATTTGAAGAAATGGAGATTAGTTGTTGATTTTAGGAAACTTAATCATAAGATTGTTAATGACAAGCTTCCATTAACACGTTTGGACGATACTTCGGATAGATTAGGGAGAGCGAAATATCTTTCAACGTTAGATATGATTAGTTGTTTTCATCAGATTGAACTTGACCATAAGTCAAGACCACTGACAGCATTTTCGACATCTAATGGGCATTATCAGTATACGAGGTTACCTTTTGGTCTTAAAATATCATCTAATATTTTTCAACGTATGTTGACAATAGCATTATCTGGTTTGGAGTCTGAAGCATTTCTTTATGTGGATGACATAATAGTTTTTGGATGTAGTTTAAACACCACAATGAGAATCTCATTAAGGTACTAGATAGACAGAATAGGTACAATTTGAAACTCAACCCTAATATCTGTTGTTTTTTGAAACCAGAGGTAGTTTATTTAGGTCATTTGATAACTCGTAATGGAATTAAATCAGATCCTTCAAAATACGATGCGATAACCAAATATCCAGTTCCAAAGAACGCAGATGATGTAAGAGGATTCGTAGCATTTTGTAATTACTATAGACGATTCATTAAAAATTTTGCCGAAATAACTACATGTTTGAACTCATTATCTAAGAAGAACACTAAATTTTAATGGACGGAACAATGCCAAAAGTCATTTGAGACACCTAAAAATAAGTTGATAACACCACCAATTTTACAGTATCCAGATTTTGATAAACCTTTTATACTAACTACTGATGCTTCTGCTCTAGGTGCAATACTGTCGCAAGGAGAAATAGGGAATGATAGACCAAGTTATTGAAAAGGAATTATTGGATACACATTGGGGAATTCAATTTTTCCATCCTTATCTTTATGGTAGAAAATTTATAGTGGTTACGGATCACCGTCCACTTGTCTCATTGTTTTCTCATAAGAATCCAAGTTCTAAATTGACGAGAATTAGATTAGAACTATCTGATTATGATTTTGAAATTGTGTATAAGAAAGGAATTAATAATACTAATGCTGATGCACTTTCACGTATAAAAATAGACTCCAATATATTAAAAACAATGATACCTCAGAATATTGACGAAAAAGTTAAGAAATCGCTGGTGATAACACGAGGAATGAAAAATAAATTGCACAATATGGATAAAGATAATGAGATGACATATCCCGATGAGCCTGATCAACTCAAAGTAGTGGAATATACATCCATTAAAGATATAAAGCTAGCTAAAAAAAATTAAAATTTATAATTGATGTGTCGACAAAAGAATTCACTTTTCTTAATAATCATTCTGTGAACGAATTGGCCATAAGATGTAGTGATAATCCTTATTATCTAGATAATATTTTGGAGAAGATATCATCTGAGTTAAGCAGATTGAGTATTAAGAGTATCGCACTTAGTAAAAGTGACGATATATTTGAACTAATAACCCATGGGAAATTTAAAGAAAAAATGAATAAATATTTGAAAAACAGTGACGTCAGAATTCTTTTATATGAAAATCCTCGAAAAATATTTAATGAAAAAGAAATATATGAATTCATAAAGTTATATCATGATACACCGTGCGGAGGTCATTTTGGAGTAAGAAATACATTATTAAAACTTAAACAAAAATATATATGGAAGAATATGTGCAAGATGGTAAAGAAAGACGTATCTACATGTGATTTGTGCCAAGGAAATAAACAAATAAAACATACCAAAAAACCATTAATGAAAACTGATACACCGGTAAATAGCTTTGATACAGTAGTAATTGACACTGTAGGACCCTTCAGACCCTCAGATAATTATAGATATACTAGCATATGGCCGCTACTTCGTTAGCGGAAAATCCCCATGGTATAAAGCAGGATAATAAATAAATTGACCAAAATTCAGAATATAATGTCTCCATTTCGCATTTACAACTTTTTTAATCAAAATAAAAGCCAGTAATGCTACTTACGACAGTTAAGAGTGCTACTATTTATCTTTTTCTAATAATCAAGTATTTAGTTTTCAAAAAGAACTACATAAATCGAATCGTTCGCGATATAGTTTGACGTAAATCGACTTATCTCCAAAAATTAATGTCTACAATCGTAAAGCAAATATGTCTCTCCCTCCCTCCTTCCCTTCGCATTTTATGGTATTGTAGTTTTTGAAGGCAAAAAAAAAAAAAAAAAAGATTTCTTTGTTAGTTAATACCAGCACTTTAATGTTAATTAACATTTAGTAATATTCGTACCTCGAAAACACTAATTATCAAAAACTCTACCCGTTTGTAAAAATTGAGCTTGCTTCTAGTTCTGTCTGTTCACACAACCCCAGTGATCCCCATTTTTAAACTTACAGAACTATATTTTAAAATCACCACTTTATCTCAACCAATACTCAATATCAGCTTAGAAATCTATCTGTTCACACAAAACCAAAGGTACCAAATTTAGTACGCAAATTAAAACCTTTTTTACATTTCCGTTTTTTATTGAATTTTATTGAATACTAGCAAAATGCCCGCTACTTCGTATGCGGAAAGGATATAAACAATATATAATATGGAAATGACAAACACTGAAAATTTGGTCGCACTAATACCAATTTTAATCAATATTTATTTTTATCTTAGTACTGTACGTACCCCTTAAGTTCGTTTTTTAAAAAAGATCAGCCGTATCTCACCCTTACACATTAACAGCGAGATCAACGTTGCAGACCAATACACACCCTAACTCCAAAAAATAAAAATTTCAGCACTGTCCCTACACCCAAAAACAAATTGAGTACCATTAAGTAATTTTCGTATACTTATGGTACGTATTTCGACGACATATCTCAGCCATACACGGACATTAATACAAAATAATTACAGTAAATTCCATAATAATTACAGTAATTCCAATTCTCAAGATTCCAGCTGTATCCGTTCGTCCAATTCCAAATTGTACCAAACTTAGTATGAAGTCGAACTCTTCGTACCCATAAGAAAGATTTTTCAAAACTACCTCAATCCTTCACTTTAGTAGTAATCTTACTTCCAAATTTCAGGATTCAAACTCTATTCGTTAAACCAAATTAAAATTGTACTAAATTTAGAACAATTTAGAATTTTCGTACCAATTTTCAAAACTTCCTCAACGCAACAGGGCTACAATAATCATACTTTCAAATTGCAGGATTCCACCGCTATCCGTTCACCTACATACAAATTGTACTAAATTTAGTACCATTTAGTGCTTTTCGTAACCATAAGTTTGCTTTTTCAAAACAACCTGAATCATACTCTTCGACTGTAATCGTAATTCCAAATTTCAGGATTCCAGCTCTATTAATTCACCCGAATCCAAATTGTATCAAATTTAGTACCATTTCTTTCCCAAACAAAAATTTTAGGATTCCAGCTCTACCCGTTCACCCAAATCCACATTGTACCATATTTAGTACCATTTAGTACTTCTCGTACGCACACGTACGACTTTTCAAAATTTCCTCAATACTACACTCCTACAGTAATCTTAATTCCTAATTCCAACACTATCCGTTTACTAAAATTCAAATTGTACCGAATTTAGTGCTTTCTGTACCCATAAGTACGAATTTCCAAAACAACCTCAATTCTACTGTCCGACAGTAATCTTAGTTCCAAATTTCAGAATTCCAGCTTTATCCGTTCATCCAAATCCAAGTTGTACCAAATTTAGTACCATTTAGTACTTTTCGTACTCAAAGGTACGAATTTCTAAAACTATCTCAATCCTACACCCCTACAGTAATCTTAATTCAAAACTTTAGGATTCCAGCTCTATCCGTTCACCCAAATCCAAATTTAGTACTGCTCGTAATCATAAATACGAACTTCCAAAACCATTTCCTTATTTCAACGCCATTTCCCAACCTTGATACTTAAAATTCAGGATTCCAGTTCTATCCGTTCACCCAAATCCAAATTGTAATAAATTTAGTACCATTTAGTACTTTTCGTACACATAAATACGAATTTCCAAAATTTCCCCAATCCTATGATCCAACAGTAATCTCAATTTCAAATTTTAGGATTCCAGCTCTGTCCGTTCACTCGAATCCCTATTGTACCAAATTTAGTACTTTTCGAACACATAAGTACGAATTTCCAAAACCACCCTCATATCTCAGTCCTACACTTCACAGTAATCTTAATTCCAAATTTCAGGTTTCCAGCTACATACATACGTTCACCCAAATCCAAAGTGTACTAAATTTAGTACCATTTAGTACTTTTCGTACCCATAAGTACGAATTTTCAAAACTACCTCAATTCTACACACCACCAGTAATCTCAATTCCAAATTTCGAGATTCCAACTATATCCGTTCACCCAAGTCCCCATTGTCCCAAATTTAGTACCATTTAGTACTTTTCATTCACATAAGTAAGAATATCCAAAACTTCCCCAGTCCTACACTCCAACAGTAATATCAATTCCAAATTTCAGGAATCCAGCTCTATCCGTTCACTCAAATCCAAATTGTACTAAATTTAGTACCAATTATTACTTTTCGTACACTCAAGTTTCCAAAAACCCTTTGGTGCATCTTTCTTACTCTTCATCAGTGATCCTCAGTCCAAATTTGAGGAATCAAGCCCTATCCGTTCACCCAAATCGAAACTGTACCAAATTTAGTGCTATTTAGTACTTTTCGTACCCTATGTACGAATTTCCAAAACTTCCACAATATTAAACTCCACCAGTAATCTCAGTTCCAAATTTAGAGATTCCAGCGCTATCCGTTCACCCAAATCCCCATTATACAAAATTTAGTTCAATTTAGTACTTTCCGTACACATAAGTACTAATTTCCAAAACCACCTTCATATCTCAATCCTACACTTCAACAGTAATATTAATTCCAAATTTCAGGTTTCCAGCTCTATCCGTTCATTCAAATCCAAATTGTACTAAATTTAGCACCATTTAGTACTTTTCGTACCCATAAGTACGAATTTTCAAAACTACCTCAATTCTACACCCCACCAGTAATCTCAATTCCAAATTTCGAGATTCCAGCTATTATCCGTTCACCCAAATCCCCATTGTATCAAATTTAGTACCATTTAGTACTTTTCATACACATAAGTACGAATTTCCAAAAGTTCTTCAATCCTACACTCCAACAGTAATCTCAATTCCAAATATCAGGATTCCAGCTCTATCCGTTCACCCAAATCCCTATTGTACCAAATTTAGTACTTTTCGTACACATAAGCACGAATTTCCAAAACTACCCTCATATTTCAATCCTACACTACAACAGTAACTTTAATTCCAAATTTCAGGTTTCCAGCTATTTACGTTCACCCAAATCTAAATTGTACTAAATTTAGTACTTTTCGTACACATGATTGGTAATTTTCCAAACCATTTCCTTTTAGAAGCACCACTTCCCAACCTTGATTTCCATACCAAATTCCTATATTCCTGGGGCCTATTATTGATTTCATTCAAATTACAGATTTTGAAATTGAAAATTGAATAGTTATGACTGTACATCTCCATATACGATAAAATTCTTAATTGCAAATAAATCGTGGTAATATGCACAATTCTATTGCACTTTCATTGATTTGCAAACATTTAGTTATTACCAAAAAGTCAGGTCCATACAGTTTTTAGTTGTTGTTATTTCTGGCCGATTTCTGAATTTATTCCCCTAATGTTGTCTTCAACAGCAACTCATTTGTTCATTTGCGTAATTGATGTTTATACACCATTATCACCAACTGCGACATCTGTTGCAATGGAAGATAACAAATGTCTTGTCTTTCTACTATTTAGTGGTTTACGATAAAATAAGTGCGCCTAGAAGTAAACTACAAAATTTGAAATTATGTGTGATCTCTTACGATATCAATAAGTTATGGCATTGTTAATTTTACACATGTCTTGCAGAGGGCCAACTAAGTGAATAAGTACGTAATAGTAATGAAAAATAAGGATTTTTGTTGTTGTCATTTTTTGTGGTTCCAGGACGAATTTTCTAAAACCCGGCCTTATCTCGCACATTTGCATCAACAGTGACCCACTGGTAAAATTTCAAGCTCCTAGCTTTAGCCGTTTTGGCTGGGCGTTGATGATGAGTCAGTCAGTCAGTCAGTCAGTCAATCACTTATCACCAAGCTCATTTATATATATAGATTAACAGCCTGAATTATTGGTAGATCAGTTTTTGTTTATACACTCAACACGAAACGTGCAAATTGAAGTTCCTTTGGTGAGAAATTCTGCACTTGAGCATTCGTTTTTGGTTCGGGTTTTTAGAGTTTGGAATTATTTACCGAGTCCATTGAAAATGTTATCATATTCCAACTTCACATTTAAGAGGAAGCTAATAGCAGAGCTGAGCTGAGAGGAAAATTGAAGGGAGAATTAATATTTAATTTTTCTTGATGTTTCACTACTTATTTCAGAATTTTTTTATACAATAATGTTGTCTAAAATCGTATACAATGCAAATTATTAAAAAATATAAATACAAAATTGCATAAACTTTTAATTGTTTATGGTTCACAAAAAACTAAGAGTACGTTTTCACAATTTGTAGGTGTGATAGCACACAGGCTTGCTCACCCCTGCTTTTTGTTATTTGAAAAAGACATATGTTCTATGGGACCATAAAATAAAATATAACTAAGATTTTTATTTTTATACATTTAGTAACATGCAATATTCATATGGCTGGGGAGCCGTTTATCATTGTATCTTTGCAATTACCTTTAAATATTATTATAAACTTTTGAATTATAATTGTTACTACCA
The DNA here is from genome assembly GCF_047663935.1 of Musca autumnalis. Taxonomy (NCBI): domain Eukaryota; kingdom Metazoa; phylum Arthropoda; class Insecta; order Diptera; family Muscidae; genus Musca; species Musca autumnalis. The sequence continues at coordinate 1,393,506 of NW_027412310.1, forward strand.
TAGTATTAGCTTTTTTATTATAATCTCCAATACATGTGTAATTGGCTAGGAAGCTTTCTATGTTTTGATTTTAAATAAAAAATAAATAAATAATTAAATAAATAAATAAATTTCGGAGTTCAAAATAAGCTCTCTAGTCTTCAGATAATTTCCCATGCGTATATGAAAAGCCAAAGTCAAATCAGGTTCGTTTTAACAATGTTGTCAGAAAGTCTGGGTAGTACACTACGTGGCCATTGCTGCCGCAATTCCAACACCGTGAAGGCTCATTTTTGGAAGCTCCAGGCTTCTGCCGTAAACGCAACTCCTCGACATCACGTACAACCTCATAAAATTCATAAATTTCATTTACCATCCGAGTGGGTTGGCTGGTCCTAAATCTCAAAGACGATTCCCTTTCAACTCTTCAGCTTTTCTAACTTCGTTTCGGAATTGTTCAACAGAATAAAAAGTGCCACTAAAAGTTAAATGGGCAAGTCGGGGTTTCAATCCAGCTTTGATGTTGTCAATAACTTCAAAATCTTTCAAAGGTTCCCTCAACTGAGTACGCAGACTATTTATAGCATCTATATATTGTGTAGCTGACTCATCTCTACCTTGCTTCCTGTCCATAATCTGCCTCATCACATTAAGATTTGATTGAAAACGCTGAAATACCCTAACTATACACAGCTACAACTCTCCCAGTTCAAATTTGGATATTGACGGATCAGACCCCAGTACCACTGACAAGGACGGCCTTCCAACAAATGATGAAATTCATCACCCAATTCTTGTTCCGGGCAGTCATAACCATTCCGAAGTCGTTCTACTCGGAAGATGAAATCTTCGACATCCGGTGTCTTTGGGGTAGCATCAAATTTAATGCCCCACTTACTGAGATATGGATACCTGGGCCCACTGAAATCTTCCCTATAACGATTTGGAACTTCCTGGTTGCGACTACCCGAATCTGCATGTCTTGTATCACTTTGTAGTGGTGGAAAATCATGAATCAATGTTTTGAGAAGATGGTTCTTGTCTGTCGATTGGGTTACCCGGATGATCTGAAGATTGAGAAAAATCAGCTTTAACAGCAGCAGCAACAGCTTTCTGCATTTTCTTTTTCATGGTTTCAACCATTGATGTTTGAGTGGCCTCTAAGGCGGACTGGACAACTTCGAGAACCCCTGTGCTACTAAGTCTTTCCATTTGTTCATCATCATTGCCTCAAATGGTCCACGGGCTAAACTAAGGCCAAGTAATGGTACTGGGTTGCTCATTTAATTGCGTCACAGTAGGTGGATTTGCGAATTCGTTTGATGTCGGCGGTTCATTGCCATCAACGCTAGCAGGTATACCTGGTACGGTTCCAGTTGCATCTCCTACTGCTTTGCTGTTCAACCTTGTAATAATGCCGTAAGTTTTCGGCTTAGAACCTGTAGCAGGTTGCATGATGTCCCAAATCAAAACGAAATCTCAACAAAATTTACAAAAAATTTACTTGTACTACTCAGTCCGACAAGAAATTTCAATAAAAAATTTCTGAATTTATTCCCCTAATGTTGTCTTCAACAGCAACTCATTTGTTCATTTGCGTAATTGATGTTTATACACCATTATCACCAACTGCGACATCTGTTGCAATGGAAGATAACAAATGTCTTGTCTTTCTACTATTTAGTGGTTTACGATAAAATAAGTGCGCCTAGAAGTAAACTACAAAATTTGAAATTATGTGTGATCTCTTACGATATCAATAAGTTATGGCATTGTTAATTTTACACATGTCTTGCAGAGGGCCAACTAAGTGAATAAGTACGTAATAGTAATGAAAAATAAGGATTTTTGTTGTTGTCATTTTTTGTGGTTCCAGGACGAATTTTCTAAAACCCGGCCTTATCTCGCACATTTGCATCAACAGTGACCCACTGGTAAAATTTCAAGCTCCTAGCTTTAGCCGTTTTGGCTGGGCGTTGATGATGAGTCAGTCAGTCAGTCAGTCAGTCAGTCAATCACTTATCACCAAGCTCATTTATATATATAGATGTTAGATAAGTACCCAACGCAATTTACGCCTCGCAACGCCTTAAAAAACGCATTTAAAAGTTGCACTTTTGTTTCATAATTTTTTGTAAGGAACAAACGGTATGCACAAATCTATAATTCTTAATATTTTACAAAACAGTTATATTTTACTTTTAAAATCAGAAATGTAAAAAAATGGAAATTTAAAGTTGAAATTTAATCATTACAAATGATGATTTCTGTGATACTAAGAATACTCTCGCAAATTAAACGGTAAAAATAGAAATACAGTGACAACCTGAACTTAATGTAAGACATTCTGTATAAAATTGATGGTATGATGATGGACCAAAGTCGACTGAAAGTTTTGTCTTTAAACTTTAAAATACTTCAAAACCTAAACCTATGTTGCTAATATTTCGCACAGAGGTTTTCTATCTACAAAGAACAACAAATGCCAAATTACAACAAAATACGTAGGAAAATGTATCCTAACGGCCGGTGTGTTTTAACAATTCCTAAAATCAACGAATTAAAGTACGAGTTGCTTGACCACCCACCTTATTCTCCTGATTTAGCTCCAATGACTTTTACTTGTTCCCAAATCTAAAAAAATTCCTAGCTGGCAAGCGTTTTACCTCAAATGAAGATGCAATTACAGTTGTAAACCACTATTTTAAAGACCTTGAGGAAAACTATTTTAATCAAGGGATAGAATTGCTAGAAAAGCGTTGGACTAAGTGTATTGAAGTTTCAGGAGATTATATTGAAAAATAAAAATATTTTTGAAAAACTAACTATTCTCTTTCATTGATAGGCTAAGAAGTTTTCGAACCGCCCTCGTATAGACAAAGGAATGCTCTAAACAATGTTCTTAACATCGAGTTTGTTGACCGAACAACTCAATGAAAACTACAATAAATACAATTCTATAAAGTTACTTTTTGACGGAATCTACATCCTCGGATAAAAAAGTAAACGAAAATCTTGCCATTTTTCTCAAAAATCGCCTTCGGAAAATATTCAGTATTTTGGTTTGAGTCTGTTGACAGCACACAGCATGAGTAATCTTTTGTCTATACAATTCGTTTGTCTATGCCAATACCATAACTTACAGGTCTCTGAAGTTTTCAGTATGTATTACATTTTTATTTTCCGGGGTTGTAAGATGGTTGCGCCATACTTTTTGGGTCCCCTCGTAATAATACAACATAATGTTCGTCTCATTAGAAAATATAACGTCATCAAAGTACTTTAAAGGGCTTGAAATCTTATCTGTAGAAAATTGGTTTCCCTATATATTACGGGGAGAGCAGTGGTTTTTCCTATCCCTTCGTGATAATGCTTTTCTGACTTTTTCACGTAACGCACATATTCCAAAATCGTTTTCAATTACAAAACCAAAATTTGATTCTGGTTTGTGGTCTATTATTGATTTCCTAAATTATTTGGTGACGAAAAGTTATAGACTCTACATTTCTATATACCAAGAACGCCATAAAAATTCTTAATTGCAAACAAATTGTGGGAATATTCACAATTTTATTGCACTTTAACTGATTTGCAAACATTTAGACCAAGGCCAAGAAATCAAGAACATACACTTTTTGTTGTTGTTATTTCTGCCGATTTCTGATTTTATTGCCTTAATGATATTTTAAACAGTAAAAAACTTAACATTATTGAACTAAATTTTGTTTTAATCTTAAATTAAAAATTAAATTTTCCAAATTCGTTGGTAATAATTTTTTTTTGTTTAAAAAAGGAAATGTGTTGTGCGACATTTGTTAAGTGAAAACAAAATTACTCCAGACACGTAAATCTGGATCGGTTGGTTTTTACTGCTTACATTACGTTAATACTATACAATTGCGACATCTGTTGAAACGGAAGAAAAACTTCTAATGTGGTTTTATAATTTAGTGGTTTACGATTAAATGATACGATAAAACCTGCGCCTAGAAGTAAACTACAAAATTTGAAATTATTTGTGATAATTTACGGTATATAGTATTTTACGGTATATAATAGCAAAATATAAGGATTTTTGTTGTTGATATTTTTTGTGGTTCCAGGACGAATTTTCTAAAACCCGGCTTTATCTCGCACATTTGCACCAACAGTGACCTACTGGTAAAATCAATCCCAATCAGTCCCACGGCAGCAGGTTCTAACGTACCGGATTGACCCGAAACCATAGTGTTTCGGCCAGCGGCTGCCAACCCAGCATTAAACCTATGCTTCTAAGTAGGTTTCATGCTGCTACAATAACAACAACAACAACTGGTAAAATTTCAAGCTCATAGCTTTAGCCGTTTTGGCTGGGCGTTGATGATGAGTCAGTCAGTCAGTCACTTATCACCAAGCTCAAATATATAATAGATATTGACTATGCAATGCGAATTGACGAAATACATAATTGCAGTACCAATGGAAACAAAAGAAGCCAAATCAATAGCTAGAACTTTGAATGAACATTTAATATTGAAGTATGGAATATTCAAGACTCTAAAATCTGACAGACGCACTGAATTTGTAAATGAACTGATGGATGAGATGTGTAAACTCTTAGATATAGAACAGAAGTTCTCTGCACCTTACCATCATGAGACAGTAGGTTCAGTTGAAAGAAATCATAGAGTTCTAAACGAATATTTTCTTTCTTTTGTGAATAATGATAATTGGAATGAATGGATACCATATTATGCTTTTGCATACAACATAACTCCACATGTTGACACAGGGTATTCACCATTCGAATTAATTTTTGGAAAATTACCGACAATGCCAGGCGAGAAAGTAATGAATAGCGAAGAGGTATATGATACATAGAATTATGCTAAAGAATTAAAGCTTATGAAAAAGAACATATGAAAAAAGAACAATTTTGTAATTTTAAGTTATTCACAAAGAAACAACTTGACACCACCGAAAAGAATTGTCATAAAATGCATACAATTTGTTTATGCACAAAAAAAAAAAAATTGTATACATTTCTTTTAAGGGTGAGGGTGTAGTGTGTCACCAACACATTATGTTGCCATACATTTAGATGTTCGATATTTTGTTTTGTTATGCTGGTCAAGCGCCACAACGAGTTCATTGCTTTGTTTTTGTTTATCAGCGCCACAGCGAGTTCATTACTCACTCATATGTAGGGCAATGGTTTAGAGTTCCAATTGGAATTCAAGACTATTGTAATGAGTCAGAAGTTGGCCAATGGGATTGAAGAATATTCCAATAGTAGATTGATTGAGTAAAGTTCTAAAATATGAATATGAGTAAAAGACTCAAATGTATGACAACATATGTGGAATATTACATACACACATACATATGTAATTGAAACGACATAGAACTCTTTTCCTATTGGTTGGGAGTTACTCAATATCGAGTATTATTGTAAATATTAGAGAGTAAGACTCAATGTTAGACTTAAGAATTTTTATATAAATATCACATGAAAAAATAAAGAAGTCAGTCTTGTTCCTGACATCAATTTTAGACTTTCTCGATTAGCAAGGAAAATCAAAAAAGTAGTTTTACTTTTTTTAACTTTACACCCATCTGGACCGGGAGCAGTTGTATTTTTAAGGGATTTTAAATTGCTTAGTACAGTGGGAACACTAAAACTATGCACATTAATGGATGAGAGTTCTGAGACAGAGTAAGGATATTTAAAAGTATCGTCGTGCATTTTTGTGGAGTACGTTCTTTAAAAAAAACGATGCAAAGACATTCGATATTCCAATATCATCATATTCAATAACTTGACCAAATTTTAATATTTTAGGAAACCCATTATATCGACGCTTGTTGTTTATAAAACCATAGAACGATTTAGGATTTAACAGCATTTCCTTCTTCATTTTATATGTATAGTTTTTGTAAAGTTGTTTGTTTAGGATCATATATTCCGATCTTATAACAGAATGATCAGCAATCATTCCTGGAAGAAGAGTGATCACTTCCTGCCTTACATTGATATTGTATGCTTCTGGATTTGTTTTATCCCACATAGCCGGTTCACCTAAAGCAAACGCCACAGCCAATTAAAAACAAAATTCATCGCCGTTCCTTATGTTTAGACATGCATTCTTTTTAGGCAATAAATTAGGTATCTTGATATACTGTGAGCCACCTGTTAACTTTGCTTTATTTATGTTTTGTCGAGCTTTTATATTTTCTCCAAAGGCCAACCTGAGTCTTTTTTTCAAATTCCGACATTTTGTTAAGTATATTGTCAAAGTGTTTTACCAAAGCGTCAATAATATCATCTTCTCCATATAAAAATTACATTTTGGATATGTGATTAAATGTTTTTGAGTTGTTGAAAGACCATCATCTTGGTTTTATTGAACTTTCATCCTTTTGTGTGGTCTTTTCTTATTCGCCTACAAGCTCTATATTAAATTTAATTAGGATAGATTATCCTTGGTCAATTTACTTATCGATTTCCACGCATCTGTCAAAACTTCAGTAAGCATTAATTCGTATTTAAAATTGTTTTCACCAAAGGAATTTCTAACAATATTTGTATTCCCTCCAAAAATTTGTCTAAAATGTTGGCAAATATTCAGTTTAGATTTTAGGGGTTTTAAATAGCATATTCACAATTTTATATTTAGGCAGATTTTTAGGTTTCTATATTAACATATACACAGTAGTTTAAGTAGGTAAATTCACAATATTTTAATGTACCAAATTCATCGGTTTTTAATTAGACAAATTTACAGTATTTTTAAGTATTTCACTTTATAGGATTCTAGTTAGGTATTTCTGCAACTTTTAAGTAGGTATTTTGTCTTTTTTTAGGTTTTAACTAGGTACTTTACTTTTTACTAGGGTAAATTCTTTAGTTTACACAGGAAAAATTTGTTTTGTACTAATTGTTTGTTTAAAAATCTTTATGTTTAACGTGTTTCTTCTTATCTCACTGTTATGTGCTATTTGTTGTTCACTTTTTGTTTTGTTATGTCACTTGGCCACAGGATACTTTTTGTTTGTTTGTTACTTACGCCGAGTGTGTTCAAAGGAATTTTTCGAAGTGTCGTTTTGTGTCAGGAAAAGCAAAACCCTGGCTATTACATTTCTAATTTACCTTCGCTTATTGGAATTTACAGGTGGCTTTATGGAATGTACGTGTGTATGCGTGAGTATTGTCTCCCTTCTTATGTGGCAACATCACGCAGCCGAACAGTTTCACCACGCCGTCGTTGCATTCCATAACGCCGCCGGTAAATACCGTGAGCCTTAGTGTTTATATTAATTAAGCGCACGCCGCAAACATTCTCCCATCCCGTGACCAAGTGTACTCTCTCCTCTAATTCGAGTGACAAATTTTTTTATGGGGCCGGAAAACATCATGCCCAATTTGGCACTTCGGATGATTGTTGAAAAGACATCGGCTTCGAGTTCAACCTCGGTGGGACTATTTGATCGCGGGTCAGCATCAGCCAGCTGGTTTTGAGCACAATTGCGGGTAGGGTCTTCAATAATAGCCTCATTATATGGCCGATAGGACAATTCTTCTGTTACCCGGGCATTAACTTGCAGCGACCAGTCGCTGTGGGGGTTCCTGGGCTGAATGGTAATCGTCGTGAACCGCTGCCCTTGGTATCGGAACGATCGCAGGCCCAATCGTTGGAAGGAAGTGTACGAGATACGTGACATGGAACTGGATTGACTTAACAACGTTCTCAATGTTGCCAATTTTCAATGCTTTCGGCCGTGGCAGAGCCCGCAGGAAAATTGCCAGTGACTTGGCCTACTTCTCCTCTCGTCTCTTCCTCACTGATTGGACCGGCTTCTCTCAGGACCGTCCCCAGCAAAATTTTAAGGAAGGGGTTCCATGCGAGGACGTGATTTAATGGCATCTTTTGCTTTGGTTTAAACAAAGTCGTGAAAGATCCGTTCTTTTCATTAGCATTTGAACCAATGCAATGGAAGTCGTGAAAGATCCGATCTTTTCATCAGCATTTGAACCCATTCCATCGATCCAATAGAGATGAATTTAGTGTTTTTATTTATACTAATTTTTCTAAATATATAAGATTAATTATTTACAATAGGCTTGATGCTGTCGGAGACTTGAAATCACAACCAACGTTGTTAAAACTCTCATCGTAATGATAATGTCATTGCAAAGGGTTGGTGAAAATGAGATGCCAAAGCATTATTGTAAATGACATGCTTTGGATCCACAAATGAATAGCATCTTTTGGGGTCCACGCTCATATAAAATTCATCGATGAAGATGCTAAAAATATGACAAGCCAGATCACTTGCACCCATGATTGAATGGCATCTTTGGCATCGAACATTTTGCTGGGTCTGTACGTTCGTTCCGACGACTGGGGCGGTTATTTCTCTCAGCGACTTGTTGTTGTTTGCCAAGGTAAGCTGCCATACCTGTAAAAAATTGAACATTTTTGCAATGCATCTACTAATTATGCCGCCAGATGTCCGTATGTTTTTTCAATTCGACCCATCTTCCATTCCTGAGGAGCCAATCTGTCATCCCTTATCACGAATAAATCCCCTTCTTTAATATTCTCTTTTTCATACTTCCATTTGGTTCTTCTGTGAAGTACTTGGAGATAATATATTTTCCATCGGTTACAAAAATACTGAAAAATAACATTGAGTCTTTTCCAAGGATTAACTAAACTAAGACCAGTATCGGACATGTATACTGAGTCTCGTTCTTGAAATTCCGGCATTTTGTTAAGTATGTTGTCAACGTGTTTTACCAAAGCTTCATTAATTTCATCCCCTCCATATAAAAATTACATTTTGGATATGTGACTAAATGTTTTTCGAGTTGTTGAAAGACCATAATCTTGGTTTCTATATATTGTACTGTCATCTTCTTATGTGGTCTTTATTTATGCGCCTACAAGCTCTATATTAAATTTAATCGGATAGATTATCCTTGATCAATTTACTTATAGAGTTCCACGCTTCTGTCAAAAGTTCAGTAAGTGTAGATATTAAAGTCGATGTGATGCTCGGTGCAGCAGCTACAGCTAGTCTGTAGATAGATTAAAGAGATGCAGAAAATCTGCTCATTGTGAGTGGTTGTAAGGCACTGATTCTATTCAAAATGTTTACAAAATTATTTGCTAGTTTACAAAATATTTCCTAACCTAACTACAATCTATAATTCTTATCTTTAAATACTTCATTGACCAAACCAGACAATTATTGAAGAATTTCCCCACGTCGTGTGTGTCATAAAACATAAGTGCAACAACTCATACATAAGTGCAACAAGCAATGTACACACAATCACTAACGATAACTAGCTGTGGGATCTTTACCTCTCCTCATAACATATTTTTACAAATTACGATAACAATGATAAGAAAATATGGTAAGAATAATATTTGGAAGATATATCTTTAATTAATACAAAAGTTATTTGTACATTATGAGGATTGAAATATAAATACGTGAAATAAATGAAATTACAGATTCGTTGTGGACTGTATCTAAGATAACTATAAAACCATGAAATAATTAGAAGAAATTTATGCTTAAGAATTAAACATTATTTGGCGGGCCTTAAGTATGTAGGATTTTCTAAAAATATAAGAACATAATTACAATAAATTTGAAATTAAAATACGTTCGGGAATATAGTATAAATGTGACCAAGAATCTACATCTGCATTTACGTGATGGCACCCGGCATCACGGCAAATTGTTTACAATGTCTCAATCATATACACTGTCTGCGTGTTCGTCCCGACGACTGGAGCGGTTTGAGATACGTGTTCTAAAAGATATGATGCAAAATACCGCATTTACGTGATGGCACCCGGCAATCTGTTTCCTCCACCATTATCCGTCAACCTTATTTTGCACGCATCTGAATTTGTCGGCCCTTTTTCATTGCAAGATTTAGGGCCGTCATACCTCTCTGTCTCGTTGTTCAGAGCGCGTTGTCATCTCAATTTCTCACCAGCATCCGCTCTGCTCACTTCACGCCTCGGCATCATCTCGTTTTCAGCGTTAGATTCGATGGTATCATCTTGTTGAAAATTTTTTTGTTTCTTCTTTAGGCTAGTAATGAAAGTTGTTGTTACCGCTGTTGATGATGCATACTTTTTTTCTTTCCACTTAGGTTATTTGATGTATCATTGCAAATCTCTTTGGAAATAGCATCGAATATGGTAATGTTATCAATATTACTGCCTTTGTTTTTGTGACTATTCAACGACATTTCTTCAAGTGCGATGTGGGTAATCTTCAAGAATTCATCTTCGGATTCATTATTGTTGAAGGCTTCAGACATTGCATCAGCCGCTATTCTAGTTTTCCATTATTCCAATTCTCCTTCTTTACTATAGTGTTGGTACTTTTAATGGAATCATCTTCTTGTTTCTGCTCCCGTTGATTCATGTTGCCGATGATAACTGTTCAGATGACTGTGGTGACTATTTGAAGGTGACTGGTGCTGTTAGGGGCCTTGTACTCACAGTGTTGTGATGGCTGTTGTCTCATGGATTGTTTTAGATGTTGCTGCACCGTTGTTGGACTGTTGTTAGTAGAATTTAGATTCATATTGAGTGTGGGTTTCTCGCTCTCTGATGAAATTTTTTGTATTTCGTTTGTTGACGACTCCTGCACTTTTTTTCTTGCCGCTTTCGCTTTAATAAATCATTGTCCGATGGTATCTTTGCAGACAAATGGAATTTTACATATATTTTTTTACATATTTTTTTTTGAAAAAATAAATTTCATATTCAAATCAATAATTATACCTCAGCAACATGGTTTTTTGGAGGTAGGTCCACTATATCAAACTTGTTGTGTTTGTTGACTATTGTGTTATGTCTCTTGGATCTGAATATCAAGTTGAAACAATCTATACTGACTTCTCCAAAGCGTCTGATTCCATTTCCCACTGTCTTTCGAAAAAAAGAATAAATTGATTTTGGAGTTCACTCTATATTTCTTAAATGGATCAAATCCTATTTTCACAACAGGAAATGTGCTGTGAAAATAGGTGAACATGAATCTGTAGTGTTTCACCAAACTTCCGGTGTACCATAAGGTTAAAAATCCACCTTGTGGTACACCGGAAGTTTTGGACCTGTTTTCTTTAACATTTTCACTTGTTTCAAGCATACAAAAATTCAGTTGTATGCTGATGATTTAGAAATATTCCTTAGGACTAACTCATTAATGGACTCATTTAAAATCCAAAATGACCTTAATAATTTGCAACTTTGGTGCTCGAGAAACAGTTTAAATTTGAATTAAAAGAAATGTTTCCATATGTCCTTTAATATAGATCACGAATTCCATTGCAACAGTCATTTTATTTAGATAACAATGTCCTAAAAAAGGTTAATGAAAGAGAAGATCTAGGAATTATCTTTGATGATAAACTTACATTCATCCAGCACATAGATAATATTATCGCGAAAGCTTATTCCACCTTGGCATTTATAAAACGCAACTGCTCGGACTTCAATGACCCGTATACGTTAAGGCTTTTATTCACTTCGTATGTGCGATCTAAATTAGAATATGGATCCATAATCTGGAGCCCTTTTCGGCCATTCACATGGAAATGAGTTGAGATTTTTTACCAATTCAAAAAAAAAAAAAAAAACAATTTTGAAGCCTGAAAAGCTGTTTTTAAGATGGCATACAAAACTATTCCGTTTAAAGCACCGTTCTATTACAATTTTACGGGAAAACAAAAAATGGGATATTTTAAATTAAGCATTGAAAATGATGCACCACAATAATCGATTAATAATTTCAAAATTTTTCGCTTTTTATGTGATTTTAGTAATCAAAATGGTGTAAAAATTGGTTTCCTATCATTTTTAGTAGTCTTGTCACTGATTACGGTAGAAAAACTGATGTTCCTGAAGTAATTTTGACAAGTCTTAACGCCCAATTGAAAAAATAACTGCTATTGCAAACGTTTTTGAAAATATCATCCATAGTAAATTAAAGTTCATATTCAAATCAATAATTATACCTCGGCAACATGGTTTTTTGGTGGTAGATCCACTATATAAAACTTGTTGTGTTTGTTGGCTATTGTTTTATGTCTCTTGGATCTGAATATCAAGTTAAAACAATCTATACTGACTTCTCCAAAGCGTCTGATTCCATTTCCCACTGTCTATTGAAAAAAAAAAATGATTTTGGAGTTCACTCTATATTTCTTAAATGGATCAAATCTTATTTTCACAACAGGAAATTTGCTGTGAAAATAGGTGAATATGAATCTGTAGAGTTTTACTAAACTTCCGGTGTACCACAAGGTTAAAAATCCACCTTGTGGTACACCGGAAGTTTTGGACCTGTTTTCTTTAACATTTTCACAAACGATATTTTCACTTGTTTCAAGCATACAAAAATTCAGTTGTATGCTGATGATTTAGAAATATTCCTTAGGACTAACTCATTAATGGACTCATTTAAAATCCAAAATGACCTTAATAATTTGCAACTGTGGTGCTCGAGAAACAGTTTAAATTTGAATTTAAAGAAATGTTTCCATATGTCCTTTAATATAGATCACGAATTCCATTGCAACAGTCAGTTTATTTAGATAACAATGTCCTAAAAAAGGTTAATGAAAGAGAAGATCTAGGAATTATCTTTGATGATAAACTTACATTCATCCAGGACATAGATAATATTATCGCGAAAGCTTATTCCACCTTGGCATTTATAAAACGCAACTGCTCGGACTTCAATGACCCGTATACGTTAAAGCTTTTATTCACTTCGTATGTGCGATCTAAATTAGAATATGGATCCATAATCTGGAGCCCTTTTCGGCCATTCAGATGGAAATGAGTTGAGATTTTTTACCAATTAAAAAGAACAATTTTGTAGACTGAAAATCTGTTTTTAAGATGGCATACAAAACTATTCCGTTGTATGCTGATGATTTAGAAATATTCCTTAGGACTAACTCATTAATGGACTCATTTAAAATCCAAAATGACCTTAATAATTTGCAACTGTGGTGCTCGAGAAACAGTTTAAATTTGAATTTAAAGAAATTCCATTGCAACAGTCATTTTATTTAGATAACAATGTCCTAAAAAAGGTTAATGAAAGAGAAGATCTAGGAATTATCTTTGATGATAAACTTACATTCATCCAGCACATAGATAATATTATCGCGAAAGCTTATTCCACCTTGGCATTTATAAAACGCAACTGCTCGGACTTCAATGACCCGTATACGTTAAGGCTTTTATTCACTTCGTATGTGCGATCTAAATTAGAATATGGATCCATAATCTGGAGCCCTTTTCGGCCATTCACATGGAAATGAGTTGAGATTTTTTACCAATTCAAAAAAAAAAAAAAAAAAAAAAATTTGTAGGCTGAAAAGCTGTTTTTAAGATGGCATACAAAACTATTCCGTTTAAAGCACCGTTATATTACAATGTTACGGGAAAACAAAAAATGGGATATTTTAAATTAAGCATTGAAAATGATGCACCACAATAATCGATTAATAATTTCAAAATTTTTCGCTTTTTATGTGATTTTAGTAATCAAAATGGTGTAAAAATTGGTTTCCTATCATTTTTAGTAGTCTTGTCACTGATTACGGTAGAAAAACTGATGTTCCTGAAGTAATTTTGACATGATCGTAATTAGTGTCACTTTGTAGGCAATTTGGCTAGAAATTTATAGTTTTTGAAGTTATTTTCCAACAAATGACTATGAAAAATTAACGGTTATGTCCAGAGTACGTTCAAACAATGTAATGATATATGGAAAGTCCTGCATTAGCCAGGCTTGTCCTATATTATACTAGTCTTTAACGGCGTTGCCCTGATAGAGGTAAAAATCAGGACATAGAACAACATTTTTGCACTTTTCTATAAAAATAGTTTTTAGGAACATTATTGACAATGTCTCAATCATTGAGATACGTGTTCTAAAAGATATGATGCAAAATACAGCTAAAACAACATGGAGTAAGCGTTTTAGAGTTTCAGATTGTTCTGGAGAATTGCTGAGAACTTTATTTGGAGAATTTTTGCAAAAGGTTACTTGGTTCAACTACCAATAGTTAAGCTGATACTGACCAGAATTTCAGTAATTATGTGAATTTTTTGTATATTTTATCGATGTTGATACCCTAGATGCAGTTTTTCTTATGTTGTCTGTTCAAATATAAGTTCTACTTGTTTAGGGCCAAATTCCTAATCGTTTCTGAGATAATGGTCATACAACCAGCTGGTTTTGAACAAAATTGCGGGTAGGGACGTCAATAATAGCCTCATTATATGGTCGATAGGGCAACTCTTCCGTTACTTGCAGCGACCAGTCGGTTTGACTTAACAATGCTCTCAATGTTTCCCAATTTTCAATGCTTTCGGTCGTGATCCTTATCATCGCTGTGGGGACCAACACCAAGTCCCATGCAAATGGCCTAGTTTCCTCCGTTGGCACCGGTCGAAGAGGGTCTTCCAACTGTGGGGCCCATGGATAAGTGTGTGGTGGCAGAAGTCACAGCGCCGGCATCCCACTAGTGACGGACAGTCAGGCACTAAGTGGCTGCGGGCCAGGCAGTTCCGACAATAACTTCGACTCTCAATCGTTTCGTAGCGCTGATACGGGGATTGGTCGAGGAAACGGCGGCAGGAGCAAGCGCATGATCCTGCTGGCAGAGCCCGCATTAAATTTGCCAATGATTTGGCCTACTTCTCATCTCTTCGCCACTGATTGGACCAGCTTCTCTCAGGACTGTCTGTGTGTTCGTTCCGACGACTGCGGCGGTTATTTCTCTAAGCGACTTGTTGTTGTTTGCCAAGGTAAGCTGCCATATCTGTAACGAAAGAGATGTGAATACCGTGTTTTTTGGTAAATATGTAACTAGTCAGTCGGAGAAAAGTTTGACCACTTTTGCAGTGGGTCTACTCATTATGCCGCCAGATGTCCGTACGTCCACAACCCTAACATTTTGTTCACAACCAGGGTATTTTTTTCAATTCTACCCATCTTTCATTCCTGAGGAGCTAATCTATCATCCCTTATCACGACTAAATCCCCTTCTTTAATATTATCATTTTCATACTCCCATTTGGTTCTTCCCTGAAGTTCATAGATATACTCGATTTTCCATCGATGACAAAAATACTGAGAAATAACCTTGAGTCTTTTCCAACGACTAACTAAACTGAGATCATTATCGGACATGTCGGCCTCGGCTGCAGCTGGAACAGACGTGCCTTTAGTGAGGTAACAGGCCCTTCCCGAAAAGATCTTAATATTGAAGGGTCCCGCAAAGTCAACTCCTGTATTTGTAAATGATCTCGACAAGAAAGAATGTTCTGGTGAAAGTGAGGCCATTACCCGATCATGAGTCTTTTGCTTGTGAGGTATGCTTACAATGCAGTTCTGAATGGTCTTTTTGACCAGTGACTTGAGTCCAAATATCCAGACTGCTGATATTATCACTCTGTTGAACTATTCAATAAGGTTTTTTTATTAAGGCTGAAAATTATATCTTACTTTGACAAACAATGAAAAATGTAAGTTGACTAAAAATTCATTACAAAATAGTTTAGAGTGCCACTCTGGCACTGATTCTATTCAAAAAGTTTACAAAATTACTTGCTAGTTTACAAAATATTCCTTAACCTAACTACAATCTATAATTCTTATCTGTAAATACTTCATTGACCAAACCAGACAATTATTGAAGAATTTTCCCACGTCGCACAGTGCGAAATATGGGAAGTTTAGTGGAACTTTAAGGAATTTTGAAGTACATAAAATTAATTAAATTTTAATCGAATTCGTTAGCTAAGTACTCCACTGCAAATGATCCATACTCAGTTTTGCGATTTACTCCGCGAAACGACTTAAAAATGCACTTAAAGTTGCACTTTTGTTTCATAATTGTTTTTCTAAGAAATATATGTAATTTGGACTCATTAAAAAAATAGCGTGGCGCGGACATATGGTAAATCAGTATGCCATAATTAATTTTTTTTAATATTTTACAAAACAATTATGATATTTTACACTTTAAAAAAATGCAAAAAACCATTATTGTTTTCGTGCAATTTTAGTCGGAAAGAAGTGATTTTTTGAAGTTTTCAAAATTGTAATTTTTCATTTTCCGTAGTCATTTCAAAAGTGAATTACGTACATTCACGTGTTAAGATATATATAATCTGAAAGATTGGATTCTCTTCTGTTCGCAAAGCCATAAAACTGGTGCGGTATCGCGCGGTCTTTGGAGATATTCAAGATTTTCTAAAAAGACTTCGGGAATTTTATTCTGTTGCATTTTCCAAAAGTGGAAGGTAAACGCGACAATGAACGCCATTGTTGACTGTGTATTGAAGAAATGGACTCACTAATTCTAACAGTGATAATTTCTGTAAAATTAAGAAACCTTTCGCAATTTTTGATAGTTTTGACCTCTAAATGCTGGTGATTTACATATAGTGCAACATTTTTAGATGCTGCGGTACAAATACCAAAATACGTTAAAATTGTAATGCAGTGCAGACCTGAACTTGATCTGAAAGACATTAATAACAAAATTAATGGTACAGACCTGCTGAATGGACCAATAAACATTATAAATACAAATGAAAACCAAAAAATTGAAATTTTACTCCTTAATAGATGTGTAGGGTTGTGGGGCTTCATCCAGAAGTGGACCAATGTTGACAGATTTTATGTGAGGAGGATGTTTATTCTCTAATATCTTAAAATGCACATTTGCATCAAAATCGGTTGCAATTTTTGTCTTTGTTCACGCCGGATTTTCCCAACCGGCAACCCTAATACACATTTTCCTTCATTCTTATATGTTTGCATTGAGCATCTTTAATTCTACTCAAACCTGCGCCATGTATCCTCTCATTTTCTCTCTTTGCGATTTCTTACTGCATTTGCCTTAATAACTTTGCCTGTAAATAAACACTTGTTACCAGAATCCCAACCAATATTGTTGTCAATTCGGTAAGCGCTATTCAAATATCCAAATTTGAATACCAAATAAAGAACCATTATTGTTCTTTCAAACAACTTATACGCTTGTTTTATTTCTTTTTACTCCACTCCTGCCAAACTGCAAACGAGAGGAAAATATTTCGAATTCCTAGAAATATTTTTCAATCTGAAACAGCAGTAAATCCAGCAATTTCTTCCCTCCAGAAACACCCAATACCGGCATTTTCATTGGTCCTCATCGAACCGGATTTTATTGCTGTGCGATTTTTTCCCATTCATCCACATATCATTTCATCCATTTTTCATCAAAATCAAGGTAAGTTTGTGCTTTTATTATCCAAAAGTGAGAATACAATAGTGCATTTCAATTCCAAAGTGCTAAATTCAAAGTGCGTTTTGCCGTCGGCAAAGTGATTTTTTCCGTTCCTATAACGCACAGTGTTCTACATTTGCTTAACGCACAGTGTTCTACATTTGCTTAATTAGTTTCACTTGCTCTTTGTGCTAATAAAAGTAAATTTATTTTCCGATATTTCCATACTCTAAAGTGAATAAGTTAATTAAAATAATTTAATTGATATTTTTCCTTTGATCCATTATTCCAAATATTTGCAATTTATTTTCCAATTTCATTAATTTGTTTGAAATTACAAAATTATTTTTATTTTCCCATTCGCGACAGTGTGATTCTCTTCATATCTCTACTATTTTCTTGCCGAGAAATTATTCCCATTTATTCCCATTGGTTTGTGTGTTTATTATTATTCCCCACCGCTTTATTCTCCAGTTATTGTTGTTGTTGCAGAAATCTCCACTGCTGAAAAATCTCTTCCACAACATAACTGCTGATCTACATATAAACACACATACATTTATTTCTCGTTGGTCGCTGTCGAGTTATTTGTCCGCTCAGCCAACATAGTGTCTGTTGGTGGTTTCCACTCAACAGTGACTGATTTATCCGATTTATCCATTGTTGTTCTCTTCGTTGTGCTCTTTACTCAAAGTGTACCCTACAGCAAGCCCGTTTATAAGGTCGGTTTACAACGTGTATGTGACATATAAATATTTTTATATTTATTGCATATATAGAGGTGAGGTATCCAACTACTTCATTCCTGCCGACAAATAGTTCTCCATTTTGCCGCTAGAGGGCGCTGTAGATATACGAAAAGAGCAGAGATATTCTACTTTTTCTCCGATTTTCTCCAATTTTTTCCGATTTTGGCCATTATCTTCCATCCGTTGGAGCTGTTGGCCAATTCCATCAACCGCCGTCACCAGTAGTGTCATTTTCAGCCACTAGGTGTCGCCCTACAAGGAATAAATTACATCAAAAACCATATTTTTTCAAGTTTTCTCCAACTTTTTCGGGATTTTTTCTAATTCTTGGAGCAGTCCGTCCTTATCGCCAACCCAGTTATTGTCTCGAGTACGTAATGCTGCATACCACCACTAGAGGTCGCTCTCCATTGAAGAAATTACTTGGAAAATTGCGAATTTTTACCTATTTTCCCGATCTTTTTGAAGTTTTACCATAATTTTCGGAGTACTCTTCCAAAGTAATCAAATTGTGGTACTGTTCCGAAGTGTAGTATTGTATATCGCCGCTAGGGGTCGCCGTTCCTGCAGAGAAATATTTCAAAAATTACGATTTTTCCATATTTTCCTTAAATTTTTCCAACTTTTGGGGAATTTTATATGCCTCTTTTGGAGAATTTTCCTATTCCAACGAGGAAATTTCACTGTAGACAGATAAAGTAAAGCGATTTTCCTAATTAAATCGACGCTTTCTCAAGTAAGAGTTAAATTTCCTTCCGATTTTTCCATTATTTCCAATCCAGAATGTCGTTGGACTCATTCATCCGCAATGCTGACCAGCTGGTCTCATTCAATGCTGGAGTCGCTGATGGCACTATTCCATTAACCTCCGCCCAGTTGCTTAAAATTCATATTAATTTAAGGCCTTGTGGGAACGTGCAAAGTCCTCATTCGAACAATTTATGGCCGAAAGGGCTAATGAAGAGGGTGAAGAAGAAAATGACGACGAAGAGGTAGCGTCCGAAATGGACACCTTCCAGGCTAAGTACAAGAGCACTTACGTGACGTATTGTACTTGCCTAGCTAAATTGTCCGAGCTTTTGGAAGACTTCCAAGCACATCATAATCCAAAAGAATCTTCCGTTTCTCCATCTTTGCCCTCCAATAGTCCCGTTGCAGAAGATCGTCACAGTTGCGGTCATTCCTTCCGCCTTCCTCCATGCGACACTGAAGTCTTCGACGGCAATTATATGTCATGGCCTACATTCCGAGACATGTTCACGGCTGTGTACATTAAGAACTCCGGGCTCAGTCCAGTCGAGCGTTTATTCCACTTAACGCAGAAGATAAGAGGTGAAGCCCGTGACATAGTCCAAAGATCGCCTTTGACTAATCAAGGTTTCCAATTAGCCTGGCAGGACTTATGCGCTAGATTCGAAAACAAAAGAATTCTTGTGAATGGTCAGCTCAAGGTTCTTTTCAATCTTCCTTTTATACAATCCGAATCTGCCTCTGCCTTAAAGTCCATGCAGCGAGATATTAATTCCTGTAGATCTGCGCTTTCATTGTACGATATCGATGTCAAGAGTTGGGATCCAATATTCGTATTCCTGTGTTCCAACCGTCTTCCAGATTCAACTCTGACATTGTGGGAGCAAGGTCTTACCGATAAAACTGTCATTCCAAAGTGGGAAGACCTCGATTCCTTTCTTACAAACCGGTATCGTACTCTTGAGTCCGTTTCCGAGATGCGCAATAATTCAAAGTCGGAGGACAACAAAGGGAAACCCCATTCCAATCCCAAAATTTCAAAGTGTAGTTCATTTCAGACTAATGTTTCTGTTCCAAATTGTCCTCTGTGCGCCAATTCCGCGCATAAAACAAAAAAAACATTGTTCCACAACATCCCATACGGGACAAGGGAGACTTCTCTCATATCAATGAGTGCACCCCGATTCATATTTAGCTCAATGATATGGGACCTACTGTTTATCGCCGAGTCCGAACGGCGTGTCTTAAGACACCACTTGTGGAGAAGTTTTTCAAGGCTGAAATACTCAGGAAATGTCGCCAACATTACTGAGGGGTATTTTGCCACCGTTGAAAAATGTTTGATGTTGCCTGGCCGGGGAATCGAACCCCCGACCTTCTGCGTGCAAGGCGGGCGTGCATACCATTGCACCACGGTGGCACCTTCGAAAATGTCCAAAGTTCATCGCAATGGACATCAAACAACGCTTATCCGAGGTTAAGAAGCTAGGGCTCTGCCTAAATTGCTTCTCTAAGACGCATCATGTGCGTAATTGTTCCAGCAAGAACAATTGTTTCGAGTGTCAGAAAAGACACAACACTATGCTCCATGACAGTTCCGTGCATAGTCGTCCCTCCAATTATTCTTCCAACCCCAATAATAACTCAGCTCACTCCTAATTCCGTACAGTCCACTAGTCCGGGGAACGGAGTTATCCAATCCTGCTTCACAACAAGCTCAAGAGGAGTTTTATTGGGGACTGCTCTGGTGAATGTGATTCACTCAGGTGTTTCATATCCAGCTCGTGTGCTTCTCGATTCCGGTTCACAAGGAACCTTTGTTTCTGAGAAGTTCTTCAACCAATTGAAGCTTCCGTACCAGAGAACGAACGTGCAGATTTCCGGTCTCAACAATACCACTGCAGCTTCCGTTCGTAAACTTTGCTCCATACTTTTATGCTCCAGATTTGAGAAGTCCGTTCAAGTTGAAGTTCAGGCATTTGTAGTGCCGCAATTATCTGGAAATCTCCCTTCGCAGACTCTGCCGACGTCTTTGTTCTCTCGTCTTCCTAACATCAAGCTGGCAGACCCGCATTTCCATAAAAGTTCCACTATTGATCTGCTAGTAGGAGGTGATTTTATTCCTGAAATCATGCGATCCGGGGTGATGCATAATTTGTGCGAATCCCTGATGGGCCAAGAGACCATCTTTGGATGGATTCTCACTGGTCCAATTCCCATCTCTTCTCCATCGTCCACTATAGTCTCCAACTTCTGCGAGATTTCTCCCAGGTTTACTTCCAAATCTGATCAATTCTGTGAGGAATTGGTTGAATCCACTACGACGAGGAACAAAGATGGCAGGTATGTCGTTCGCCTTCCCTTTCAAGAAGTCTTTCCAGAGGCAATTCTCCTAAGACAATCCCGTCCAAGCGCGGTCTCTCAATTTATCAGCAATGAGAGCGGCTTACTCCAACACCCAAGCATTCAATTAGAGTATGATCAGGCCACTTGTTCCAGTAAAGACATTCAAACATGTTCTCTTAATCCCAGATGTGGTCTGTTAGATTCTGATTTGTTCAATTATTGTCCTGGCAGTATTACACATGCAGTTCTTTCACTTCCTGGCTCCAATCCAGGTACATCCATTTCTCCTTTCCAGGATGAGTTTCTTTCCGTTGTCACTCATCCATCTCTCGATGATTCCAATCCAAAGGAGCCCTCCACTTCCGAGAGGTCCCCTTATACATCCATTTCTCCGTTCCAGAATGATTTCCATGTCGGTGTTATTTATCCAGTTCTTGCACCCCATGGTTACAATCCGAAGGAGCCCTCTACTTCCGAGAGGTATCCTTGTGTTTCCATTATTCCGTTCCACAACGTGAATTTTTCTGGCTTGATGGAGTATGATAAGACCATTTCCAAATACATTGGTCCTCAAGATGACCTTTCAATTCGTGGGTATCATAACTCCATTCCGACACACATTTATTTCAAAGATACAATTCATATTCTCCATTATTGGGAATGTGATAAACTATTTCCAGAATTTGTTTCAATTAAAGGCAGATTTTCGATTCAGCACCTGTGCTCGGAAAACAACTACTCATTACTGACGGTCGCCACTAATGCGAATATTCCGTCAAATACATATCGACTGGTTTCCATGTTGTATTTGTTCCTTTCCGGCAATGAGACTCCAAACATGAGTCTCTTGCGTTATACAACTTTTCCAAGCTATCCTCTAAAATTGAGGTCCTTCCAAAACCACTTAATTATCCATATACCCAACATTCGCCACTCCAATCATACTCCATCGCAGGTAATTCATGTTAGCAACCACCCAGGTGTTATAATCCAAGAATTCCAGTTACAAACCGGCACATTGCTTGTCGTTTGTAACTCGTACTGGGCTATTCTGATTTTCCATAAACGAGGTCGATTTCCAATTCCTGATGCAAGCAGAACACGGCGTGATGTACTTTGTTGTACACATTCATATGAAGCTGCAATGCGGTTCGAACCACTTCCTAAACGTGTGTTACCATCAGCTAGGTGTTCATTTCGAGAACCTACACCGACTCCAAATTGGATCAAAGATATTAACCATTGCAGTTATTCTCCATCCTCTGATATCCAGTTTGTCGGCTTCATTCAACGTCCGAGAACCTCGATTGTTATTCCTTTCTACCTGCGAATAGCCACATGTACGTCCGTATCCACTCATCTGGGTTTTTCCAAAGTAAGTGTTGCTCCAGTGGAAACACTGTCCAATTCAACAATTGTTCATGCATTAATTCCATCCGTATGCATGATTCTTCCTTCCTACTTGTTGTATTTCTTCCAAAATACAACTAAAAAATTCCATTCCAATAAAATGTTTTCCATATCGTTTTACTATTTCCGAAGTACAACTCCAAAGTTATCTTGCCATTATCCATTTTCTATACGTTTGTACTCATTCCGAGGGACAATTTGGAAATTATGTTCCAAACTAATATTACTTCATCCAACACTTCGAATGCACTACTGTATTTTATTCCCTGCAAAGCACAAACTTCCTTTTCAGATACCTGTATATTCCAAATTCCAAAGGAGAGCTGTCAATCGATGTTGCGATGAATATCCTTACCCTGGATTCGCTATAGCAGAATATATTTACATTAAATTCATTAGTTTCAAACTTTCATAATTCTTTGTTCAATTGATAATTTTTTTCATTTATATTATGCAATGAGAGAATATATTGTACAGTCGAGGCATGTTTTATTGCAGTGGTACTGCAAGGGGCCCGGGAAGTTCACGCCGGATTTTCCCAACCGGCAACCCTAATACACATTTTCCTTCATTCTTATATGTTTGCATTGAGCATCTCTAATTCTACTCAAACCTGCGCCATGTATCCTCTCATTTTCTCTCTTTGCGATTTCTTACTGCATTTGCCTTAATAACTTTGCCTGTAAATAAACACTTGTTACCAGAATCCCAACCAATATTGTTGTCAATTCGGTAAGCGCTATTCAAATATCCAAATTTGAATACCAAATAAAGAACCATTATTGTTCTTTCAAACAACTTATACGCTTGTTTTATTTCTTTTTACTCCACTCCTGCCAAAACTGCAAACGAGAGGAAAATATTTCGAATTCCTAGAAATATTTTTCAATCTGAAACAGCAGAAATCCAGCAATTTCTTCCCTCCAGAAACACCCAATACCGGCATTTTCAGTCTTCAACATTTAAAATACCTAACATGAAGGAACCCGTCATATGGGGGCTATACCAAAAACGCGTATCTACGATGCTAATATTTCGCACAGTGTTTTTCTATCTACGAAGAACATAAAATACTAAAATGCAACCAAATACATTGGAAAATGTGTCTGTACCATTTAAAATAGGTCCCATCTACCGGTACCGTTCAATGGGGGCTATACCTAAACGCGAACCTATATTGATAATATTTTGTACATAAGCTTTCTATCCGCTGAAAACTGAATATACCAATTTGCAGCAAAATCGATTGAAAAATGAATGTAAAAACGGCAGCAGGAGTTACATGAACGCTACGGGAAACCGCGGGCCTATGTGGCCCAATTTGAGCCAAACACTATCCACTAATATAATAGAAATTTTTGCAAAATTTTAGGAATCTACGCCCTTTCCTTTAGAAGTTATTAGCAAAGTTCCGCTAAAGTGCTCATATTTCGCACTGTGCGTCGTGTGTGTCATAAAACATAAGTGCAACAACTCATACATAAGTGCAACAAGCAATGTACACACAATCACTAACGATAACTAGCTGTGGGATCTTTACCTCTCCTCATAACATATTTTTACAACTTACGATAACAATGGTAAGCAAATATGGTAAGAATAATATTTGGAAGATTTATTTTTAATTAATACAAAAGTTATTTGTACATTATGAGGATTGAAATATAAATACGTGAAATAAATGAAATTACAGATTCGTTGTGGACTGTATCTAAGATAACTATAAAACCATGTAACAATTAGAAGAAATTTATGTTTAAGAATTAAACATTATTGGGCGGGCCTTAAGTATGTAGGATTTTCTAAAAATATAAGAACATAATTACAATAAATTTGAAATTAAAATACGTTCGGGAATATAGTATAAATGTGACCAAAAATCTACATCTGCATTTACGTGATGGCACCCGGCATCACGGCAAATTGTTGACAATGTCTCAATCATATACACTGTCTGCGTGTTCGTCCCGACGACTGGAGCGGTTTGAGATACGTGTTCTAAAAGATATGATGCAAAATACCGCATTTACGTGATGGCACCCGGCAATCTGTTTCCTCCACCATTATCCGTCAACCTTATTTTGCAAGCATCTGAATTTGTCGGCCCTTTTTCATTGCAAGATTTAGGGCCGTCATACCTCTCTGTCTCGTTGTTCAGAGCGCGTTGTCATCTCAATTTCTCACCAGCATCCGCTCTGCTCACTTCACGCCTCGGCATCATCTCGTTTTCAGCGTTAGATTCGATGGTATCGTCTTGTTGAAAATTTTTTTGTTTCTTCTTTAGGCTAGTAATGAAAGTTGTTGTTACCGCTGTTGATGATGCATACTTTTTTTCTTTCCACTTAGGTTATTTGATGTATCATTGCAAATCTCTTCAGAAATAGCATCGAATATGGTAATGTTATCAATATTACTGCCTTTGTTGTTGTGACAATCAACGACATTTCTTCAAGTGCGATGTGGGTAATCTTCAAGAATTCATCTTCGGATTTATTATTGTTGAAGGCTTCAGACATTGCATCAGCCGCTATTCTAGTTTTCCATTATTCCAATTCTCCTTCTTTACTATAGTGTTGGTACTTTTAATGGAATCATCTTCTTGTTTCTGCTCCCGCTGATTCATGTTGCCGATGATAACTGTTCAGATGACTGTGGTGACTATTTGAAGGTGACTGGTGCTGTTAGGGGCCTTGTACTCACAGTGTTGTGATGACTGGTGTCCCATGGATTGTTTTAGATGTTGCTGCACCGTTGTTGGACTGTTGTTAGTAGAATTTAGATTCATATTGAGTGTGGGTTTCTCGCTCTCTGATGAAATTTTTTGTATTTCGTTTGTTGACGACTCCTGCACTTTTTTTCTTGTCGCTTTCGCTTTAATAAATCATTGTTTGATGGTATCTTTGCAGACAAATGGAATTTTACATATATAAATCCCATTTTTAAGTATGATTGTAGAGAAAATGTCAAGTCTTAACGCCCAATTGAAAAAATAACTGCTATTGCAAAAGTTTTTGAAAATGTCATCCATAGTAAATTAAATTTCAAATTCAAATCAATAATTATACCTCAGCAAGTTGGTTTTTTGGTGGTAGGTCCACTATATCAAACTTGTTGTGTTTGTTGACTATTGTTTTATGTCTCTTGGATCTGAATATCAAGTTGAAACAATCTATACTGACTTCTCCAAAGCGTCTGATTCCATTTCCCACTGTCTTTTGAAAAAAAGAATAAATTGATTTTGGAGTTCACTCTATAGTTCTTAAATTGATCAGATCTTATTTTCACAACAGGAAATGTGCTGTGAAAATAAGTGAATATGAATCTGTAGTGTTTTACCAAACTTCCGGTGTACCACAAGGTTAAAAATCCACCTTGTGGTACACCGGAAGTTTTGGACCTGTTTTCTTTAACATTTTCACAAACGATATTTTCACTTGTTTCAAGCATACAAAAATTCAGTTGTATGCTGATGATTTAGAAATATTCCTTAGGACTAACTCATTAATGGACTCATTTTAAATCCAAAATGACCTAAATAATTTGCAACTGTGGTGCTCGAGAAACAGTTTAAATTTGAATTTAAAGAAATGTTTCCATATGTCCTTTAATAGATCACGAATTCCATTGCAACAGTAATTTTATTTAGATAACAATGTCCTAAAAAAGGTTAATGAAAGAGAAGATCTAGGAATTATCTTTGATGATAAACTTACATTCATCCAGCGCATAGATAATATTATCGCGAAAGCTTATTCCACCTTGGCATTTATAGAACGCAACTGCTCGGACTTCAATGACCCGTATACGTTAAAGCTTTTATTCACTTCGTATGTGCCATCTAAATTAGAATATAATAGAATCTGGAGCCCTTTTTGGCCATTCACATGGGAATGAGTTGAGATTTTTTACCAATTCAAAAAAAAAAATTGTAGGCTGAAAAGCTGTTTTTAAGATGGCATACAAAACTATTCCGTTTACAGCACCGTTATATTACAATTTTACGGGAAAACAAAAAATGGGATATTTTAAATTGAGCATTGAAAATGATGCAATACAATAATCGATTAATAATTTCAAAATTATTCGCTTTTTATGTGATTTTAATAATCAAAATGGTGTAAATATTGGTTTCCTATCATTTTTAGTAGTCTTGTCACTGATTACGGTAGAAAAACTGATGTTCCTGAAGTAATTTTGACATGATCGTAATTAGTGTCACTTTGTAGGCAATTTGGCTAGAAATTTATAGTTTTTGAAGTTATTTTCCAACAAATGACTATGAAAAATTAACGGTTATGTCCACAGTACGTTCAAACAATGTAATGATATATGGAAAGTCCTGCATTAGCCAGGCTTGTCCTATATTATACTAGTCTTTAACGGCGTTGCCCTGATAGAGGTAAAAATCAGGACATAGAACAACATTTTTGCACTTTTCTTTAAAAATAGTTTTTAGGAACATTGTTGACAATGTCTCAATCATATACACTGTCTGCGTGTTCGTCCCGACGACTGGGGCGGTTTGAGATACGTGTTCTAAAAGATATGATGCAAAATACCGCTAAAACAACATGGAGTAAGCGTTTTAGAGTTTCAGAATGTTCTGGAGAATTGCTGAGAACTTTATTTGGAGTATTTTTGCAAAAGGTTATTTGGTTCAACTACCAATAGTTAAGCTGATACTGACCAGAATTTCAGAAATTATGTGAAATATTTTTTATATTTTATCGATGTTGATACCCTAGATGGAGTTTTTCTTATGTTGTCTGTTCAAATATAAGTTCTACTTGTTTAGGGCCAAATTCCTAATCGTTTCTGAGATAATGGTCATACAATCAGCTGGTTTTGAACAAAATTGCGGGTAGGGACTTCAATAATAGCCTCATTATATGGTCGATAGGGCAACTCTTCCGTTTCTTGCAGCGACCAGTCGGTTTGACTTAACAATGCTCTCAATGTTTCCCAATTTTCAATGCTTTCGGTCGTGATCTTTATCATCGCTGTGGGGACCAACACCAAGTCCCATGCAAATGGCCTAGTGTCCTCCGTTGGCACCGGTCGAAGAGGGTCTTTCAACTGTGGGGCCCATGGATAAGTGTGTGGTGGCAGAAGTCACAGCGCCGGCATCCCACTAGTGACGGACAGTCAGGCACTAAGTGGCTGCGGGCCAGGCAGTTCCGACAATAACTTCGACTCTCAATCGTTTCGTAGCGCTGATACGGGGATTGGTCGAGGAAACGGCTGCAGGAGCTAAGCGCATGATTGCCAGTGATTTGGCCTACTTCTCATCTCTTCGCCACTGATTGGACCAGCTTCTCTCAGGACTGTCTGTGTGTTCGTTCCGACGACTGGGGCGGTTATTTCTCTAAGCGACTTGTTGTTGTTTACCAAGGTAAGCTGCCATATCTGTAACGAAGGAGATGTGAGTACCGTGTTTTTTGGGAAATATGTAACTAGTCAGTCGGAGAAAAGTTTGACCACTTTTGCAGTGGGTCTACTCATTATGCCGCCAGATGTCCGTACGTCCACAACCCTAACATTTTGTTCACAACCAGGGTATTTCTTTCAATTCTACCCATCTTTCATTCCTGAGGAGCTAATCTATCATCCCTTATCACGACTAAATCCCCTTCATACTCCCATTTGGTTCTTCCCTGAAGTTCATAAATATACTCGATTTTCCATCGATTACAAAAATACTGAGAAATAACCTTGAGTCTTTTCCAACGACTAACTAAACTGAGATCATTATCGGACATGTTGGCCTCGGCTGGAGCTGGAACAGACGTGCCTTTAGTGAGGTAACAGGCCCTTCCCGAATAGATCTTAATATTGAAGGGTCCCGCAAAGTCAACTCCTGTATTTGTAAATGGTCTCGACAAGAAAGTATGTTCTGGTGAAGGTGAGGCCATTACCCGATCTTGAGTCTTTTGCTTGTGAGGTATGCTTACAATGCAGTTCTGAATGGTCTTTTTGACCAGCGACTTGAGTCCAAATATCCAGACTTCTGATATTATCACTCTGTTGAACTATTCAATAAGGTTTTTTTATTAAGGCTGAAAATTATATCTTACTTTGACAAACAATGAAAAATGCAAGTTGATTAAAAATTAATTACAAAATAGTTTAGAGTGCCACATATACTCCCCCAGAGATAGTGTTTATAACATCTCTAACGTTAAATCTGGATTGAAGAAATATGCAGACTTGAGTCTATCAATTGATATAACATTCTCTCGTCCGTTTATATTTAGTTTTTTCGTCAGAGATACGGTGAAGCTGAAATTGGGCTTCAATTTGTGCAAACCATAATTTGGGATTTTCTGTTCAAAATTTCGGAATTTTAACCGCTATTGTTGGGCTTGTGATTAAGCTATACCCTGCAGCACCACTCGTCGCGTCGCCTCCAGATGTAGAGCCTGTAAGTGGCATATAGAATTTTACAAAGGTTGCGTAATATCGGGGTCACCAGTTTGTTGAACTATTCATTATGGCTTTTTTAATAAGACTGAAAATTATATTTTATTATGACAAACAATGAAAAATGTAAGTTGATTAGAAATGAATTACAAAATAGTTTAGAGTGCCACAACTCGGATCATCAACTGATTGTCTCCGTGCAATGTAATTTTATGAATGAAGTCCACAAGCAACTCACTAAAGATGGCTCGATGCGCGAGTATTATTGGATGGCGTTCACTGGAAGTCAGAACACCCGATTGTACCAATCTTCCATTTGCTATCCAATGCTCGTGAGTATAAGAAGGGATTCAATGTCAAAAGTGAGCTTGTGGCAGAAATTCGAGTCTTTTTCGCCAAAGATTCGTATTCATTTAAGTAGAAAAATCTTTGAGTTCGTAATATGCTTGAGCGTTTTGCATCTAGAATTTCTGCGGCCGGAAGATCCAAAGATGATGTTCTAAGATGTTGTCTACTTTGTCCCGTGTTCTTCTAAAACCTTAAAGCATATGCGTATGAGCGATAAACGTTGGCCATTGAGGTATTTTTCAACGGGTCGTCTTTTTCCTGGAAAGGCGTGAGGTTCTAACAGCTTTTGCTTCCAAATTTGTATTAGTTTGAACTTAATGTGATGGGCAACGATCTTTGGACATTTTTAACAAGCGAGGTCCATACTACCCGAGAGAATGGTACTTCGGGTTATTTTCTTAGTCAATGTGTCTCCAGTTTTCTTGACCGACATTCTCAGAAATTTCCGAAACTCTATTTCCTAGGAAAGTGTTCCAATGACAAGGGGGCTTTTTTAACGTTGCTAAAACAATGCTTGAGTCATTCCAAAATTGTGTAGAAAAGCTGGATATTTGCATGTTATCCGTTATTGAAACTGCCAGTTTCGAGAGAAGAACTGCTCCACATAATTCTAGTCGTGGTATCGATAGTTTTTTACTCGGAGCTACAGTATTTAGCAGCCCATATGCGCTTCCCAAAGCGTCACAGAAGCCATGAATTGCCACAGAACTTGTGAAGGTGAAATATATTGATCTTGGAACCTTGAGAGATTCGATATTTTGGCTGTTTTTTACGACGGTTTTCCAATTCATTTGTGTTATTGGCTTCAATGTGTCGTCCCAATCAATATTGTCCAGCCAGATTTGCTGCATTCTCAGTTTTGCTACGACCACTACAAGTGCTATCCATCCGCATGGGTCAAATAACTTGGCTATGGTTGATAGCACTTCTCTTTTCGTGTACCTATTTTGTTTTTCCATTATTGGAGATGTAAAAGAGAAGAAATCTCCAGAGATATTGCATCGTACACCCAACGTCTTCCGAAATATCTAGCATGTTCAATGGCAATAAATCTTCTTCCGGAATATCCTTAATTCACTTGAGATCGTTGGAGGTCCATTTCATAAATGTAAATCCAGCTGAGTCTAGAGCTGCGACTAAATCCTTTTTAGATTTTATCGCTTCTGCAAGTGTATGTCCACCAGCCAGTACATCAGAAACGTATAAATTATTTAGAATTATGTCGGCTGCTCTTGGATACAGGTCTTTAACATCCTGTTCTAATTTGATGAGGGTTCTTAGTGCCAAAAAAAGGTGCACAATTCATTCCAAATGTCACAGTCAACAACTCATAATCTTCCTTAAGGTGTGTACTAATTAAGCGCACGCAGCAAACATTCCCCCACTCCGTGACCAAGTGTACTCTCTTCTCTAATTGTCGAGTGGCAAGTTTTTTATGGGGCCGGAAAACACCATGTCCAATTTGGTTTGGTATCCATGTATTTCTCTCAGCGACTTGTTGTTGTTTGCCAAGGTAAGCTGCCATATCTGTAACGAAAGAAATGTGAGTACCGTGTTTTTTGGTGAATATGTAACTGGGCAGTCGGAGAAAAGTTTGACCACTTTTGCAATGGGTCTACTAATTATGCCGCCGGATGTTCGTACGTCCACAACCCTAACATTTTGATCACAACCTGGGTATGTTTTATCAATTCGACCCATCTTCCATTCCTGAGGAGCTAATCTGTAATTTCTTATCACGACTAAATCCCCTTCTTTAATATTATATTTTTCATACTCCCATTTGGTTCTTCCCTAAAGTTCATATAGATACTCCATTTTCCATCGATTACAAAAATACTGAGAAATAACCTTGAGTCTTTTCCAACGACTAACTAAACTGAGATCATTATCGGACATGTCGGCCTCGGCTGGAGATGGAATAGACGTGTCTTTAGTGAGGTAACAGGCCCTTCCCGAATAGATCTTAATATTAAAGGGTCCCGCAAAGTCAACTCCTGTATTTGTAAATGGTCTCGTGAGGTATGCTTACAATGCAGTTCTGAATGGTCTTTTTGACCAGCGACTTGAGTCTAAATATACAGAATTCTGATCTTATCACTCTGTTGAACTATTCAATAAGGTTTTTTTATTAAGGCTGAAAATTATATTTTATTTTGACAAACAATGAAAAATGTAAGTTGATTAAAAATTAATTACAAAATAGTTTAGAGTGCCACATATACTCCCCCAGAGATGGTGTTTATAACATCTCTAACGAAACATTACTCGTCTTCGCATATTGGTTATTTGATTTCTTCTTTGGCGTTGACTGGTTTCGGGTTTGAAAATGTGGATTGAACTTGTATCTTCCGTTAAATCTGGATTGAAGAAATATGCAGACTTAAGTCTGTCAATTGATATAACTTTCTCTCGTCCGTTTATATTTAGTTTTTTCGTCAGAGATACGGTGGAGTTGAAATTGGGGTTCCATTTGCGCAAAGATTCGTATTCATTTAAGTAGAAAATTCTTTGAGTTGGTAATATGCTTGAGCGATTCCATCTTGAATTTCTGCGGCCGGAAGATCCAAAGATGATGTTCTAAGATGTTGTCTACTTTGTCCCGCGTTCTTCCAAAACCGTAAAGCATATGCATATGAGCGAAAAACTTTGGCCAAAGATGAGGTATTTTTCCTGGAAAGGCGTGCGGTTCTAACAGCTTTCGCTTCCAAACTTGTATCAGTTTGAACTTAATGTGATGGGCATCGATCTTTGGACATTTTTAAAACGTGAGGTCCATACTAGCCGAGAGAATGGTACTTCGGGGTATTTTCTGAGTCAACGTGTCTCCAGTTTTCTTGACCGACATTCTCAGAAATTTCCGAAACTCTATTTCCTAGGAAAGTGCTCCAATGACAAGGGGACTTTTTTAACCATGCTAAAACAATGGTTGAGTCATTCCAAAATTGTGTAGAATAGCTAGATATTTGAATATTATCCATTATTGAAACTGCCAGTTTCCAGAGAAGAACTGCTCCACATAATTCTAGTCGTGGTATCGATAGTTTTTTACTCGGAGCTACCCGAGTCTGTATCGTCACAGAAGCCATGAATTGCCACAGAACTTGTGAAAGTGAAATTTATTCATCTTCGATATTTTGGCTGTTTTTTACAAAGTTTTTCTAATTCATTTGTGTCATTGGCTTCAATGTGTCGTCCCAATCAATATTGTCCAGCCAGATTTGCTGCATTATTAGTTTTGCTACGACCACTACTAGTGCTAACCATCCGCATGGGTCAAATAACTTGGCTATGGTTGATAGCACTTCTCTATTCGTGTATCTATTTTGTTTTTCCATTATTGGAGGTGTAAAAGAAAAGAAATCTTCAGAGATATTCCATCGTACACCCAACGTTTTCGTAGAAGCATCTTCCGAAATATTTAAGCCAGTTCAATGGCAATAAATCTTCTTCCGGAATATTCTTCATCCACTTGTGATCCTTTGAGGTCCATTTCATAATTGTAAATCCAGCTGAGTCTAGAGCTGCGACTAATTCCTTTTTAGATTTTATCGCTTCTGCAAATGTATGTCCACCAGCCAGTGGACATGTTCCCAGGAATGGATCCTCCAACAAACCATCGAAACTTGGTTTTATGTGTTAAACTTGTTCCAAAAGTTTTCATTGGAGTCCAATTTGAGAATAATAATGGTCCCATGTCCATTGCATTAAGTAGATCGATTGGTCGACTGACGTAAAACTTCGGATCAGCCAGTTCTAATGATGGAACATCTATAAGTTATGTTTTGTCTAAGTTTTGTGGTGGCAAATTCGAAGGTGGTGCCTTTAAAACTGGAACCCAAATTCTTGTTTAAAGCTTGGGTCAAAATTTGATTCCATTGTAAAAAGGCAGGATTTTGTTGAAGTCTCCGAAACAAATTAATTAGACCAGTAACGTGCACTAAATTTTTTCTTGTTGGCAATTTCAAAAGGTTTTTCAATTTTTCCGAGATAAATGTTGACTGTGATCCTGAGTCTATCAGCGGTCATATTCCTTGAAGTATTTGTTTGAAAGGTACAGAAATCTAGGCTTCTTGTGTGGTTTCGGCTGTGCGAATTTTTAATGTCGAAGGTTTTATATTTCCAACAGATTCCATGGTTTTGAATTTATTTGTCAGAAAAATATCAAACTGTTCCCATTTTGGCAGTACCTTGCAATTGCTTAGTGAATTCTCGAATTCCTCCAAAAATTCCTTGGTAATTTGTAGTTTTTGGATTGAATGACTTAAGTCTGTTGAAACTCCAGGCAGGTTAAAAAGGGTCTTTATTTCGTCATATACTCGCATCCTTTTATTCTCATATTTATCTGTGAGTTTTTTCCATGCCAGCTCAAATCCGTCATTGGTCAGCGGTACGTGACTAACTATTTCCCTTGTAAAAAAAATGAAAGATCGTGAAAATGTATGCTGGGTTCTGAATGAAAGTTCAAATAGAGGGCCTTCCTTTTTTTCCTAAGTATCACAGTAAATTACTAAAATCGTTTGTTATCCCTTTGCATGAGGATTTCAACATGAATATGGCATCAATGTTCTTTAATCAATAGTTGCTTTGTTGAATCGAGTCTAAATATTTGTCTGAGTCAACAAGTATTTTTAAAAATGCCTTGAGTTTTCCCAAAAACCGTAAAGATTTTTAACAACTTTAATATTTAATAACATCTCTACAAAACTGGTGTCTTAGACACGACGTTAGGACTCGGCGATAGACTGTAGGTCCCCTCTCATTGAGCTAATATGATATGAGAGAAGTCTCCCTTGTCCCTTATGGGATGTTTGTGGAACAATTATACATAATTATAACATTTTGGATCAAACAATAAAAAGAAAATCCCGTAAAAATTCCAGAATGTGAAGAAAAATTTTTTCTAAAAGTTGAAGTTTCACCACAAAGTGGTTATGCGAAAATTATACCAGCAAAATGTTTCTGCAATAACTCGCTGAAAATATTTTAGGTCACAGAAATTTTGCTAAAAAGTTGTTAAAATTTCACTAAATAATAAAAAAAATATATTGATCTTATAATTAAAGGCTCCTGTAGTGGAATTCTGTAACTTATTTTTCGAGTTACCGACTGAAAACGCCAATTGTGGGTGTTCTCACTAGAATGAAGGGCGGTTGGATTCTTGCCGTGAGCCTCGAAAATATTTCAGTAGTGGAAATATTTTCCTCAAGATTCATCCACCAAGGAATAATGGAAAGAGAAAAAGGAAAGAAAATGCAGTGTTTAGAATTTTGGAAAAAGAACAATAATGGTTATTTATTGACTTCTTTGAACAGGAACGACCGCTTACCAAGGACAACAGTACTGGTTGATGCTTAGTTAACAAGTGTTTATTGAAAAGAAATTACAATGTAAGTTTAGCAAGAAGGTTCAGAGAAAGAGCAAATGAGAGCATACAGGTACAATTCTGAGCAGAACTAGGAATGCCGAATGCGAATATTTCGGAACCAAGAAAAATATAAATAGGGTTGCCAATTGGGGAAATCCGGCGTAAACATCCCGGGCCCCTTGCAGTATCACTGCAATAAAACATGACTCGACTGTACCGTGTACTCTCTCATTGCGTAATATAAAATTTAAAATAGAACAGTAAATTATGAAATGAATTAAAAGTTTGAACTTAAAACTAATGCAATTATAGTTAAAGTATACTGCTACGTTGTTTCCGTGGTGGGATGTCCCATTGCGGAGTAGATTAGCGGCTCTCGTTCGGAATATTGAATGCGTAGATATCTGGAAAGGCAGTTTGTGCTTTGTAGGGAGGAAACTACAGTAGTGCTTACAAATAATCGGATGAACAGAAGTGAATTTGAAACATGATCTTGAATTCGTACTTCGGAAAGAGTGCAACAGCATAGGAAATCCTTGTTGAAGACTTGAATTTGTACTTTTTAAGCAGTACAACAATACGGAAAGTGCTTTTTTGAAATATAATGTCGAATTTGTGCCACTGGATGAGTACAAAAGTATAAAAAAGGAAACTGGGAATATAATTTTGGAATTGTACTCCGGAAATAGTTCAAAAATATGGAAAATATCTCTTGGAAAGGAAATGTTTTAGTTGTACTTCGGATATAGTACACTAAAGAGGAAGAATGGAAATTGCATTCGGTTGGAATTAATGCATGGATGATTTTCGGAACGGACAGTGTTTCCACTGGAGCAACACTTACTTTGGAGGAACCCAGGTGAGCGTATGCGGACGTACATGTGGCTATTCGCAGGTGGAACGGAATAAAGGATGAGATTCTTGGAACTGGGAAGAATCCGAAAGACTGTACATCAGTGTATGAGGAATAGCTGTTATGGCTACGACTTTTGACCCAGTCTGGAGAAAAATTATGTACTCGCCAAGCTGAGGGAAAAATGAAACTTGTAAGTGGTTCGAATTGGATTACAACTTCATCCGAATGTGTACTACAAAGTACATCACGCAGAATCTTACTTGTGGTTGTGAATGGAATATCAGCTGGTTGAAGGAAAACTGGAATAGTACAGTACGGTTTACAAACGACAAATAATGTACCGGTTTGTAAATGGAATTCATGAATTGCATCACCTGGGTGGTTGCTATAATGAATTATCTGGGATGGAGTATGATTGTGAATGAATAATTTGTCTCGGATGAACCTCAATTTTGGAGGATGGCTTTGAAATCTCGAATCCCGCAATAGACTCAAATTTGGAGTCTGATTGCCAGAAAGAACCAAATTCAACTTGGGAATCAATCGGAAAATATATTTGCTGGAAAATTCGCAGTAGTGGCGTCTGTCAGCACTGAGTTTCTTTTATTCGAATTGGAAGATCGGATCGGAAATATCTCTCGTAGTCGAATAAATACTGAAATTAGGTTATCATATTCTGAATAGTGCAGGATATGAATCTTATCTTTGAAATAGATAAGTATTGGAAAATATTTAGAATACCTCTGGATTGGAATTTCATTGTTTGGATCAATGAATTGGAAAATAGATTTATTATACTCCATCATGCCAGACAAATTCATGTTCTGGAACGGAATAATGGATACACAGAGAGACCTCTCGGAAGACGAGGACCTCTCTGGATTTGAACAATGAGGTACAGGATCTGGATGAGTAACACTGGAGGAAAACTCATTCTGGAATGGAAGAATGGATACACTAGAAGACCTCTCGGAAGTGGAGGACTCTTCTGGATCGGAATCACGTAGTACAGGAACTGAATAAGTAACACCGGAAGAAGACTTATTCTGGAATGGATAAATGGATGAACCAGGATACCTCTCGGAAATGGAGGGCTGCTCTGGGTTGGAAGCATGAAGTGGAAGAACTGGATGAGTAACACTGGAAGGAAACTCATCATATATTGGAAAAATGGATGTATCAGGAGGCCTCTCGAAAATGGAGGGCTCCTTTGGATAGGAAGAAATAGATGCACGAACACGAAAAGTAACACCACAAGGAAAATTATTCACCAAATCAGCACCTAACAGACCACATTTGGAATTTGGAGAACAAGGTTGAATGCCTTCAGTGGAACAAGTGGACTGTATGGAAGAGTCGGAACATTGGGTGGAGTCGACATTCAAACCTGATTTGGAAATTGTGGTAGGTGATTGAGTCGGTGGAGAGGTGTAACCAGAATCATCATGGAGCAGTGTATGATGTCGCTTTTGCAATGGACACATGTACTCTTGGAGGGACAATTGCTCACACGATGCGTCTTGGAGAAACAGTTACAGCAAAGACCAATTTCTTTTATCGTTGCCGAACGTTGTCGTGGATCTAATGAAATGAATTTAGGACACTTTCGGATTGTGTGGGAATATGACGAACATAGTCGACATTTTGGAGTAGAACTTGTGGAAACAGTTGAAGTGCATGGAGCCGTTTCATCTGGAATGCTACATAGGGCAGATGAGATATTTGGAATAGGAAAATGATCCATGACTCCTTTCAATTCCGCCAAGCATGTGGAATAAGTTCTGGACGCCTTTTCGAATTTATCGTGCAGGGTATTTGTAGTTATATTTTCTACAACACATTTATCGTATGCTCGCTTATGTGAATCTTAACCAGCGGAGCAGAAGTTAGTGGAACAATGCCACGACTGACACAGGAATTCAACTGTAGTAGTCGACTAATGGAGCTCACGAACTTAGGATAGGCCATTTTGCGATTGTTTAGGAAAATATTAGGAGAAGGAAAATATTAGGAAAAGGATTGAAAACTCCGAAAATTGTATCGTAGGACGTACATAGAGTTGGAAAAGGAACCGAGAAAAGTAATGTTCTCGTTTTCCAATGGGAACTTCGAAAAAGAAATCGAAAACAGGAAATAGTAGTAATGAGCACACTGGAAATCGTAAATCGAATCGAAAGGAAGTAAATCGTAGTAAGTTATATTCGCACCGAAACGTGTACTGAGAAAAAATAGTGTTTTCTGAACGCAATAGAAACTTCAGCAATCGAAAATATGAGTGTTCCTTCGGAAATAAGGAACTTTGTAGATTAAAAGGAGAAAGAAGCACTTCGGAAAAGATTTGCTCCGAAATAGCGTAGGAAAATATTGAAGAAAGTGTGACTTTATAAGTATTTACTTATATGGAATGCGTGTTCTAGCTGCTGTCGCATGCACCACAAGGCAGGATAATTGTAGGAGACCACAAGGGTTGGAAAAGAATCCGGAAAAGTACAGAAGACCCGAAGGAAATTTGTTCAATAATGGAACAACGGACGTTTTGAAGCTACTTTCTTTTTATAGAGCGAGTCCTAGCAAAATATGGGTGCAATATAAGTCTGCAACAGGCAACAGAAATTGCAAAGACAAAAAATTGCTTCGAAAAAAGTGGAAAAAATCACGAAAAATTTGAAAAATGAAACTTTTTCAGTTACTTTTGTATTTATATAGCGCGGAAAAATGGAGCACTACTGATCAGTAACAGTGAGAATGAATGGAAATCCCGAAAATATTGAAAAATAAGAATTTTCAGCGATTTTAATAAAATGGATAGCGACCTCTAGCGGCGGTATGTGACGCTACGTCTCCGGAACAGTATCAAATCGACAGCTAGGAAGAGTATTCGGAAGAATTAGCAAAATTCCCAAAAAATTTGAAAATAAATAATGGAAAAAAGCCTTCTTTGGGCTATTTCGTTATTTGTGGTGCGCCACCTATCGGCGGAAAACGAAATTAACGGTGGCGACGTGTTGTGGACTTGGATATTCGCCCAAAAGAACAGAAATAATTTCGAAGATCACGAAAAAATCAGGAAGAGTTATGAAAAAATTAATGTTTTCCAGGTATTTTCGTATATAAACAGCACCCTCTAGCGGCAATATGGATAACTATATGTCGGCAAGAATGAGGTAGCTAAACACCTCACCTCTATATACACGATAATATATAAAAATATTATGTGTCACAAACAAGTTGCAGACCGACCATATAAACGGGCTTGCTGTAGGGTGCACGTATAAACGAAGAGAAGATCAACGAAGAGATCGATCACTGTTGAGTGGAACCACCAACAAGCACTGTGTTGGCTAAACGGACAAACCACTCAATAGCGATCAACAAGAAACAATATGTGTGTGTCTATATGTGGATCAGCAGTTATGTTGTTGGAGAGACTGGTCAGCAGTGGACATTTCTCTAAGAGCAACAACAACTGCAGTGGAATAGAATGATGCTGGATAATATGAACAAACACACAAACCAATAGAAATGAATAGGAATATTCTCGCGGCAAAGTGGAAAGAAGAAATGTTATGCAGACAGCACACTGTCTCGAGTGAAAAAATGAATCGATGGATGAAAAATAATGAAATAAAATTGAAATAGGAGAATTGAATTTAATAAAATTATTATTTCAAAAAATAATAATTTTCGAACCAATTAAAATGAACAAATTAATTGGGAATTGAATGAATAATTAAATAATGAAATTTAATTACAGGAAATTGAATTGAATTATATGGAGAGATTTGGAAACAGAATTCGGAACACTGTGCGCGAAATAAAAATTGAAAAATCAAATTGCCGACGGCAAAACGCACTTGAACTTTGGGCTTGAAATTATCACTTCTTGTATGCACTATTGTTTCACTTTAGGGAACTGAATATACAAAGCACAAACTTACCTTTTTATCGATGAAATATGAAGATGAAATTGAATGGAGATGAAAATAAGCATGAACTTGAAGAAATCTCAGCAACAAAAACTCGCAATCCGGTTCGATTAGGACCAAAATGAAAACGCCACTTGTGGGTGTTCTCACTAGAATGAAGGGCGGTTGGATTCTTGCCGTGAGCCTCGAAAATATTTCAGTAGTGGAAATATTTTTCTCAAGATTCATCCACCAAAGCATAATGGAAAGAGAAAAAGGAAAGAAAATGCAGTGTTTAGAAATTTGGAAAAAGAACAATAATGGTTCTTTATTGAATTCTTTGAACAGGAACTACCGCTTACCAAGGACAACAGTACTGGTTGATGCTTAGTTAACAAGTGTTTATTGAAAAGAAATTACAATGTAAGTTTAGCAAGAAGGTTCAGAGAAAGAGCAAATGAGAGCATACAGGTACAATTCTGAGCAGAACTAGGGATGCCGAATGCGAATATTTCGGAACCAAGAAAAATATAAATAGGGTTGCCAATTGGGGAAATCCGGCGTAAACACCGACAAAAATCGGTAAAATTAAAATGCTTATAATTTCGGTAATTAACAAAATTTTTCGGTAGGTTAACAACCAAAATAAAGTTGTCGCTAAGTCTTACCGATAGCAACAGTGTTGTCAACTTTTATTGATACTTTTAATTTATAATTTTGACTTTTCATTTTACCGATTTTTGTCGGTAACTCAAAAAATTAGTTACAGAATTCCACTACTGTTTTCTGTTTGTCCACCAGACTGTGTTTAGTCAAAAAACATTGTTCAAAATTGTCGAAGAGTTTATGGTTTGATGTAAGCATCAGTCTGTGCACCAGACTTTTATTTTTCAAAAAAGTTTTTCAAAGTGTCGACGAATTGTAGGTTAATGTAATCTCGGTCTGTCCACCTTGGTATTGGCCTCCAAACTTTCCAAAAATATTTTTTTAGGTTAAGTATTTTTTTAGCCGTCCACCAGACGATTTATTTTGCAATGTGTTTTGCCAACCAACGGTAAAATTTGCCTGTCCACCGGACAGAACCGTTTGTTTATGTATTGACGATTTTTTAATAATTTAGAAATGGCGCATTTGTTTTTTAAGTATGCATGTATATATGTATATATATATATATATATATATATATATATATATATATATATATATATATATATATTTATGTAAATATATTTATGTAAACTGCACGTTAACTGGGTAAATAGCAATATGGCGGACTTACTAAGTAAGTATGGCTTAAGTAAAAATTTTTCCAATATTCAGCGTATATTATGTATTATACTATGCAACACCGAAAATGCAAACAACTTCTAGTATGCATTTTTGGAAAGTACATATTGAGACTACAAAAACCCTAGTAGGGTTTTGTTCTGTCAGATCAAGTTCTTGTTTTATGGCCTCATCTAATCAGGGCTAAAACTACGACTTTATCTAAGAAACGATTAGGAATTTGGCTTTGCTGTCTTTGGCAATATTGTAGCCCCCAAACTAGTACAATTTTTCTTCTGAACAGACCACATAAGAAAAACTCAATCTACGGCATCGAAATCAATAAAATATAGAAAATTTGACATAATTGCTAAAATTCTGGTCAGTATCAGCTAAACTATTGGGAGTTAAATCAAGTAACCCTTGCAAAAATATTCCAAATAAAGTTCTCAGCAATTCTACAGAACACTCTGAAACTCTAAAATGCTTACTTCAGGTTGTTTCAGCGGTATTTTGCATCATATCTTTTACACCGTATTTCAAATATAGTTTACACCAATAGTTTATTCTCGCATTTCGGATTTCACTACATTTTTGACATATTTATTAAATCGTCGTTGACAAAAAATTTTACAGCAATGACATGTTCTGAAGAGTTGTGTATTACATTCCAGCGAATATTTTTCCAAAAGAAAATGTTAATAAAAAATTAACGGTTTTAGAGATTTTCGGAATTTTCGATACTTTATAATATTTAAGGCAATAAATGTAGTTTTTGAGTTCATTTTTTCTCCAAATATTTTATTCTTGACCTTATCTACAAATTTGCTTCAGAGGTCAGTTGAAGATTAACATAAGTTTCAGAGATACAGCCCAGAATTTCTTTAAAAAGTCAATATTTAACCATGTTTAGATGGGGCCATAAAATCCAAGCTGGATCTGACACACAACAAAATCCAACAAGGGGTTTTGTCGTTTGGGTCTGTACTTTCAAAAAATCCTAAGCTCAAATTGTTTGCACAAGATTACCTTAAAAATGTTGCACAGTGTTATCTTATGTATCAAACAAAAAAAATGGCGACGGTTCGAGCTCCCCGCTCATTTGGGTTTTGTGTCAATTTTAGGTTATGTAATGTTAGTGAAAAATGTAACCAAGTCTTAGGGCATTTTCTATGCAATAAGGGTATATTTGTTTGCTCCCAATATCTTTTTGATTGGTTGTGTTCCAAAAAACATGAAAACGGGGTACTCACTTTGCTGGTTCTTCCTTCTGTCTGTCCACTAGATGTTCGTTGTTGTTGTACTTGCCTCTTCTTGTTGATTATTGAATTTATGTTTTATTCGTTTCCCGTGCCGAACCGTTGTGTTGTTGTATTTGTGAATTTTTCCTTTTTCCTTTTTCTATTATATATTTGAGCTTGGTGATGACTGACTGACTGACTCATCATCAACGCCCAGCCAAAACGGCTAAAGCTATGAGCTTGAAATTTTACTAGTAGGTCACTGTTGGTGCAAATGTGCGAGATAAGGCCGGGTTTTAGAAAATTCGTCCTGGAACCCAAAAAAAAAAACAACAAAAACCCTTATATTTTGCTATTATATACCGTAAAAATATTATATGCCGTAAATTATCACAAATAATTTCAAATTTTGTAGTTTACTTCTAGGCGCAGGTTTTATCGTATTATTTTATCGTAAACCACTAAATTATAAAACCACATTAAAAGTTTTTCTTCCGTTTCAACAGATGTCGCAATTGTATAGATTTACGTGTCTGGAGTAATTTTGTTTTCACTTAACAAATGTCGCACAACAGATTTTCTTTTTTAAACAAAAAAATTATTACCAACGAATTTGGAAAATTTAATTTTTAATTTAAGATTAAAACAAAATTTAGTTCAATAATATTAAGTTTTTTACTGTTTAAAATATCATTAAGGCAATAAAATCAGAAATCGGCCAGAAATAACAACAACAACAATAACAACAAAAACTGTATGTACTTGATTTCTTGGCTTTGGTCTAAATGTTTGCAAATCAGTTAAAGTGCAATAAAATTGTGAATATTCCCACGATTTGTTTGCAATTAAGAATTTTTATGGCGTTCTTGGTATATAGAAATGTAGAGTCTATAACTCTTCGTCACCAAATAATTTAGGAAATCAATAATAGAACACAAACCAGAATCAAATTTTTGTTTTGTAATTGAAAACGATTTTGGAATATGTGCGTTACGTGAAAAAGTCAGAAAAGCATTATCACGAAGGGATAGGAAAAACCACGGCTCTCCCCGTAAAATATAGGGAAACGAATTTTCTACAGAGAAGATTTCAAGCCCTTTAAAGTACTTTGATGACGTTATAGTTTCTAATGAGACGAACATTATGTTGTATTATTACGAGGTGACCCAAAAAGTATGTTAAGAACATTGTTTAGAGCATTCCTTTGTCTATATGTACATTTAATTTGTCTATGGCAAAGGGTTGTATATGAAGCAATGGCTTTAGGTAAAATAAGTTTTCTGAGGTTTATTTGAAGATCTTCTACAACTTATTTAACGACAACGTCAAAATTGTGGTTTTTTGAACCTGAAAATTAAAAAAGTAAATACAATATAAAATCTACCAAGTCAAGTCATTCTAGACGTAAATCTTATTTACAAAAACTTTATGGATTCACCTGAGGAAAAAAGCTGGAAAAAGACCCTCCACTAATATGCGAAACTTAATAAAGATCAATGGAAAAAATACCAATAAAATATGACATTTTGAAATGTATTTTTTCATATCGTGTAAAGTACCCTTACCTATGCATATAACATACATTTAAAATTAGTGTTCACTGAAAAACAAATTTGTGTTTTGAATGATGGTTAATGAATGACTATAATATATTTGATTTCTTAGACGATACGAAATCAAATTCGTTCGAATTACTACCAAACGTCTTTCGGTGTAGAAAATTTTTGTTCGACTAAAAACAAAAAACAAACAAAAATAACTCATATATAAACAAAACGTAACTCAGGTAGCAATTTGAGCACATTTGTATTCGTATCGTTTTAACGAAACTGTTCAAAAATCTCAGGTGACAATAGCAATATTAAGCATCACAAGTAGTGCAATTGCAAAACGATTGAAGACCAGACTATAAACCGGATTATGGCGGTCTTAAACTCGAGTTGTTTCCGTGCTGTAGAGAGTTTGGGAATTCCCGACTTTTTTCATTCCCGGGAAATCGGGAATACAAATTTCTCATTCCCGGGTACCCGGGAATTCCCGGGACTATGAGAAATCTAGTTTGTGGGGCATAGACGTGACAGAGAGCAAACATAAAGGAAATAAATACTCCTTATATGTATAGTTGTATCATTAGTTATCTCTTTGGAACAATATGGAACAATTTTAAGACGAAACGCCAAAATCTTGAAAGTACCAATACATCCTATATGGCAGCTGTTCAAGCCAACCAATTCTTCCTGACTAATTTGCGGAGATTATAGCATTGTTCCTTTACTCTTTTAATAAAAAAAGTAGCAAAAGAGAGAAGTTCTCTCTTCTATCAGAGAACTGTGAAAATTGCTCTCACATAACAAGTTTTGCACAAAAGTAAAGAAACGGAAAAATAGTAGATCTGGCAGCTATGTCAAAAAACAAACATGGCTGCTTAAAAAAAATAACAAACAAAATAAATTTCACAGTTTTTTATTTCACTGGTTTAAATTTTTTATTTTATTTCATTTTATTTTGTTTTGACAAAGCGCGTAGTTTACTTTTTTCCTTTTGCCTTAATTGTCAAATAAATGTCAAATCAGCAGTCTGACAGATTTTCCACTTTTTACACAACGAAATTTGTCGAGAAGAAAGTAGTAAAAGAGAAAGCCATTTTGTCTCTCTCTCAGTTTTAATACTTTTTGGGGTTAAGGAACGCTTTCCTAGTTAAAAATGGTAAAACATGAAGAAACTTTAACGTAAAAGAACAAAGCTTATATAAATTGTTGTTTCCCACGATCATCGTCGCAAAGGCTTTCTTCTTATCAAAGAGTGCTGTGCTACTCCATTTTTTAGGTCAATGATATGGGAAGTCCTTTTCATGGCTCGAAGGGCGTGTCGATCATAGAATAAATCCGTTGATAACAGATTTTTACAAGGTTGACCTTTTGTGTACAAAGCTTTACAATTGCACCACGGTGGCACCAAAGATATAGAGGCGTATTTATATGAACATACATACTATAGTTATTACTGACTTTCATTCCTA
This sequence comes from Musca autumnalis, assembly GCF_047663935.1. NCBI lineage: Eukaryota > Metazoa > Arthropoda > Insecta > Diptera > Muscidae > Musca > Musca autumnalis. Next base: position 1,438,477 of record NW_027412310.1, read on the forward strand.
ATGTACACGATTTGCCACTTGCACATTATACAGTTTTTAATATTACATACAATAATTTTGAAGAAAACAACAATTCGGATCGATCACAGAGTTTATATCTTAGCAAATTAATATACTTCAAGAATGCCATTAATAAAAATGTGGACTAGAACAACAAGGAAATGGCTCCAAAAAGTTCAGAATTATTGAGGTTATACAGACTTCGAATTCCAGAAAAAACAATAATTATTGAGAGGACCAAAATGTATGTACTTTACACGAATTATCGCGATTTTTACTATGGACCCTAAGTTTGTTACAAATGATCGGGAATTACGAATTATCGGGACATGAATAATCGCTATCCACTATATTTTCAATATTAAATAATTATAAGAGAAATAATATAAGACTTATATACGAAAAATACAAATACCCGTATTCCCGGGAATTTCAAAAAAATTTCCCGGGAAATGGTTTCACGACGAATAACTCATTTCGCTAGATCTATAATATCACCTTATCAACATGGTTTCTTTAAGGGTAGGTCTACCTTGACAAATTTATTGGGAATTACATGTCACGTTCACAATGGATTCGTAAATAAATGTCAAACTGATGTTATATACACAGATTTCAGTAAGGCCTTTGACACCGTTGTACACGAATTGTTAATATATAAGCTTGATTCTATGGGGTTCCCATCAATACTCTTGTCTTGGATACGTTCTTATCTACAGGACCGTACCCAAAGGGTTTCTTTTAATGATATTCTGTCAAAAAGTATAACTGTGCATTCTGGTGTTACTCAGGGTAGCCATTTAGGTCCATTACTTTTTGTACTCTACTTAAATGACCTTCCATCTGTTATTCGTTGCTCTAAAGTATTTATGTTTGCTGACGATGTTAAACTGTTTAGCAATCATGATTCTTATAATCAATCAATTAATCTACAACATGATTTGTATTCTCTTTCCAACTGGTGTAGTGTCAACGGTATGTCATTAAACTTAAAAAAATGTAAAAAAATTGTCATTTTATAGATCTCGTCCTGATCCTTGCGATTACTTCATAGGTTCGCACAAATTGGATAATGTAGACTCGTTTGTGGATCTTGGAGTTATTTTAGACAGTAAATTGCGTTTCAATTTACATATAGAATCTTGTGTTAATAAAGCCAAGTCATTACTTGGCTTTATGAAACGCTGGTCTAAGGAATTTGACGATCCATACGTGACCAAACGCTTATTCATTAGCCTTGTCCGACCAACATTGGAATACGGTTGTGTACTTTGGAGTCCTTTTTTACAAATGTTATTCTGATAAGATAGAATCAGTACAAGTTCAATTTCTTTTATTTGCTCTTAGAGGCTTAGGGTGGAGCACAAGTGAATCTCTTCCACCATATGAAAACCGTCTAAAGTTAATTGACCTTCCAACGTTGGAAAAAGACGTTTAATGCTCAGATCTATATTCATTATTAAACTTTTGCGTGGACAAATTGAATCACAGTTTTTAATTGGCGAAATAAATTTTAATGTACCTTCACGTAATACTCGTAACTACATACCACTTAAATTAACGTTAGCGAAATCTAATTATGAAATAAGTAATCCACTCCAATCTTTATGTGATGAATATAACAAGTTATATAATAGGATGTCTTTATGGGAACCACTGCATGTCATAAAAAACTTTATCTTACGTTCTTAGTATTGTTGTAGCAGTTGCCAGGCAATATGTTAGATTAGACCTATTTTATTTTTTGATGTGTTTGTCTTTAAAATGTAACTTTCTAACCGGCTGATGTTTTCCTGTAGCTGGTTTTCCCTAGTCTACTAATCCCCCATATTCCGGAATATGAGGTGTACGCGCTCCCTACGTTAAGGGGAGGTGGCCCTCTCGGTCGGCAAGGGCGGGAAAGAGAGGCGTTGGGAACGACCAAAAAAAAATCCCGTTCGAAAAAAAATCGAGAATTCCCGGGAAATCCCGGGTCGGGAATTCCCGACCAGAAACTCTAGTGCTGTATGAAGGGTTTGATTTTTATTTGTTTTCAAGATGACCCACGGTGATATATAAAGCTGGGGAAGTTGGTGTTTTAATAAAAAATGTGATTTTTTCTTTGTCCGTGTACTCGATAATTTTTAATAATTAGTACAAATGTTACGAATTTTGATAGTTTCGAAACATTTGTAGTTTCATATGAAGGACAAAGGTTACTAATTTTTACAGTAAAACACAAAAATTCCACTTATATTAGCTGGTAGTGCGAGGCTAAATATTTACCACATAGACACGCGGTTTCCTCTAAAGTTAATGTAGCGGTAGCGTCCATTTTTGCGTTATAGACTCATTCAATCAATTTTGCTGCAAATTAAGTATAGTACACATTGACAAGCAAAACTGACAGTCATCGAGGTCTATTTCGTGAATATCAAAGCCTAACTGAAAAATTTCTTTTGTAATATCTAAATAATACCGTATATATTGTATTTAAAAGGTTTTTCGCTAAATAAAAGTTGTTATTTGCAGGAAAAATTTCCTACAAGTACGCTGGCTGTCATTTTTGATTGATAGTGTGTACTCCCCTGTAAGCGCGGTACACACGATCAGTTTTGACTGTCAGTTTTGCTCAAGTAATCGGTTGCTTGCCAGTGTGGCTGTTGATTTTTGTCAGTCATCATAAAATATTTTGTGGTTGCTGGATAGTTTGACATTTATCGATATTTCCGAAAAATCGACAGTCAAAACTGATCGTGTGTACCCCGCTTTAGAATATAGGGTTTTCGGAATATGTACAAATATTCTCAATACACGTTGGTATAGCCCTCTTTAACCATACCGGCCGTTAGGATACATTTTCCTACGTATTTTGTTGTAATTTGACATTTGTTGTTCTTTGTATATAGAAATCCTCCGTGCGAAATATTAGCAACATAGGTATAGGTTTTGAAGTATTTTAAAGTTTAAAGACAAAACTTTCAATCGAATTTGGCCCATCATCATACCATCAATTTTATACAGAATGTCTTACATTAAGTTCAGGTTGTTACTGCATTTCTATTTTTACCGTTTCATTTGCGAGAGGATTCTTAGTATCACAGAAATCATCATTTGTAATGATTAAATTTCAACATTAAATTTCCACTTTTTTTACATTTCTGATCTTAAGAGTAAAATATATTTGTTTTGTAAAATATTAAGAATGATAGATTTATAGATAGATTTGTGCATATCGTTTGTTCCTTACAAAAAATTATGAAACAAAAGTACTACTTTTAAATGCGTTTTTAAGGCGTTGCGAGGGGTAAATTGTGTTGGGTACTTATCTAACGAATTCAATAAAATTCAATAAAAAACGGAAATGTAAAAAAGGTTTTACTTTGCGTACTAAATTTGGTACCTTTGGTTTTGTGTGAACAGATAGATTTCTAAACTGATATTTAGTATTGGTTGAGATAAAGTGGTGATTTTTAAATATAGTTCTCTAAGTTTACAAATGGGGATCACTGGGGTTGTTTGAACAGACAGAACTAGAAGCAAGCTCAATTTTTACAAACGGGTAGAGTTTTTGATAATTAGTATTTTCGCGGTACGAATATTACTAAATGCTAATTAACATTGAAGTGCTGGTATTAACTAACAAAGAAATCATTTTTTTGCCTTCAAAAAATACAATACCATAAGATGCGAAGGGAAGGAGGTAGGGAGAGACATATTTGCTTTACGATTGTATACATTAATTTTTGGAGATAAGTCGATTTACGTCAAACTATATCGCGAACGATTCGATTTATGTAGTTCTTATTGAAAACTAAATACTTGATTTTTAGAAAAAGATAATTAGTAAAACTCTTAACTGTCGTAAGTAGCATTACTGGCTTTTATTTTGATAAAAAAAGCTGTAATTGGGAAATGGGGACAATATATTCTGAATTTTGGTCAATTTATTTATTGTCCTGCTTTATACCATGGGGATTTTCCGCTAACGAAGTAGCGGGCATATGCTAGTAATAATAATAAAGCTTTCCCACAGAAATTTTTTGGTACAGATCCACGCCTTCATATAGGCCCCATAGAACGGTACCTCCCGATTTTCCTTTTTTTGGTTGTGGCCGCAACAACAAACAGAAATGGCTGAGATTTGGTATTTACTCTACGTTGGAAATAACCCCCTTTCCGACTGAATTTCGACGGTATAGGTCCACGTTTCGATATATCCCCTATAGAACCGTACCTCCCGATTTTCATAATTGTGAAGGATGTGACAGAAATGACTGAAATTTGTTATTTAGTCTTTCATGGGGTTATAAAATGTTCCAGATAAGAATTAGGTCCACGTCTTCCTATATCCCCCATAGAAGCGTACTCGTGATTTACGGTATTTTTTAGGTTTTAACAACATTATCCTACTGAAATATCGTAAATTTGGTATTTAGTCTTCTTTGAGTCTAAAAACTTTACGGCAGAAATTTTTCGGTATAGTTCGACGTTTTGATATAGCTCCCATAGAACGGTACCTCCAGAATTCCCGTATTTTGAAGGTTAGCGATATTGTTTTACCGAAATTGCTGAAATTTGGTATTAAGTCTTTTTCATAAACGAAAAGAAACTAATTGCTCCATTTTACTTTAATACCACTTCTGGTGGAGGGCATAACAAGTTCGGCCCGGCCGAACTTAAAGCCGTTCTTACTTGTTTCTTTTTATGTATCGTTCATTATGTACACTGTTAATTGTTTTTTGTAGCTTGCCTTTTATTTTGTTCAAACGATCTTGTACATTTTGTCATTTATACTCACGCTGATTTTGTAAAATTTTTGTTTTTTAATTATTAAAAATAAAACTCTACACTTTTCTGGCTCGACTGGTCCACAAAATGTTTATACAAACGTTCTTTTATCACTAAATAATAAGCCAGTTTTAATTTTTTAACTCAATTTTAGGCACTTTTTCAGTTAAGATTTTAGAGTTTTTCAATAGCAAATTCACAATGTTATATTTAGGCAGATTTTTAGGTTTCTAAATTAGCAGCTTTAGTAGGTAAATTCACAATATTTTAATGTAGCAAATTCATCGGCTTTTAATTAGGCAAATATATAGTACTTTTATAAAATTTTAGCTAGGTAATTTTGTAACATTTAATTAGGTATTTTGTAATTTTTGTAGGTTTAACTGGGTAGTTTCAAATATTTTAATTAGCAAAACTTTAGTTTTTATCAGAACAATTTTAGTTTTTAATCTATGGTAATTTCTTTAGTTTATATAGGAAAATTTACAATTTGTGTTCTTATACCCTCCACCATAATATAGAGGATATAATTAAATTTGTCATTCCGTTTGTAACACATAGAAGTATTCATCAGAGACCCTATCTATATATATAAATGAGCTTGGTGATAAGTGATTGACTGACTGACTGACTCATCATCAACGCCCAGCCAAAACGGCTAAAGCTAGGAGCTTGAAATTTTACCAGTGGGTCACTGTTGATGCAAATGTGCGAGATAAGGCCGGGTTTTAGAAAATTCGTCCTGGAACCACAAAAAATAACAACAACAAAAATCCTTATTTTTCATTATTATTACGTACTTATGCACTTAGTTGGCCCTCTGCAAGACATGTGTCAAATTAACAATGCTATAACTTCATGATACCGTAAACGATCACACATAATTTCAAATTTTGTAGTTTACTTCTAGGCGCACTTATTTTACCGTAAACCACTAAATAATAGAAAGACAAGACATTTGTTATCTTCCATTGCAACAGATGTCGTGAATAACTAAATGTTTGCAAATCAATGAAAGTGCAATAAAATTGTGCATACTACCACTATTTATTTGCAATTAAGAATTTTATCGTATATGGAGATGTACAGTCATAACTATTCAATTTCAAAATCTGTAATTTGAAGAAATCGATAACTAATTAATGAAATCAATAATAGGCCCCAGGAATATAGGAATTTGGTATGGAAATCAAGGTTGGGAAGTGGTGCTTCTAAAAGGAAATGGTTTGGAAAATTACCAATCATGTGTACGAAAAGTATTAAATGGTACTAAATTTAGTACAATTTAGATTTGGGTGAACGTAAAGAGCTGGAAACCTGAAATTTGGAATTAAGGTTACTGTTGTAGTGTAGGATTGTGATATGAGGGTAGTTTTGGAAATTCGTGCTTCTGTGTATGAAAAGTACTAAATGGTACTAAATTTGATAGAATGGGGATTTGGGTGAACGGATAATAGCTGGAATCTCGATATTTGGAATTGAGATTACAGGTGGGGTGTAGGATTGAGGTAGTTTTGAAAATTCGTACTTATGGGTACGAAAAGTACTAAATGGTACTAAATTTAGTACAATTTGGATTTGAATGAACGGATAGAGCTGGAAACCTGAAATTTGGAATTAATATTACTGTTGAAGTGTAGGATTGAGATATGAGGGTAGTTTTGGAAATTAGTACTTATGTGTACGAAAAGTACTAAATAGTACTAAATTTGGTACAATAGGGATTTGGGTGAACGGATAGAGCTGGAATCCTGATATTTGGAATTGAGATTACTGTTGGAGTGTAGGATTGAAGAACTTTTGGAAATTCGTACTTATGTGTATGAAAAGTACTAAATGGTACTAAATTTGATACAATGGGGATTTGGGTGAACGGATAAAAGCTGGAATCTCGAAATTTGGAATTGAGATTACTGGTGGGGTGTAGGATTGAGGTAGTTTTGAAAATTCGTACTTATGGGTACGAAAAGTACTAAATGGTACTAAATTTAGTGCAATTTGGATTTGGGTGAACGTATGTATGTAGCTGGAAACCTGAAATTTGGAATTAAGATTACTGTGAAGTGTAGGACTGAGATATGAGGGTGGTTTTGGAAATTCGTACTTATGTGTTCGAAAAGTACTAAATTTGGTACAATAGGGATTCGAGTGAACGGACAGAGCTGGAATCCTGAAATTTGAAATTGAGATTATTGTTGGAGCATAGGATTGGGGAAATTTTGGAAATTCGTATTTATGTGTACGAATAGTACTAAATGGTACTAAATTTAGTACAATTTAGATTTGGGTGAAAGGAAAGAGCTGGAAACCTGAAATTTGGAATTAATATTACTGTTGAAGTGTAGGATTGAGATATGAGGGTGGTTTTGGAAATTAGTACTTATGTGTACGGAAAGTACTAAATGGAACTAAATTTTGTATAATGGGTATTTGGGTGAACGGATAGCTCTGGAATCTCGAAATTTGGAACTGAGATTACTGGTGGAGTTTAGTATTGTGGAAGTTTTGGAAATTCGTACATAGGGTACGAAAAATACTAAATAGCACTAAATTTGGTACAGTTTCGATTTGGGTGAACGGATAGAGTTTGATTCCTCAAATTTGGACTGAGGATCACTGATGAAGAGTAAGAAATATGCACCAAACGGTTTTTGGAAACTTGAGTGTACGAAAAGTACTAAATGGTACTAAATTTAGTACAATTTGGATTTGGGTGAACGTATAGAGCTGGATTCCTGAAATTTGGAATTGATATTACTGTTGGAGTGTAGGACTGGGGAAGTTTTGGAAATTCTTACCTATGTTAATGAGAAGTACTAAATTTGGGACAATGGGGATTTGGGTGAACGGATATAGTTGGAATCTCGAAATTTGGAATTGAGATTACTGGTGGGGTGTAGAATTGAGGTAGTTTTGAAAATTCGTACTTATGGGTACGAAAAGTACTAAATGATACTAAATTTAGTGCAATTTGGATTTGGGTGAACGTATGTATGTAGCTGGAAACCTGAAATTTGGAATTAAGATTACTGTGAAGTGTAGGACTGAGATATGAGGGTGGTTTTGGAAAGTCGTACTTATGTGTTCGAAAAGTACTAAATTTGGTACAATAGGGATTCGAGTGAACGGACAGAGCTGGAATCCTGAAATTTGAAATTGAGATTATTGTTGGAGCATAGGATTGGGGAAATTTTGGAAATTCGTATTTATGTGTACGAATAGTACTAAATGGTACTAAATTTATTACAATTTGGATTTGGGTGAACGGATAGAACTGGAATCCTGAATTTTAAGTATTTTAATTTTATTTATTTTAATTTAAAGTATGAATTTTAGTAAACGGAAAGAGTTAGAATTTGAAACCCGTTCGCGGTAGGCTATAGAGTAGAATTTGGATTTGGGTGACGGATAGTGTTTGAGTCCTGAAATTTGAAATATTGGAGTGTAGGACTGAGGTAGTAAGGGTACGAAAATTACTAAGTGGTACTACCTGTGATACAATTTGGAATCCTGGAATTCGGTCAGACTGCTGTTGGAGTATAAGATTGAGATGGAAGTAGTTTTTGAAATTCGTACTTATGGGTACGAAATGTACCAAATGGTGCAACTTGGATTTGAGTGCACGGATAGCGCTGGAATCCTGTTATTTGGAATTATGGTTACTGTTTAAGTGAATGATTAAGGTTGTTTTGGAAAATCGAATTGTACAGAATTTGGTACAATTTGTTTTTTTGTAAAGGGGTTTTTGGAAATTCGTCGTAGAAAGGTACGAAAAGTGCTAAAGTGTACTAAATATGGAATCCATTGTATTAGGCAAACGCGAAGAGCTAGAATTCTGAAATTTTGAACGAGTGGTCATTGGTGGAGAGTTAGGAAGATGTACCAAAGGGTATTTAGAAACTCGTCCTATAAGCGTACGAAAAGTACTAAAAGTTTCTAAATTTGGTACCAATTGCATATTTTTAATGGATAAAGTTAGAATCTTCAAATTTGGTATGGGAATCAAGGTTGGGGAATGGCGTTGAAATAAGGATATGGTTTTGGTTCGTTCGTTTTTATGATTACGAGCAGTAATAAATTTGGATTTGGGTGAACGGATAGAGATGGAATCCTAAAGTTTTGAATTAAGATTACTGTAGGGGTGTAGTATTGAGATAGTTTTGGAAATTCGTACCTTTGGGTACGAAAAGTACTAAATGGTACTAAATTTGGTACAATTTGGATTTGGATGAACGGAACTAAGATTACTGCCGGACAGTAGAATTGAGGTAGTTTGGAAATTCGTACTTATGGGTACGAAAACCACTAAATTTGGTACAATTTGAATTTTAGTAAACGGATAGTGTTGGAATTAAGATTACTGTAGGAGTGTAGTATTGAGGAAATTTTGAAAAGTCGTACGTATGGGTACGAGAAGTACTAAATATGGTGCAATATAGATTTGGGTGAACGTGTAGACCTGGAATCCTGAAAATTTGGGAATGAAATGGTACTAAATTTGATACAATTTGGATTCTGGTGAATTAATAGAGCTGGAATCCTGAAATTTGGAATTACGATTACAGTCGAAGAGTAGGATTCAGGTTGTTTTGAAAAAGCAAACTTATGGTACTAAATTTAATACAATTTGTATGTAGGTGAACGGATAGCGGTGGAATCCTGCAATTTGAAAGTATGATTATTGTAGCCCTGTTGCGTTGAGGAAGTTTTGAAAATTGGTACGAAAATTCTAAATTGTTCTAAATTTTGTACAATTTTAATTTGGTTTAAGGGATAGAGTTTGAATCCTGAAATTTGGAAGTAAGATTACTACTAAAGTGAAGGATTGAGGTAGTTTTGGAAAATCTTATGGATACGAAGAGTTTGACTTGATACTAAGTTTGGTACAATTTGGAATTGGACGAACGGATACAGCTGGAATCTTGAGATTTGGAAATACTGTAATTATTATGGAATTTACTGTAATTATTTTGTATTAATGTCAGTGTATGGATGAGATATATCGTCGAAATACGTACCATAAGTATACGAAAATTATTTAATGGTACTCAATTTGTTTTTGGGTGTAGGGACAGTGCTGGAATTTTTATTTTTTGGAGTTAGGGTGTGTATTGGTGTGCAACGTTGATCTCGCTGTTAATGTGTAAGGGTGAGATACGGCTGATCTTTTTGAAAATAGAACTTAAAGGGTACGTACAGTACTAAGATAAAAATAAATATTGATTAAAATTGGTATTAGTGCGACCAAATTTTCAGTGTTTGTCATTTCCATATTATATATTGTTTATTTGTTTTTTATATGCTTTCCGCATACGAAGTAGCGGGCATTTTGCTAGTAAAGTATATATGGGCAATATTATTGAAAATTTAACATCGTTGAAGCCAAGGTTTACCCCTTTATAACTCGCGAATAGTGGTTGTATATTGTACAATTTAAATGCTTTTGGATAAAATGAAATGTTTTTAGACTTGGCAAAAAATATTGGCCTTCAAAGTTGATTTGCGTGGAAGCTGTGGCTATATTTATGTTAAAAAATGGGTAAAAATGGGTTGAAGCCAACGTGACTTTTTTTGCTTTCTCTCGATTTGTGATTAAACCACATTTTTCCCGATTTTCCTGTCAAAGTGAAAGTAGAAGCCAACTAAATGAGGATCATCCCACCAATGTATAACTTTTCAAAATTTGATCTGCGTCTACGATTAAATGATTCTGACATTTTGAAGCCAGATTTTAAGAGTTTTTTTAAATTTCCTTATAATTTCGTTACGCAAACAGGTTTTTCAAAAAATCATATATAGGAATGAAGAATTCACGATTCTGGTTTATTTGACATATGTGCCGTGAATGTATCCTACACAGCTTCAGAGAAATCTGTATCCAAATACGAAAATTTTGTGCGAACAAATTTCTAAAAATCATATATTTCGGGTCTAATTTGTACAATTGGCATTCGATTTAATCGTGTATGATTGCAAATTTTGGATTTTTACGTTGCGGATTTAATAAATCATTATTAGTTAAAATCCATCTACTAAAACGCGAGATAGGAGAAATTCCAAGGTAGGAAAATCACCTAATATTGTTTTTGAAAATATCGCGCATTTTATCGCGTATTCTGTCGGCCGCTTGCACTACTATGAAAAAACTAGTGCAGCATCTTCCTTTTTGCGGAAACAGAGATTTAAAAACTTCACTGACAAGGGAACTACATTCATTTTATCCCAAAAATAGTGTGCGAAGCTACATCCACGGTTCTTGACTGATTGCCTTGAAATAGGTATATATCGATGCAGATTTTCATGGTGACACTAAAACCGGTTGCGGAACGAAATTGTATGAACTTTGCGCAAATAAGCGATGTTTTATAGGGTTTTTAATGCTAAGATGCAGCCGATGCTACATCTTAGCGTCCAAATTATATTTCGAAAAATATATACAAATTAAAAGATATGATCTTGCTGTACATGAAAATCACATGCGGATAAAACGATTTTGATAATTACGCGATTTACACATATTTTAGTAATGCATATAAGTTAAAGCGGTTTATTTGAACTCTATTTCCGTGTAAGAAGTCTAATGGTTTATTTCAACAACCCGATAACTTTCCTCAATGGGAAACCTTCTATGTGAATGTAGATAAAGCAAAATCCGCCCATTTCCTTGGGAGTTTCAAGAAAAATAAAAGAAGTACTCCTATAGAATTTTTTCCAATATTTTCAACTCTAGAATGCATGTGAAAACTATTATTCCAAACCAAAATTTGATTTTTGTTACACAAATATGTGCTTATTTTGGCTATAATAGCCTAACTACTATGCCGATGATTACAAGTTTGGTCTCATTCGATTCCCCGTAAAGTTTTTCTCTAAAACTGTTACCTTTTTGTAATTTTTGACGGGTAAATGGACCTATATTTTCAAAAAATTCGGATTACATTAAAAATTTTGTCAATTTTTTGTAAATTCCGCGAATGCTGAATAACATTTTACAAATATTATGCAATCTACTTAATGACGTCACTTCGTGAAAACTTTTTAGTGACAATTGTGCTCAATAAAATAATTATCGTTTTTATAATAATTTTTTCTTAAAAGCAGAAGTAAAACCGCGATAACATTTGTCCGCAACAACAAAAATTTGCTCGCGAGCGGATTTGTACTGGGGAATTTTTTCTTAACCTATGTACCAAAAATCGTTAATGTAGCGCGAAAATAAAAAATTCAATTTTTTGGAAATGGAATATGAAATAATTGGCAACATTTCCCATATATATTCTAAGTCGATATAACCATGTCCGTCTGTCCGTCCGCCCGTCCCTCTGTTGAAATCAAGATTCAGCTCGCAGTTTTTAAGATAGAGCTTTGTAATTTTGTGTAGAAGTTTCTTTAACTCCCAGGGTGTTTGGTATTGCAAATGGGCTATATCGGTCCACGTTTTGATGTAGCCACCACAGAACGCTACCACCCGATTTTCGGCATTTTTAAGGTTTTAGCCTCATTATCACTCCGAAATGGCTGAAATTTGGTATTGAGTCTTCGTTGGGGGTACAAAACTTTCCCCCAGAAATTTGTCGATATAGGTCCACGCCTTCATATAGCCCCCATAGAACGGTACTTCCGGATTTTCGGTATTTTTAAGGTTGTGGCCACAATAATCCACCGATATGGCTGAAATTTCGTATTTAGTCTTCGTTTCCTCTAGAAATTTGTCGGTACAGGTCCATGCCTTAATATAACCCCCATAGAACGGTACCTCCCGATTTTCGGTGTTTTGAAGGTTTTGGCATCATTATCACACCGAAATGGCTAAAATTTGGTATTTTGTCTTCTTTGGAGGTACAGAACTTTCGATATGAAATTTGTCGGTATAGGTCCACGCCTTCATATAGCCCCCATAGAAAGGAACCTCCCGATTTTCGGTATTTTGTAGGTTGAGGCCACAATAATCCATCGAAATGGCTGAAATTTTGTATTTAGTGTTCTTCGAGGGTACAAAACAGTCCATATGGAATTTGTCGGTATATTTCCACGCCTTAATATAGCCCGCATAGAACGGTACCTCCCGATTTTCGGTATTTTGAAGGTTGTGACCTCAATATTCCCCCGAAATAGCTGAAATTTGGTAAATAGTCTTCGTTGGTGATATAAAACTTTCCCCCATAAATTCGTCGGTACAGGTCCACGCCTGCAAATAGCCCACGTAGAAGGGTACCTCCCGGTTTTCGGTATTTTGAAGATAGTGGCCACAATAGCCAAACGAAATGGTGATATAAAATTTTCCCCCGAAATTTGTCGGTACAGGTCCAAGCCTGCATTTAGCCCCCGATTTTCTGTATTTTGAAGGTTCTGGCCACAACAACCCACCGAAATGGCTGAACTTCGTCGGTATAGGCCCACGCTTACATATAGCCACTACGGTTCCTCCCGATTTTCGTATTTGTGAATGTTGTGACGTCAATATCCCACCGAAAGACTGAAATTTGTTATTTAGTCTTCCATGGGGTTATAAAACATTCCAGAAGAAAATTATTAGTATAGGTGTACGTCTTCCTATATCCCTATAGAAGCGTTCCTCTTAATTGTCGGTATTATGAAGGTTTTAGCATAATTTTACCGAAATATAGGAAAATTGGTATTTAGTCTTCTTTGAGTCTAAAAATTTTCCGCCAGAAGTGTGTAGGTATAGATCGATGTTTTGATACAGCTTCCAAAGATTTTCCGAAATTGCTGAAATTTGGTATTTAGTCTTCTGCGTAAACGAAGGGAAACTAATTGTTCAATTTTACTTCCATGCATACGTGGTGGTGGGTATAACAAGTTCGGCCCGTCCGAACTTAACTCCGTTCTTACTTGTACATATGTACTTTGTGTTTAACTTGTTTTGTACTAATTGTTCTCTTTAAAAATCTTTATGTTTTACTTGTTTCTTTTTATCTCACTGTTATATGATGTTTGTTCTTCACTTGTTGTTTTGTCACTTGGCAGCAGTATACTTTTTGTTTGGCTTTTTGCATTTCTTCGCTTATTAAAATTTACCGGTGGCTCTAACTTCTGGAAGCCACAGTGCAAAACTGAAGTTTGACGGCAGCAATGATGTAGTTCCATCAAACTGAGGAGTTTTTATGCTCATTGTGTTATCAATATTTCTAAAATTACCACCTTTGATTTTCATTTCTGAATTCTCTCGTCGCACAATGTCGCGAGTTCATATTAACTGTGGCCAAAAATAGAAGGAGTTGTCGTAGGTGCATCAAAAAAATTGGGTTGGTCGGTCGACGTTTTGATATATACGCCATAGAACTGTACCTCCCGATTTTCGATATTTTGAAACATTCCAACGCAGAATTGTGGGCTTAGGTCCACGGTTGATATAGCCCCCATACAACGGTACCTCCCGATTATCGGTATTTTGAAGATTTAAATTTTGGTATTTAGTCTTCGTAGGGGCATTATACCTTCACCTTGAAATTTGTCTGCATAGGTCCACGCTTTCCTATAGCCCCCATAGGACGGTACCTCCAGATTTCGGTATTTTGGAGGTTTTAGCCTGATAATCACACCTAATTGGCTGAAAATTGGTATTAAGTCTCCGTTGGTATGGGTCCTTGTCTACCTATAGCCCCATAGAACCGTGCCTCCTCATTTTCGATATCCACCCGATATGACTGAAATTTGGTGTTTAGTCTTCATATTGTTTGTGAGCACTTTTTCAATTTTTTGTAAAAAATCGAATTTTGATTTTTGCTGTTCACAGTTTTTTTAAAAATTGATATTTTTAAAATTCTCTCGTTTTAAAGCAAGATTATTAGGTACTTAATAAGCCCACAAAAGTATATGATGACCGGTTCATTTGTTTTCGTGCTATAGCCAACACCGCAAAGCGATTTGTAAAAAAGGGGTATCCTCTCAGTAAGGTGGTTGCTGAAAAAGAGAAATGATACATTCGTCTGCAAACCTCTGCAGCTGGGACCTTTATATATTTGAAGTACTCACTTTTTACTACGCATACAGCAAAAAATATCGATATACATTTTATACAATTTTTTTCTCACTCCACTCAATTTAAAATTTGCTTCAGAAAATTAATAAACTTAGTAATACATTTTTGGGTAAATGTAAACACCATATGATTAATATCTACATGCAAACAAAAGTGTAGCCAAGTTTATTACATCCCAAGAGAACTTAGGAACCATTCTAGCAGCGACCGTTACTTTTAAATTTTAAATACTATGGCAAGTAATGCAGTTAGAATTGAGCCACTGAGCGCCCACAATTATGATACGTGGAAAACTGCAAATGAACGCAATTTTAATCATGGTAGACTTATGGGATTATGTGGATGGCAAAAAATCGAATGTTGTAGTAAAGGATGATAAGTGGATGACAAGAGATCAAAAATAAAGAAAACACTATGTTTGGCAAATGGGCAAACGAGCGAAATATCGGGAATCGGTGAAATGAAATTAAATGTTGTGGGGTTAGCTAGAACCTCCATCTTTGGTTAGCTAGAACCTCCATCGGGACCCTCCCATTGGCGAATTGGGGACGCTCATCTTATTCTTACCAAATAAGAAGGGTACCGGGGAAATAAAATACCCGGGGGTGACCAAAATCTAGCCCAAGGAACGGCAGCTGGTTCCTTGGTTCCTCAGATAGGCAAATGTTGAAACAACTGGTATGGCTGTCTTTGGAAAGCAGGTGGCGTGGTGGGAACCACTGAAGCGGTATCTGTACAGCGAAAAAGCGAATGTCGGTCTTGTAGCGGTTCGTGAAAAAAAGCACGGGTGGATGCTTTGAAGTGGCAGCCCCACTACCATCATAGGATACTATGGACTAATCACCCATTTATCCGAAACAAAACGATTTACGAAATTTCTACAAATGAAGAAGAAACAACATATCACTCTATGACGACAATTGGCACACGGAAAAGGACACGAATTGCTCAATGGAATGTTAGAACGTTAAGAGAGGCATCAAGATTGGCGCAAGTGGAATCCGAAATGCAAAAATATCAAATTGAAATACTAGGAGTTAGTGAAATGCGATGGTGCAAAAGTGATAAATATCAAACTGCAAACGGCAACTTAATCTTGTATAGTGGAAAAGAGACAAAACACGAAAGCGGAGTAGCCATTATACTATCAAAAAATATAAAAAGTTCTCTGAAATCATGGGAAGCGTTAAGCGACCGAATAATATTAGCGCGTCTACAAACGAGACTGAAAAAACAACTTTGCATAATACAATGCTACGCTCCAACAGAAGATGCTGAAGAAAATGTGAAAGAAGAATTTTATGACAGGCTAGTCTCGACCATGAACAAAGTACCGTCAAGAGATATTTTAGTACTCTCTGGCGACTTCAATGCCAAGATAGGAAACGACAACAGAGGACTAAACAATATAATGGGGAAACATAGAATGGGAGAAAGAAATGATAATGGTGAACGCTTAATAAATTTGTGTCAAACATTTAGCATGGTCATTGGTGGGTCCATTTTTCCCCACAAAGAAATACACAAATATACCTGGACATCCCCCAATGGTAATATCAAGAACCAGATTGACCACATATGTATTCATCAGCGTTGGCAAAGCTCACTTCTGGATGTGCGCACAAAAAGAGGTGCAGATATTGACAGCGATCATGAGCTGATCGTAGCCACAATTAAAATAAAATTGAAAAAGAATTATAGAGACGCAAACATCCGGCGGCAAAGGAAACATATCGACGTTAGCAAGCTCAAAAATGAGGATAAAAGAAAAGAAGTAGGCGACCGCATAAGGGAGAAATTGGTAGTGAGCAATAATCAGAACTGGGAAGATGTATGCAGCGAATTCAGAGAAATCGCAGAAAAAACAATAGGATACCGAAGGAATACTGAGAGGAAGGTGTGGATCACAGATGAAACATGGAACCTTATAGAGGGGAGAAACCAACTTAAACAACAGATGTTAAACGATCCACGACAAAGTATAATGTACAAAGATACAGCCAAGGCTGTTAAACGAGCCGCTAGAAATGATAAAAGACGTTACCTAGAATCGATTGCAACCGACGCAGAGAATGCGGCTGGCGCGAACAACATGCGCAAACTTTTTGAGATAGTCGGAAAATTAACAAACTGTAAACTTAAAAGCAATAGAGGAATTAAAGATGAAAACAGAGAACTAATAACTGACACGGAAAAGCAAACCCACATATGGAAACGGCACTTCGAACAAATTAGCAGCACAGATGACAACGCCGACGAAATTCAACACATTAGAAATGAAAATACACATAATATCAACGAGGAACCCCCATCAATGGAAGAAATTGTTAATGCTGTAACGGCCCTGAAAAGAAACAAATCGCCTGGAGAAGATGGTTTACCAGCGGAGCTATTGCAAGTAGATCCCACAGCATCTGCATCCATTATTCACCCCTTTTTATTGGAGATGTGGCACAGAGAACGGCTGTCGATAGAATGGACTAGAGGAGCTATAATTAAACTGCCCAAAAAAGGTGATCTGACAGACAGTAATAATTGGAGAGGCATTACACTCCTAAATACAATATGTACAATTTTGGAAGAGTTAGCCGTTTAGCGGACTGTAGCGTTTAGAGAAAAGAAGCGGTGGCAAACTCCTTCAGAAATTGCAAACAGTAGAAGCAAATGAAAAACGGTAGATATCGATTTATTTTGTTGCAGACAAAATAAGGTTTTATTTTATTGTAAATATTTCGTCTTGATGACGAGGCCTTATTTATTCAAGTGAGTTGAAAAAAAATGCAGCCATTTGCATAAATTTTTTGGTTACAATTCAGCAAAAGAAAAATGACAGCAAAGGTATGAAATGGTAGCCTCTCAGAGTTGAGGAAAAGCTTTATTATTTGAGGCTACCAGATCGTTTAGGACAAGTTTCAGTTGTAATTCAAAAAATAGTTCATTTATGATAATTCAAATTCTTAATGCTAGTTGTTGAAGTCGCTTCAACATGGCGGCCTCCCTTGCGTTGACGCAACTTAGTAATCGCAGGCTCCGGATATAACCCAACCGAAGACCGTGCTTTGTGCGATTGGGGTACTAGACGACGTTTGAATTAATCCTGCCCTGAGGATCTTAGGAATGAAGTCGTTAGCCAGGAGGAGTTCAATATTTTTTGGGTTGTAAAAATGCGGATCTGCTAGATCCGTCAAGTGGTTGTAGATGGATTGTAATGTCTTCTCAGTGGTTGGTTCTGCCAAGATGGGTGAGAGTTGTTTCTTTACTTCTCCCGTGATTTGAATTTTCACCGTGTGATCATGAAAGGACTGAAGGTTGAGCGTGGCAAAAGTTTTTCCTCCTCTCTGGGTGACTGGTAATTCGATCCTTTCTACTAAGTTCATGGAGATGAGTGTTTGGGTTGCTCCTGAGTTTAGTAACAGCCGTACTTTATCACATCCTTCTGTGGTTATTACCTTTGCCAGGGCAGTTGGTAAGAAGATGTGTCTTTTTGCACGGCAGCTCAGTCTTTCGCTCACGTTGGATCGACGTCGTTGCGCAACTGCGGAGGAAGATGGCTTCGGCTTGTTAGCGGGAGTTCTGTTTTGACGCTTGTTGGACTGATTCTGTCTCGCTTTAGTGCTGGTGTGATCGGGGCTACGATTTGGTGATGGTGAACGACGAGATACGATGGGCTTAAAAGAGGTTGTGTGATTTTTTGCGTCCATATGAAGCATTGTATGGTGGTTCTTGTCACACACCATACAGGTTTTGCGACTCGGGCACAACTCCCGAGTGTGGGCGGTACACAGACAGTTGAAGCAGAATCCTTTCTGCTGGGCCTCTGATCGTCTTTTCTGGACCGTCATTTTTGAAAAGGTAGGACAGTATTTTATAAAGTGCCGTTCTTGACATATGCGGCACTTTGGTACGCTAGAAGGATTGTGAAACGTAAGATTATATAAAATGTGAGCATAACGGTTAAAACTAACAGTTGGGGAGGATACAGAGTTTTACTAGAGGGCGAACAATGATTCCGTTTTGCGTGCGAATTTCTGCCACACGAACTTTGGAATCTTTTCCCTTGAAAATTTTTATTACTCGTCCAAGTCGCCACTCAGTAGGAGGAAGATTATCATCTTTGATAACAACAAAATCATCTGGAGCTAAATCTCGTTGAACTCGTTTCCATTTATATCTGCGTTGTAATTCGGAAACATATTCGCTTTTCCAACGTCTGGCAAAATGAAGCTGTATTGTTTTTAAGCGTTTCCACCTATTCATTAGAGACAAATTGTCGGAGGACGGCTCAGGTATAGCAACAAGAGGTGCACCGCGTAACAGGTGACCAGGAGTTAGAGGTACGAGCTCATTTGGTTCATCCGTTAGAGGAGAGAGAGGTCTGGAATTTAAAATGCTTTCGATTCTAACTAGCAATGTCGAAAACTCTTCATAGGTGTATTTATTGTTTCCAGCAGTCTTCAGCAAATGGGCTTTCATGCTCTTGACTGCCGCTTCCCAAAGTCCACCCATATGTGGGGCATGGGGCGGGATGAAATGCCAGGTGAAGCCGTGTAAGTTGTATTTGGTGACAAGGTTTTGTTCAGCTGACTTCAAGAACTTTTTGTACTCTTGGGACAATATGCGACTGGCTCCGACAAAATTGGTACCGTTGTCGGAAAAGAGTTGATTTGGAAGGCCTCTTCGTCCAACAAATCGACTAAATGTTACGAGAAATGCTTCAGAGGTCAGTTCTGAGCAAACCTCCAAATGAACTGCTCGAGTAGAGAAACAGACAAATATTGCTGCATAACCCTTTTGAAGCTTAGCGTTGCGAAGATTGGAAGTTTTGAGGTCAAAAGGGCCAGCGAAATCAAGACCGGTGTTCGTAAAGGGCAGTGAAAAGGTGCATCGTTCCGGCGGTAGTGCGGCCATGATTTGATGTGATGTGCGGTGTTTGTAAATGGTGCATTTATGACATTTGCGGATACAATGGCGAACTGCACTTTTTAGTCGGATTACGAAAAATTCTTGGCGGATATCCCTTAGCATTATTTGATGTTCTGCATGTAATAGAAGTTGATGTATAAATTCTATGAACAATTTACAGAATATCGATTTTTCTGGTAGAATTATTGGGTGACGCTCATTGTAACTGCCATCAACATTGGCAAGTCGGCCATTCACGCGAAGTATTTTATGCTTGTCTAAGAATGGATTCAAGGTAAGTAATCGGCTCCTTTTGGGAATCGGTTGGTTGGACCCCAGGGCCTCGTATTCCCAGGCGTAGTGAGACATCTGTGCTAGTCTTATGAATCTGTATTTGACAAATGAAATTTCAGGGGCTAATAAAACGTTTTTCCGCAGACCACCAGCTTGAATCCTTTTGCATCCGTGTATAAATCGGAACACATATGCAAACACCCGTAATGCTCTATCCCAGGAAGAAAAACGTTCAAGTAGTGAGCCTCCACTTACTTGGGTATGGAGTGCAATTATCTTTTGCTCATGGACAACTTTTTGAAATTTGCATTGTTTTGGCCAATGTTGGGGGTCTTCGGATAACCATTTTGGTCCATGCCACCACAAATTGCTGGATTTTAATTCGGTGGCAGTACATCCACGAGTACCAAGGTCAGCTGGATTATCGACGGTTGAAATATGTCTCCAATTAGCATTGCCGACATTATCTAGAATTTCCGAAACTTTGTTGGCTACAAATGTTTTCCAATGGTAAGGTGGTTTACTGATCCATGCCAGTGTAATAGTGGAATCAGTCCATAAATGGACTTCATGATTCGCAACATTTAGATTTTAAAATGACATTTTTTACCAACTTTGACAACATTGCTGCTCCACACAGCTCAAGTCTGGACAGGCTTACAGTTTTAAGTGGTGCTACTTTACTTTTTGAAACAAGTAGATTAGTGTATGTAACGTTTTGTGCAGAAGTGGATCGGATGTATATACATGCGCAGTATGCTTTCTCTGAAGCATCACAGAAGCCGTGTATTTGAGTTTTGTTTTCAGGAGAGTAGTAAATCCAACGAGGAATTTTTATGTTCTGTATACCGGAAAAGTTCGAAATAAAGGAATTCCATCTTTCAAAGGAATGTGACTTAATCTTCTCATCCCAATTGGTTCCATCGATCCATAATTGTTGCATCAAGACTTTTGCAACCACTATAATTGGAGTTAACCACCCTGCCGGGTCGAATAACTTTGCTACTATAGACAAAACTTTTCGTTTTGTAATCGAAACAGTTGGTAACTCTATATGTGACACTTTGTAAAAGAAATAGTCCTTTAGTGCATTCCATTGAATTCCTAATGTTTTCGTTTCGCTGACATCCTCAATTTGTAGAAATTCTTCGCTAAGAAGATCCTCGGGGGGGGGGGGGGGGGAGATTTTGTAGAATCTGTGGATGATTTGAAGTTATCTTCTTTAGTGGAAAGCCGCCCGAATTAAGTAATTCTATTACCTCATGAAGATGAGATCTTGCTTCGGTTAACGAATGGGCTCCGGAAAGAATGTCATCCACGTAAATGTGACTTTTTAGAATGTAAGATGCAGTTGGATGTGACACTTCACTATCTTCACTGAGTTGTAGCAGATTACGTATAGCCAAGTATGGGGCACAGTTTACTCCAAATGTAACAGTTTGCAAGCAATAGTCATGAATTTTCTCCTCTGGAGAGTTTCGAAACAGAATCCTTTGGAATTGTTGGTCATCTTTATGCACAAGAATTTGGCGGTACATTTTTTGTATGTCGCCATTAAATACGTATTTGAAAAGTCTCCATTTTAATACGACGTTCATTAAGTCATTTTGTAAGGTGGGGCCCGTGTAAAGGATGTCATTTAGCGAGAGACCGTTTTCAGTTCTCTTGGATGCGTTAAAAACGACTCTGACCTTTGTTGACATTCTTTCAGGCTTAACTATGGCATGTTGTGGCAGGTAATAGGATAAGAAGTGTTCGTTGTCAACTATTTCTACACTCGAAGTTTGCTTCATGTGACCAAGCGATACATATTCGGAAAGAACCTTATTGTATTCGGCGGCTAGCTCGGGATTTCGCTCAAGGGTTTTTTCCATCCTTAGAAATTGACCCAGAGCAGCACGTCTTGAGGATCCGAGATACATATCAGGGGTTATGTGTTGTTTAAACGGAAGCTTTACTATGTATCTACCATCAGATCTACGGTTCACAGTATTTTTGTAGAAATCCTCACACCACACGTCTTCAGCCGACATGGGTTTCTCGCTGGGAACATTCTCTATTTCCCAAAACGTTTGTATTTGACTATTAAGTGGATCAATTGTTGCAGTCCAAGAGGCAAATGAAACGACAGATTGCGATGCGGGCTTGCCACTAAGGATCCACCCAAATTCCGTATTTTGGGCCAACAAATTTCCAGAAACATTCTTTTCAAGTCCAGGTTTTATAATTGTTGGTAGTAAATCGCTGCCGATGAGGAAGTCAATAGGAGCGGGTTTAAAGAAGTTAGGATCAGCTAACTCCAGAGATTTCAGGTGAGCAAAGTCTTGAATTGCGGTTGGGGAAACGGACATTAAGTGATTCATGTTTGTGATCACGATAGCGGAAACGGTCACCTTGAAATCTGATTTCCTAGACTTTAACGTTACTTCGCATGTCTTTGAAGAATTTTCTAAAAGCGTTCCACCCAGACCTGAAATCATCGTATGTGATTTCGTTGTCGGAATCTTGAAACGATTTATAATGCGGCTAGCAACAAAGGACTCTTGTGATCCCTGGTCGATAAAGGCTCTAATAGTGAAACTAATACCTTGATGTTCTACATCCACCAAGGCTGTAGGTAAAACAGTTTTTTGACCAGATTGTGAGAAATTATTTTGAACATTAAATGTATTGGAGTAAGCAGCCGCGGATGTGGTAGGCAACTCATCGTCGAAAGCCTCAATGTGATAAGACGCGGATACTGATCTTGGAACTTGCGAATTTGGTTGGAAATGATTGTCTCCACCAGAATGTAACAGTGTGTGATGCGGTTTCTTGCAGATTTGACACAAGTATTTACTTTTACATTTCTTAGAAGTGTGTCCATATGACAAACAGTTCTCGCAGATTTTGTTTTCAGAAACAAATGTTCTTTTTTGTAAATATGACCAGGCACGAAACTTGGAGCAAGATCTTAAAGAATGATCCTGGTGACATGCTTTGCATGCCTTATGAGATGTGTCAGTAGATGCATTGTACATATTGACTTTGTGGGAACTGTGGTTGTTGTTGGATGGTTTCCTCATGTCATATATGGACTCTATCATATCTAATCTCTTGGAAATAAAATCATCTAATTGATCCCATGATGGCATTTCCTTATGATTTGAAAGTGAATTTTCCCAGGCGGTCAATGTCTCCTCCGGAAGCTTTGAGGATACCCAGTATACCAAGATGGGATCCCACGAGATGAAAGATATGTTGTAGGTCCGGAGGACAGACAGGCAATTATTGATAGTATACTGTAAATTTCGTAAGGATTTACCCTTTTCAGAACTAACCTGTTCAACTTCAAAAATTTTCCTTAATTGATGATTAATTAGAATGCGTTTATTTTCATACCGCTGACGTAAGGCGTCCCAGGCTAACTCGAAGTTACTATCTGTTAATGGAAACCGTTTGACAATTTGGCTAGCTTCACCTCTGGTTTTTGCTCGTAAATGAAAGATTTTTTGAGCGGGAGATAATTGGGAGTGTGTAGAATATATTGCCGAAAACATATCACGGAAACTTGGCCACTTGTCATAGCCTCCACTGAATATCTCAGTGTCGCAAGGTGGTATTTTCAGTGAGAAGTTTGTATCATTTGAGTTATTCTTGGAAACATTAGACTGTGTTTGAGCTTTTTCCAGTTTCTGTTTCTCAATATGTATAAGATCAAGAATGGAAGCTTTGCATTCATTGTATGATTTACAGGATTCGTTAAATTTGGAATGAATGGAGTCACTCATGTCTTTCGTTAAGGTGGCGTCTTCGGACGTCATTTCACTTTCATATATTTGAACAAGTTGCTTCCATCGTCTTTCTAAGTCATCCAACTCCACCTGCAAACTAGAAGCCGTATGGTCCTCAATAGGTGTTTGTTGGAAGTTGGCACAAAATGTGACAACTTGATCGGAGAAGAAAATGAATTTTTGCGGAATTTTTCCAGCAACATCGTTATGTGTACTCATTTTTAAAACCAACAAGACACCAACTTTACAAAATATTCTCTACTTTAGTTGAAGCTTCCAATTGTAGATATATATTCTAATCAGAATATTACGAATTGTGAATTTCCAACTTTCTGTCGGTTTTGTAATTGACTTGATTTTTCTAGAAAACACTTTTCGCTTTCTGTTTTTTTCAAAATATTAACTTGCGAAACTGGGTATTATATTTTATTTTTATTAAGAGAACATTAATGAGAAAGGAGCACGGAAAATCGTAGACTACTGCACGCCACAGAACATACTCTTTATTTTGATTTGGTAATTACTAATTGTTGTTACTTGTTGGTACAATTATAAATTTAATTTTAGCTTGAAGCAAAGATTGATTTTTTTTTATTTTTTTTTTCTCTCCTTCCTTTTTTGTGACACTTTTTTAATGTGAGTTTTCTATGTTTTGGTCATATTGCTGCTATTCTTCTTCTTTTGTTATTTATCCTCTTTCTCTATAGGCACCTTACATATGTTTGTATGTATTTTCTTTTGTAGGAAAAAAAAATTGTAAAACCTCCTTTTCATTATTTCACTTGTGCACGGGATGAACTATTGTACTTATTCATATATTTTTTTTTTTTTGTATGAACAATTTCATCACAAAAGAAGTTTTAATGTTTCCGCTCGTTTTTAATTATTTATCTCGCATTTAATCCCTTGCCGGTGTTTTTTTTTAACCACGAAATCCACTTCAACTGACAATTCCTATTTCTTCCTTCTTCTTCTTCGATGAATTTTCAACAGATGTTAGATCACTGAGAGTTCTGCAGTATTTTTGTAGAAATCCTCACACCACACGTCTTCAGCCGACATGGGTTTCTCGCTGGGAACATTCTCTATTTCCCAAAACGTTTGTATTTGACTATTAAGTGGATCAATTGTTGCAGTCCAAGAGGCAAATGAAACGACAGATTGCGATGCGGGCTTGCCACTAAGGATCCACCCAAATTCCGTATTTTGGGCCAACAAATTTCCAGAAACATTCTTTTCAAGTCCAGGTTTTATAATTGTTGGTAGTAAATCGCTGCCGATGAGGAAGTCAATAGGAGCGGGTTTAAAGAAGTTAGGATCAGCTAACTCCAGAGATTTCAGGTGAGCAAAGTCTTGAATTGCGGTTGGGGAAGCGGGCATTAAGTGATTCATGTTTGTGATCACGATAGCGGAAACGGTCACCTTGAAATCTGATTTCCTAGACTTTAACGTTACTTCGCATGTCTTTGAAGAGTTTTCTAAAAGCGTTCCACCCAGACCTGAAATCATCGTATGTGATTTCGTTGTCGGAATCTTGAAACGATTTATAATGCGGCTAGCAACAAAGGACTCTTGTGATCCCTGGTCGATAAAGGCTCTAATAGTGAAACTAATACCTTGATGTTCTACATCCACCAAGGCTGTAGGTAAAACAGTTTTTTGACCAGATTGTGAGAAATTATTTTGAACATTAAATGTATTGGAGTAAGCAGCCGCGGATGTGGTAGGCAACTCATCGTCGAAAGCCTCAATGTGATAAGACGCGGATACTGATCTTGGAACTTGCGAATTTGGTTGGAAATGATTGTCTCCACCAGAATGTAACAGTGTGTGATGCGGTTTCTTGCAGATTTGACACAAGTATTTACTTTTACATTTCTTAGAAGTGTGTCCATATGACAAACAGTTCTCGCAGATTTTGTTTTCAGAAACAAATGTTCTTTTTTGTAAATATGACCAGGCACGAAACTTGGAGCAAGATCTTAAAGAATGATCCTGGTGACATGCTTTGCATGCCTTATGAGATGTGTCAGTAGATGCATTGTACATATTGACTTTGTGGGAACTGTGGTTGTTGTTGGATGGTTTCCTCATGTCATATATGGACTCTATCATATCTAATCTCTTGGAAATAAAATCATCTAATTGATCCCATGATGGCATTTCCTTATGATTTGAAAGTGAATTTTCCCAGGCGGTCAATGTCTCCTCCGGAAGCTTTGAGGAAACCCAGTATACCAAGATGGGATCCCACGAGATGAAAGATATGTTGTAGGTCCGGAGGACAGACAGGCAATTATTGATAGTATACTGTAAATTTCGTAAGGATTTACCCTTTTCAGAACTAACCTGTTCAACTTCAAAAATTTTCCTTAATTGATGATTAATTAGAATGCGTTTATTTTCATACCGCTGACGTAAGGCGTCCCAGGCTAACTCGAAGTTACTATCTGTTAATGGAAACCGTTTGACAATTTGGCTAGCTTCACCTCTGGTTTTTGCTCGTAAATGAAAGATTTTTTGAGCGGGAGATAATTGGGAGTGTGTAGAATATATTGCCGAAAACATATCACGGAAACTTGGCCACTTGTCATAGCCTCCACTGAATATCTCAGTGTCGCAAGGTGGTATTTTCAGTGAGAAGTTTGTATCATTTGAGTTATTCTTGGAAACATTAGACTGTGTTTGAGCTTTTTCCAGTTTCTGTTTCTCAATATGTATAAGATCAAGAATGGAAGCTTTGC
This sequence comes from Musca autumnalis, assembly GCF_047663935.1. Classification (NCBI taxonomy): domain Eukaryota; kingdom Metazoa; phylum Arthropoda; class Insecta; order Diptera; family Muscidae; genus Musca; species Musca autumnalis. The sequence goes on from NW_027412310.1 coordinate 1,464,963, forward strand.
ATTCTTTGTATGATTTACAGGATTCGTTAAATTTGGAATGAATGGAGTCACTCATGTCTTTCGTTAAGGTGGCGTCTTCGGACGTCATTTCACTTTCATATATTTGAACAAGTTGCTTCCATCGTCTTTCTAAGTCATCCAACTCCACCTGCAAACTAGAAGCCGTATGGTCCTCAATAGGTGTTTGTTGGAAGTTGGCACAAAATGTGACAACTTGATCGGAGAAGAAAATGAATTTTTGCGGAATTTTTCCAGCAACATCGTTATGTGTACTCATTTTTAAAACCAACAAGACACCAACTTTACAAAATATTCTCTACTTTAGTTGAAGCTTCCAATTGTAGATATATATTCTAATCAGAATATTACGAATTGTGAATTTCCAACTTTCTGTCGGTTTTGTAATTGACTTGATTTTTCTAGAAAACACTTTTCGCTTTCTGTTTTTTTCAAAATATTAACTTGCGAAACTGGGTATTATATTTTATTTTTATTAAGAGAACATTAATGAGAAAGGAGCACGGAAAATCGTAGACTACTGCACGCCACAGAACATACTCTTTATTTTGATTTGGTAATTACTAATTGTTGTTACTTGTTGGTACAATTATAAATTTAATTTTACTTGAAGCAAAGATTGATTTTTTTTATTTTTTTTTCTCTCCTTCTATGTTTTGGTCATATTGCTGCTATTCTTCTTCTTTTGTTATTTATCCTCTTTCTCTATAGGCACCTTACATATGTTTGTATGTATTTTCTTTTGTAGGAAAAAAAAAATTGTAAAACCTCCTTTTCATTATTTCACTTGTGCACGGGATGAACTATTGTACTTATTCATATATTTTTTTTTTTTTTTGTATGAACAATTTCTTCACAAAAGAAGTTTTAATGTTTCCGCTCGTTTTTAATTATTTATCTCGCATTTAATCCCTTGCCGGTGTTTTTTTTTAACCACGAAATCCACTTCAACTGACAATTCCTATTTCTTCCTTCTTCTTCTTCGATGAATTTTCAACAGATGTTAGATCACTGAGAGTTCTGCAAGAGAATATAATTTACAGTGTGCAGAATTATCTGTAACAATGTTATGCTCTTTGCAGTTTCACTCTGGGGAAGGAACTTTTTTTCCTGTGCGGCGGCCTAGGGAATGGTATCACTTGATGTTGGCCTGTTGTGTGGACGGCATAAGAGTGTACTATTTTTGTGCTCTGCTAGGGAATTACAGGTATGTGGTGTGATTGATAGCGCCACAGACACAATAATCTATAGCCAATGCAATGCCAACGTATAAAGCGGGTTTATGGCTGTTCCAATTAGGAGTTTAAATACGTCATTAGATGGAAGAGTGTCGGATATCCCCACGAAGTAATGTTAAAGTGTCAATGGTAGAAACAATCTTAACAGACTATGCTTGTTAATGATGTTCTGTGGTATAGATGGGTTGAAGTAACGTGTGATGTCAAGCAGCGTTTCAAATTTGCGCGGTACGAGCGTGAAGAGCTTGCCTATGTCGTACTGTAATGTAATAATTGCATACATATACACTTATCAGTTCTCAAAGAGATTTTGATGTTATCAATTTGTAGGGCTTTTTTCTCCGACGAAATACTTTCTTGTGTTTGGTTGTTTGTATAGTGGCGGAGGTTAAGAGAACTCAATTGCACTCCATCGATACTCTTTTCTCCATTTGTTAAATTATTTGCGAAACCTATGCTTGTAGCCGTTGGGAAAGAGAAGACTACAACGTAAAATGGGAATGACGTGGGTATCCCACAAACAAAATTCTAACGAGAAGAGAGAAATGGGATTTGATGTTACGAGACCAACAACAACTTCGAATGGTAGTTGCGCAATCTTTTCTGCAAAGCAATATTATTATTCCCTTTTCTTGTATTCTTGCTTTTAGCGTTTATGCGGGTAATATACTCTTGTAGACGAGATTTTATTTGCGGTTATGAGGGTTGCGACTTGGACTTGAGTTTTAAGTTTGCGAAACAAGCGTTTGGAATTTGCATTTAATTCAAACTGTTATTTTCCCCAACAAAATATAAACCCTACTTGCTCACAATTAAATATAATCTACGTACCTCTTTTCCATTCTTTTTTTTTTTTGTATAATTTGGTGTCCAATAGAAGCTAGATAATATGCGGCAGACGAAATCCAGATACAAAGCTTCCTTCAAGTTTATCGACGGCTCGATAGGACCATGTACAATTTTGGAAGAGTTAGCCGTTTAGCGGACTGTAGCGTTTAGAGAAAAGAAGCGGTGACAAACTCCTTCAGAAATTGCAAACAGTAGAAGCAAATGAAAAACGGTAGATATCGATTTATTTTGTTGCACACAAAATAAGGTTTTATTTTATTGTAAATATTTCGTCTTGATGACGAGGCGGTATTTATTCAAGTGAGTTGAAAAAAAATGCAGCCATTTGCATAAATTTTTTGGTTACAATTCAGCAAAAGAAAAATGACAGCAAAGATATGAAATGGTAGCCTCTCAGAGTTGAGGAAAAGCTTTATTATTTGAGGCTACCAGATCGTTTAGGACAAGTTTCAGTTGTAATTCAAAAAATAGTTCATTTATGATAATTCAAATTCTTAATCTAGTTGTTGAAGTCGCTTCAACACAATATATAAAATAACCGTTGTAATAATAAATAAAAGACTACACGGCATTGAGCAATCTTTACGGGATGAACAGGCTGGATTCAGACCACACCGCAGCTGTGTCGACCAATCAAGCACCCTGCGGATAATAATCGAACAGTCGGTCGAATGGCGCTCACCTCTATACTTGTGCTTCGTTGATTTCAAAAAAGCATTCGATAATATAAAGATAATAAAGATCATAAAAGCGATGTACGACAACTCCACTTTACAGGTTTGCCATGACGGTTTGTATAGTGACGCATTTAAAACCAATAGTGGAGTAAAACAAGGCTGTCCTCTCTCCCCTCTACTGTTCGCAGTTACCCTCGACAGCATAATGTCCGAAATCTGCAAAAAGAAAAGAGAAATCGTTTGGGTTTTCCAGCAACAGCTCGAGGATCTAGACTTTGCAGACGATATATGCCTCATATCACATAAGCACCGAGACATGCAAAACAAATTAAACGACTTGGTACTACTTGCTAAGAATAGTGGACTGCATATTAATATCCAAAAAACAAAAGCGATGAGGATAAACAATCAAAATAACAACAAACTATATGTAGAAAGCAAAAAAGTCAACGGAGGAACGGAGGAAGACGTCAAATACAAGCTAGCTAAAGCCCGAGCGACTTTTGGACGACTAAACAAGATTTGGAGATCGCCGCAAATCACACTGCATACAAAACTGCGGTTATTCAATGCATGTGTGAAAACAACACTTTTATATGGAAGCGAGACATGGTTAATAAACGATTCCACTATAAAAGCAATTCAAACCCAAATTAATAAGTTCTTGCGCATTATATGTCGAGTCTTTTGGCCTAACACTATTACAAATGCAGACTTATGGCAAAAAACAAACGAGGATCCTATTGTCAAACAGATAACCAGAAAAAATGGAGATGAATAGGTCACACTCTTCGGAAAACTCCAGCCAGCATCACAAGATACGCCCTTGAATGGAACCCCCAAGGAAGCAGAAGACGTGGCCGTCCAAGAAATACCTGGCGCCGTACAACCATAGCAGATGTCGGTAGAATTAACATTTCATGGGAAGAAATAAAATAACATTATTGTAGAAACCCTATGTTCCACATTGGAATAAATAAAGGAAAAAAAAGAAAACAATAAAGAAACACATTTCAATGTAAAAGAAGTAATGCACGTAAAAGATCTACGCACTAACTTAATGCCAATTTCAAAACTTGTGGATAAAGGTTACGAGGTTCATTTCAAAAAGAGTGAGGCCCTAATTATTGAAAATAATAAAATTGTATGTAGATCAACTAGAATTGGCAATTTATATATTTTGAAAAACTCTACAGATTCTTCGTATTTGGCAAACGAACCGGCAATGAACGATATGGACATTTGGCATCGCAGATTGGATGGACTTAAAAGAACTTGCAACATCAAATAAAGCAAATGGAATTAAAATTAAGAAAGACCACAAGCTGTCACCATGCACAATTTGTTTAAGCGAAAAGCAGACACAAAACAGTTTCCCAAAAAATAGAGAAAGTCATACAACTGAGCTGCTGTAGATTGTACATAGTGACGTTTGTGGCCCCATCCATGTTGCCTCTCATTCACAAAGCCGATACTTTGTGACATTCATCGATGACTTTTCTCGTTATTGCGAAGTTTACTTTATTAGGCAGAAGTCCGACGTTTTTGATGCCTTCAAACAATTCAAGAATTTAGCGGAGAATTTTACTGGTAAGAAAATCAAGTTTCTACAATCAGATAACGGCTGTGAGTACATAAATTCATCATTCAACAAGTACTTAATGGAATCAGGTATTAAAAGGAGATTAAGTGCACCACATACGCCGCAACAAAATGAAATTGCAGAACGCAAAAACCGAACCTTGCTAGATGTTTGATCAAGCAAGCGGGTGTAGCCAAAAATTTTTGGGCCGAGGCCGTTAACATGGCGTGCTACATAAGGAACAGGTGTCCTACTAGATCACTAAATGGAGAATTACCATATAAACTGTGGAGCGGTAAGAAACCCTGCTTAAAACATATGAGGCCATTTGGTGCGAAGGCGTATGTACTGATATAAGACAAGTACAACAGAAAACTAGATTCAAGGTCGGAGGAATGCATTCTGGTGGGCTACTCCGACGAAGCAAAGGCATATAGAATGTGGTCACAACAAAGGAGAAAAATAATCATAAGCCATGATGTAAATTTCGTGAGCGAAACTGAGATGAAGCAAATAAACGAAATATATGGAAACGGAGAAAAAGAAGAAAACATTTGGATTAAGAGGGAATCTGAGCTAAATGAAGATGAATTGGAAATTAATGAAACACCCAATCAAAACAACGATGAAAGTAAACAAAATGATATGGAAGAAGAAGAGCAAAGAAATGAAAATAATGTTGTGCTGGCTCCTAAACTCAACATAGGCAGACCACGCATTTTAAGGTCCGGTAGCAGAGGTCGTCCAAGGAAGATGAGTGCGCAATCAAATGTGGAAACAAGCAACAACGAGGAGGGGAAAGAAACAGACGAAGATTTTGAGGATTGTGAGTATGTAAACATTGCCGTTACAGAAGACCCCATCCCATACCAGCAAGCAATGGACTCAATCGAGAGAGACAAATGGGAGAGCGCTCTAGACGATGAGTATCTAGCTCAATTAATTAATGGAACCTGGAACATTGTGGAGCGTCCTTCAAATAAACAAGTGATTGGTAACAGGTTAGTATTTTGTACCAAAGACAACAATAAGAAGAAAGTGCGTTTGGTAGCCAAAGGGTGTTGTCAGCGGCCAGGGGGGATTTTACAACAACATATTCCCCAGATGTACGCACATCAACCATAAGGCTTGTTTCAGCCATAGCTGCAGCGCGAAACTTGGAAATACACCAAATGGATTTTGTGACAGCGTATTTAAACGGCGAACTCGAGGAAGATGTGTACATCGAAACACCCGATTATTTACCAACGTTTCTAGAAAAAATTGGCAAAAACACCGAAAAACAAAGAGAGGAAAGCAAAATATCACAAAAGTGGAAAGATGATTTGAACAATGTACATAACCCAGTATGTAAATTAGTGAAAGCCTTATACGGATTACGACAATCTGGCTTTTTATGGTACAAAAAGTTGACGGAAAACTGCATGAATTAGGACTCACAGCATCCCAACAAGATTCATGTTTACTTTTGAGTACAAAAAACAACAAGATTATGATTATCACCATATGTGTGGATGATTTATTCAATATCACAAATGATGTCGAATGGCAGAAATCACTTGCTGATTCATTCGAAATGAATGACTTGGGGAAGGTGACAAAATATTGGGCATTGAATTTTCCCATGATATGAAAAATAATATTTTGTGTTTAAGCCAGAAGAAATATACCAACTCTATTCTGAAGCGATTTAAAATCGAAACATCGAAACCATTCAAAACTCCATTGGAGCAGAATTTAAACTCGGATAAGCCACTAGAACCAAATTTGAATATAATGAAAAGATATTCATACCAGAACTTAATTGGCTCTTTAATGTATTTAGCCATATCAACTCGGCGTATGCAGTCAACTTTCTCAGCCAATTTAATAGTAATTGTTTATTCGGCCAGAAGCGGCCAAATGTTTAGTCCGCACTATAGGGACTTGGGGGAAACAAGTGTAGGAAGACTCCCCAATGGAGCCAGTACGCCCAATGCGTACGAGTGGCCGTCAATAACAATGAAAAGAAAGAAGTAAAACACAATAGTTTTAATAAAAGGTTTGGCTCGATTGCCGTATTTATTAATGGTAAAGATATTACCTTTTAATTAATGTACAACGATATGTACATGCAAGAGCTTACAATAAAGCGCGGGAGTTGTTGCTTGCGATTCAAGCGGTCGATCGATCTTCTTTATTTATTATTGGTAAACAATATTACCTTTGAGAATAATTATGTATATACAACGATATGTACTAAGATTTTACGATAAAGCGCGGTTTTTGTGTTTTGTGTTGACATCTGCATGGATGCTTCATGAGGGCGGTTGTCAAGTAAATATTCGTTGAAATCTCTCATACTATTACAGGGGTGTAATAAATGGGAATGAGGAGATTTCAACGAATATGCCTATGCGATTCATAGGGCCAAATAAAACAATATGATCAATTCTAACTTAGACATTTGCCGCCTCCCTTGAAACATCCAACTGTTTTAACAAATTCAGCACAGTGCAGGCGCGAGCAATAACCTTTTAAATTTTTTCAAACAATTTTGATTTTTTTTTTAGCATATCATTTTTTCAAAAACATTCTTACATGCTAAACGATGGGCCATGAGGGACCCCGGGCCATTAGGGACCCCGCGGTAAATATGGTCATTAGGGACCATGTGATAGGCTTACAAACTAAACGATTGGGCCATTAGGGACCCCGGGCCATTAGGGACCCCGCGGTAAATATGGTCATAAGGGACCATTCAAGCGACTGGGCCATTAGGGACCCAGTAGTTGTGCAGATAACTATAGACCTGGCTAACGAAAGGGCCATTAGGGACCCTGCGAACGATAGTGCAACGTGAGCTAACGTTCGTTATGTTTGTTTGAGGCCGCTTTACAACTTTTTTTCCGTACGATTTACGAAAACGACAATTTATGTGACCGGACCCGTAACAATCCATCCAAATGATGTATTTTGAGCAAGCAGTGAGCCCGCCGAAAGTCGCAAGGTATGACTTTTAATTATTTTCGGGTACAAATCTGCGCCTATCAAAATATCTACTGGTCGAGATTCATCGAATTGAGGATCTGCCAAAACTATATTAGACATATCCGTCTTAAGGTCCGAAGTGACCGAAAATGTGGGAAGATTTCCCGATATCGAATCTACAACTATCGCCGAAGTTTCATAAATAGACGACCTGTCCACAAGACTACAAAGTTTCAATGAACAACTTTTACGACATGTAGCTGCGACAGTACTATTAACTCCAATGATTGACGATTTCGTGGACTGAACCTGGAGTTTCAGATCCTTCTGAAGTCTTTCCGAAATTAAAGACGACTCAGAAGTCGGGTCTATCAGCGCCCTAGCAGGAAAAGAAGCTCCCTGATGAACGATATTCACCAGCGCTGTTCCCAATAGAACTTTTCTTTCCTGCGTAACGTGGAATGTTTTCCGAACTACCGATGGAGCGCGCGATGTAGACGAAGAATTACTGCTACTATTTAAAGTTCCAGGCCGAAAAGTGGAAGCTGAAGCAGACAACTTCGAACTTCTGGGAGTCACAATTTGACTCGGACTGCTCACAATAGAGCGATCTCTGTGCAATAGAGTATGATGTCTCTGATTGCACATTCGACAAAAACGACTTTTACAATTTTTGACTTCGTGTCCCTTCTGAAGGCAATTCACACACAAATGATGCTTTTTGACCAATTTAAATCTTTCCAACGGCGTACAATTTACAAACCGCTGGCAAACATTTAATTTGTGTTGTTGCTCTGTACAAAGAACGCAACAAGAATTAGGAAACGAACGAAGAGGTGCCGAAAAGTGTTTGGGACTGGGAGAAGTGTGAGGAGAGGAAGTACAATATTTAGGAGACACTTCACTATTCGATTTATAATAAGTGCCAACACTTCTCATCTCATGCAAACACAGAAGAGTTCGAATTCTCTCTGTCAAGAATGCATCTAATTCTTTCCAAGTTGAAAGACGAGACTTATTTGTCACACTTTGCTCCCATAAAGCGTGTGTGATCTTAGGCAATTTTTGTAAACAAATGAAGACCACAATCGGATCCCAATTATCCGTTGGTACATCATAAATTGCCATTGCAGAAAGACAACTAGTGATCCCACATTGTATTGATTTTAGTCCCGAACTAGTTTCCTGATCTAGTACGGGAAGCGAAAACAATGATTTCAATTGGCTGTGGACAAGCAAACGTGGATTGTCATATGTGGAATTCAATTCATTCCACGCAAGATCGAAACTCCTATGAGTAAAAGGAAACTTCGAGACGATTTCTCGAGCCTCACCACTAGTTTTACTCACCAGATGACACAAGCGTTCAATATCTGTCAACTGGGAGTTATTTACGTAAACCGCACCAAACAAGTCTCTAAAAGTGGGCCAATTAAGAATGTTTCCATCGAAAACTTCAATATCCAAAGGAGGTAACGCAAGATTATGAATGCTATCAAATTTTGGGAGATCATCAACAAAGCTCGAGCCTAATCTAGGATTCCCAATACCAAAAATTGTGGAACTAGTCGCTTGCGTGCCAACATCTTGAGAGGTGTGATGCGGCGAACTCTTGTTTTTAACATTTATATCACAAGACTGTTTTTCCGAAGAAATATCGCCTGGATGTTCCGTTAAGGAATCTACCGAACTATTTTTCAATGAGTTCAGGGACAATTTAGATGAACTACTAAACTTTGACAACAAACAATTTATTATTGAAGAACAATTAACATATGTTTGATACGAATCCTCATAAATTTACTGAAGTTTCTCGGGACTTTCTATACGAGAGAGGCATTTTTGAAAAGTTTCCTGAAAGGTTTTCCACAATTTTTCAATTTCCTCACAATAAACTTCGAGGCCATAAAAGTCAAGTTCGTCTTCCTTTAATGTACTGAAGTGTTCAGCGAATGTCACGATAGACGTGGAAGCACGAATTAATAAATGTGGAGGAGTGAAAGCCATATTAGTAAAAAACGACAATCTAAACCAACAAAATGGTGAATGAAATTTAACAGCAAAAATGAAGGTCTATTAAATATATTACTTTCCACAAAAGGATAAATTCTCAAACTACCAATTGTAGCGTGCTGATTTAAAATCTGAAATCTGAAACAATATTCAAAATCCCACAAATTGCACCAAATTATTGTTAAGGAAAATCAACCAAAAATTATTAATTATAATTAGCAATTGTCTATGGCAACAAATTTGCAATAAGATATTAAAACCAATAGTTAAATATCAAATTTTGTAAATTACCATCTAATTTACAAAAATATCCACATCCACCGAAATTGTACAAATAACTACCGAATGTAGCGCATTTGTTTCTAAAAATGAAATGGAAATTCAAACTATATCAAAATTCCAGCAAAATTTCTCAAAAGGTATGGCTAAAAACGCAATACACAAGAAAATGTCCAATTGACAGATTGTAGGGTGCATGCAACATCAAATATTTACAAATAACCACCGATTGTAGTGTATTTGTGTTCAAAAAACCAACAAGAAATTCAAACAATATCAAAATTCCAAAAAATCACAAAATCGAGTAAAAAACTCCCTACAAAAGAACAAATCCAATTGAGCAACTGTAGGATGCGTGCAATATCAAATGCATACAAATAACTACCGAATGTAGCGTATTTGTGTCCTATAACGCAACAAAAATTTCAAACTATATTGAAATTCCAAAAATATACAAATCGCAAAAAATTTGTTTAAATAACTCCCTACGCAAGAAAAGGTCCAATCGACCGATTGTAGGGTTCACGCAATTCCAAAATGTCCAAAAAAAATATTAAAAAGTTCCCTGACACCGATTTATTATATTTACTATAAAATATAATAATATGTGTCACAATACTAATTTACTGACCGGGTACTGTGTAATAATACACCGGCGGGAGACTGTGCAATAAAAACGGACACGACAGAAAGAGGAATGTCCAAAAATGCAATATTTATGCGTACATGCGTGTGTGTATATATTTGCATGCAAGCCACTTACTGACCGACTAGACGGTACGACAGAGCGACGATGCTGGAGTATGTAGCTATACAAGCGTGTATGTATCAACACAGAAGGGACCACGAATAGGCCGTGCAGTGTAAATATGTAACCGATGTATTTATGAAAATATGTTTGTATATTTACACTGCTAAAGCGAAACGAAATCAATGCAAATTAGAAATATTTTAGGGAATATTTTCTACACCTTTTGCAACAACAATAAGAAACAGGTAAACGACAATTTAGAGAAAAATAAACAAAAATTAAAGCGAAATATTTAGAAGCAAATATGTATTATTTTTGTTTTGATATTTCTATTCCCGTATGTCTGTCCACGATTTGGACTTTGACCGATTAACAAAAAAGAGGGAATCTATGACGTTGTAAAACGGCCAAACAAACAAACGAACACTTGTTTTTTTATTTATTTTGATGCTCACAATGCACTATACGTACCAATAAAATTGTGAGATCCAAGGGTGTAGTGGACTGTATTTCAATATGATGATTGCTTCCAATTCCAATCCGGCTCGAAGGACCAAATTTTTTTTCGGCCAGAAGCGGCCAAATGTTTAGTCCGCACTATAGGGACTTGGGGGAAACAAGTGTAGGAAGACTCCCCAATGGAGCCAGTACGCCCAATGCGTACGAGTGGCCGTCAATAACAATGAAAAGAAAGAAGTAAAACACAATAGTTTTAATAAAAGGTTTGGCTCGATTGCCGTATTTATTAATGGTAAACAATATTACCTTTTAATTAATGTACAACGATATGTACATGCAAGAGCTTACAATAAAGCGCGGGAGTTGTTGCTTGCGATTCAAGCGGTCGATCGATCCTCTTTATTTATTATTGGTAAACAATATTACCTTTGAGAATAATTATGTATATACAACGATATGTACTAAGATTTTACGATAAAGCGCGGTTTTTGTGTTTTGTGTTGACATCTGCATGGATGCTTCATGAGTGCGGTTGTCAATTAAATATTCGTTAAAATCTCTCATACTATTACAGGGGTGTAATAAATGGGAATGAGGAGATTTCAACGAATATGCCTATGCGATTCATAGGGCCAAATAAAACAATACGATCAATTCTAACTTAAACAGTAATTATAATACGGAACACTGGTTAGCTTCAAAGAGAGTTCTTCGTTATTTAAATGGAACCATTGATTATGGATTGGTATACCGAAAAATATTCTCTAAAATGTATGGGAATGACTTATGCGTAAAATATAAGACTAAAGGAGGCAGTGCGCTTCTAAAAATAAACTTGTTGAAAGAAAAAAGCAAGCTTTGTTACACATCACACATTTTACTGAATATCACTGAAAATACTTCGTTTTCAATATAGAGTGAATATGCTTCGATATTATAATACAATATTTCTGTATTCCCAAGTTTTAAAGGGGGTTCTCTTCAAATGAGCCAAATTTTTTACTTAAATTTTGGACTTTATTTTGTTTTTCGTGCATAATTTTTATACAAAATGGATTTGAATGCAAATGAATATCTAAGTTTATTTCAAAAACATGAAGCAAAATATAATGAAACTTAAAAACTTCATATCTTGTATAATTCGAAAAAATGGAGGTTGAAAACAATTTTGCAGGGGGGTTCTATTCAAGTGAGCGGCAGTGTTTGTAATGATTTTATACCAATGAATATGATACAGTTAGTCTGAAATAAATATCCACTGTGTTTAGTTAAAACACTCCGCTGTTTTCTACATTAATTTTAGAAAAAACACACACCAAAATACGTATTAACTAAAATTGTCGGATTTAAATCCTCATATAGCAAAAACTACTTCACGTATCAGTACCAAAATTCAGATTCTTCTTAATTAATATGTTTTCTATCACGACCCACCAATAAAGCTGTTCAACGAAGTATTTAGTTTTACCATTTTTGGCCACGGTCGTGACACTGTGCGTCGTGAGCCAGAAATTTTTTTTCTTATCCAAATCTTCTATTTTTACTTCTACGTCTTTCACTCGGTCTTCAATAACTTGCTTAACATTCGCCAACTTCTAGTTAATTTTTCTGGAAATATGCTCTAATTTATCATCGAATTTGGAAAATGTTTGCTCTATGCTCTCTTTGAATTCCATCTTGAGGCTTTTAGAATTTTCTTCCAATGTATCGCCGAACTTGGCAAAATTTTTCTGCATGCTCTTAGAATTTTCTTCTAATTTAGCATCTAATACCTCCTTTAGTCTTTTTGTGTTCTCTTCCATTTCCTGGAGTTTTCATTAAATTTCAGCATTACTAATGCCATTGCTTTTACATCAGGTCTATCCGCAGCTTCCTGAAAGCCTTCTTACGCAATGTCGAACTCATGTATATCGATGTGTATATTGCGTCTCTAAAACTCATCCTGAGCTTTTTGTCCGGAAGTCTTAAAGTCAAATTTGTGAAACTCTCTCTTCAAGTCTTCCACTTGTAGCTCCTTGAACTTGATTGTACGATTTTTCGTAAACCCACTTCTGACACCAATTTTTACGGAATTAGGGTTTGACCAAATAAAACGAGTGTTCGTTTTCGATTACGATTTTACAATGATTTATTGACGTTATTCAATTATTCACGCAGGAGTTTATTTCTATATTAGCACACAGCTAACTCCTAGTAACTAGTAAGTACACAGCTTTACTCTATTCAGGTTACTCCTTTACATCTTTAGATTACACTGACGTTTTTAAATTGCGCTCCGAAATACTACTCAAATGCCAATCCGATCCTTTCCCATATTTATACGCTGATACATAGTCTGTTCTAGTCCCCTGTCTAGGAAGTTCTACAAATTTGTCATTTGGCACCATAAGGTACTATGATCGATATGAATGCATTGGAATTGGAATTATGCGCATCCGATTTGATATATTTTTTTTTTTTTTTGTTTTTTGTATTTTATTAAATTCATTTTTATTTATCTACATTACTTAAATATTGCCCCAGCGCCATTGAGGCATTATTGAGGCTTATTTTATATTAATATTTCATTTTGTTTTTAAAGAACGGTTAGCATTACTTTAATTACATCAAAAGAAATTGAAAATAAAAATGTTATTATTTATATGATTTCAGATGACTTACGTCAGAAGCATTCCTACATTTGTTGACAAGAAAGACTTTAGTTCAGTTTTAAAGTGAGATATTTGTGATTGATTCTTAATGTGATTGGGCAAATGGTTAAATTCTAAGCATCCACTATGTTCAATACGTTGTTTAGTCATTTCCAAACGACATCTTTTAACTCCTAAATTTGTACAGTTCCTCGTGTTTACCAAAGTTTGATTGGCATTGAATTGAATTGAGTTGAATCCAATATTCCTTACAGATTTATACATATATGTCAGAATCTGTAATTTATAGCATCCATACAATGGAAGTACATCTCTGCAAACATTATTATAAAGATCGTACGTTGGGTATAATTGAGGCAAGTTAAAAACAATCTTTAGAGCCTTATTCTGCGTCCTTTGAAGTGACTTCAAGTGAGTAGTTTTCTTATGTGCATATATAATTGCCATATAATTCAAATGACTTTGCACTAGTGAATTATATAGTAAGCGTTTGGTTTTAATATTAAACTTGTTTCTGAACTTTCGTAGAATTCCAATAGCAGGAGCAATTTTCATACGTAATGAGTCCATGTGTACATCCCACGTCAGATTGTTTTGCATATGTATGCCTAAGTATTTTACAGACTGACTTTCAGATATGCTTTTTCCTCCTATGGAAACATTAAAGTTGGAGCCAATTTGTGGACTTCGAGGTCTAAACCTTATTATTTTCGTCTTATTGGGATTAATTACTAGTTTATTAATTCTGCAATATTCCATTAAAACTTCTGCATCATGTTCCATTTGGGCCTTTAGAACCAGCTCATGATTATATGGATATAAGAGGGTTATATCATCCGCATACATAATTAATCTCCCATATAGATTTAAATTCGATATGTCGTTGAGAAATATAGTAAACAACAAGGGGCCCAGAACACTACCTTGTGGAACTCCGTGTTCTACTACACCAATGTCTCCTTTTATTCCGTCTACCTCAACAAACTGTTTCCTGTTTTGGAGGTAGTTTTTCACAAGTTTGAGCTCTTTGCCTAGAATACCATAGTAAGGCAATTTTGCAAGTAGGATCTCGTGGTCAATTAGATCAAAAGCTTTGGAGAAATCATACAAGACCGCACCAACTCCGCCGAAGTTTGCATCCAGACTTTCACAAATTAGGTTCACAACATTGACAACAGCTTCCTGGGTCCCGCTGCATTTTTTAAAACCAAATTGCATTGAATACATTTGCCCAGTTTGCTCCAGAAAATCTGATATCTGCTTATGAATTAACTTCTCGTATAGTTTGTCTATTAATGGTAATAAAGCTATGGGTCTAAACTCGCAAGTTTTATAAGCATTTTTTGATTTGGGAATTGGGACTATTTTAGCAATTTTTAGGACATCAGGATAAATAGATGTATCTATTATTTCATTAAAAATGACAGCTAGATGTTCGCTGATATGAGTTTTTGATCCAATTAATACTCTACCACCAATACCATCATAACCGGGACATTTACTGGTATCAATATTTCCAATCAGTTCTTCCATTTCTGTTTTATCTACAGCTTTCAATGAAAATATTTCTTGACATTGGCTTAGGCTGTCTAGATCATTGCAGTGATCACTTTCTCGACATGTAATGTTATCTTTTAAGATCTTTGGAATATTTAAGAAATATTCGTTAAACATGTTACACATGACTTTGCCATCATTAACAATTTCATCCGTATCATTTCTTAAACATATTTTCCTCCTTTCCTTCCTCCCCAAGCATTCATTTAAAAACTCCCAAGATTTACGAGGGTTTTCACTTATGTTCTCTAAATTGTGGCTCACATACGAGTTCATGCTTTTTTTACTAGCTATTTTTATTATATTTTATATTTTAGTATATTCCGTTGCCGCATCTCTACCATTCTTTCTTCTTTTGGCCAATAATTTATCTTTAAACTTCCTTAACGCTTGGAGATTATGATTTTCCCATGGAGTCAATAATGATTTTGATGAAAC
Organism: Musca autumnalis; assembly: GCF_047663935.1. Classification (NCBI taxonomy): domain Eukaryota; kingdom Metazoa; phylum Arthropoda; class Insecta; order Diptera; family Muscidae; genus Musca; species Musca autumnalis. Next base: position 1,480,445 of record NW_027412310.1, read on the forward strand.
TTTAATTTCTTTGATCACGGTATGTTCTTTTATACCTTCTGAGATAATCGAAGTGATGTTCTTCATATCAATCGAGGGGTTGCCGGTGTAATGAAAATTGGTGGAATTATTTCGAATATGTGTTATTATGCTATTAATATTCTGTTGCTTAATAATTTTTTTAGTGACCTGAATATTTGTTAGGTTACTTTCTAATTGGCACCATATGACATTGTGATCCGATAATTCACATTCTATCGAGTCAATAATCAATCTATCAGCCACATTGCTATACACATGATCAATAGATGTGTTACTACAAGGCCGCGTCACTAGTTTATGACAAGTTTCATAGTCCATAGAAGCTAGAACCGAGTAAATTCTCGGAAACTCAGAAGGGTTTAATTGATCTATGTTGGAGTCTCCAAGAATAATAGAATTTGTATCACAACGAGCACACAATTCATTTTCTAAGTACTCAAGGAATGTATTTGAGCAACATTTCGGCGAACGATAAAAGGTTGTAATTTTTAGGGAATTTCCATTTATTCTGAATCCATCTAATGAGATCCGAATTGCTTCAATATAATTCTTGCTTTCACAAAATTCAACTGCATAGGTTATATTTTGCCGTATATATAAGGACGTTCCACAATACCCGTCGATACGACAACAATGTACAGCGTTGTACTCAGGCAAATTATAAATTTGTGTTAACTCTTTAGAAAACCAGGTTTCTTGAACTGCAATAATTTGTGGTAAAACGGGGAACTGTGCAACTAAGGCTTTAAATTTGTTAAATTTGCTATAAGAAGAAATGCTTCTGACATTTACAGACATTATGCTAAATGTTGTGTTATGAATTTTAAACTTTTCCGTGAAACTTTCAATACTTTTAAATTGGTTTTTATTGAACATTATATAAAAGACAAAAAAAAATAATTATAAATAAAATGCAATCAAGTTTTTATTAATTACGATTATCTTCGGGTGATGCAAATTCTGACTGTCCATCATTTCCATCATCATCTAAGTCTTCTTCGTAGGGTTGAACAATTCTCAAGGATCTTCTTCCTCTATGGTTGTTTGTAGTGGCCTCTATTAATATGGAGTCTACATCTTCTTTGTTACGTATTAATTTAGGTTTACATATGGCACTTCTCTTTGCATAGATTTTACTTCCGACGGTGTATATATAATTATATCCAATTGTTTTCAACGATTTGGTGTAGTTAAAAAGTTCAAGAGACTCTTTTCCCAAAAAGTCATTGACAAAAATCGATTTTGTATTTTCATGGTCTTTAAGTTTATTTTTGGCTTCCATTAATTTATTCTTATCCCACTTTGAGTTAAACTTCACAATCAATGATTGACTTTTGTTGGTAACGCTTTTATTTCTCACAAAATAAGCTTCTTCAATACTTTTTTCGGTAATATTCACTCCAATAGTTTCTGAAAGTCCAATAACTACTTCTGCAGCACTTTTTTCATCACATGGAACTATTCCATTTATGACACAATCGTTCTTAACGCGTTGATCATTCAACATTTTTATAGAATCTTTTAATGTTTTTATTTCAGATTTTAGTTTAGTGTTTTCCTTTTCTACTTTTTCTATTTTTTGCGCATTGGCATTTATGCCATTCATTAGCTCATCAAATTTTGATGACATAAACTCCACTGAATTGGTTAAGCGATCAATTTTATCTAATTTTTCCTCCATGCGTTCAATTTTATCTAATTTTTCCTCCATGCGTTTTAACTGCTGTCCAATATTGCCATCACTGTTTATATTACACGCATGACACACATATTCTTCATCTCCGTGTTTTATTAAGTATTCAAATCTTTTTTTATCCAACTTTGTGCAGGTAAAATGATAAAACTTTGAACACTCATCGCACTCTATAAAGTCTTCTTTTCCATCCCTGATTTCTATTTTACACTGACCACAAAAAATTTTCTTTGATCTCAAACTCCTACGTCCAGTTGTTGAAGGCATTGTTAATTTCACTTTATATTTCTTAAAAGGAGTTTCTCCGGAACTAAAATGTAACAGTTTTAGTCACGTTTACTACAGGGGATTTGATTTGATATATTTATGTATGTATGTATGTTAACACATGTAATTAAAGCATACTTTTAGGATGTTGTATTATATTCAAATAATTTCAAATTAAGCAATTATTGGGATTTTTTAACGTATTTTTGGCGGTTCGAGTGTGGATTGAAAGCTTTTTAACATAATGTTAAAAAATCTATTGTTCGCCTTTGATTATCTTTGGTAAACGTCAAATGCACTCAGTTGACTCTCACTCTCACAAAGTTCTTGATTTTATTTGTTTTTTTTCCTTTTTTGTTATGCACAACAAAATTCATGAAATTTCGTGAAAAATTTATTTATAAAACAGAGCCTTTTTTCCTGTTGAAACGTATATCCATTGTTTTCAACCACTTCAGCGATATTCAGACATTATGTGGAGCACTTTTCAAATTTTAAATATATTTAATATCACCACAATTTGCTTTTTAACCGGAGCTAAACAAAAACACGACCGTTCTCTCAAGTTACTCTTTACTATTTCTTATTACTATGGATGTTATCAATACATGTATTGTTAGATGTTCGAGGAACTAATAAATTACACGATAAATAGCCGACACCGGAAAGAAACGAAAACAAATCAGAAGAACTAAAAGAGTTAAATTCATCGATAAGTCGATAAGTATCATATAACAACAGTTGGTCTATGACACGGACTTTTTCTCTCAAAATGGAATTCTATATATATATTTCTAAATCATTCGTCCCTGTAAGAAGCACTGGTCACATAGTCAGTCCTCTATGATTATAGACACTTATATTTTTTCGAAGTTATGTACATAATATGTACATTGATTTGTGCATATCCAAAAACAGGTAAAGGGTTACTGCATTTGATAATCATACACTTATCAGACAGTCTTGTTTATTTTATTTTTACGGCAACACATCAGTAAATAAAATTCTAATCTTTGCAATATCATTTCCTATAGTTTTGCGACTACATGTTTTGTTTACACACGGAAGTACCAATCAAATACATCTTATAGCAAGATCGGCCTTAATTTGCAAAAATTCCTTTACATTTTTGTGGAAAAATCCCACAGATACAGAAATAAAAAATTGCGATACGAACTCTTTAATTGCTGATTTTGAGACAAAAAAGTTTCATTCGACCTCCGTTTCACTAATTTTTATAACAAAAAGCATTCAAACAAATGTTTGGATACGTAGAAGAGATGATATACAAAGATTGCGAATAATCTCGAACCTTATTTACAATAAAAATTTTAGCAAAATGGCGTATGGATCAAGCTGTTCATCCTGCAAGCGATGGAAAGAAGAGAGACTGAAAAGTTTAGAAGCTATTAAGCGAAATATATTAGATAAACTAAACTTGACAACTCCTCCTGATTTTTATGAATTACCAGAAATACCAACAAATATTTTACTTAATTTTCGTAGACAGCGTTTTTCAACTTTTAAACATTCTGAAATATCCAGTAAAGCTTTTGGCATTCGTCTATCACCCCCTACATTTTTAATACATGATTTAAAAAAAAATTATTTAAATTGTAACCTATCATTTGGCTGTCATGGCGATGGGTTGCGTCTCCAAAAAACTAATGACATTTTTACAGCTCAATTGCCACAAGAGCTGCATGAAGAACGAAACTCTCAAAACAAGTTGAAGTACTTAGAACCTAACACGTTTGTGGATGGTTTATATATTTTTCCAACAAGTAAGATAAAATTTTCTATAGCAATAATGTATTTGTCAAAATATCATCATTATTTTATCTGATTTTATCTATTTTTAACTACAACCATAAACTTAATTGAATTCAATGTGGTAAACCTTTTAGTTATGAAATAAAAAGAGCTTTCACACATTAATTTTAAATCTTAACACTTGTATCGAATTCCATTTGTTTCATATATTATATAATACAAAAATGTCTTCGACATCCAATCTATCAATCTAACCATTTACGGTCCATTAAGTCCATTTTTTCCATTTTAATTTGGATTACGTGCGCCGCCTTGCTTTTTTCATAAGACGGTCATACACATATAAAGTGGAAAGAAGATATATAATGTGTTATTAAATTGTGAGCACAAAGGGTTTTTCTTGTTCTTGTTGGATTTCAAAATTGTTTGAGTCAGAAGTCGATATTATCTTTACAAGATACAAATTGACCTCCAATTAACGCAAAAAAAAAACGTCCGCAAAAGCTACATGAAAAACAGAAAAAACGATAGCATAAAATTACGCAACTCTTCGTTCTCTTCTATTCGATCTATCGTTGCACGATGGGGCTAATGACAGTTTTTTTTTAGGCAAAAGGTAATTTTTTCAAGTCAGTGATTGAAATCAAATAAGAACGGAATTATATTCTTAACACTTTCAACCCTCCAAAACCGAAAAATTACAATCTGGCAACGGCCCACGGCGACATGCCAAGCTGTCAAAAGTGTCATTATTTTCATTCCGGGTATTTCTGGCATTCAGTCGTAATTAAACAATTTAGGTATTTTGGCGCCAAAACCTGATCTGTATATTTTTTTGTTTTGTTTTTGTTTAAGATTCAATTATTGCTTAAGTCTGGAGTATTCCCCCATTGGCTTAACTTCATCATTACTTTCATTACAAAGAGTAATGTTTACAAAACGCACTGAACCAATTTCAGTATAGTTTGGCAAACTTCTAGTGCAAATTCCGTCATACATTCCAAATTTCATCAAAACTGGACCGATTGGATAGGTCCCATATATATATTCGCCCGATTTTAGGTATTTGGTGCACCAATCGCGCTATATTGGTTCACCAAATACCTAAAATCAGCCGACTATATATGTGGGAGCTATATCCAATTCTGAACCGATTTCAATAAAACTTGGTAAACTTAGTTATAGGCAGAATTCGGTATCATTTTCTAAATTTCACCATAATCGGACAAATTTGCGTGTTTACTCCATAAATTACTTGATATGGTCGCACTCAATTTTTAGAAAAATCTAGTATATCTCTGGATTTGGGAGAGTTTTTAAATATCTGTTTTCGCGAATTTTAAACACGTGTATCGATCTATTTATTTAAGTAGAGCACATCCAAAACGCGTTTTAAAAAGCTATATTTTCAAAATAATTTTTTGCAAATTTTCGAAATTTGAGGGGTATCATATCCGCCGATCTAGTGGGTGGATTTGTACGCGTCGTGGCTTGTTAGATTCAGAACGTAAAAAACTAAATTTAAGCGGATTTCCACGGAAATCGAATGACGTTTGTGAATTTTAAACCAAAAAAATAGATTTTTGAGAAAAATTTACGCACAAAAAGTTCATGTTTTGGCGCAGATTACTGTGATCCTGCGAGGGCGAAATCGCGAGTACTACAATCAAATAATAAGCTTTTAGGTAAATGCAAACAAACCAACTTCAACTCTCAAGTGTACTCTTTAACTTCTACTTTGAGCATTAAGCTCTACATTGTGTTGTACAACCACAAATTGGAAAATAACATAAAGAAACTCGTTTCCTTCAACGATTTTTTTACATTAGTACGACCACAGCTTCCGCTCAAATTATTATTTTAAGAAACTCCGCGGTGAATCGGGCTAAAACAGTTTATTTTACCGAAATGCCGTCAAAAGTTATGATATAGTAAAACCGATCGCGAGTTACAATAACCCATACCTCAGTTTCAACATAAGTTAATTTTCTACAAAAAGCTTGATAAAGTGGCGGCCAGCTAATGATTCAGTTTAATAGATTATTCGATTTCATTTAAAACTGAATTGATTTAGATGAAATAAATTTTGCATAAAAGGTATTGATATAAGCACTATCGAGTAATGTCAAAACGTTTTAAGATTCCACATATGTGGGGAACTCACTTTTCTAAATATTGTCCATATTTGCCTGGCCAGGTAATTAGGGACATTAGTACTAAAATTTACTCATGCCGAAAGTCCGCCACTATATATATATATATATATATATATATATATATATATATATTCCATTTCAGAAAAAAAGGATAAATTTTTTTCGCGCTACATCAACGATTTTTGATATGTAGGTTATGATGGGGATATATCTCAAAGCTTCTGAAATAGAAATATACGGCCAAATAACTAATTTTAATTTATATGCATTTTAAAATACGTGTAAATCGCGTAATTATCAAAATCGTTTTGTCCGCATGTGATTTTCATGTACAGCAGACCATATCTATTAAGTTGTATATATTTTTCGAAATATATTTTTGACGCTAAGATGTAGCATCGGCTGCATCTTAGCATTAAAAATTTTATGAAATATCGCTAATTTGCGCAAAGTGCATACAATTTTTGTCCCCATCCGATTCCAGTGTCCACCATGAAAATCTACATCGATATATATCTATTTCAAGGCGATCAATAAAGAACCGTGGATGTAACATCACACACTATTTTTTGGGATAAAATGAATGTAGCTTCCTTATCAGTGAAGTTTTCAAATCTCTGTTTCCGCTAAAACGAAGATGCTGCACTAGTTTTTTCATTGCAGTGGAAACGATCTGCAGAAAACGCGATAAAATAAGCGATATTTTCAAAAACAATTTTAGGTGATTTTTCTGCTTTGGAATTTCTCGTAGCTCGCGTTTTAGTAGATGGATTTTCACGAGGAATGGTTTATTGGATCCGAAACGAAAAAAACTAAACTGTGCAATGGAGTACGAGGTATTCTAGAGAAATATTAGACCCGAAAAATATGATTTCTGGAAAAATGTTCTTACAAATTTTCCGCATTTGGATGCAGATTTCTATGAAGCTGTGCAGACTACATTCACAATATACGTATCAAATAACTCAGAATCGCAAGTGCTACAATCCTATATATGACTTTTTGAACAACCTGTTTGCGGAATGAAATTAGAGGAAACTTTGAAAAAACACTGTAAATCTGGCTTCGAAATGTCAGCATCATTTCATGGAAGAATCAGTTCAAATTTTGAAAAGTAATACATAAGTGAGATGGTCCTTATTTAGTTTGCTTCTACGTTTACTTTGACAGGAAAATCGAGAGAAGTGTGGTTTTCTCACAAGTCGAGAGAAAACAAAAAAATACATGTTGGTTTCAACCTCCCATTCCACCATATGGAGGGTATAATTAAATTTGTCATTCCGTTTGTAACACATCGAAATATTCGTCGGAGACCCTATAAAGTATATATATTATTGATCGGCATAAAATTCTATGTCGATTTGACCATGTCCGTCTGTCTGTTGAAATCAGGATACAGACCGCAATTTTAAAGATAGAGAGTCAAAATTTGGTACAGAAGTTTTTATTACTTGCAGGATGGTTGGTATTGAAAATGGGATATATCGGTCCACGTTTTGATATAGGCCCCCTAGAACGGTACCTCCCGATTTTCGGTATTTTTAAGGTTTTAGCTTCATTATCCTACCAAAATGGCTAAATTTGGTACGTTGTCTTCCTTAGAGGTATAATACTTTCCCCCAGAATTTTGTCGGTATCGGTCCACACCTTCATATAGCCCCCATAGAACGGTACCTCCCGATTTTCGGTATTTTTAAGGTTTTAGCTTCATTATCCTACCAAAATGGCTAAATTTGGTACGTAGTCTTCTTTAGGGGTATAAAACTTTCCCCCAGAAATTTGTCGGCATCGGTCCATGCCTTCATATAGCCCCCATAGAACGGTAGCTCCCTATTTTCGGTATTTTGAACGTTGTGGCCTCAATATTCCACCGAAATGGCAGAAATTTGGTATTTGGACTTCATTGGGGGTACTCAAACTTCCCCTTTAAATTTGTCGGTATAGGTCCACGCCTTCATATAGCCCCCATGGAAAGGTACCTCCCGATTTTTCGTATTTTGAAGGTTGTGTCTTCAATATTCGACCAAAATGGCTGAAATTTGGTATTTAGTCTTCAATGTGATATAAAACTGTTCGCCAGAAATATGTCTGTACAGGTCCACGCTTTCATATTGCCCCATTTCTGACTAAAATTCGTCGGTATAGGTGCACGTTTCGATATAGCCCCCATAGAACGGTACCTCCCGGTAACGGTACGTTTCCTAATACTAAAGATTGTGACGTCAATATTCAACCGAAATGGCTGAAATTCGTTATTTCTCTTCCAAGAGTTATAAAAATTTCCAGAAGAGTATTATCAGTATAGGTCTACGCCTTCCTATATCCCCATAGAAGCGTACTTCTTGATTTTCGGAATTTTTAAGTTTTAGCCACATTCTCTTACCGAAATATACGAAATTTGGTATTTAGTCTTCTTTGAGCCTAAAAACTTTCCGTCAGAAATTTGTCGGTATATATCGACGTTTTGAAATAGCCCCCATAGAATGGTGCCTCACATTGTTTTACCGAAATTGCTGAAATTTACCCCCAGTTTTTGTAAAAAATTTTATTCTTCTCACACGAATTGTCATATTTTGTAGATCGATTTACTCGCTTTGGCGCAAATGTAGAGCGCTGATTTTTAAATGAGGAATCCTTAAAGATATATGGGACGAGTATACGAAATATTAGATGTGTATGTCATCTGGGGGCTGAGCTATGAATGCTTAAATAATTACGAATAAGTCTTCTTCATATACGAAAGGAAACTAATTATTTCATTTTACTTCAATGCAACTTGTGGTGGAGGGTATAACAAGTTCGGCCCGGCCGAACTTAAAGCCTTTCTTACTTGTTTAACATAAATATAGACACAGCTTCCACGCATATTACACTATGCAACACTGTAAATGCAAACAACTTCTACTATTCATTTTTTGAAAGTACATTTTTAGACTACAAAAACTCTAGTAGGGTTTTGTCCTGTCAGATCCATTTCGGATTTTACGTCCTCATCTAAACCGGGCTAAATCTACACTTTGCATTTATCAAGCCTCAGAAACGAATAGGAATTTGGCCTTGCTGTCTTCAGCAATATTGTAGCCCTAAACTAGTAGAACTTATCATTTGAAAAAACCACATAAGAAAACCTCCATCTAAGGCATCAAAATCTATAAAATATAGAAAATTGTACATAATTGCTGAAATTCTGGTCAGTATGGCTAAACTATTGGGAGTTGAACCAAGTAACCTTTTGCAAAAATCGTCCAAATAAAGTTCTCAACAATTCTTTAGAACACTCTGAAACTCTAAAATGCTTACTCCATGTTGTTTCAGCGGTATTTTGCATCATATCTTTTACAACACGTATTTCAAACACAGTTCGCACCAACAGTTTATTCTCGCATTTCGGATTTCACTACATTATTGAATTTTTTATTAAATCTTCGTTAAAAAAATGTACTGAAAACAACGGCTTAGAGGCATTTTACAGCAATGACATGTTCCGAAGAGTTGTGTATTACATTCCAGGGAATATTTTTCAAAAAGAAAATATTCAGAAAAAATTAACGGTTTTGGAGATACGGTGCGAAATGTATAAAAATTGTGGAAATTTTTCATATATTTTGAATTTTGAGGCAATAAATGTAGTTTTTCGAGTTCATTATTTCTCCAAATACTTAATCCTTGTCCTTATCTACAAATTTGCTTCGGAGGTCAGAAGAATATTCGCATTGGTTTCAGAGATATAGCCCCGAATTTCTTTAAAAACTCAATATTTAACCATGTTTAGATGGGGCCACAAAATCCGAGCTGGATCTGACACAACAAAACAAAACTAGGGATTCTTGTCGTTTGGGTCTGTACTTTCAAAAAATCCTTAAATCGAATTGTTTGCACAAGATCACCTTAAAAATGTTGCACAATGTTATCATTTATTTATTTTATTTATTTATTTATACCTGCACAACAAGACAATGTCTTATAAATTACGGTACAGGTTTATAAGTACAATCATTTCTCCAAATTAAAATACAAATTATAAAAATTATAAAAATAAACATTTTAAATTAAAATTGTGATAACTTAGTTGATCGGTAAATAATGGACAAAATAAAGTGATTTTACGATGTGGATGAAAAAAAGCTTTTAAGCTTGTTTTTAAAAATATATGCGTTGCTGATACACTCCAAATTGTGTGGTAACGTGTTCCAAAGACGTACTGAACTAACAAAGAACTGCCATTCTGAAACTAGGCTTCGTCGCCTTAGAGGTTTAATCCTTCTTCCTCTTTTGGATCTGCCAAATTTGATTCTTTGGAATAGATTTTTAGGTGTTTGTTTGGTTATGATCTTGTGAAGGAATTGCAATGACTTTATTTTAATGAGTGAGTTAAAACTGAACCCATAAAGAGAATTTGCGTAAAGGGAAACATTTTGGGTTCTTCTTAATCCATATACGTATCTTATTATAGAGTTATACGCCACATTTAATTTATCACGACTTATAGTGTCACAATTTCCAAAGAGTTCACTTCCGTATAGCAACCCGGGTACCAAAATAGTTTTAGCTATGAGACTTCGAATTTTAAGTGGTGTGAATGAATGCGTTAACCAGAGCGTACGTAATTTCGCAAATGTCTGCCCAACGGCTGTGTTTATGTGATGTGACCAACTGAGTGAATTATTAAATACAACCCCTAAATTTTTGGCAGTGGGTACAACTTCAACCTTTTCGTTGTTAACATATACGTCGATATTTTGCAAAGACATTTTTTATTTTTGTGTATAATCAAACATTTTGATTTAGTAGGATTTAAAACTAGACCATTTGCCTTGGCCCATTCACACACATTGTGCAGATCACTGTTGAGTTTAACAAGGGACTGACTAATATCATTCAGTTGGCTGCTCAAGTAAATTTGAACATCGTCAGCGTACATATGTACTCTACTGTAAACTAGTTGATCAGGGAGATCATTGGCATACATTGAAAAAAGAAGTGGACCAACAATGGATCCTTGAGGTACTCCTTTTCCAACTGCTAATGGTTTCGACTTCGATGACCCAATATAAACGGATTGTGTTCTATTAGTGAGATAGGACATTATAAGCTTTGTTGATGTAGTAGTAAAGCTGAAAAAATGACGTAGTTTGAAACAGAGGTTTTGGTGGTCGACGGTGTCGAACGCTTTTGAATGGTCAAGGAGGACTAAGAAACATACCTTATTTTCATCAATATCACCCCTAATAGATTCGGAAACTTCTAACAGTGCTGTAATGCAACTGTGGTTAGTTCTAAAACCAGATTGCACATCAGTTAGCAGAGATTCTCTTTGAAGATACTGAGAGATTTGTTTGTGAATGATTTTTTCGAAAATTTTTGAAAAATAGCACAGAATTGCTATGGGCCTATATTCTTTGTTTGTCTTGGGCACTGGTATAATCTTTGCATGCTTCCAATCGTTTGGGTAAGTGCTAGAGGTAAGGATATTATTAAACAAGTAGGTTAGGAATGGTATAATAGGGCCAATATTTTTTGCCACGTACAAAAACATTTCATTGTATCCAAAAATATTTAATATGTATATTATACAGTCACAAGTCGCGTGTTCTAAAAGGGTAAACCTTGGCTTCAGCTATGTTAAATTTTCAAAAATATTGGTGATATATAGAATAGACCTAATTTTTTTTTCTTCACATGACATAGGTCCACTGAGAACCCATCCGAAAATGGTGTTGTACGCAGAAGTAGTATCACAAATGTATTTCTTAGTTCCTTTCAAGTTAATCAATCTTTCTGAGTCGTTGCCCAGAATTAAATCAATAGTGGACGATTTATTGAAGTTTGGGTCGGCTAAGTCTAGTTTTTGCAGATCAATTGATTTGGGTTTTTAAAGGTCACCGAAGGCAACTTTTTTGTCACTTTGGGCAGGATAATTGCACTAACCGAACATCTCACATTGTATTTCTTAGAGTAGAGCACAAGATCACACTCCTTATCAGCTGTTTGAGTCATACCGCCGATACCACCGATTTCAAAAAAATACTTTCTAAATGGAATTCGTAGCATATTTCTAACTTTCTCTGCGACGAAAGTTCTTTGGGAGCCTTTTTTTCTTTTTTTACGTTCAGCCCCACGCCTTTCACACCTGCCCCTGCCGACCGAGGGGGCCAACTCCCCATTCGTTGGGAGCGCGTACACACCATAGACCGGACCATAGCGGGTTAGTAGTGGTTATAAATGTCAGCTACAGAGGAATCATCAGTCGACAATATATATATTAATGGACTCAATTAAGATTTATTTCCAATTAATCAACAACCTCGCTCGTAGGCAAATTTCTACTATTTCTGCATGAGGAATTATAGATAAGCCGAGTAACTGAGCTCAAGAAGTTAAAGTAATTACAGGTTTTAAATAATAACAAGTAAGAAAAGCGTTAAGTTCGGTCGGGCCGAACTTTTTATACCCTCCACCACAAATTTCAACCATTTCGGTGGATTAATGTGGCCACAACCTTCAAAATACCGAAATTCGGAAGGTACCGTTCTATGGGGGCTATATGATGGCGTGGACCTATACCTACAAATTTCTGGGGGAAATTTTTATACGCCTAAAGAAGACTAAATACCAAATTTCAGCCATATCGGTGTGATAATGAGGCTAAAACGTTCAAAATATCGAAAATCGGGAGATATTGTATTATGGGGGCTATATCAACACGTGGACCCATATAAACATTTTATGGTAGAAATGTTTCTTATCCTCTGGAAACACAAAATACAAAGTTACAACCGATTCTTTGGTCAAATGGGTCTAATACATTAAAAATATATTAAAATGACGCGTACTTTATAAGGGGTCTTATGTGGGGACTATACCAAAACGTGGACCTATATAACCCAACTTTGGTAGGAATGTTTTCTAGCCTCTGAAGACACAAAATACCAAACTACAACCAATTCTGTGGTCAAATGGGTCTAATACATTCAAAATATATTTAAATGACGCGTACTTTATATGGGGCCTTATATGGGGGCTATACCAAAACGTGGACCCACAGTTTATACAGTTGGCCATTCAGAGTTCTGTTAACAACATTTGACAACAAACATAATAGATTGTTCATTATGGTGATTTGATTTCCTTTGTATTTTATGTATTTGACAGCAAACTTAATAGTCAGGGCTAACTAGTTTGGGCTGAATGGCCAACTGTATAAACTGTGCGTGGACCTATATAAACCAACTTTGGTAGGAATATTTTTTGGACCAAATTACAACCAATTCGGTGGTAAAATGGGCCAAATATCTTAAAAATTCCTTAAAACGACGACGCGTCACGCGTCATTTTGTATGAGGGCTATACGAAAGCGTGGACCTACATATACCAAAAGTCCTACGTAAATATAACATATTTTCCCATAATTTCATCAACCTACGTCAATCCGTTCGGACGCTATAGTGATTTCCACAGACGGACAGACAGACAGACGGACGGACATAGCTATATCGATGTAGAATTGCACGCTGATCAAGAATATATATACTTTGTGGGGTCTACTATGATTATTTCGAGTAGTTACAAACGTAGTGACAAACTTAATATACCCCCATCCTATGGTGGAGGTATAAAAAAAAAACAAAAAAAACAAAAAAAAAAATAAAAAAAAAACTGTTCCGTAAGAGGAGTTGTAGATAAGATGCCAGTATAGATTACTCGAGTTAATCAATAAGTCAAGCAATGCTCTTACTGTGAAGAGTTCTGCATTGTGTTTAATTTGCACCAAGGCCGTTCCTAGCAAAATTGTTTCTCTGTTGTGACAAATATGTGCGTGTATTTGGGAATGAGAATGTTTGGAAGTGGTGGCAGTAGATGAGTCTACTTTGAATTCTCTGGTATTTCCATCAGAGTGTGAGAACGGCTTTTTACTGTTTGCGTCTTCAGAACTGGGTTCTTTAGGCTCATCTAAGCGCAAAAGAGTGTGGTGACGTTTTCTACAATAAAGACAGCTAGTCTGTTCTTACATTTGCTTTTGAAATGGGAACTAGAGAGGCAGTTATTAAAAATTTTGTTCTTAAATGCGAAGCCAATACGTTCTTGTACTGAAAAATTGCGAATAGAGTGGTCACCGTTACATAACGGGCAAGAAGAGCTCAACTTTTCTTGTGAAGTATACGTCTGAGTTTTTTGCGGAGAACGAGAGGAATGCTATGAGGGTAGACTATGCCATGAGGGTAGACTGGGAAGCTTGCGACGAGATTTTAAGGATTGTTCGCATTGTGAAATTGTTTCTTCGGGGAGCTTTGTGGAAGTTAAATAAATTAGTATGGGATCCCAACCGTCGACTTTTACGTCTAAGGATTTTAGAGTTCAGATACAATCATTTAAAGTCGAGTGTATTTTCTGTAATGATGTGCTACTTTCCACATTTTCTGTGTTCATATTATATAGTATTTTATGTTGCTTGTCTACCAGAACTCTTTTATTTTCATAGCGGTTCTGTAATGCATTCCATGCCATGTCAAAGTTTTCGTCGCAAAGTGGATATCTCTTTACTATAGCTCCTGCACCACCCCTTGTTTTGTTGCGTAGGTAATAGAGCTTTTGGGCAGGAGTGAGATTTTTGTGAGTTATGTAAACGGCCGTGACCAGTTATGTAAACGTAATGAGTTATGTAAACGAAGATGACCATTCTTCGTAACTACCTTTGAAAACTTCTGTGTCGCATGATGGGACCTTTATGGATACATTAGAAGTGTCACAGACTTCAGCATTTTGTGGGACTTGTGGGGCTAAACTTTGCTTAGGTTCAGACATTCTTAGAATATCTGTAATTTGAGAAGGGGTTTCGTAATATGCTTCAGCACATACATTGAAATTGAATTTAGCATTTTCTCTAAAGTCTTTTGTGTTACATGATTCAGGGGATATATTATTAGTTTCTCATAGTCTACCTGAAGTTTTTTCCACCTATTTACTAAGTCCTAAAGTTTTGTTCTTAGAACAGAATCTGTTTGGTCAGATATGTCTGTTTTCCCAAACGCCATGTAGTAACTTATTACATGATCGCAATCAAAAATAAATTGGTCATGAATGGGGGAGGGTTTGCTGTGTTATTTTGACTGGATCGATTGGCCTCGGCCATTTTGATTAAGGTTATTTTTAAATTTATGCAAATGGAAATAATAGCTTAAAACCTAAACTTTAGGTTTTTATTCTACACCGAAGTGTTTTATTTGCCAAGATTTGAAAAGTTATTAGAAATTTGTAAAATCTTTTGAATACAAAAATCTTTTATGCTGTTAGATAAGAGAACAAACTGCTTCGTTTAATTATTATCGAGTTATGTAGTTTTTCGATTTTATTTGAATGGAAGTCTTTGTAGCCGAACCTTACCAAATGTAGGTAGTGATTCCCGCTGCTGACGTGTATTTATTTCAAGGTATGAATTTCTCTTCTTTAACTGAGAAAATGTTGTAGACACACTTATCAGAGTGTGTGGTGATTTGATCTATAGTAACAAGTGTATGTGTTATAGAAAGACCAGAAACGAGATATGCTATATACACTACAGCACGAGTGTACAGCTTGAGGTTGGTTGTAAACCTTTCAGAAAAAATTTCTGTTTCCTAAAACGGAAAATCGAGAGGTGCTAAACCTTTTAAAAGTAAAAGGAAAAAGTGTATGTTTTATAAAACCAAATGTAAAGAAACCTTTACAAATCAAGACTCAAATATAGTCTGAGCGTATAGATTTAGGCTTTTAGAAGAGTATCAAGACACTCCACTGTATATCTGGCAACGCTGCTTGTGCTTAGAAGTGTTGTTGTGCGTTATCGCAAAAAATTAAAATTAATAAGCAATTTTACTTGTTTTTAAATAGTGAATCGGTGGTTAAAGTGTTATTTAATCATTTTGACCAATTTAAAATTAGAAAATTGTGAAATTTTGGTAAAAGTGTTTGAAATTTAAAAATTTTGGCAAAAATTTAATTCCAAGGGTGTTTAAGCCTTTTGTAAAAAATCTAAGGAAAATCAATTGTTTTTATACTCAGTTATGTGATAAATGTAAATTGTATGTGGAAATGATAAGATCTCAGACACTGCTTGAGTGTACAGCGTACATTAATTGAAAATCTGTTATTTATAAAATAGACTTTTTGAAGAGGCGTAGGGAAGTGAACAATATTACTCTCTTCTATTTTCACAAATCCGAAAATTAGAGAAGATAAACTCTTTTGTAGTTCTTCAATTTCACTGAGACATCAATGAGAGAGAAAGTGTAATGATGATTTTTACCCTTTGTATAAAATAGAGAGATTGTTACTCTTTGTATAAGATAGAGAGATTGTATAAAATAGAGAGACCATGCATTGTTGTTAAGTAAAATTGGTTCCATCTATAAGTTCTCTGATAGTGCGTGTTCTCTGCTTCGATCATATTTGATGGATCGGAGCCAAATTGTTTGCGTTGGTGGCAGAGACAGTGGCATGTTGCCAGTTGTGAGTGGAGCCTCACAAGGCTCTGTGTTGGGTCCACTACTTTTCATCATTTTTATGAATGATCTTTTTCCTAAACTAAGTGGTTGGTGCTCGCCCTATGCATATGCTGATGATATACAGATGCTTTTCAAAGGTGACACTCGGTATTCTCAAGTTGCTCAATCCAAAATAGACCTTGTGATGGATATTTTAGTGTCTTGGATGTTGAGGAATAACCTTAGAGTTAATCCCAGCAAAACTAAAGCATTATATTTTTCCAGTAATAATCATACTGATATTAGTATTTCTTATGATGGTACGAATGTCCAGTTTGTAAATGATTTGGAATGTCTGGGTGTTGTTTTGGATAGCCGGCTTTCTTTTGAGAAACATGTTTGTTCCTTGGTATCGAAAGTTAATTTCAGTTTGAGGTGTCTTTACAATACTGATATGCACTTGCCTGTGGAAGTTAGCATGAGACTTGCACGTGCTATTATTTTGCCAACGATTATGTATGGTTTGGAAGCTTATTCTGCGACCACGCAAGGAATATTGGATTTTACTTAACTGGCGGTTAAAAGAGCCATTTGTTATATTTACAAGTTGAATCATCGTACGCATATTACACCCTATGTTGTTCAATTCCTTAGCCTTTCATTTTATAATTTTGTCAAAACACGTTTGTTGTTGTTGCTTTTCAAGTGTATTAAGAACCAAACTCCCCTTTTTCTTTAACAGACGTTCTGTTTGTTGCACTCTACTCGTCTGAATCAGTTGACTATGCCGAATGCTTCTCTTCTTATGTCGAATTCTTTTGTTGTTAGAGCAATCCGTATTTTTAATATATTGCCTGACCAATTAAGAAATTTTAGTGTATCGGTTAATTCGTTTACTAAATTACTTATCCGGCATTTCACTTCGGTACGTGCCGTTGTACCATTGAACAGTTAGTGACATTAATATTTTATTCTTCCAGTATATTACTGTTTTCATCTGTTTTGTGTATTTGCTTAACTCCTTTATTGATTTTTTAGAAAGTGTACTTAGATATTATAAATACATATATATTTATTATTATGTATTACTTTTGCTTAGGTGACGTTATGTCATGTGAGATTTGGATGTTGCATATTGAATGAAATTGTATTGGGATAGTTTCAAAGTAAATCTGTATATATTATTGGTATGCATATTTTTATATTAGTTTTTAGTTTCTTGGTCTTACATTATATTTTTCGAGTAGTTTTCCCTTTTATTGGTTAAGCATTTCTTATGCATTTTGTAATTTATTCTGATGGGCAGGTTACAAGTTAAATAAAGTTGAATTGAAAATTAAACCATAAAAAATAGAGTAATCACAATCCTAATTTGAGAAATATGTATATAGATTTCTGAACAATTTTAATCAATGTAAGTAGCATGAATTCCAGTATGACGAGCTTTAATTGTATAGACAGGTTTCAGGAAATCAATTTTGTTTTTTTTTTTAGGAGTTGCAAGTTACGCATCCAATGTACTTTTATTTATTCCAAATGCATATGATGACAAATTTATTTGCTTTAAAATATACCGAACAGTAAATTTATTTAAAAAACACAGTACAATGATTTTATTCAGCGACAGCATGAATTGTACCAAATTTATTTGTGTTTAGGTAGTAAACAAATTTGTGTAGAAAACCAATATAACAATTTTGTATGTGACCACTGTATGATGTCAACTGAAAGCACAGATTTATTGGGTATCAGATTCACATTCAATGACAGTGTTGTTTAAAATTGAGTGTAATTATGGTGGAGCACTGTGTATATTATTGTCAATGCTGATGTACTCCAACTTTGTTATTAAATTTTAACGAAATAGTAAATTTGTTGCCTATTGTATTTGATTGTTGCTCCAGTTTAAACATAAATAGCTTTTAAATTCGCCGAAATTCAGTTAAGGGCTCACACTAAACGTAGGCCAAGGTATTTGATGCGTGTTATTTAAAGCAATATTAAATATGTATTTTTGGAAAATGGGTATAGTTTATTGCAAATTTCCGACATGTGTATAGTAATGTGTTGGTGATATGAAAATTGTGACATACAAATTTTATTACCTGGTTTTGCTTGCACCAACAATTAGATTTTCTTTTAATTTTTTGACGACCGATACCGACCGAGTTAATTTTTGGTTGAGTTTAGTTTTTTATGTTGCTTATGTCTCCTCAAATTGCGTTTGGCGAAAAAATTACATCCGTAAGTATACAAGCACTGCCGCGTTGCCAACTTAAAACAAAAAATTCTAAATATTTGGATATATAAATATTCAAAAGCTTTTTCTTTTACGTGCTCTCTATTTTTCACTGAGATGTTGAACCACACAAAATTGTTATAACACTTGTTCAACTGTGGAACATGGTTTTTTTTACCTTGATTCTATGCACCACAAGAAAAAACCAATGAATTTTAAGGCTAAAAGAGGGTAATGGAAATAGCAAATGCGCGTTTTGCAAATTTTATAACGGTGATCTTTTTTTCTTTCTTTTTTTGCAAAGAATAATCTTGTTTTCTTTACCGCACTTATGACGAAGACAAATTTTGCAACGGTTTTTTGTAATTTTTTCCTTTTTTCAGTATCTTGGTTTATTTGGGAATTATTTAAACGTTATTGTTGTTATTGATTTTTCCCCCATTTTAACAGAAATGATGACGAAATTCTGTTATTTTTGTAGAACATGTATGTACGGAAACTGATGAATTTTGGGGTGTGCAATATTTCAAGGGGGAAAAAATGGTTTTCGTTTTTAGGATGATGATTTAGACAGGCAAATTATAGTTGTCTTGTAGAATATGTTGTATGTAAAGCAGCTGAGAAATGTTTGTATATGCACTATTTTAGGGGGCAAACGGAAAGCTTTCTCTCTTATTGACCTTCTTTAAGGGAGGCTCGATTGGACCATGCGCCTGTAGCGGGTGATTAGGAGCGCTGCTGAGTGAGTAAAGTAGAACCTGTTTTAAGACACCCACCTTGGAGAGCAATTTTAATGTGGGCTCTATTTCTTTGGTGGGTAAAACAAAGTGAATTGAATCCGTGATACGTTGATCTTAAAAGGTTATGGTTTTTAATATTGCCTCAATAATTTCACTGACACGAGAAATTATTTATGGATAAACGCTTGACAAAAAGAGAAGAGGAGGGGAATAAACCAATTTTGTAGTTCTTCTGTTTGAAGTTTATTCAGGAAGAGAACGTTCTCACCGTGTATTTTGTTGAAAAGCAATTGGTTTTAAGGTTGGGCTGTAACCAACCAAGAAATATACATAAGCATTTAGTACGTGTTTCAATTTCAAAGATTTCATAGTTTAACATAGGTAATTGTTATTCGTTAGATTAAAAAATTCATTTCAAGGGTAGATAATGCAGTTTTGTACTTAAGATGTGAGTTAACATAAATTAATGTAAAGTAGATAATGCAGTATCTATGTACTTAGGAATCTAAGCCTAAACTGAATAGTTTAGACAACAATAATTGTCTTAAAAATATATTATCTTTTAAAAATTATATATGTATCTAATTGTTAAACAACATATTTAAAAGTTCTAAGTATAAATAGCAGAAGTATCTCATCGATTGGAAAGTTTCATCGTTTTAAAAGTTTACTGGCTAGTATTCCTGTACTGCCTGATATTATTGCCATTCAAGAAACATGGTTACAGAGTAATGTGTGCAATATATACACAATTTCAGGTTACAAAGAAATTCATTGTTGTTGAAGTGACGGTTATGGAGGTACTTCGCTGAACATAAGAGAAGATTTCAATTCCACTGTCAATGCTTGCAAGAGCGAGAATTTTGTAGAAATTATAACCATTTCATTTTTAAAATTGAAAATAGAATGTTTTTTTTATTTATTCAATTTAACATGTATAACAAAGCCAACAGGCCAATTAATGAAATACAAAATGCTTAAACCAGTGACTCACTACCAAAAGGACAAACGTCCAAAATAAATACAATAGTAACGCAATGAAGAGAAAAAAAACTTAAAATAAAGTACTATTAATTACTAAAAAATTAAAATTAAACGCGTATATCATAAATGAAAAACACAATGCATCACACAGTGAGGTACTACTCTACCAAACCCTTACGATTGGTTTCTTTTTATTGGCCTCAAAAATGTGGATTCGATCAATTGTTGTCTTTAATTCAGTTGACTTTGGAAAGCTATGGGTCCAGTAGGAGATTGTAGGAGATTCCAATATAGACCTTTTGAAAAGTGGGCACAGTAATGAAATGCTGTCGTTGATTTTGATTGTGACAGTGTTCACAGTATAATAACAAGACTAAAAATCTTGTATTGACCACGTTTTAACAACTTTGGGAAAAATATCTCAGTTTATTCTATTGAGTGGTGTTTGTCGGATCATGACATAATTTACTGCGTCATAAAACCGGGACACGGGAAAGGAATTATATTGAAGCAACTAAATCACATTGCGATTATGGCTCTGCTAAAATGCTTCTGCAGTGTCATATAGCAACTAATACAAATGATTTGATGATCGCTTTGAACTCACTCCTTGGATCAATGAAGAACTTCAACAGCTATTGCTTTTAAAAAAGTCGTTGCTGAAGGCAATAAAGAAAAAAGGTAAAAGAAATTATGTAATTTTAAAAAGGATAAGCAAAGTTATTAGAACTGCTAATCGCAAGAGTACAGAAAATTTTTCTTATAATCCCAGCAAAATGTTTGCCTCCAAAGATGCAGTTCAATCATATGTACAAGATCTGGAAGTGAATCAAATTATGCATGTTCACTCATGATTTTTATAAGAGCGTGACTACTGAAACATGCTCTCCATTAGCACTGCATTTTAACTAAGCCTTTGGAATCGTATTTTAACTAACCCTTTAGGGTAGAATAGGATGCAGTAAAATTTGCATCCAAAGCACATGTTTTCATGCCTTTGGATTGAATTTAAAGGCACTCTTCGGAATGTGTTTTAAGCTGTTCAAAGATGCAATAATGCAAGCCATTACAAACAATCCCAAAACAAATAAAAATAATTTATTGTTTGTGTAAAACAAGAATAATAAGAATTTTATTACATTAACACAGATTATGAAAATTCTTCATTAAATTCAATCGCAACAGAGATTGTATAAAATAGAGAGACCATGCATTGTTGTTAAGTAAAATTGGTTCCATCTATAAGTTCTCTGATAGTGCGTGTTCTCTGCTTCGATCATATTTGATGGATCGGAGCCAAATTGTTTGCGTTGGTGGCAGAGACAGTGGCATGTTGCCAGTTGTGAGTGGAGTCCCACAAGGCTCTGTGTTGGGTCCACTACTTTTCATAATTTTTATGAATGATCTTTTTCCTAAACTAAGTGGTTGGTGCTCGCCCTATGCATATGCTGATGATATACAGATGCTTTTCAAAGGTGACACTCGGTATTCTCAAGTTGCTCAATCCAAAATAGACCTTGTGATGGATATTTTAGTGTCTTGGATGTTGAGGAATAACCTTAGAGTTAATCTCAGCAAAACTAAAGCATTATATTTTTCCAGTAATAATCATACTGATATTAGTATTTCTTATGATGGTACGAATGTCCAGTTTGTAAATGATTTGGAATGTCTGGGTGTTGTTTTGGATAGCCGGCTTTCTTTTGAGAAACATGTTTGTTCCTTGGTGTCGAAAGTTAATTTCAGTTTGAGGTGTCTTTACAATACTGATATGCACTTGCCTGTGGAAGTTAGGATGAGACTTGCACGTGCTATTATTTTGCCAACGATTATGTATGGTTTGGAAGCTTATTCTGCGACCACGCAAGGAATATTGGATTTTACTTAACTGGCGGTTAAAAGAGCCATTTGTTATGTTTACAAGTTGAATCATCGTACGCATATTACACCCTATGTTGTTCAATTCCTTAGCCTTTCATTTTATAATTTTGTCAAAACACGTTTGTTGTTGTTGCTTTTCAAGTGTATTAAGAACCAAACTCCCCTTTTTCTTTTACAGACGTTCTGTTTGTTGCACTCTACTCGTCTGAATCAGTTGACTATGCCGAATGCTTCTCTTCTTATGTCGAATTCTTTTGTTGTTAGAGCAATCCGTATTTTTAATATATTGCCTGACCAATTAAGAAATTTTAGTGTATCGGTTAATTCGTTTACTAAATTACTTATCCGGCATTTCACTTCGGTACGTGCCGTTGTACCATTGAACAGTTAGTGACATTAATATTTTATTCTTCCAGTATATTACTGTTTTCATCTGTTTTGTGTATTTGCTTAACTCCTTTATTGATTTTTTAGAAAGTGTACTTAGATATTATAAATACATATATATTTATTATTATGTATTACTTTTGCTTAGGTGACGTTATGTCATGTGAGATTTGGATGTTGCATATTGAATGAAATTGTATTGGGATAGTTTCAAAGTAAATCTGTATATATTATTGGTATGCATATTTTTATATTAGTTTTTAGTTTCTTGGTCTTACATTATATTTTTCGAGTAGTTTTCCCTTTTATTGGTTAAGCATTTCTTATGCATTTTGTAATTTATTCTGATGGGCAGGTTACAAGTTAAATAAAGTTGAATTGAATTGAAAATTAAACCATAAAAAATAGAGTAATCACAATCCTAATTTGAGAAATATGTATATAGATTTCTGAACAATTTTAATCAATGTAAGTAGCATGAATTCCAGAATGACGAGCTTTAATTGTATAGACAGGTTTCAGGAAATCAATTTTGTTTTTTTTTTAGGAGTTGCAAGTTACGCATCCAATGTACTTTTATTTATTCCAAATGCATATGA
The DNA here is from genome assembly GCF_047663935.1 of Musca autumnalis. NCBI lineage: Eukaryota > Metazoa > Arthropoda > Insecta > Diptera > Muscidae > Musca > Musca autumnalis. The sequence goes on from NW_027412310.1 coordinate 1,503,645, forward strand.
TGACAAATTTATTTGCTTTAAAATATACCGAACAGTAAATTTATTTAAAAAACACAGTACAATGATTTTATTCAGCGACAGCATGAATTGTACCAAATTTATTTGTGTTTAGGTAGTAAACAAATTTGTATAGAAAACCAATATAACAATTTTGTATGTGACCACTGTATGGTGTCAACTGAAAGCACAGATTTTTTGGATATCAGATTCACATTCAATGACAGTGTTGTTTAAAATTGAGTGTAATTGTAGTGGAGCACTGTGTATATTATTGTCAATGCTGATGTACTCCAACTTTGTTATTAAATTTTAACGAAATAGTAAATTTGTTGCCTATTGTATTTGATTGTTGCTCCAGTTTAAACATAAATAGCTTTTAAATTCGCCGAAATTCAGTTAAGGGCTCACACTAAACGTAGGCCAAGGTATTTGATGCGTGTTATTTAAAGCAATATTAAATATGTATTTTTGGAAAATGGGTATAGTTTATTGCAAATTTCCGACATGTGTATAGTAATGTGTTGGTGATATGAAAATTGTGACATACAAATTTAATTACCTGGTTTTGCTTGCACCAACAATTAGATTTTCTTTTAATTTTTTGACGACCGATACCGACCGAGTTAATTTTTGGTTGAGTTTAGTTTTTTATGTTGCTTATGTCTCCTCAAATTGCGTTTGGCGAAAAAATTACATCCGTAAGTATACAAGCACTGCCGCGTTGCCAACTTAAAACAAAAAATTATAAATATTTGGATATATAAATATTCAAAAGCTTTTTCTTTTATGTGCTCTCTATTTTTCACTGAGATGTTGAACCACACAAAATTGTTATAACACTTGTTCAACTGTGGAACATGGATTTTTTTACCTTGATTCTATGCACCACAAGAAAAAACCAATGAATTTGAAGGCTAAAAGAGGGTAATGGAAATAGCAAATGCGCGTTTTGCAAATTGTATAACGGTGATCTTTTTTCTTTCTTTTTTTGCAAAGAATAATCTTGTTTTCTTTACCGCACTTATGACGAAGACAAATTTTGCAACGGTTTTTTGTAATTTTTTCCTTTTGTCAGTATCTTGGTTTATTTGGGAATTATTTAAACGTTATTGTTGTTGTTATTGATTTTTCCCCTATTTTAACAGAAATGATGACGAAATTCTGTTATTTTTGTAGAACATGTATGTACGGAAACTGATGAATTTTGGGGTGTGCAATATTTCAAGGGGGAAAAAATGGTTTTCGTTTTTAAGATGATGATTTAGACAGGCAAATTATAGTTGTCTTGTAGAATATGTTGTATTTAAAGCAGCTGAGAAATTTTTGTATATGCACTATTTTAGGGGGCAAACGGAGAGCTTTCTCTCTTATTGACCTTCTTTAAGGGAGGCTCGATTGGACCATGCGCCTGTAGCGGGTGATTAGGAGCGCTGCTGAATGAGTAAAGTAGAACCTGTTTTAAGACACCCAACTTTGAGAGCAATTTTAATGTGGGCTGTATTTCTTTGGTGGGTAAAACGAAGTGAATTGAATCCGTGATACGTTGATCTTAAAAGGTTATGGTTTTTAATATTGCCTCAATAATTTCACTGACACGAGAAATTATTTATGAATAAACGCTTGACAAAAATAGAAGAGGAGGGGAATAAACCAATTTTGTAGTTCTTCTGTTTGATGTTTATTCAGGAAGAGAACGTTCTCACCGTGTATGTTGTTGAAAAGCAATTGGTTTTAAGGTTGGGCTGTAACCAACCAAGAAATATACATAAGCATTTAGTACGTGTTTCAATTTCAAAGATTTCATAGTTTAACATAGGTAATTGTTATTCGTTACATTAAAATAATTCATTTAAGGGTAGATAATGCAGTTTTGTACTTAAGATGTGAGTTAACATAAATTAATGTAAAGTAGATAATGCAGTATCTATGTACTTAGGAATCTAAACCTAAACTGGCTAGTTTAGACAACAATAATTGTCTTAAAAATATGTTATCTTTTAAAAATTATATATGTATCTAATTGTTAAACAACATATTTAAAAGTTCTAAGTATAAATAGCAGAAGTATCTCACCGATTGGAAAGTTTCATCGTTTTAAAAGTTTACTGGCTAGTATTCCTGTACTGCCTGATAGTGTGCAATATATACACAATTTCAGGTTACAAAGAAATTCATTGTTGTTGAAGTGACGGTTATGGAGGTACTTCGCTGAACATAAGAGAAGATTTCAATTCCACTGTCAATGCTTGCAAGAGCGAGAATTTTGTAGAAATTATAACCATTTCATTTTTAAAATTGAAAATAGAAAGTTTTTTTTTATTTATTCAATTTAACATGTATAACAAAGCCAACAGGCCAATTAATGAAATACAAAATGCTTAAACCAGTGACTCACTACCAAAAGGACAAACGTCCAAAATAAATACAATAGTAACGCAATGAAGAGAAAAAAAAACTTAAAATAAAGTACTATTAATTACTAAAAAATTAAAATTAAACGCGTATATCATAAATGAAAAACACAATGCATCACACAGTGAGGTACTACTCTAACAAACCCTTACGATTGGTTTCTTTTTATTGGCCTCAAAAATGTGGATTCGATCAATTGTTGTCTTTAATTCAGTTGACTTTGGAAAGCTATGGGTCCAGTAGGAGATTGTAGGAGATTCCAATATAGACCTTTTGAAAAGTGGGCACAGTAATGAAATGCTGTCGTTGATTTTGATTGTGACAGTGTTCACAGTATAATAACAAGACTAAAAAGTAAATCTTGTATTGACTACGTTTTAACAACTTTGGGAAAAATATCTCAGTTTATTCTATTGAGTGGTGTTTGTCGGATCATGACATAATTTACTGCGTCATAAAAACGGGACACGGGAAAGGAATTATATTGAAGCAACTAAATCACATTGCGATTATGGCTCTGCTAAAATGCTTCTGCAGCGTCATATAGCAACTAATACAAATGATTTGAGTGTAATAAATAAAACTGTGAACTTAATTTCTGATATGAAGAATGAAGACATAAGTTCAACGGTAAAAACGACAGCTAAGAAAAACGTTCGCTTTGAACTCACTCCTTGGATCAATGAAGAACTTCAACAGCTATTGCTTTTAAAAAGTCGTTGCTGAAGGCAATAAAGAAAAAAGGTAAAAGAAATTATGTAATTTTAAAAAGGATAAGCAAAGTTATTAGAACTGCTAATCGCAAGAGTACAGACAATTTTTCTTATAATCCCAGCAAAATGTTTGCCTCCAAAGATGCAGTTCAATCATATGTACAAGATCTGGAAGTGAATCAATTTATGCATGTTCACTCATGATTTTTATAAGAGCGTGACTACTGAAACATGCTCTCCATTAGCACTGCATTTTAACTAAGCCTTTGGAATCGTATTTTAACTAACCCTTTAGGGTAGAATAGGATGCAGTAAAATTTGCATCCAAAGCACATGTTTTCATGCCTTTGGATTGAATTTAAAGGCACTCTTCGGAATGTGTTTTAAGCTGTTCAAAGATGCAATAATGCAAGCCATTACAAACAATCCCAAAACAAATAAAAATAATTTATTGTTTGTGTAAAACAAGAATAATAAGAATTTTATTACATTAACACAGATTATGAAAATTCTTCATTAAATTCAATCGCAACAGAGTTTGTTTCGCCCGCTCTCAATTTAATCCAAGCTGAAATGTTTTTGTTTCATATGCCAAGGGGGTTCTTATATTGTCTTCCCCTCACCAGTTGAGATTTCGACAAGTATTCTAACAGCACTTCATTAGGAAATTTTCTTCTCGTGAGTTACCTTAAATATGTTCCCAACTTTTCGTTGTATTTTTTACTTTATATATTTTAGAAATCTTTGAAAAATTCTGTTGTTGTAGGTATCTACAAATTGACTTGCTTGCTAGGGATCACTTAGCATCTGATTGCACGGAGTGCCTTTTTCACGACTCCATTCAACTGCATTCGGGTGCCATTTAAATGTGACAAATGGATGTCAATCGTTGGATCGCATCCAAATGCTGTTAAAATGTAAGGAATTGGAAAACCTTTTTCACGACTCCGATTAAACTGCATCCAGATGAAGTTTAAATGTGGGAAAAGGATGTCATTCATTGGATCGCATCCGAATGCGGTTAAAATGTAGGGAATTGAGTGTTTTTTTCACGTTGGACTGTATCAAAACATGCCGTGAAAGAACTAGTCTACATTGCACTACTTCCAATTTATTTAGCTGGGATAATATGACTGAAGTAGGCAATGATCCCAAGAAAGTTTGGACCTTTTTAAACAGAGTTCTTGGCAGGTCAAAGGAAAAAGACATCGTTTTTAATAATGAACATGGTGAAAGAATTCAGAATTACATTGAAAAGGCTATTTGAATAACTTTTTTGGAAATCAGTCGAGGATTTGAAACAAAACATCACAACTCATCCTGATGATGATTTTAATTATTTCCGTACACTTTGGAGGTGTAATAGCAGATTTACATTGGAGTGCGTTAATGAAAGTAGCATAAAAAATTATTATGGCCATGAAAGTCGATATCTTCAATAGTATGATAGAAGAATCTATATATCCCGATGTCTTAAAAGTACACAAGATAGTGCCGATTCCAAAATTTTCGAATTCGTTTGATGTATGTAGTTACAAACCTACAGCTCTTCCCTCTACTATTGAAAGAATTATTCACGACCAAATATATAGCTACTTAACAGATAATAAAATATTATATGATTACCAATATAGGTTTAAGAAGGGATGTGTTACCGAAGAAGCGGTTTTAAATGTCATAATTTATATAAGCAATGGCTTGGATGAAGGTTTTTATGAATTATTCTTTGATTTTTCAAAAGCGTTTCATTTTGTAGATCACACTATTTTATTGGAAAAGCTTCCCTTCTACGGTATAAAAATGTTAAACTTTTTAAAAGTTACCTGTCTAGTAGACAGCAGTATGTTGCACTAAAGGAGTGTCAAAGTTTTACAGGATTTATTTGTTATGGTGTACCACAAGGAAGTTGTCTTGGTACGTTATTGTTTTAAATTTTCCTCAATGAAGGAAAAGACTTATACGATATAGATCGAATCCTACTAATAATAATTTTAATGTCTTCATTAATCGGGAATTAATACATGAAACAGATTATGTGAATTATCTTGGAGTTATATTATAGAACAATTTATCTTGCGATAAGCATATCAACTCAGTTAAGATGATAATTGCCGGTACCTTAGGAGTATTGTACAAGTAATAGCAGATTTACATTGGAGTGCGTTAATGAAAGTAGCATAAAAAAATTATTATGGCCATGAAAGTCGATATCTTCAATAGCATGATAGAAGAATCTATATATCCCGATGTCTTAAAAGTACACAAGATAGTGCCGATTCCAAAATTTTCGAATTCGTTTGATGTATGTAGTTACAAACCTATAGCTCTTCCCTCTACTATTGAAAGAATTATTCACGACCAAATATATAGCTACTTAACAGATAATAAAATATTATATGATTACCAATATAGGTTTAAGAAGGGATGTGTTACCGAAGAAGCGGTTTTAAATGTCATAATTTATATATGCAATGGCTTGGATGAAGGTTTTTATGGATTATTCTTTGATTTTTCAAAAGCGTTTCATTTTGTAGATCACACTATTTTATTGGAAAAGCTTCCCTTCTACGGTATAAAAATGTTCAACTTTTTAAAAGTTACCTGTCTAGTAGACAGCAGTATGTTGCACTAAAGGAGTGTCAAAGTTTTACAGGATTTATTTGTTATGGTGTACCACAAGGAAGTTGTCTTGGTACGTTATTGTTTTAAATTTTCCTCAATGAAGGAAAAGACTTATACGATATAGATCGAATCCTACTAATAATAATTTTAATGTCTTCATTAATCGGGAATTAATACATGAAACAGATTATGTGAATTATCTTGGAGTTATATTATAGAACAATTTATCTTGCGATAAGCATATCAACTCAGTTAAGATGATAATTGCCGGTACCTTAGGAGTATTGTACAAGTAATAGCAGATTTACATTGGAGTGCGTTAATGAAAGTAGCATAAAAAAATTATTATGGCCATGAAAGTCGATATCTTCAATAGCATGATAGAAGAATCTATATATCCCGATGTCTTAAAAGTACACAAGATAGTGCCGATTCCAAAATTTTCGAATTCGTTTGATGTATGTAGTTACAAACCTATAGCTCTTCCCTCTACTATTGAAAGAATTATTCACGACCAAATATATAGCTACTTAACAGATAATAAAATATTATATGATTACCAATATAGGTTTAAGAAGGGATGTGTTACCGAAGAAGCGGTTTTAAATGTCATAATTTATATATGCAATGGCTTGGATGAAGGTTTTTATGGATTATTCTTTGATTTTTCAAAAGCGTTTCATTTTGTAGATCACACTATTTTATTGGAAAAGCTTCCCTTCTACGGTATAAAAATGTTCAACTTTTTAAAAGTTACCTGTCTAGTAGACAGCAGTATGTTGCACTAAAGGAGTGTCAAAGTTTTACAGGATTTATTTGTTATGGTGTACCACAAGGAAGTTGTCTTGGTACGTTATTGTTTTAAATTTTCCACAATGATGTTAATATTCTCCAGTTAAGTGGAAAATTATTTATGTTTCCAGATGACATTTGTCTCTTTTATCCCTATAAATATGATATGACTTTAAAGGCTTGCATTGAACGAGACTCTGCCATATTAGGTTAAATAGACTAGTATAAATCCTAGAAGGAAAAGACTTATACGATATAGATCGAATCCTACTAATAATAATTTTAATGTCTTCATTAATGGGGAATTAATACATGAAACAGATTATGTGAATTATCTTGGAGTTATATTATAGAACAATTTATCTTGCGATAAGCATATCAACTCAGTTAAGATGATAATTGCCGGTACCTTAGGAGTATTGTACAAGTTTAAAAATAAATTAGATGTCAAGTCCACAAATATGGAATACTAAAATATGTTTTGGAACAAATCTAGTTTAGTAAAAACTCTCCGATTTTTTTGAAATTTTTTCCAGAGGTAGGTATTTTTACGCTGATTACGGGAATATAAAGTTTTCTTGGGGGACGGACCCGGTTACCCGGTTATTCGACCCGAAAGTCCGGGTACCCGGTACCCGATAGACCCGGTTCTACTGAACCGATTCTTACAAAATGGGTATCGTTGGAAAGTTTATGAAACTACCTATCCAACAAGTGGTCATATGATGGGGTTATCTCCAGGGGTTCAGAAGTTATAACCAAAATACCTCTTTTTGGACCCGGGTTTTTCCATAAAACCCTCAAAAAGTCGAAAAAGGGCCCATTATGGGTGCTCAATTAATTCACGTAATTTTATAGCTCATACTTCAACCTTTCCAAAATGGTGCCATTTGTTATAATACCTTCACTGGGTCCAGAGTTTTTCTAAATTCATCACTTTTTTTAAGTAAATTTTTTTCTAAGTAGCCGGCCTTCGGCCGGGGATTTAAGACTTTCTCCTATGGACAGGTTCAATTCTAGGGAATGGGAACAACATCTTCTTTTAAATTATAAATTTTTTCTAAGTAGCCGGCCTTCGGCCGGGGATTTAAGACTTTCTCCTATGGACAAGTTCATATCTAGGGAATGGGAACAACATTTACTTTTAAATTATAAATTTTCTCTAAGTAGCCGGCCTTCGGCCGGGGATTTAAGACTTTCTCCTATGGACAGGTTCAAATCTAGGGAATGGGAACAACATTTTCTTTTAAAGTATAAATTTTCTCTAAGTAGCCGGCCTTCGGCCGGGGATTTAAGACTTTCTCCTATGGACAGGTTCAAATCTAGGGAATGGGAACAACATTTTCTTCTAAATTTTAAATTTTTCTCTCATTCTAAGGTCAATATCTCTGGACCCAGTGAAGGTATTATAACAAATGGCACCATTTTGGAAAGGTTGAAGTATGAGCTATAAAATTACGTGAATTAATTGAGCACCCATAATGGGCCCTTTTTCGACTTTTTGAGGGTTTTATGGAAAAACCCGGGTCCGGGTTGTAGGTATCTACAAATTGACTTGCTTGCTAGGGATCACTTAGCATCTGATTGCACGGAGTGCCTTTTTCACGACTCCATTCAACTGCATTCGGGTGCCATTTAAATGTGACAAATGGATGTCAATCGTTGGATCGCATCCAAATGCTGTTAAAATGTAAGGAATTGGAAAACCTTTTTCACGACTCCGATTAAACTGCATCCAGATGAAGTTTAAATGTGGGAAAAGGATGTCATTCATTGGATCGCATCCGAATGCGGTTAAAATGTAGGGAATTGAGTGCTTTTTTCACGTTGGACTGCATCAAAACATGCCGTGAAAGAACTAGTCTACATTGCACTACTTCCAATTTATTTAGCTGGGATAATATGACTGAAGTAGGCAATGATCCCAAGAAAGTTTGGACCTTTTTAAACAGAGTTCTTGGCAGGTCAAAGGAAAAAGACATCGTTTTTAATAATGAACATGGTGAAAGAATTCAGAATTACATTGAAAAGGCTATTTGAATAACTTTTTTGGAAATCAGTCGAGGATTTGAAACAAAACATCACAACTCATCCTGATGATGATTTTAATTATTTCCGTACACTTTGGAGGTGTAATAGCAGATTTACATTGGAGTGCGTTAATGAAAGTAGCATAAAAAAATTATTATGGCCATGAAAGTCGATATCTTCAATAGTATGATAGAAGAATCTATATATCCCGATGTCTTAAAAGTACACAAGATAGTACCGATTCCAAAATTTTCGAATTCGTTTGATGTATGTAGTTACAAACCTATAGCTCTTCCCTCTACTATTGAAAGAATTATTCACGACCAAATATATAGCTACTTAACAGATAATAAAATATTATATGATTACCAATATAGGTTTAAGAAGGGATGTGTTACCGAAGAAGCGGTTTTAAATGTCATAATTTATATATGCAATGGCTTGGATGAAGGTTTTTATGGATTATTCTTTGATTTTTCAAAAGCGTTTCATTTTGTAGATCACACTATTTTATTGGAAAAGCTTCCCTTCTACGGTATAAAAATGTTCAACTTTTTAAAAGTTACCTGTCTAGTAGACAGCAGTATGTTGCACTAAAGGAGTGTCAAAGTTTTACAGGATTTATTTGTTATGGTGTACCACAAGGAAGTTGTCTTGGTACGTTATTGTTTTAAATTTTCCACAATGATGTTAATATTCTCCAGTTAAGTGGAAAATTATTTATGTTTCCAGATGACATTTGTCTCTTTTATCCCTATAAATATGATATGACTTTAAAGGCTTGCATTGAACGAGACTCTGCCATATTAGGTTAAATAGACTAGTATAAATCCTAGAAGGAAAAGACTTATACGATATAGATCGAATCCTACTAATAATAATTTTAATGTCTTCATTAATGGGGAATTAATACATGAAACAGATTATGTGAATTATCTTGGAGTTATATTATAGAACAATTTAGATAAATTAAATAGAACTAGATTTAAGCCTATGTTTTTAAACCTCTAATGAATACTGGCTATCATAGAATAGTTTTCCGACAAAATCAAGCAAATTTCAATATTTGAAATATGATAAATATAAGAGTTCCAAGATGTAGATTTGAAAAAACTTTGTGGCTTGACTTACATTAATCTTCCTTTAAATTTGAAAATGATACAAACGATCTCAAGTTATAAATCAGCATTTGTATATGTATATATGTATATTTGCTTTATTTTTCATTTATGAAAATTATTTCTGAATAATAATTTGCCAACTAGTATATTGAATGTAATGAATTTGAAACTAAAATAAATAAAAAAAAAACAATAAAAAAGTATCAGTCGGCTTTGCCGACAGAGATACACCCTCAGCCTATATGAATCGAAACTTTCATTTGAACTTGCAGACAAAAATGTGGATTAGTATTAAAGTTCAAAATGCTGCGGATGGAAGTTGATCTTATTTTGGGGGTCGTATCTTTTCGATTGATATAGTTCCCACTAGTCACTTTAGTGGGTCATACTATAAATTTTGGATCACTATGCCAGGAAGCATGGACTTGTCCACGGAAAACATAAAGTATGGACCAAATCGGTTACTCGCTTCATGAGTTATCGTGCGAACAAATTTTCCGAACATTTTCGAACTTTTGAGGGGGAGGTACCGGAAGGAGTGGACCGATATAACCCATCTTCGAACTTAAACTAAGTTTGGACAAAATATTACGAAAGCCAAATTTTGGACATAATCGATTGATCCTTTGGAGAGTAATCGTGCGCTCCAGCCAGACAGACAGACGGACGGACATTGCTAAATCGACTCCACATTTTCTGAAACGGATTTCGTCCAAACATACTTGGGGTTTAAAACCACTATTTCGATGAGGCACGTTTTGCCCGTATGAAAGTGTATATACCCTCATTAGCATAAATGCTGAGGGTATAACTAGAGATTAAACATTTAAGAACAGTGAAATAACATACAAATTCAACAACATCGGTTCCGAGCCAAAGTTATACTGTTTGAGGAACATAACATCTATGAACAATGTTAGCTTAATGGATAATAATATACCTACTATCTGCGGCTGTTGAGAATGAAATGTTACTTTCTACCAGCAACAAAAAATAAATTTGGTTACAGCACTCTTCCTTACAAAAAAAGAAACAACGGGTTAGTTTAGACTACAATTGTTGAAGCGACTTCAACAACCAGTCATAATACCATTCATTGCCTATTCAATTAGTTTTAAATTTAAAATTAAGATCCAGAATCAACTGATCTTTATCTTAAATTGAAATACAATAATATGGCAATCTTAGATCGAACTGAGTTTTCACTCATTGGAGCAAAGGATGCCATTTATGCTCTATTCCAAACGTTTCTGTATTTATGTTAAGACAAAATGTCTAACAAAGAAAACGAACGTCACTTGTCGTACAAAACTCAGAACAAACAATAAACCGCTTGCCGCACTATATTGAAAAGTTACACTGCCTTTTATTTTCCCAACACAACACTTAACAATTGAGGAGTTGCCACAGCAGACATCGCTAATAAAACTTACAGTCCCCCTGTCCGAGTGTTCATGGTCCTATCGAGCCTCTGAGGGATAGAAGAATCCTTTTTGGATCACGTCCACCGCAATCATCTTGCCATTTCTTGGAGGAAATCTTGCTTAACAAAGGTGGTAATGAGGTATGTAAGATTTATTAAAGTGTGAGCACGGAGGGTTCTTGCTATTGGTAGTTTGTATTCAAACATTGAATTCAAACGCTTGTTTCATGCCATAAACGCTACTGATAGCCTTTTGTCCAAGTCAAATCTTCCTGTAGATAAACTCTACCCGCAAAAATACAACCTATACATTTTAAAGAGCAAATCAAAGAATATCTTTATTTGCCTTTCCCGCATAAAATTACGCAACTGTGATTCAAGTCATCCTTTACAAAACCACTCTTAAGTCGGTTAAAATTTGGTGATAAATCCAAAGCAAGAGATTAAAAATAAAATAATACAGAATTTTGTATTCTCTGGCACATATATACTTACAATGAACCAAACTCCGCTAACAAGACCGAAGAAACACAGTCACATATGTAATTCATTGGTTCATATTCTTCGCTCTATTACAAATCTCTCCATCAATCCATACAACACAAACTAAATCATACATTGCTGAATCTCTTCATATTGAAACCGCAAATAAGGGAAACCAACAATATTGGTTGAGTCACTACTTGATGACAGAGATCAATACAACAACAAACCTGTCACTTTTACGCTCCCCACCAACATCAAAACAAAGAGCAATTTACGAATATAACTCAAGTATGGTTAACAGAATCACAACCCTCCTTTTTTGACAACATACTTCGAGCTCTGTACTCCACCGGCTTTTAGACAGTGGATACTGATCTATTTTCATACGTTCGCATTTTCTACAATACCATCGACTTCGCCAACAGCGCTGTTAAGCAGTCAACGTAAACGACTCCTTTCGATAGTCTATTTATGCATGTGTGTCAACACACCCATAGCCATCGTCAAACCCCGCAACCACATGGCATTCCGTGGCTTCATGACTTACTCAGAGCACCAACAACGAGTGCAGTGAAGCCTTTTTACTCAGTCGGGATAACGTATTAGCTCACAGTGCCTACCCAACAGCCACCACTATTGCGAGACGGACTACAAAGCTACACAACATCAAACCCACTCTTTTACATTACCTGTACATTGGTTCGTCAACCACACTGCACTGCAACGGCCTCTCTGAGCATCAAAACTGCTTGAGTGTAAAAACAGTGTTCAAATCAAACATACCAACACTCAGTCCCCCAGTATGCATTGTTGGAGAGATAAAGAACAACAATAATAACACAGATTCATCTAAATGAGAGGTTTATTGCAGTAGCAGGTCACGTAAGAGCACAACAACAACTCTATGTTGACCAAAAATTCTTCAAGTTGTCAAAATATTTGTTTACCTTTTCAAATAATTTATTCGCAATAATAAAAAATTGACATACTGAAATCAACCACCTGGCCTTTTTGAGACACCTTATAATTTAATAAAGAAGTAGCTGGTACAGATCTTCATTTCTCTAAGACCGCCAAGAAGAACACATCAGTTTGAAGCTAGGCATTATCCTGCTGTATGCAAAAATAAATAAACAAAAAAAAAAAAAACTGACACAAAAAGAAAGAAAGAAACATGTGATATCACAAATCATAGTTATCATAATTACACAATAAAATAAATAATTTATGTGGGAAATAATATTCAGTAACAAAAAAGGAATTCCAACATAATTGGCCCCAAAACTGCAAGAAGAATTCATTGAAAGAAAACAAAAGCAACTGCGATAAAGGAAAAATCACAAGCTAACAAAATGAAGCAGAATAGGTACAAAACAAGAGGTATTTAAAATGAGTTACTCCAACTAACAATTGATTATGTCTTTTCCGTGATAATTTCTCATTAATTATTGCAAAATCTGGCTGAATATTGTTTTTTACTTAAAATTTTACATTTGTATAATTGAACAGTAGCTGAAGTTGAATGAGGCAATTTTGCTGTGGATAACCATTATATTTCCTTGGCCTTTTCATGGGCAAAAAGTGATTATATTCATGTCATGGCGAGTTCCTATAGCATCACCTTTAATAGTGATTGAAATAATGCATTTACCGGGAAAGCCAGTACCACTGATTACCATAATACAGTCATTTTTAATGTCTATGAAAACAATATCAGCAGCTCCAGTACAAACGCTTTAACCGAGGATACATTTCCCTTAAACTTTAACACATCTTTCTTAATTTCGAACGAAAGTCACATTTCAGTCGCAATAATTGGCAACGGCCAGGATGATGTAAATTCTCCCGCCATCAAGAGTTTATTTACACGAGAGTCTTGTGCCAATAGTCACCAAAACACATCAACGCTTGATCTCTGTGAGAACAATAGAAAATCACTATTCACACAAACTCGCCGAGAACACTCGCCTCGAACGGTGACTGTAATAATGCATTCGATAAGAACTTCAATAACATTGAGATGCAAGATACCTTAACACCGAATGTGTGTAGCAATGCTTGTTCCAACGTTTTCAATCAAAGTAATAATTGTGCCGCAGAAGAGGTACGTAAATTCAGTCTCCAATAGCCGCCAAATTACCGATAGTCACATAATCTCAAATACCACACCCTCCACATGTAAGAAGCATTATTTTATTTGCATCCCATTAACATGTTCCTGATCAGCCCCTGTTGGTAGAACATCTTCTTCGCAAGCATATAATAACGGATAAATATCTCAATACCGGACATATATCTGAAGAACTGGATGCATTATTGCCCGATATCATTCTGTTGCACAGTGTAGTATTTGTAATTCGGAGGAACATTCTCATTTAATAATAACATGCAAGTTTCAATTACCGCGGGTCCACGACCCAATCAAAGGTGGCATACATCAAAACCCACCTCCGCTTCTTACCACGTTGAAACTTATTATTTATTCACAAATTTCAAACACGCAGTCGAACTTCTCGCAATCAGGAGAAAGAACTGTCTTGCCAACTGCGTTGATTGACATTGAACATCAAGGTTTGTTGTTTACAATACGTGCGTTCATTGATCAAGGATCTCAAGAATCCTTTATATCAAGTCGCATAATAAATCGGTTCGACATCCCCACAAAGAAGGCATTTACATTGATTTCTGGACTTGGTGGAACTGTTCTTGAAAGTTCTTCTAAAAGTTGTCAAATTACGCTGAAATCTAGGCAATCTGACTTCAAACTGAAAACAACCGCTATTGTAGTATCAAGTCTAAACCAATTAATGCCATCTTCTCCTACAAGTATCAACGATTACACAAACTTACAGAAATTACAACTAGCTGATCCAAACTTTTTCAAAACTGTTCCCATAGACATGCTCATTGGTAGTGATGTCTTACCGAGAATAATAAAAACAGGTTTAGAAAAAGATGTTTCTGGTAATCTTCTGGCCCAAAGTACAGAATTTGGGTGGATAATAAGTGGCAAACCCACTTCTAACTCCGTTGTATCATTTTCATCTTGGACGACAACAATTGATCCATTAAACGATGAACTAAAAAAATTCTGGGAATTAGAAAGCATACCTAATGAGAAATCCTTGTCTACATCCGATATATGGTGTGAAGACTTTTACATGAACACTGTTACTCGCAGATCGGATGGTAAGTATGTAGTAAGGCTACCATTTAAACAAAATTTACCATCTGACAAATGCCTTGATTCTTCTCGACCTGCCGCTATGCGCCAATTCCTAAGAATGGAAAAAACACTGCAAAGAAATCAAGAACTTTCAACAGAATACAATAAAGTACTTGCTGAATATATTACTTTGGGTCATATGAAACTGACCACAATTTCCGAAATTGTTCACAATTCCCAATTCTTTTCCTATTATTTGCCACATCACGCAGTAGTGAAACCTGAGAGGACGTCCACTAAAGTCAGAGTCGCATTCAATGCATCCAAAAGAACTGCTAGTGGATTATCATTGAATGATATTCTATATACTGGACCCACCTTAAAAAATGAATTAATGAACATTGTTTTTTCGCTGGAGGTTTTTCAAATATGTATTGCACCATACCTGGCGATAAACTGTGCACCATACCTGGCGATACGAAATTTGCTTCAATTAAGTAATGACAGTAAAGACTCACATCCAACAGCGTCACAGACCCTTAAGAGTTAAATTTACGTGGATGACATCTTGTCGGGTGCTCATTCTCTAACCGAAGCAAAGTCGTATTTGCATGAGGTGATTGATTTGCTAAATTCAGCTGGTTTTCCCTTGAAGAAAATCACGTCAAATCATTCTCAAATACTTCTAAATCTGCCCCGGAGGATCTTCTCAACGAAGATTTCTTACGGATCGAAGAGGTCAGTGAAACTAAAACGTTGAGTATTCATTGGAATGCCATTTCTGAGCATTTCTTTTACAAGGTGACAAATTTTGATTTACCTACTGTTTCCGTAACAAAACGAAAGGTTTTGTCTATAGTTGCCAAATTGTTTGATCCTGCTGGGTGGTTGGTACCCATTATCGTAGTTGCGAAAGTATTGATGCATTAACTGTGGATTGATGGCACTAATTGGGATGAAGAATTAACCCCACAGTCATTTGAAAGATGGAGTGTTTTCATCTCAAATTTATCCGAAAGAGAAGATTAGAATTCCACGTTGGATTCATTTTTCTCCGGAACATCAAATCCAAATACACGGCTTTTGTGACGCTTCCGAAAAAGCTTATTGTGCCATTCTATATATCCGAGCTACCACCCCAGATAAAAGAATTCATACAAACCTGCTTGTTTCAAAAAGCAAAGTTGCTCCCTTGAAAACTGTGAGTCTCGCAAGGCTAGAACTCTGCGGTGCCGCCATGTTGTCAAAATTAATTAAATCTGTTGCCAGAATCTGGAAATTTCTTCACCCGAAATCTATTTATGGACTGATTCCACAATAACCTTATCGTGGGTCAGTAAACCACCTTTCCATTGGAAGACTTTTGTTGCAAATAAAGTTTCAGAAATACTTGACAATGTGGGAAATGCTAATTGGAGACATGTTGCTTCTGCTGACAATCCTGCAGACCTTGGCACTAGAGGATGTGCAGCTGAAGAACTTAAAGGCAGTGATCTTTGGTGGCATGGACCAAATTGGTTAGTCATGGAACCAGAACATTGGCCAAAATCCAAGACAGACAAAGAACCAGAACTAGAGAAAAAGGTTATTTCCTTACACGCACAAGTTGTTGGTGACATACTCCTGGAAGATTTTTCATCACTAGCCCGAGCTCTCCGGGTCTTTGATTATGTATTTCGGTTCATAAATAGATGTCGTAGAAACACTATTCCCGGATTACAGGATAGAGTCATACTTTCTCAAGAAATCTCATTCGTAAAATATCATTTTATACGATTGGCACAAATGGCACACTATCCCTGGGAATATCAGGCGTTAGAATCTAACCAACCGATACCAAGGAAAAGCAGATTATTAACCTTAAATCCACTTACATATCAAAATGTCTGTTGCTTGGGTTGCAAACCCTTGAGCATAGACGGAAAATTCAATCGGCTTTGTTTATTTTTGATTTATTGAATAATACGATTAATTCTTCTGAATTATTATCATTGATACCAATGTATGCTCCTCCGCGGCAAATGAGGTACGTTGACGTTTTTCATATACCAATGCATCGAACAAATTATGCTCGACATAGTCCCTTAACGCGTGCTTTTTATTATATTAATGAGATTAGTATGAACTACCAAAGGAAATATAATCAACATTTAGAATTTTGCATTTCGAAAGAGAATTTTAAATTGTATTTTATTACTGTATTTAATTAAATTTAACTTTGTTATCATAGTCTGTAAGGAATTTATGTTCAAAAGACTGAAATAAATAAATAAATCCTATACTCGATTAAGCCAAATTACTTCGCGCAAACGGTCGCTTAGTCAACACTGATGAGAGTTTCAATGAAAAACATCCAATTATCCTTCCTGAAAAGTCTCGATTCTGCAAACTGTTTATTGAATATACTCACACTATTTTACTTTACGCTGAACATCAAGTAATGTTAAGTGCAATTCGACAAGAATTTTTCGTCATCCGTCTAACAAGTGCCGTTAGTAGGGATAATATGGGGCTGCAATTAAGCTTTGATTTATTATCTTTAGCTTCAAGGAGGCTAAAGCCTGTCAAACTGTGAATAGCCGTTGACATGTTTTAACCTTAATGAGGTTGAAGGTCGTAAATTATGTGTTAATGGTATGCAGGTGTTCAAAAAAGGATGGGGTGGGGGAATGCAGGTGTTCATTGGTATTGAATGTGGGTAGTGACCTATTTATTGTTTCCCCATCCACTTGTTTGCATATCGTTATAATAGCGCGAATAAATGATGTTAGTCTTTTTGTGTGATCGTCAATGTGAATGTTTTTTGTGTCCTTTTTGTTTGTCCCTTGTCTTTATCCCTTGTAAGTGACACTTGTTCGCATTTTCCATGGGAAAATTTGTAGAAGGATCTTTTTGTTTGGTGGTCGGCGTTTTCTTTGTTATCAGGACAAATCTTTGTCCCTTGTAATTGGTACTTGTGCGCATTTTCCATCGTAATGTTGTTGAAGATTGAAAAGTGAATTTTTTTGACCTTTTTTTAGATCGTGTCATGCAGTGTGTCCTTTCTTGTATGTTGTTGTTGTTGCGTTGCTACTGTGGGACCGTCCTTGTGTGTTGTTGTTGTTGTGTGTGTTTAATATATCGCACTGTTTGTCTTTTCGTGTATGTTGTTGTTGTAGTTTTTTAGATGTGTACCCTTTTTTGTATGTTTATTATGTTTTGCTTCCTAGTGTCATGCTGTGCAACCTACCTTTTTTTGATTTTTTTGTATTGTAACTAATGCGAACAAATATTTTAACACTTGCCCTTTTTACTAGTCAATATAATTTCCTAACGTTGTGAAATACATGGACACTTGAATCTTGTGTCGGTGGTCAGTAGAAATGTGATTGACCTTTTTTTATCATGATTACATGCGGTGGCGTTTATAAATTGGGCTAGATGTTTCCTTTGATCCCTAGCCGTAGGAGAATTTCGGAAATTTGCGATTGTGTTTGGTCAACCCATTTACTTTGAAGTTGCGTTGTGATCATATTCTGATCCATAACCGCTTTATATATGTTGGTTATCTAAATATGTCTTATCTTTAATTTTTACAAAAATATATTTTGAATGTATTGATTTACCGTTATACATGTTATTCCTGATATTTTGGTTTTGACCTGCATTAGTTGGGTTGAATTTCTTAGGATTTTTTGAAAAGGATAATTATATAAAAGATGAACTTGGCTTGAAAACTATATTCAGTTTCAAAAAATCCATCAAAGGATTAAAAGTGAAAATAATTTTCAATTTAAAAAAAAAAAAATAACGAAATAATGCATTCTAAAAATAATGATTTTGATATGGACTCTGATTTTGAAATGGAGTGCATTAAAGCAGTTGAGGAAGTAGAATTGGAGCTGGAGGAGGAAGCAGCATGTGTTGAAGCTGTGAATAATTTTGAGGCTGATTTAGAGTTTGAGAGGGCAGCTAACTATGCCATAGAAGAACTGGGTCAAGACATGGAGGATTTTGATATGGATGACATGGAAAATTACTCTGACGAAAATGTGGAGACTGAGTCAACAACGTTGGACGAGGAAGAATATGACATTGATGTCATAAGGCGGAGTCTACCAGAGAGAGCTGAAATAATATCCGTTGAGGATGTTATAATAATGACTGAAGAATTTCTGCACGAAATGGAGTATATTATAAGTAGTAATATATTAGAATTAATTAGAATACTTGATAACTCTGAAAATACAATAGAAAATATAAATTTAAGAGTACTTTTAAGAGAATTTTTAAATCTTTTAAATAAAAACAAAAATTAAAAATAAAAAACATTTTCTTTTATTTATTGAGTATTACTGAGGGAAGAAGGGAGGGGTGCTTGGAGAAACATCAATATTTAAAAATATTTAAAATAAATTCAATAATAAAGAACTAAATAACAAAAAACAAAAAAAAAAAATCTTTTATTTTGGGGGTTCGTAAGCGATTGGTGGGTATGAAGGGAGGGAGTGGTATCTTTCCCACTACAACTAGTATATGTAAATTCAACAAATCAAAACCAAAGAATAAAATTAAAACATGTTTCTTTTATTCATGTGATGCTAAAGAGGGGAGGAGTGATTAGGAGAGAAGGGTGAAAAAAGAGAAAAAATATAAACATGACTCATATTTTTATATAAATAGGGGAATAATCTAATATAAAAGCTAGTTTAGAAAAAAGTGTGAAAGCAGCGATGTCTAATTCCAATTTAATTGATTTGTTCAACTCCTTTAACCATAAAAGAATAATAAGGATAAAGGACTTGGTGGAAAAACAGGATTATTTAATCAGCGAAGCATACAAAACCATGACCAAATATGGAGAAAGAATTGTTTTAAAATTAGAAGATGGAATACTATACCTACCCGAAAAGTTTATGTCACTTGGAGATGAACATGTTCGAGAATTGGGTTCTGGTGGATATTGCATAACAAAGTTACCATTGCGAAATGAAAGTGAAAACACCATGTACAAATTGGAATTAAAACAATTAGAGCAAACTAAATATTTTTATCCTACATATTAAGCATTTTTATTTTTATAAATAATAAAGAAATATTTTTCAAGTAAAACTTTCATTGTTTTTATTTTATTAGAAACATAAACTTCATAAAATAGTTTGTAAGTAGAGCTCATACTAGAAAGATGTCTCGTCTTAACAGAGAAGATGCACGCGTGAAATCTTTTAATAATTGGCCATTGCCGTATCCAGATACAAAAACCATGGCTGCGGTGGGACTTTTTTATACCGGAGTAGCAGATGTAACCAGATGTTATTTTTGTAAAGTTGATATTCATCGTTGGGAGCAAACAGATTGTCCAGTAGCAGAACATTTACGTTTGTCATACCAGTGTCCCTTAATGAAAAGGCGTATCACCAACAATATTCCCATTGAACCTAAAGTTTTAGATTTGTTACTTCCTGAATTTTCTCAAGATGTTTGTCGTAGTAAAACTGTGAATCCCATTGCCACAATTTTTATGCTGTGTTTTACATTTATTACCTGCAATTCCATAAATAAAATTTTTAAAAAATAAAACAATTGTTTTTTATTTATAATTATTTATTTATTTCATCATATATGATTTCACTAATATTTTGCCAGTTTTGTTCAATAAATACAAAGATTTTAAATAGATTATTTAAAGCACATCTAAACTTAAAGTCTCTATGTATAGAACAGTTAGTATAATAATTTTGGAAATCATTTAAACGCATTTTAGATTCTAAATTTATAACATAGGAATTGATATATTTTTCTAAAAATATTTTCTTGGCTCGCCCAACAACAAAAATATATTTGTAATCCTTCAGTGGAGTGAGAATATCCTCAACTGCATTGTAGTCATCATTTCCATCGTTCCAATCTAAGCCATTTATGTGTTTCTTACAATAACAATTTGTGTTCCTTGCTCTTCCTGTAAGTTCTTTTTCGTTGAAAGGTTGACGGAACAAAAAATAATTTGGAAAAACAGATGCACCACATATATATGCCAGCTCCTTTATGAATATACTCTTATAATTTCCATGAAGGTATTGAAAATCAACCAATGCAATTTTGGTTCTATCAATTTCGTACATCATCTTGGACGCTTAAAATTCGACTGGATGGAGTTTATGCGTTACATCTCAAATTTATTGTCCACGCTTACTTATCTCAATCAAAAATTGTAAACAAAGGTGTCCACAATTGTATGTGGAAAATTGATCTCTTTTATAATTATATGTTAGGTTTGTACCCAAATAGTCAATCACTTCCAATGGTGGTTGAAGATTCCCAAAACTATCATAATATTCAATATTATTATTATTTTTATAATATGCCACCCAATGTGTGCCAGATCCACTGTTGTCATCTAAATTTATAATGCCGCATTCTTTGCGATAGGGGTTTTTAGGTAATGTATTCCGCATAAACACACCCCTAAAGTGAGGTATATATTTTTTTCCAAAATCATAAATATGTATATTAGTTAGTGGACCTTTGGGTAGCTGGTTTATCAGTTTTTTGGAGTATCATTCACATAAATACCATAACCTTTTTTGTATGGTTTTAAGTAGAGTCCTTTACCCATTGCTATGGCTTCAACTGTTCTGTTGTGCCTAGTTTGCTCGTCCAATTGTTGTTTTGCTTTTTTAGCATTTATAACCGCATTAGCAACTGCTGAACTACCCGATGCTAATGCACCCAATGCTCCTAGCCCAGTTAGAATCGGTATAAGCGGAAGAAATCCACCTGTTTTAGGAACTCTAATTACTCTTGGTATGACTACCTTTGACTTCTTTCCTCGGAATGTTTTTTGAATTTCTTTCTTTGCTATTTTAACAGCAGCATTAATATCAGTTGGCTTTTTACTTTTTAGAGCTGTTGTAGCATTTTTAACAGTATTTTTAAAAATCTTTTGACCTGCAATATCTTTTAGGTTTTTATTTTTCAACCCCATACCAAGTTTTGTTTTAGCCTTCATGGCGTTTGTAACGAGATATGCGCTAAGTTTTTCGCCAAAGCTGCTATCTTTTGCTTTCACTCTTTCCCAAGCTCTCTCAGCCAATTCACGATCAGCAATATGTCTTTGTTTAATATCTTTGTTTTGTTCATAAGCAATATCATGCGTCCTGCATGCAGCATCCAATGGATTTATTCCTTTATCTCCCCTTTCCAATCGTTTGGCAAGTTTTGTTCCAGGTCCACAGAATTGGTAGCCAGGTAGATGAAGTTCCACGGGTAAAGAGTTTATTATCTTATTTACAAGTCCTTTTCCTTTAACAGCTTTCTTCTTAATAACGTTCTTTTTATTATAAACATAAATTTTTATACTTTTTCGCTAGCACTAAACAAAGAAAAATAAAAGATTGAAATAAATATTCATTGTTTATAGAATTATTCGTTAGTCGTGAAAATGCGATTAATTAAACAACACGCTAAAATTTCTGTACAAAATGTTGATTTTATACAAAAGAAAACCTCCAGACATAGTACTTTACTACCAAACACTATACGCGCCTTAATTGTGGGACCCTCAAATTGCGGAAAGACTAATGTAATGCTTAGTTTGATAGAGAGCCCTAATGGATTAAAATTTGAAAATATCTATATTTACTCAAAATCTCTATATCAGCCAAAGTATGAATATCTAAAGAAATTAATCTCATCTGTAAAGGGGATGGGATTGTATACATTCACCAACAATGATGATGTAGTACAACCTGAAGAAATAAAATCAAATTCAATTATGATATTCGACGATGTTGCTTGCGATAAACAAAATAATATCAAAATCTACTTCAGTATGGGGCGTCATAAGAATGTTGACTAATTTTATTTATGTCAAACATACACACGCATCCCAAAACACTTGCTACGTGATAATGCGAATATGATTATAATGTTTAAACAAGATGATTTAAACTTAAAACACATATATAATGATCATGTGGGATGCGACATGAGCTTTGAAACTTTTAAAGAAATATGTCATGAATGTTGGATTGATAAGTATGGATTTCTTACTATAAGCAAAGATGATGAAATTACCACTGGAAGATATAGGAAAGGCTTTGATATATTTATACAACCTTAATAATGCTTAAAACGTCTCTAATCTACATAAATTTAATTAGTATAGCCGTAACCATGGAAGAAGAAATATTGAAGCGTCTTGTTCAATCTCGAAAGATTTTGAAGAGAAAGTTTCAAAGCATAAAATTGGGAGAGCAAACCAAGACTAATGAATTGAAGAACACATTTAAACCTATAACAGCACCAATAAACAAACTACTAAAGTTTACAACTGAAAATGTTGATAAAATGATAAATCCTAAGAAGGAATATGTTGAGACATATAAAGATCCAGATTTCACTAGTACTCCTAAAAAGAAGTTTAAAGAAGCGGCTAACATAACAGAGGATATGGAGTATAAAAAATATGACACAAATGATGAATCATTTTATTCAGAAAATAGTGACAATAATGATGACGTAAATCTCTCTCAACTACACAAAAATGACATACTGGATACTGTATATGGTCCACACAAAGATCTTAACGGCGAATGGAAGTTTGGGAATAAACCACTTAAAGTCACTAATGAAAAAATCTACATTGGAAATCAAACTTGGGCATTTACACCAGGATTATACGAACTCCTCTTTTACCAAAAGCCTTCAAATTATGATAAATCAGAATTGGATATATATAAGAAAATTTTACTAGAATCAAGCGCACACAAAGTTGGATACAATCCTAACGACCGAATAAAATCGAATAGAGGATATAAATATACCCAAATTATTAAGAATTTAATGAGTGACACTCACAGCGGCAAAGGTTTAATGAGCCTAAATCCAGTGAAACCCAACTATATATACTGGGATGACCCCAATGAATTGGTAGATCGATTAAAACTGTTGATGGCATCACAACAAGCTGGAAACAACAATCATACCAATGAGATTGCTTCCATTATCGAAGAACTACGAGAGACAGATTTAATATATTGAATAATCAAAACAAAACGATGACAGTTGATAAGTTTGGACATCAATATAACCATACCTTTACCTCACTGGCATTAAAGGGAAATGTTTCGAGACTGCTGGGAATCAATATTGATAACGATAATAATCTTGATGTTCAAAATAGGAAGATTAAGAACGTAGCTCCCCCATCGGAAGGAACGGATGCAGTCAACCAATCATACATACATTCGCAAATCAAACACCTACAAGACATAATAACTAAAAACGTATTTGATGAATGCGTCAGTCTAAGAGAAGAAATATCACAACTGAAACGAACACAAAAAGAAATCTTTGACGTCTTAACTCAACCTCCATTCAACTCAATTGCATTAATATATCCCAACAAACCAGAATAATGGAAAAGCGAGGTATAGTTGACGAACTTCACTCTCAAGCACGAAGAAAATTCAATAGACGAAGGGTTATCACAAAAGGAATCGATGATCTATGGCAAGCGGATTTAGTAGAAATGGGAAGCTATTCCAAAATAAATAAAGGTTACAGGTTTATGCTTACAGTTATTGATACATTTTCTAAATATGCATGGGGTGAAGCACTTAAATCAAAAAATGACTGATGTTTATACAGCATTTGAAAAAATCTTAAAGGCTGGAAGGATTCCTATGAATTTACAAACTGATGATGGGAAAGAATTTTTCAACAAAGAATTTGGAAGACTGATGGAAAAATATTCCATAAATCATTACTCGACATATAGCACAATGAAAGCATCTATTGTGGAACGCTTTAATAGAACCTTAAAAGGAATGATGTGGAAGGAGTTTAGTTTCAACGGCAGTTATCAATGGATTACTTTTTATAAGAATTTAATTGAGAAGTATAATGAAACACCGCATCGAACAATAAAAATGGCACCTATTCAAGTTAATTCAACAAACGAGAAAACAGTGCTTAGCACAGCATACAATCATATAAAGATTTTTAAGAAACCAAATCTTCGTGTGGGTGATTATGTGCGCATTAGCAAATACAAGCATCAATTTGAAAAGGGGTATACACCAAACTGGACTACAGAAATATTTAAAATCAGAGATATAAGAATAACGAACCCTACAACATATTTACTAGTAGATTATGAAGGAAATCCGATAGAAGGGTGTTTCTATAGAGAAGAACTTTTACACACAAAATATCCAAATACATATATGGTTGAGAAAATACTAAAATCTAAAGACGATAAAGTATATGTTAAATGGTTGGGATTCACAAACCAACATAATTCCTGGATCGATAAGAAAAATGTATTGTAACATAAAAGTATCATGTTTATTTCATAAATAAAAAATATATAACCATATGCATAATTGTGTTTTCATTTATTTTGGAAAAGAGTCTCACAATGACAAGAACATTTACTTTGACCGGTAAAACTTCAATTTTACGCTCAAATTTTTCACCTCCTATCGAATTGGGAGATGATGAATATGAATGTTGTTTAATTGATTTTCAATCATACAACTCAATACCCAACGTGGATAATGATAATAATTTATTTCATATTGGTGATAGTATAATACAAATACCTGTTGGATCATATGAATTACAAGATATTGCTCAATATTTGGAATCAGAATATAAATCTATGCAGATAAATAAATCTATAGAAATTAGAGCAAACAATAACACATTACAAATAGAGATAACATCCTCCCACGAACCCATATATTTTAATAAGGAAAAATCCATAGCCAAGCTCTTTGGCTTCAGTGAGCAAATTTTGGAACCAAGGAAAAAACACATTTCTAACCTTCCAGTAAATATTTTTAAAGTTAATACCATTCAGATACATTGCAACATTGTAACTGGATCATTTATGAATAATTCACCAGCGCATATTCTACATGAGTTTGCTTTAGATGTGCCTCCAGGCTATAAATTAGCAGAACGACCCATGAATCTCATTTATTTGCCAGTAAACGTCAAAGAAATTAGTCATCTTGAAATATTAATACTAGATCAAGAAGGTCGTTTAATTAACTTTCGTGGAGAAGAAATTACACTTCGGATCCATATAAGATCGAGACAAGCATGATTATCTATAATAAATATAAATATAAACAAACCTCCAAAAACATTCACCAACAAGTTGTCAAACCATCAACACCTCCCTTAACTAAAGAAAGCATAACATTTTTGAAACTAATTAAATATAGAGTCAAGCAAAATGTCTGAAGTGCTCAACATAAACGAACGTCCATTCTCAGATGAGAATATCATAAAGAAAGACTATCATAGTTATGTTCCCTATATTCAATCATTTAAAAATAATGATGAAATACGCATAAGCATACAAAATCAAGACCTTTACATTCTACCATCCGAAAGTTATGTTTACATTGAAGGTTATTTACGAAATGTGGATGGAAACATTTCGGCGAATGCAAAACTGAGAAATAATTGTGTGGCATACATGTTTGATGAAATTCGTTATGAACTAAACGGAATTGAAATTGATCGTACACGATATCTTGGTACAACTACGAAAATTAAAAATTGGATTTCTCTAAGTGAATCTGAAAGTAAAGTTATGAGTAATGCTGGTTGGAACACAGATGCCGATGTTTCAGCCAATTCATTCAACTTTTGTGTACCATTAAATCGTTTGTTAGGCTTTGCAGAAGATTTTAATAAAGTAATTGGTAATAGCAAACACGATTTGATTCTTCTGAGGAGTTCAAATTACGCAAATGTGTGTTACTCAACCGATCAAAAGGAAGATGTTCGTCTCACAATTACAAACATTGTGTGGAAAGTACAACATATTCATTTATCAGACGAAAGGAAGCTTAGTTTCATGAAGACGATTAATAATGGAAAAGCGTTACCCATAGCATTTCGTAGTTGGGACTGCTACTTTAATCCTACTTTTGTTGGTGGAATACAACATAGCTGGAATGTCAAATTGTCTACAAATCATGAAAGACCTAGATATGTCGCCTTAATTTTTGAAAAGGATAACAAACTACAACATTGCGATCTTCAAAATATCAAAGTACACTTGAATTCTGAGACATATCCATATGACGATTTAAATCTAAAGTTTGATGACAATCGATACGCAGTACTATATGATATGTATGCCAGGTTTCAACAAACCTATTATATGAGAGAACCGCAACCGCTCTTAACCTATAAAAACTTCAAAGAAAATGCTATTGCTGTTATTGATATAAGCAATCAGAACGAGACCATTAAGAATGGACCAATTGATTTAAAAATTCAATTTGAAACCAATAAACAAATTCCCCCAAACACTTCAGCATACTGTCTTATTATACACGATCGTCTGGTGGAGTATGTACCTTTGACTGGTATCGTGCGAAAAGTAATTTAAGTAATTTTATACTTACATTGTTCACCATACACAAATGATTGAAATAAAATAATTTTATTTATTTGCGTATTTTATTTAATTTATTTCAACAACATTATAAAAGAAAAAATATACATTTTTGTTATTTTAAATAAAAGTTGTGTTTTATTTACAAATCTAATTTACAAAATCATTTTCATCTAAATGTAGAAATGGTGGTTGAAAATTACATAAATCTTGACAATCATACTCTACACTATTATTGTCTAAATAGCTTAACAATGCTAAGTTAGAGGTATTGTTTTCACTGCTATCGTTATTTACATGTTGAATATTTACATCCGTATTGGCATTGATTTTATAGTGGCCCCAAGCATATGTATGTACGCCATCTTCTCTAATATATCTTTTATCGTCTTGATAACTGAGACATACTTTAGTTATTTTATCGGTATATATATCATGTTTCCTAGACCTAAATGTATACATACTATCTTGATAGATTCTCTTATTATACAAGCAATCTCTGTATGTGTCAATAGTATACTTTTTTAAAACAGATTTTTTGACACCCTTTGATTTTTTTGTATCTTCTCTATCAGCTACTTTAATGGCATACATCTTTGGACGAAGACCTACAAATTCCATCATTATTCTTCCGCTATTTTCGTCCTTCATCATTCCTATTACTTTCTTATTAACGCATGGAATATTATACATGTTATTTACACGAAAGTCTGATGTGTCAAATCTGCTTATTATATCTTCTTCAGTAGATTCTCGATATAGATTTCTTCCATTAAATGTTAATATTAGAGAATCCGTATCCATATAATTAACTGTGACGCTATCACCATATTTTACTTTTATGAAATTATAAAAGAAATCATACATAACATGTTTGGACAACTCTAAAATACAAAAACCTAGGTAGATGGGTTTATCATACTTTACTCGCATCCTATTCAGTTGTATAGCAACCATATCATCAGAAAAATGTGAAACGCTATGGAAGTTGGGTTTGGATATTAATTCTCTAGCACCCAACCTTTTTCCATAGGATTCCCAATGTGTACGTATTTCAACATTTATTCTTTTGTCGACATTTTCCATAGTCTTACCATATACAGCATTGTTCATAAATTTATAATAATCTTTTTCAAAAGCATTTGTAGCTTTTGCTCGAAGATCATTATTTTTCATAATATATTTCTCAAGCCACTTTGACTGGTTAAACTCTAAACAGGTATTGATCTTCTCAAGAATTAACCCATGCTTCACACATTGTTGTAGCACTCTGTAATGGATGGTATAGGCCTTCTTGTCGGCTAAATCAGCAATCAATTTTTTGGTCTTGGATCCCCCAACACGTTTGTTCTCCGGACAGAAGGGTAAATCATTATGAAGATCATGTAGATATTGAGGGTAACTCAAATCTACATTCAAAATGTACCCTTTTGGAGAATTTTCAGGAATCGATAATATATCATTTATATCTCTAAATGTTTCTTTTATCTCTTCCTCTGTTAAAAATCTAAACCCGCTATGTGGTAGTGGATCTGTCATCGCCTTACCATACAAATTATTTACATCTAAGTAATATATATTCACCTCCGGTTTACTTGAGTCATAATTAGCCATTCCTTCACTATTGGCTATAGAGTGTCTCTTCGAACATTGAGTAAGTCCACCTCTAATAGCATTCTTACAGAAATTATACATATTAATGTCTGTAAAAAGTTCAAGCTCAATTTCTGTACATAGGAGCATAGCATCCCAGGAAAGTGAAGGTGCTGTAAAATATTGACAAGGATCTAGCTTATTGTTAATAAGCGATAAATCTCTAAAGTTTTCAAAAACGTCTGCCAGTAATAAAACGTCTGCTTTTAAATATAACTCCATGTAGTCTTTGAGAGTTTTACATTTAAAATGTGTCCAAACATCTTGTGCATGTTCATAGTCGTCTATCGAACATTCTGTATCTGTCAACTTGTTGAAAAACTCTTCCCTTGGAGGTAATTGTTGTTCAGCTAATGTTTCGAATGATGATATGTACTCGTAAGGAAAAACTCCTTTTCGAGTCATACGTTTAAAATCGTCGTCATTTGGAAATTCTGCTCTGGTGGCCTTAAATGCATTTTGCGGAAGGTTTTTGGCTAAAGCATCCAAACTTGTAGGCATGAATCTGAAACTATCCAAAAACCTCAACTCAAGCCTAGTCACCCTCTTCTTTTTCTCTGGGTTTTTAGAGTGTTTGGATTTAATTGTAGACCTTTTCGATTTTGTTTTAGACTTTTTTGTCTTGGAGTTTTCACTCATTTTAATTAAGAATGAGATGGAAACATATAATTCCTTATTTAATGGTAATACTTTAATACGTCCCTTAAAATGTCTTAATTCTTTAAACAGCAAATGACAGTCATATTTCGAAAAATTGTGAAATAAAATTGGTATAAATTTAGGGACTATATATTTAATATTACAGCTGCTATGTGCCGCACCACGATATTTTCCCGTTAAGTGGCAGTGATCCCTTACTCTGTCAGTACCTAATTCTTTTTTGCAGATATGACATACCCTACTCCTTGTAAACTCATTTTCTTCTTCCTGCGTTAAAGGTGTCATAGGTACAGTTTTAGACAAATAGTTATTGTATATAAATTTGCAATCCCTAATTAGGTTTTCTAAAAAGTTTCTTGCCGCATTGGGACCACTATACGAATAAAATTTACTTAATCTATCATCAAAACTACACTTAAGATAATAGCTGAAAGCACAAGGTACATGCTTCTTTTCAGTTACCGTTTTAGTATTGCTGCTCCCTGTTGTACAGTTCTCTAAAACACATTCGGCATCCGCATAAAATGCAAAAGGCAGCCGTTATTGTTTATAATAATCCTTAAATTTGAGGATGTTGTTTCCCGGTTCAGGTACTTCGGATACTACGCCACCACACTCCTCCTTATGTTTTTCGCATACTGCTTTAACTGTGAAATGTTGTACACACCCATTGCAAAAATATACAGTACCTTTATGTTTTGTCAATTGCGATCGTATTAAACTGAAAGAAAAGAAATATAAATTTATTAGTTAGAAATGTTCATTAATTATATAATTATGCTGTATTACCGTGACAAATCCTTAATCCATATGTAATGGTATTTGTCTACCTCATGCAACAATATCAAATTGATGTGATGACATTTTTCTTTGCTTGTCAGGTAGTAAGGTCCAGCGATCTTTTTCTTATCGTATCCAAATACATTTACACTTATATTTTCATTGTTGGCTTCGAATATTTTGATGTTCTTTACAGCCATTGGGAAACTTAAACCTCTAAAATCTACAATCATTCCAGATTGAAGAGTGATAACTTCCAGCCTTACATTAATATTGTATGCTTCAGGATTCGTTTCATCCCCCATAGCCGGTTCACCCAATGCAGCCACCACAGCCAATTTAAAACAAAATTCATCGTTGTTCCTTATGTTTAGACATGCATTCTTTTTAGACAACGAATTTGGTGTCTTGATATATTGTGAACCACGTGTTATCTTCGCCTTATTTATATTTATATCAAGCTTTAATATTTTCGTCAAAGCCCAGCCTGAATCTCTTTCTTGAAATTCTGACATTTTGCTAAGTATATCATCCATGTGATTTACCAAAGCTTCATCAATTTCATCCCCTCCAGATAACAATGACATTTTGGAAATGTGACAAAATGTTTTTCGAGTTGTTGAAGGACCATCATCTTGGTTTCTATTTGTTGTAGTCTCATCTTCTTTTGTTGGCTTTACGTATTCACCTATAAGCTCTATATTAAATTTAATTGGGGTCTCATTAGATTGATTCTCCTTGATCAATTTGCTTATCGGGTTCCACGCTTCTGACAAAAATTCATTGGGCAATAATATTCCACTATTGTTGATATATTCGTATGTGACAATGTTGTTGCCAAAGGAGTTTCTTACAACATTTATATTTGTCTAACAACATGTCGGTGATCATCACTACGAATATGAGCTGACATATTTTGCACTATTTTTTTGCACTCATTGCAGTATCTGTTACTATGTTGCTCATTATTCTGGTGTTGCTGGATTGTAGCTTGTTGTATGATAGGTTGTGTGATGACAGGTTGTTGGGTGATGGGTTCTTGGATTACAGGTTGTAGTGTGGAGGGTTGTTGGTTGTATGGCTCATTGATGATGGGTTGTACCATTAGAGGTTGTTGGATGGTTGGTAGTTGGATGGAAGGATGATAGAACATAGGTCGTTGGATCATATTATATGCATAATTGTTTTGTTGATGATGTGTATTATTTAATGCATTTACACTCGATGTAGGTTGTTGCATCATGTAATTATAGTCTATATATGGGGTTTCTAATTGTTGGTGCATAATATTGCGATAACCCCCAAACTGATTTTGCAAATGTTGATGCATATAATTATGAACAAATTGATTTTGCATAGGTCCATGCATATTATTATGATAACTGTATCCGGCTTGTAAAGGTTGCTGCACTATATTATAATAGTCCACCGTATGATTTTGTGTTGCTTGTTGCATATTATTAAATATAACTTGATTCTGCATAGCAGATTCCGGTTGAACACGTTGGGGTACATTTTGAATATAATTGTTATCACTTTGTCCATATTGTTGGTGTAAGTTAGCACTTGATCTTTGATCATTTTGACTCAACAATTTGCACTGGTTCTTACGATGAAATTTAAGAGCATACGCATTATTGAAGAATTTTTTGCAAATATTACAATGCTTGTTAACATGTTTTGAATAGTCATGCTTAATAGCGAAGGTAATGAAGCAAAATTCGCATGTATATGATGCCATTTTTAGTTTTTTAATTTTTACGAGTGTGCTAAGATGTTAATGTATGAAACGCTGATAAGATACTGAAATTCTCCTTTCCTAAAAGTTTTCATGCCCTAGAACTCTATTTCATCATATTATTTTCCCTTAAGATGTATAATGATCATTTAAGAAGGGGTAAAAAAGATGTCTTGTCTAATGTAGAAAAGTAGACACGTGTAAACATAAAAGAGAGGATCAACTTCATAGTGGATAAAGAGACAACCCTACATTAAAGTATTTGGGTTGACCAAACACAATCGCAAATTTCCGAAATTCTCCTACGGCTAGGGATCAAAGGAAACATCTAGCCCAATTTATAAACGCCACCGCATGTAATCATGATAAAAAAAGGTCAATCACATTTCTACTGACCACCGACACAAGATTCAAGTGTCCATGTATTTCACAACGTTAGGAAATTATATTGACTAGTAAAAAGGGCAAGTGTTAAAATATTTGTTCGCATTAGTTACAATACAAAAAAATCAAAAAAAGGTAGGTTGCACAGCATGACACTAGGAAGCAAAACATAATAAACATACAAAAAAGGGTACACATCTAAAAAACTACAACAACAACATACACGAAAAGACAAACAGTGCGATATATTAAACACACACAACAACAACAACACACAAGGACGGTCCCACAGTAGCAACGCAACAACAACAACATACAAGAAAGGACACACTGCATGACACGATCATAAAAAAAGGTCAAAAAAATTCACTTTTCAATCTTCAACAACATTACGATGGGAAATGCGCACAAGTACCAATTACAAGGGAAAAAGATTTGTCCTGATAACAAAGAAAACGCCGACCACCAAACAAAAAGATCCTTCTACAAATTTTCCCATGGAAAATGCGAACAAGTGTCACTTACAAGGGATAAAGACAAGGGACAAACAAAAAGGACACAAAAAACATTCACATTGACGATCACACAAAAAGACTAACATCATTTATTCGCGCTATTATAACGATATGCAAACAAGTGGATGGGGAAACAATAAATAGGTCACTACCCACATTCAATACCAATGAACACCTGCATTCCCCCACCCCATCCTTTTTTGAACACCTGCATACCATTAACACATAATTTACGACCTTCAACCTCATTAAGGTTAAAACATGTCAACGGCTATTCACAGTTTGACAGGCTTTAGCCTCCTTGAAGCTAAAGATAATAAATCAAAGCTTAATTGCAGCCCCATATTATCCCTACTGCCGTTCGATCCTGTATTCGTAATTGCCGAACTTGTACTATATACAAACACCGCAGCCAACACCAAATCATGGCCCATTACCAGTAGAACGTTGCACATTTTCCCTCCCATTTACCAACACCGGACTTGACTTTGCTGGACCATTCGACCTTAAAACATCCCGTCTACGGAACTCTAAACTCCAAAAAGGTTATGCCTCAATTTTCGTCTGCCTATCCACTAGAGCAAACCATTTGGAAGTGTGTTCCGACTTGTCCTCTGAAGCCTTTCTTGCAACTTTCAATAGATTTGTAGGACGGAGAGGTCTTCCCAGCCAATTGTTTTCTGATAATGGAACTAATTTTGTGGGAGCAAGCCGTTCTCTTTCCCAGGAATACAAATCATTTCTCCGGTCCGCTGAACAACATATAGTTTTCAAATACAATTTACATGGGTTTTCTTGGCATTTTATACCGCCACATGCTCCACACATGGGTAGGATATGGGATGCCGCTGCTAAAAGCATGAAGACACATTTGAAAAAGGTTGCAGGAAATACCAAATATACATATGAAGAATTTTCCACACTACTGGTGAGAATTGAGAGTATACTGAACTCGAGACCGTTGTCTCCCCTAACTGAGGAACCTAACGAGTTCATTCCACTCACTCCTGGTTATTTACTACGAGGGGCTCCTCTCGTTGCTACTCCTGAACAATTTACTGATCATTTATCTCTTATGAATCGATGGCAACGCTTGAACACCATTCAACTGAACTTTGCTAAACGCTGGAAGAATGAATACATCACTACCCTTCAACGGCGATATAAATGGCCACAAACCCAGCGAAATTTAGCACCTGATGACTTTGTTGTTATTAAAGAAGATAACCTTCCTCCGACAGAATGGCGACTTGGTAGAGTAATTAAAGTGTTTATGGGTAAAGATTCCAGGGTTCGCGTAGCTGAAATTCGTACGCAGAACGGAATCATTGTTCGTCCACTGGTCAAACTTTGCATTCTCCCAAATTGCTAATTTTCTTTCCCTATGCTCACACATTTAATAACATCTTACGTTTTCAGCAGCGCATCTTCTCTCCCAAAATGCCGCGTATGTCATGAGAGACATTTTATAAGATCTTGCCCAAAATTCCACAAAATGGATGTTAACCAAAGGAGGAGCGAAGCTAGGCAAAAAGGTTTTTGTTTCAATTGCCTCTGCACTGCCCACAAATGACAGTTTTGTCCCAGCAGGAAGACATGTATGGTGTGCGATAAATCTCACCACCCTATGCTTCACTTGGACACGCATCCCTCCACCAAACCTGTTATCCAAAGAAGATCAGTGTCCCCAAGCCTGAGCCCGGAACCAGAATCTCCCTTAAAAAGGCAAAAAAAGTCAGCCGAATCGACATCCCAGATCGACATGTCCCAAATCGTCTACATCAACCACGGCACAAAACCGTCACCCAAAGAACAAACCCAAGTCCAGTGTTAGCGATCGATTGAGTTACCGCTCGAAGACGCACATTTTCCTGCCAACCGCTTTGACAAAAGTTTTGACTGTCAACGGATGTGATACAGTCAGGCGTTTTCTGAACTCCGGGGCTGCACACACCGTCATCTCTGTGAAACTGGTGGAAAGATTACCACTCAGACTAACACACAGGTCAGGACGAACATTCGCAACTGTAAATCTACAGTCATTCCACGATCAATCAGTCAAAATTCAGATCACTGGAGAAGTCCGCAGTCAGCTAAGCATAACAACTCCAATAGCGACCAAAGATAAGCAACTTCAAGCCGTTTATAACCACTTGACTGATCTGGCAGATCCTCATTTTTTTAATCCTGTTAACATCGAGATCATGCTGGCTAAAGATCAAATCTAAAATCCTGAAAGCTAGCCTAATACAAACATCATCCAACATGCCCATCGCACAAAGCAGCGCCTTCGGTTGGATTATATCCGGAGGATGCCAATACTGAATCACTTGCATTCCAGCAAGAGGGTGCGGCATGTTGAACTGCGTTCCACAACATAGTTTTTAAGTGAATGAATTCCACACTATGAACTAAACTTTTGAATTTTAAATATATTCTAACTGTTACTAATTAGAATAATCTTAATATGGCAACCATTGCTCTAAACGAGCTTTCACTCATTTGGGTGAAAGACTATCAATTTTAGGTTTAATTCCATTTGTTTCCTTGCCTTTTGTCGAAAACAAAATGTCTAACAACATTTTCTTTTACTTGTAAAATAGAAGCCAATCTATTAAGTAGAAAGAAGCTAAATAAAACCCGCAACATTTTTACATTTTAATTTTGTCAACTGCCTTTCATTTTCCGCAAATAAAGCCGCTTCCACTTATAGGAGTTGCCACCGCTACATCGATAAAGGTTTTATACAGTCCACTC
The DNA here is from genome assembly GCF_047663935.1 of Musca autumnalis. Taxonomy (NCBI): domain Eukaryota; kingdom Metazoa; phylum Arthropoda; class Insecta; order Diptera; family Muscidae; genus Musca; species Musca autumnalis. The sequence continues at coordinate 1,539,301 of NW_027412310.1, forward strand.
CAGGCCTACTCCCGTAAATGTACAACAATAAATATTTTAAAAATATATTATCTTTTAAAAATTATATTTCTAATTGTAAAACAAAATATTTAAAATTCTAAGTATAAATAGCAGAAGTGTCTCATCGAATGGAAAGTTTCATCGTTTTAAAAGTTTACTGGCTAGTATTCCTGTACTTCCTGATATTATTGCCATTCAGAGTAATGTGTGCAATATTTACACAATTTCAGGTTACAAAGAAATTCATTGTTGTTGAAGTGACGGTTATGGAGGTACTTCGCTGAACATAAGAGAAGATTTCAATTCCACTCTCAATGGTTGCAAGAGCGAGAATTTTGTAGAAACTATAACAACTTAATTTTTAAACTTTGAAGTAGAATCTAAACCCTTACGATTGGTTTTTTTTTATTGGTCTCAAAAATGTGGATTCGATCAATTTTTGTCTTTAATTCAGTTGATTTTGGAAAACTATGGGTCCAGTAGGAGATTGTAGGGGATTCCAATATAGACCTTTCGAAAAGTGGGCACAGTAATGAACTGCTGTCGTTGATTTTGATTGTGACAGTGTTCAGCAGCTTCTGCAGCATCATAAAGCAACTAACACAAATGATTTGAGTGTATTAGATAAAGCTGCGAACTTAATTTCTGATATGAAGAATGCAGTCATAAGTTCAACGGTAAAAACGACAGTAAAGAAAAACGTTCGCTTTGAACTCACTCCTTGGATCAATGAAGAACTTAAACAGCTATTACTTTTAAAACAGTCGTTGCTGAAGGCAATAAAGAAAAAAGGAAAAGGAGATGATGTAATTTTGAAAAGGATAAGCAAAGTTATAACAAATGCTAATCGCAAGAGTAGAGACAATTTTTCTTACAATCCCAGCAAAATGTTTGCCTCCAAAGATGCAGTTAAATCATATGTACAAGATCTGGAAGTGAATCAAATTATGCATTTTTACTCATGATTCTTACAAGAGCGTGAGTACTGAAAGGTGCTCTCCATTAGCACTGTATATTAACTAACCCTTTAGGGTAGAATAGGATGCAGTCCAATTTGCATCCAAAGCACATGTTTTCATGCAGTGCTTTGGATTGAATTTTAAGGTACTCTTTGGAATGTGTTTTAAGCTTTTCAAAGATGCAATAACAATGCAAGCCATTACAAACAATACCAAAACAAATAAAACGAATTTGTTGTTTGTGTAAAACAAAAATAATAAGAATTTTATTACATTAACACAGATTATGAAATTTCTTCATTAAATTCAAACGCAACTGAGTTTGTTTTGTCCGCTCTCAATTTAATCCAAGCTGAAATGTTTTTGCTTCATATGCTAAAGGGGTTCTTATATTGTGTTCCCATCACCAGTTGAGATTTCGACAAGTACTCTAACAGCACTTCATTAGGAAATTTTCTTCTCGTGAATTACCATAGAAATGTTCCCAACTTTTCGTTGTATTTTTTACTTTATATATTTTAGAAATCTTTGGAACATTTTTGTTGTTGTAGGTATCTACAAATTGACTTGCTTGCTTTGATCACTAAGCAACTGATTGCACGGAGTGCCTTTTTCACGACTCCATTGAACTGCATTCGGGTGCCATTTAAATGTGACAAATGGATGTCAATCGTTGGATCGCATCCAAATGCTGTTAAAATATAAGGAATTGGAAAACCTTTTTCACGACTCCGATGAAAGTGCATCCACATAAAGTTTATATGTGGGAAAAGGATGTCATTCAAAGAATCGCATCCGAATGAGGTTAAAATGTAAGGAATTGAGTGCCTTTTTCACGACTCCGTTGGACTGCATCAAAACATGCCGTGAAAGAACTAGTCTACATTGCACTACTTCCAATTTATTTTGCCAGCATAATATGGCCGAAGCAGGCAATGATCCCAAGAAAGGATGGAGGAAAAAGACATTGTTTTTAATAATGAACATGGTGAAAGAATTCAAAATGACATTGAAAAGGCTATTTGAATAACTTTTTTTTGGAAATCAGTCAAGGATTTGAAACAAAACATCACAACTCATCCTGATGATGTTTTTAATTATTTCCGTACACTTTGGAGGTGTAATAGCAGATTTACATTGGAGTACGTTAATGAAAGTAGCATAAAGAATATTATTATGGCCATGAAAGCCAACAAGTGTCCCAGTGATGATAATATCACAATATTATTTATGCAGAGTTTACTGATGATATTTCGTCATGACTTGTCGATATCTTCAATAGTATGATAGAAGAATCTATATACCCTGATATCTTAAAAGTACACAAGATAGTGCCGATTCCAACATTTTCGAATTCGTTTGATGTGTGTAGTTACAAACCTAAGCTCTTCTCTCTACTATTGACAGAGTTTTTGAAAGAAGTATTCACGACCTAATATGAAATAATTACCAATATAGGTTTAAGAAGGGATGTGCTACGGAAGAAGCGGTTTTAAATGTCATTATTTATATATGCAATGGCTTGGATGAAGGTTTTTATGGATATTCTTTGATTTTTCAAAAGCAATTCATTTTGTAGATCACACTATTTGATTGGAAAAGCTTCCCTTCTACGGTATACAGGATAAAGATGTTCAACTTTTTAAAAGTTACCTGTCTAATAGACAGCAGTATGTTGCAATAAAGGAGTGTCAAAAATTTACAGGATTTATTGGTTATGGTGTACTACAAGGAAGTTGTCTTGGTACGTTTTTGTTTTAAATCTTCCTCAATGATATTAATAATCTCCAGTTAAGTGGAAATTTATGTTTCCAGATGGCATTTGTCTCTTTTATCCCTATAAATATGGTACGCCTTTAAAGGCTTGCATTGAACGAGATTTTGCCATATTATTTGAATATGCTAGGTTAAATAGACTAGTATTAAATCCAAGAAGGAAAAGACTTATACGATATAGATCGAATCCTACTAATAATAATTTTAATGTCTTCATTAATGGGGAATTAATACATGAAACAGATTATGTGAAGTATCTTGAAGTTATATTACAGAATAATTTATCTTGGGATAAGCATATCAACTCAGTTAAAATGAAAATTGCCCGTGCCTTAGGATTATTGTACAAGTTTAAAAATAAATTATATGTCAAGTTCACAAATATGGAATACCAAAATATGTTTTTAAAACTCTAATGAATATTGGCTATCATATAATAGTTTTCCGACAAAATCAAGCAAATTTCAATACTAGAAATATTATAAGTATAAAAGTTCCAAGATGTAGATTTGAAAAAACCTTGTGGCTTGACTTACATTAATCTTCCTTTAAATTTGAAAATGATACAAACGATCTCAAGTTTTAAATCTGCAATTATATATGTATGTATGTATATTTGCTTTATTTTCATTTATGAAATTCATTTCTGAATAATAATTTGCCAACTAGTCCCGCTAGCGCGGGACTTTTTTATATTGAATGTACTGTATTTGAAACTAAAATAAACAAACAAAAAAAAAAACAATAAAAAAGTATCAGTCGGCTTTGCCGACAGAGATATACCCTCAGCCTATATGAATCGAAACTTACATTTGAACTTGCAGACAAATATGAGGATTAGGATTAAAGTTCAAAATGTTGCGGATGGAAGTTGATCTTATTTTAGGGGTCATATCTTTTCGATTGATATAGCGCCCACTATACTTTAGTGGGTCATGGTATAAATTTTGGATTATTATGCCCGGAAGCATGGACTTGTCCACGGAAAACATAAAGTATGGTCCAAATCGGTTACTCGTTTCAAGAGTTATCGTGCGAACAAATATTCCGAACATTTGTGGGGGAGGTACCGGAAGGAGTGGACCGATATAACCCATCTTCGAACTTAAACAAAGTTTGGACAAAATATTACGAAAGGCAAAATTTGGACATAATCGATTGATCCTTTGGAGAGCTATCGTGCGCTCAGGCCAGACAGACAGACGGACGGACACTGCTAAATCGACTCCACACTGCACAATAGTCCCAAATCCAAATTTTCTGGCCAAAACTATTTCAACGTCCACTTTCTATTAAAATCTATTATTATTTATAATACATGTGTACAAACAGCAATTCTTACGTTTTATCGACCAAAATGACCAAAAACTGCCAAAATTTGTTGAACATGGTGGTCCCGTTGAGTGGGGTTTAAACCAAAACATTGACCTATGTTAATAATTTTTGGTACGAAGGATTCATATCTTCTAAGAGGTAAAAATAACAAATTTCTGCCGAATCGGTCATAGAGTGTCCCTAAAAACCACAAAATATCTAAAACCGGTGGGTACTTTTATGTTGGGGCTATGACAAAAAATGGACCTATTTTAAAAAAAAATTATATATACTTGTTTTCTACATTCTGAAACCCTTAAATATGAATTTTAAGGAAAATCGGTTGATAGATGTGGGTATTACCGTTCTATTTCAATTACATACTACGTACAGTCACAACAGGTATTTACAAACAATTTATTTATTTTATTTATTTATTTTATTTATTATTGATTATCTACACAACAAGATATACAATCTTATAATTAGAGTGTAGACTTATAAATGTTTAAACAAATATCCAAGTTAAATAAGGTAGCAAAAGATAAAAAATATGACCAACAAAAAATCAAATTTTTAAAAATATAATTGAATAAGATAAGATACAAAATTTTAAGAAAAAAAAATAATTAATATAAGTTTAAGTATGGAAAATAATAATACATTTGTAGAACTTTAGATGAAATCGGCGAGTTATTTTCAAATCCGGTCCCGGTTTTTCTCCATCAGCTCTTGTTTTTGAGATATAGCTCAAAATCGGTTTTTACGAGTTTAACCCAGACTTTCGTTATTTTTGGATACAAACAAATATTTTTTGTGGGTTTTTCGACATTAATATATTAAGAAGATGTTGTACGCTCGATACAAATCGTTTTTGAAATAGTTATGGTGATTATATATCAAAAAATATAGAAAATATACGACGGGCCTTGTAAAAATTGCATACTTTGTATACTTTAAGTTGTAATTACGTCATCGGGGGAAGTCATAGGATCTTCATATGGCAATGCGGATATGCTTAGGGTGTCTACTATATAGCCCAGTATTCAAATATATAATATAAAGTTCATAGCGCCCATGATTCGGCCATAACCTAAAAATCGCCATGAAGACTACTAAAGGGAAATCATTTACCAGTGATATCATTACCACATAAGCCATTTACTTTTCAATGGCAGTCTTCATGATGGTTTTTAGGTTATGGCGGAATCATGGGCGCTATGAACTTTATATTATACATTTGAATACTGGATTATATAGTAGACACACTAAGCATATCCGGAGTAGCATATGAAGATCCTATGACTTTCCCTGATGACGTAATTACAGCTTAAAGTACTAAAAATATGCAATTTTTACAAGGTCCGTCGTATATTTTCTATATTTTTTGATATATACTCACCATAACTATTTCAAAAACGATTTGTATCGAGCGTACAACATATCCTTAATATATTATTTGTTTGTATCCGAAAATAACGAAAGTCTGGGTAAAACTCGTAAAAACCGATTATGAGCTATATCTCAAAAACAAGAGCTGATGGAGAAAACCCGGGACCGGATTTGAAAATAACTCGCCGATTTCATCTAGAAACAACTGCAACTTCGTCTGAAACATTCAACTTTTTCAATTTTGTTGAGCAGTGTAATCTAAGATCATTTTTTTAAAAACTTGCGCATTATTGATGATTTGTATTTTGTTAGGTAGATTATTCCAAAGGCGTATGGTTCCTATATAAAACTGTCGTTCAGAGACGAAACTCCGTCGTCTGAGGGGAATTAATTTCCTTCATCTGTTGGATTGAGCAAATTGCAGTTTCTCAAAGAGGTATTTGGGTTTTTGGTTACTAATAATTTTGCTCGAAAAAATAAGGCACTTCGTTTTAAGAAGAGTGTTAAGTGACGTGGTCTGTCCAACTCAAAGAACTATTAAAAATGATACCTAAATTCTTCGCACTGGCTACAATATCAATTTTTCTTTGATTTATAAAAATATTTGCATTTTGGAACTTAACATTTCGATTCTTATGAATTAACAAGCATTTTGACTTATCAGGTTTTAACAATAAGCCATTTGAAGTAGCCCAATTGTACACACGGTTAAGATCTGAGTTAAGTTTTTCGATGTGCTCATTTATGTTGTTAACAGGACCACTTAAAATGATCTGGACATCATCTGCATACATCATGACTTGGCTGTGCAATAGTTGATGAGGAAAATCATTGGCTTATAAAGAGAAGAGTAGTGGTCCAAGGATAGAACCATGTGGAACACCCTTTGTTACCAACAGAGGTTCCGAAAACGTTACTCCCACGCAGACAGATTGTGTTCGATGACAAAGATAAGACATTATCAGGTTTGTAGCTGTGGGTGTAAACCTAAAAAAAACGCCGAAGTTTAATACAAAGATTAGTATGATCCACAGAGTCAAAAGCTTTCGAGTGGTCCAAAAGCACGAGGAAAGTAACATTGTTCATATCTATTTCGCTTCTAATTGACTCAGACACTTCAATTAATGCAGTTATGCAGCTGTGGTCCGCTCGAAAACCAGACTGTATCAGATAATAAGGCCTCACGCTGTAGATACTCTGACAATTGCTAATGTAGGAGTTTCTCAAAAACTTTAGACAAGTAACATAAGATAGAAATGGGGCGGAAGTCATGATTCGATTTTGGAATGGGTATGACTTTAGCATGTTTCCATATGGTCGGATATACACTTGATGTTAGAATGGAATTAAACAGATAAGTGAAGTATGGCAACAAAAGAGGAAGAATTATTCTTACGAATTTGGGGTCGATTCCATCCAGTCCCACAGCATTTGATTTCACGCGGTAAAAACAATTAATAACTTCATTTTGGCTAACACATCTAAATTCAAAAATTCCATTTTCTTCTATACCTGTTACTTGATCAATATTTTGTGTGTAGAAGAGAGAGTCAGTTTGGGGAGAGGGTATATAGACGAACTTTTTGTTAAGTTAATTTAAGTCTCCCATCTTAAAATAGACAAATCCACTTTATTTTAACTGTGGCAAAATTGAGCACGATTTGACTTCTAAATTTATTAGTACCGACCCCCTGCTATCTTTCAAATTCGATTTGGAGGTGGACATATGTGGAAATTTTTTAAAAGTTTAAGTATATTTAAAAAATATTTGTAAAAAAAAAATAATTTTTAATATATATAAAAACATTGATTTTATTACGCTAATTTTTCAAATTTCATCATTCTTTTTGTAAATATTATGAAAGTACTCATTAACAGCTTCCTGATTCATAATGACTTTGGTCTCACTTCTGTATATTTATGCAGCGACGCAATACAACAAAAATTGTATATTTTACAGCACAAAGTCTGTTTTATTTTTAGCATAAATGCTGAGGGTATAACTAGAGATTAAACATTTAACAACATTGAAATAACATAAAAATTCAATACATACAAATTCAATAACTGTTTGAGGAACATAACATCTATGAACAATGTTAGTTTAACATATGGATATTAATTTACCTGCAATCTGCGACTGTTGAGAAAGAAATGTTACTTTCTAACAGCAACAAAAAATAAATTTGGTTACATCACTCTTCATTACAAAAAAGGAATCAACGGGTACGGACGTATGTACACCCTTAACAAATACATTTCATAGGTTTTTCGAAATGATCGTTTATTGCACAAAACACAAATACAATCATAACATCGTCTCTAAAACAAATTATAAGAAAATATAGAGCAAAATTACATAAACTTTCGTGACATTTTTTAGAAACAAAAATTAAGAATATCTTGTTGTTTTACTAGTAATGGGCGTTCTGGTCTGGACTAAAAACCTGCGAGCCTCAAAATATAGTAGAAATTAGCACGGCAGGGGACGGAAAAGCCACGTGTTTTATTTGTAGTTCCGATAACACACCTGTATTGGCGAGAATAGCTACTTAATATATTCTCTTCTCGTAAACAAAACAGTATTTTTAACACCGAAATTTGTCATCACATTGAGAGATACCAAACTGCAAAGTTAGAACAGTTAAAAAAAAAACACAGTTATGTATGTACATCACAAGGTTTGGAAACATTTTTCCCATAAAAATGTTTTTTCTGTTTTCTCATTCTCGGAGGCCACAATGTGTGCATCGAACAAACGTTTTACTTTTACAATTAAAAAAACTGTTCAAGTTGATACAACACAAACATACGTTTTTTCGTATTTACCCAATTGTTGAATAAAACTGTGGGGATACACCTTAAATCCATTTAGCACTATGTTTCTACCTTCTTAAGGCTTGGGTACATAACATGGTACAATAATACAGGTAGCATTATCAAGCCAGCTGATGGTAACATAATGTGTCAATTGCATTGAATTGATGTCAAATTTTGACATCTTATGTTACCAACAATTGCCGATGCGGATACCTGTGTATTTGTACCATGGTACATAAGCTACCTCGCCTGCTTACCGTGCTTGCTTCTGATAAAAGAATAAAAAAGGAAACTGCAACCCAGTTCGAAATCTGCTCGGCCTTCTTTATTCTTTTAAGTTTATTATGTCAGAAATGAAGCAGGAAATCAGGAATCAGGCGAGGCAGCTTATGTACCCAGGCCTTTAGATTCTCACCCTATATGTCTACATACATGACCGCATTGGTATGTGTTGGTAGTATAATCATAAGAAGAAGTATTCAATGAACGGCGAGTTCAGATGGAGCAGAGAAAATCGTTTGAATTAATGAAAGAACGAGAAGCAGAAAAAAATAATAAAGAATTTAGTGAAAGCAAAAAAAATATATAGTGTACAGTACAAACTTCGATTCTTGACTGCATAGAAGGGGTGATAATTCGTACAGACAATTGCTTTTCACTGGCCTATACTCAAAATAGGTTTGTGGTTAAAGTAGTAGTTTATTGTATAGCTGTAGTTATTGTATAGCTGTTTTTGGAACCGCTCATGGCCCTATGGGCTAGGTTACTGTGTTTGTCAAATAAAAATTAAAAAATTAAATTAAATTAAAGTATATCAATGAAATACCTTGTCTAATTGCACTTTAAATATATATATTTTCACGAGTGCTATTATTGCACCGCAATAGAGGAATACATAGCATAATTATATTGGATATCAACAATAATTCGCCATGAACTGCTGATTTACACCGAAACACTGTCAAGGAAATACGATCTGTAAGTAAATTTTGTAGTTTGTCAGATCAATACAAATCGAAGGAAGGCGATAACATCTTATTATTTATTTGGCATAGACGTGAGTTTTAAGTACTAATATTACCTTCAATTTTTTGGCAAGAGTTTGTAAAGTAACTTCTTTCCAATATTACATTGAATATCGTTCGCTTCTTTAAACAATTGAGAGATAAGTTGTTGTTGTTTCATTGTTCTACTAGTACTGGACGTTCTGGTCTGGACTAAAAACCGTCGAAGCTCAAAATATTGTAGAAATTAGTCTATAGGAGAGAGTATTGCCCTTTATAAAGCACGGCAGGGGACAGAGAAGTCATGTATTGTGTTTGTAGTTCCGATAACACACCTATATAAGCGAGTATAGCTACTTAATATATTCCCTTCTCGTAAACAAAACAATTCTTTTACACCGAAATTTGTCATAACATTGAGAGATACCAAGCTGCAAAGTTAGAACAGTTTAAAAAAAGCACAAGTACATCGCAAGGTCTGGAAACATTTTTTCCACAAACAAATTTGTTTCTGCTTTGTCATTTTCGAAGGTCACAATTTGTGCATCGAACAAAAGCTTTACTTTCACAATTCAAAAAACACTGTTCAAGTTGAAACAACACAAACATACGTTTTTTTGCATTTACCGAATTGTTGTACAAAACTGTGGGGATACACATTAAAACCATTTAGCACAATGTTTCTACCTATTTAGATTCTTACTCTATTTGTCTACATACTTGACCGTATTGGAATGTATTGGTTGTAGAATCGTAAGAACGGTGCGCCTTAACTAAACATAAATGAACCACAATAAAAGTTCACATTTTTAGGGGTTTTTTATGTTTTCACGGTTTTACTTGGAAACCGCAAGTCCTATTGTAATGGCCATTTTGGAGATATAGAAGTTCAAATAGGGACAATGCACAGGCTGTATCGCCTCCTTATAAAATAATGTGTTGAACCCAGTTCAACAATTTCCTACGTGGCATACTTCCCTAATTTATTGTGTCCACCAAAGGCGCAAAAAGGGCAAATGAAATCAATACACAACCTCTCTCTTTTATTTTCTTTTTGTAACTCATGTCGAGTAAAATGAATACCATATATTTAATTTAAATATGTACTCATATTTTTTTCTAAACTCATTTTTTTATAATTACATCATCATTTTAGTAACTAAGCACTTCTTAAAATCCAAAGAAAATACGTTCAGATAAGCTTTTACAAACAAAGGAAATGGCCAAGGAGATCTAAGCTTAAATAAATCAATTGAAACTAAACTTAAGTTTTTTATTGGGACAAAAGGCTTTTCCCCACAAGGTCTTACATTAAACCGGCGAAGGAGCCTACATATGGTCCTTCACGAACCTTCTAGAAATTGCTGGGAGCAGGAATTCCAGTGCAAATTACAGTCCACAACAAACCTTCTACTATCAGTTAGGAACAGGATCTTACAGCTAACTAATCGGCGGAAAGCCTTTGCAAAAAGTTTCCACACAATATATGGCGGTTGATTTCCCAAGAACGGAAGACGGCAATTGTGTCCATTACCGATATCTATGAGGAGAATAAGCAGTACACCAAAGCTGTCAAATCAACGGTAGGTTACTAAATTAAGTCATACAAGCAAAAACCATCAACGTACATTTACAGCAGCCAGGCAAGTTTGCTCATCTACAAGGTAACAGCGTACATAGAGAGAAATTTGGTAAGTACGAATGTGTTAGTGGTATGTATTCTCGTTTTGGTTGTTAAAAATGCATGTAGAAAATCAAAAAGCGCTCTAAAGTTCACAAGACAACCAACAAAATTCACTCAAATGTTCCCGCACAGTCTCAATTAAAAAAAGAAAACAAACCAGAAGTCTCTAATAAGAAACACAATAGCGGCGGCGGGATTGCAACGCAAAAACTATTCGATTTTTTTCCACTAGAAAATCTGTATTCATGCCGAAAGAAATTGACAGGCCGATAGATCGTCCAGTTTAACACATTACACACCAAAAAGGGGTTAAAAAAAGTTCCTCACTAATTCAGTTCCAAATTTAGCAGAATTATTCCAATTATTATTATTCCCCGAGAACATTTCACAGCAACCAGATTTACTATACATCTACAGGGGTTAATAGCCCACAGCATTTACACACATAACCGGCAAATTGACAACCAGCAAAACAAGCGATAATCGCGGAAAACAAGAAAGAAAATAAAAATTGCCTATGTTTAAAAGACGGGAAAACAATTTTTGAGTTATTTAAAGAAAAAAAGCATTATTCCTTTCGCGAGTAAAAACTGTTGTCGGAATACTGGTCGTGAGTGAATGAATATTGTTGGGAAAACCGTGTAAATTGCAAAGTATATAAGAAAAGCCATTAGTGAAATCAAACGGTTTTAAACAACAACAGTGACATTGTGGAAGATTACAACCAACTGCTGTGACACGCAGTGGGATAAGATTCAAATTTGTCAGAACGCCGCTCTGAGAACAGCAACAGGGTGCCTCCTCAAATCTACAGTGGACCATCTACATGAGGAGGCAAAGATTCTTTCAGTACGACAACATAATGAGATGCTATCGTTGCAGTACTTGCTCGGGTGTTACCGTGAGAGCCATCCCAATCACCATCTGCTGGCCACCGATACACCCACGCATATCAAGAAGGATATTCATGCTCTAGAGACGACGGTCCAACAATATAGGAGAGAACCTCTAGATCAACTGCTATAGGTTCTTTGCCTTCATATAATTGCGTTGCAGTGGTTAATCTTTGCTTCGGTTAGACTTTTTTGCCTTATATTGTTTTGCATGTAGTGAAAAAGAAAAGGGTTGCCATACATCGAAAAATGGTTGATCTCACAGAAAAAGTGGAAAAGAGTCAATAAATGAAGGAAAATTTAAAAGAAGGGATAAATAAACCAATACAGGGGACAATTGACAAAACGCATATAATCAAACCATTGAACTTGTATTAGAAAGCATACATAAATTAAAAGAGATTTTCCATGTAAATTACAAGCAGATCAAGGAATTCAATTATTATATTCCGTGGGTAAAGCAAATTGTATCAAAGATCAATCCATACCAGTATAAATAATTTGTACTAGACTTTCTACGTGAACCAAAACATTCTAAAGAATTTCTGGTAGAACAAATAAATTAAATTGAGGGACATTTTTCCAATTTCCAGTTTTCTACGAGAAAGAAGAAAAACAATATTTTTCCGTAGGTCATCTGGACAAAAGTAAGCTTAAGAATTTTTGTAACCTTCTCAATAAACTCTACGTGAGAAAAGCTATTTTCTTTCAACAGTATAGAATTTAACATTGGTGAATTATATACCTGTCCTCATTTGGGACAATTTTCTCCTCGTGATTAATAATTAAAATACAATGGCTTCGCGAAGAAAGTTTCTTTTCGATTACCACCAAGTAGGTTACTTTTGTAAACAATTTGAAAACAGAATAATGAAGAATTAGATGTGCCAACATTAAAAGTCAAAGATGCAGACCTTTAAAGGAGATGGGGGCTCTTACTTTCCAGCTATAAAGCCCTTGTACTAGAAGATGAAGCCGAAGAACATAACTTCAATGATTCCAATAGGCAAAAATATGAAGACGCTAGTGCAGCGTACCAAATATGCAAAGGGAAAATAATGAGTTTGATTTATCCGAAATCTGAAAAGGAATTGAGTGTGGGAAAGCAAGACAAAGAATATACTTCTTCCTTAAAACTACCCCCTTGCAATATTCCATCCTTCGGAGGATGCTACTCTCAATGGCCAATTCTAATCCATTTGGTCTCCTCAAAAATTCCCGACGATACGCTGCGAGCGTGGGATGATTCGCTAACCAACTACAAAGATTTACCCACGTGAAATGAAATGAACAGTTTTTTGTGGAAAAGAATAGAAAAATTGGAGAAATTTTTTGATTTTAATACATTCTCCACACAAGTGTGTAGTAAATAAAACGCCGGATTTGAAAGAAAAATACGACGCTGTTCTACGAGAATACATCCAATTAGGTCACATGACTCCAATTTCCATCAGCAACGAGTAAAATCCGAAGCTGAGTTTTTTTCTACCACACCATGCAGTCAGTAATTCGTCCCGAACGTACGACCACAAAAGTTGGCGTTGTATATATGCGTCCAAAAAGTCAGCAAGTGGGTTCTCCCTGAACGATGTATTTTATTCCGGACCCGTCTTGCAGCAAGATATTGTGAAGGTACTGTTAAATTGGAGACTTTACCAATTCGTTTTTAACGGGGATATACAAAAAATAAATCGCCAAACATGGCTTCACGAAGACGATTAGCCCTTTCAAAGGATTGTATTTCGTCCTTCTTCTTCTACTCAAACCTTCCAATTAAAAACTGTGACATATGGGGTTAATGCTGCTCTGTTTCTTGCAATTCGAATTCTGTTGCAACTGTGTAAAGAGTGTAAAACGACGCCCTATGTTCAGTATGAACTTTTGAATTATTCTTTTTTCTTATTTTAAACTATTGTTTGTAGTATAAGACATTAAATCAAATAATTTCAAATAAAGGAATAAAAAAAGACTGTAAAAAAATTTCCAAAAGCCTCAAGTATATTGGAAAAGGAAGTCTACGTCATCAAGCAACAACACCTCCTTAAAGCCCTAACCTCAGCAGGATTTCCACTTAAGAAATTAACAGCACACAATGAGTATCTGCTTCAGAATTGGCCCCAAGAAGATCTTCTCAACGAAGATTTTCAATGATAAAAGATCATAGCACGATGAAAACACTGGGAATAAAGTGGAATGCCATGACCGATTGTTTTTTTATACAGTCGAGCCAATCGATACGACATGTACTGTGACAAAAGGGAGGATATTATCAGCGATTGTAAAATTATTTAATCCACTCGGATGGCTAGGACCTATAATAATACAAGCCAAAATGCTTATGCAAGATTTATGGGAAGAGAAAGCCGTATGGGATGACTGCGTTCCCCCAAAAATATTGTCCAAATGGCAGGAATTTGCCCATTATTTATCCCTTGTTTCGAATATAAACATAACTCGATGGGTTCAATATACTCCAGAGATGATCGTTCAAATACGCTGATTCAGCGACACCTCCGAAAAAGCATGTTGTGCCACATTTTATATCAGAACTGTGGATCCCAATCAAAATATCCAGTCGCACCTACTCGTGAAAAAAACAAGAGTGGCTCCCATTAAAAAGTTGACAATTCCAAAACTAGAACTATGTGGAGCTCTTTTACTTGCGAAACTGGTCAAAGTCACAACACAAGACTTCAAGTTTACCTATGATCTCTTCCTGTGGTCGGACTCTTCAATCGTTCTTGGGTGGCTACAAAAACCTCCTCAAAAGCTTAATACCTTTGTGGCAAACAAAGTAAGTGATATTCTAAGTATCGTGAGCACCACTCGCGTCAAAAGCTGTGATAACCCCGCAGATTTTGCATCACAAGGCTGTTTTCCCCAAGAATTGTCATCTAATCAGCGTTGGTGGCATGGGCCCTCCTGGATTATTCAAGACATTAATTCTTGGCCTAAACGTCGAGCTTTTCAACCAACAGATTTGGAAACCAAAAAAGTGGTAACATTATACACAGAAGTCAATATTGAAGACATCATTGAACGATTTTCCTCTCTAAACAGGTGCTTGCGTACACTATGCTACTTGTTTCGTTTCGTCAAGTCATGTAAAAAAGAAATGACATACGACGATTCTATTTTACGTAGTGAGGAAATTGCATTCGTCAAATATCGGATCATTGAGCTTACACAGTCAGCGATCTTTCGGCAAATCCAGCCAAATACTTACGGTTAGCCCCTTCTTGGACGAAAATAGGATACTGCGTGTTGGAGGTCGACTCAATAACACAGGTCTGAAATTTGAAGAGAAACACCCCATAAATGTACTTGACAAATCTAAATTTGCCGAACTGCTTGTCTATTTTACCCATAAAATATTGTTACATTCAGAGCATCACATAATGCTACGAGCTATTCGGCAAGGATTCTACATACCTAAAATAAAAAATTTTATTCGAAAATGTATCAAGGGTTGCCCATCCTGTGTCATCTTCAAGCATAAATACCAAAATCAAATTATGTCAGCATTGCCATCAGAAAGAGTCCTATTTTCTTTACCTTTCACCTACAACGGCGTGGATTTTGCACGCTCATTTAACATGCGCACGTCCAATATCTGAAATGCAAAAATAATAAAGGGCTATGCAGCTGTATATGTATGCTTTTGTGCGAAAGCAGTTTATTTGGAAACATGCTCCGAATTATCCCCGGAGGCCTTCCCTGCATGTTTCCACAGATTCACTGGTCGTCGCGGCCTCCCCAAAATAATGTTTTCCGACAACGGCCGAAATCTCATCGGTGCAAGCTTCAAGCTCTTAAAAAACATCATAAATTTCTCAAGAAAACAGAAAAGGCAATAGTGGAGAAATATACAACACATGGGTTTAACTGGTCATTCATCCCTCCACATGAGCCGCAGATGGGGGGCCTTTGGGAGGCAGCAGCTAAAAGAATGAAGCTTCATCTAAAAAAAGTTTCGGTCAATCATCACTTAACGTTTGAAGAATTCACCACGCTTTTGGTGAAAATTTAAGCAATTCTCCATTCCAGGCCGCTATCTGCGATTTCCGAAAATGCCACCCAATTAAACCCAATAACTCCAAGTCATTTCCAACGAGGGGCCCCATCGTTGCATACCCGGAAATTTCACCAAATGTTCCAGACGACCGGATTTCCCGACTTAACCTATGGGAGTAATTGAAAGTTTACCGCGGCAGCGACAATAACGTCCGAGTAGTCGAGATACTATCTCAAAACATTTCAATCACCCGACCAATCAAATTATGTCTTCTGCCAATGCAAAACAACTCTACCCAAACCAACACTTCCACAACGCACTGACCCACTCAAGTCAAAAATGCCGCATGCTCATTCGTACGTATCTATTTTCTTCTTTAGTTACAGTTTACCATGGTCCAATGTCGTCTATGCCACTGCAGCAACCAGCCGAAATATTGTACATTCTTTGTAATGAGTGGCCCCCAACTTCGTCGGCGAACTGTGGAGAAGCACAATTTATGCCTAAATTGCCTCGCTCATACCCACACAATTAAAACGTGCTACAGTCCAGTTAGATGTCGTTACTGTGGTGGAAAACACCACTCAATGCTTCACAATGCTTCGACAGCCCCTAAGCGCTTGGAGACGCCCAATGGACACACACTTAATGCATTATCTGGCCAAAGAAATCCATTACAACACGTAGATTCCCTTGGGGCACTCTCTTAGCTCAAATAAATACACAGTCACTACTTACCTCATTGCCACCGCCCAAGTCCATCGATGCACCTCGCCAACCAACCGCCATGGAGCCTTCGTCCGTCTACGTGACAGCCATGATCAGAACCAGCGTTTCCTACAAGGGTCATGAACAAAACTTTACATTGATGATCGACCCACAAGCGCGTCACTACCAAATGCTATGGGCAGCTGCCCAGATATTTCCCGGATTCCAACCGGAGTTCAATCACACATGATCGCTTCATGATCAAAAAATTTGGATCCACCTACGATTATATATTTCGCCTAAGCGATTACGTAGCCATTCCAGAACCTCTTGGCGATACTCGGCTCCGTGTCCATTTTAATCACTTTGTCCCGTTAGCCCATGATGACTTACATAATGTCCGTAACGTTGATATTGTCATTAGCCAAAGATCTTGGGAAATCATAAAGAAGAGTCAATCATCCAGACCAACGACCACACCCTCATTACTCAAGCAACCCATTTCGGTTGGGTTATCCATGGACCTGTACCCGCCACAAAGGCCAATCTCTATTTACATGTCAAAGGGAGGTGGGAGTATGTTGAACCCAGTTCAACAATTTCCTACCTGGCTTACTTCCCTAATTTATTGTGACCACCAAAAGCGCAAAGAGTGCAATGAAATCAATGCACAACCACTCTCTTATATTTTCTTTTTCTCACTCATGTCGAGTAAAATGAATTTCATATATTTTTTTTAAATATGTACTCATATTTTTTCAAACTCATGTTTTTATAATTTTCATTGCATATGTACCTAAGGAATAACGTACATCATTTTAGTAACTAAGCACTTCCTAAAATCCAAAGAAAATATGTTTAGTTAAGTTCTTACAAGCAAAGGAAATGGTCAAGGAGACCTAAGCTTAAATAAATCAATTGAAACTAAACATAAGTCTTTTTATTGGGACAAAAGGCTTTTCTCCACAAGGTCTTACATTAGAAAGGCGATGGAGCCATCACAATTTAGTGCTTTATTTTCGCTTCGCCGATGAGCCATAACCTTTATATAATCAACTTTGTAACTTCTCCATAAAACGAATTGAAATCTTCTATCTGGTTCTTCAATGCGAAACGGCCAATACACATTCGAAGTGTCAGCAGTAGGAGCGTATTTGTTTAAACGAAACCGACCATCCCTATATCATTCAACGAATGATTCGACGAAGTGCGAGCGACAGCATCAAATACGACTCGAAGTTTTGTAGAACTACCTTGAGGATTCAGAATACAATGATAAGGTATTATATAAGGCGAATTATTCGACGATTGTTGTAGGGCGACATGGGTCCGACACATATTCTTGCATGATTGCTTCATACATCGATTTCAAAGTTGAGTCACGTTCAAGTCGTCTTTCGAGCGACAAAAAACGTGATATTTCCAATGAGATACCAAGATAATTGGGACATTTCTCATCTATGAACATTGCTGTTTCAGAATCCACAAAATCTTCCCAGGTGTAAGCGATTTTCGTTTAAAGTTAGTTATGCGCCTTAACCAACTTTAAACGAAAATCGTACATGACATTGTGTTCGCAAAGAAAATTTTAATTTGCTTGCGCCCGAAACGAGGTAATTAAAACACTAGGTTTTCAATTGGTTTGTTTGTTTTGCCGGCTATAAGTCAACTAACTGCTTATCTTCTTATCCCTTCTCAAAGGGCCACACAACAAAAAGGAACGACACCGAATTGACACGATCAAAACAAACAGAACGATCGAAACATTAGAAACGAGAATATTCGCACAAAACAAAGCGAATGGCCACAGATACTTATATGTATGTCAACATACAAACATACATACAGAACAGCTTCTATCAATATTGTTGTTGCACGAAAGCTAACAACCAACAAATGCCTAAACCATATGTAGACAGTGTTGTTGTTGCTTCTCGTTCAGACGGACGCAGAACAAAACGAAATCAGAAAATGTGTTTCTGATAAAATACACAAACTCGAACGAGCACATTAGGGCGGGACGAACAAATAGAACATTAGTGTGGGCCGAATAAAATATAAAAAATTAATAATTAATAAATTTCAATTAGTTTCATGTACAATAATAAGATGTTAAGACTCAATAAATATAATAAACTATGCAAAATAAAATGAACAACAAATAAATACAAAACATATAACACATAAATGCAACGTCCTCTGCCGTTGAATCCTTTGGGTTCAAACATCTTGTTGCGATACAGGAACGGATAGGGCGACAGCATTTTCTTCTGGCTATAGGTAGTTTCCTTGGACGAACTTCAGATAACATGGCGTATGACATTAGCGAATTCGAAATACATCCAGAACGTGGGGATTTTTCGCCTCAACGAACAGCAAGAAATTATGTCGGTGCTATAACATGACTTGTGTATGAGAGACAAGTTTTTCCAAAAATGCATATTTGTATATGCAGCATTTCTGTGTTCTGGAACATGTCTAATTAATTCCACTTCAGTACCACGACAATTGGAGCCTTCTTCTCGGAGAAGCGAGCATATACGAAACCAAACTACGAGTGAGTGAACGAAGTTAATAATCTTGTATTTCGATTTGAGCCACCATTTGTTGACGACGATTCAAAGATTAAACTTTTTTGGCAACAACTTTCAAAATTTTCTAATTCCAAGTAAATTGTCCATTTGTTCATACCAGAACAAAATTGATATTTTTGTTGGATTTGTAACATGGGGCAACTCGAAGCGATAGAGGAAGACATCTTGCTGAGGTAAAGTATTGGTAATGTTGTTATCCGAGGTTTTTGTGATGATTTTTTTATCATCATTCGAAACGAGTGACACATGGTTGATAGTCCATCCAGCCAATTCGATTCCATGCCATTTCAAGACTTGAATAAACTAGTTTTTCTTGAGAACTAGAGCTTTATTATTATGTACGTCATCGACGTAAAGATCTTGTCTTAAGAACTCCGAACCACTTGGATGTGGTGTTTTGTATCTATCTGTAATGAGAAACAAACAACGATTTGCGAAAAAAGAGGCAACCGATGAGCCATAACCTTTATATAATCAACTTTGTAACTTCTCCATAAAACGAATTGAAATCTTCTATCTGGTTCTTCAATGCGAAACGGCCAATACACATTCGAAGTGTCAGCAGTGAGAGCGTATTTGTTTAAACGAAACCGACCATCCCTATATCATTCAACGAATGATTCGACGAAGTGCGAGCGACAGCATCAAATACGACTCGAAGTTTTGTAGAACTACCTTGAGGATTCAGAATACAATGATAAGGTATTATATAAGGCGAATTATTCGACGATTGTTGTAGGGCGACATGGGTCCGACACATATTCTTGCATGATTGCTTCATACATCGATTTCAAAGTTGAGTCACGTTCAAGTCGTCTTTCGAGCGACAAAAAAACGACAAAAAACGTGATATTTCCAATGAGATACCAAGATAATTGGGACATTTCTTGAATGGAAGACGAACTTGTACACTTCCATAAAAATCGAAACAAATATTTTCGACAAAATGATCTTCACAAGATTGCTGTTCTTCAGTACATGTTGTAGGAGCTTTGTAATACTCCTCATTTTCCCAGAATTGTTTCTAAGTTCTGTTATGGTCGTATTTTGCTTTAAAGTGTCCAATGAGGTTTATGACACGGTGGCTTCAACCGGCTTCTTTTCGGAAATGGTGTGGATTCTTTCCACCAATGAACACCTAACCATTAAACATTATTATCTCCTGTCAAAGAAAGTGTTAATAAAAAAGACTCATAAAGCACATCTAGACTATCAAAATGAATTGACAAAAAACACAAACAGCTACATTGTCAACATATATTCGTTCGGCCGTCAGTTGACCTGCCCACCCCTTCTGTATATCGATACAGTATACAGCCTATGCATTGCTCTATAGCTCTGAATTCTTTGAGAAATGCCCATAATCTATCAATTCCGTCTTTCAATCCTTCCCCTCACTTCCCAATTAACGCCAACTTACCCTCATCACAACACCCAACATCAATTAGAGTATCTACTCTACCATTGCATCACCGAATCGGAAAAACTGAAGAAATATTCCATTCCAAAATCCATATTTCGTTTTAGTTATATTTCTAACGCTACATACTAACAATTGTAATCTTTATATACTAAGCCAAAATAAACCTAAATATTAGTAACTATATAATTGCAATTTAACTTTTACATTTATTGATTTTTTTTTGTATATTTTTGTTGTTTTTTGTTTGGTTTTTTTTCTATATTTTTCTTATTTATTTATTCATATACAAATTCGGTAAAAAAATAATAGTAAATTTCTGCTTCCATTTCATGCGTTTTGCGATTCTGTGTTAACTATTGAATTAAACAGCAAATTTGATTTTCTTATTATTGGAATGTTTTTTGGTATTTCTTTTTTGTAATTCCATATTTATTTTATTTTTCTCTTGTTTCTTTTGTTTTTTTTTTTTTGTGTTTTTTTGTATCTGTTTCTTTGAGTCGTTCCATTTGTTCATAATTCAGTCTTATTTACATATTTCGCATGACATCTCTTTATTATATTTGTTTTGATTTGAACATTCACTTGTGGATTTAATGGATTTCTCTCATTTGTGGATTTCGTCCATTTTGGAGCACCTTCATTTGGGGCTCTCAGCGATCCCACACACAACACCTTCCACCTTTGATATTAGTGCTCTTTAATTGCATTACCATCTCATCTGTTAGATTTTATTTGAAACACTCTTTAATTCATTAGACAGTTCATAGGAGCTTTTTTCTTTTATGCATTTTTTTTTTTGCTTTTGTAAATTTTAGACTTCTGGTTAACTGTTCCACTGCTTTTTTTTGGGTTATGCTGGTCACTTTTGATGCATGGACAATGTACTTTTATTTCAGATGTGCCGATTATATGTTAATCATACTATATTAATTTATTTATCATATTTATGTTAGTTTTTGTTTGTGTTTTGTTACAAAGATACAATTTATGTTTTCTTAATTTCAGCGAACACAATAAATATTTATTCCCCTTTTTTTTTAAAATTGTCTTAGTTAATCAGAATTTGTTTTATATTTTTTCCGATAATACTTCTTCGTTCTTTTAAGATTCGAATTTGTATATACTAAACTTCTTGATATCTTTTTTTTTTTTTGGTGTGATTGGTGAAAAAACTACGACCGAAAGAAAACGTGTCCGAGTCCAAATTTTTTTTTCTTGGAGAAAATTGCCATCTTTTTCTCTTCTCCCTGTTTCTTGCTTCTATATTCTGTAAAAGACAACAAGTTTGAGACCCACCAGGGTTGCTCGATAAATGTAGCAATGTTTTTTTTTTATTAATTCATTTATTTCTGTTTTAATTCATTACAAAAGTTATTTTTTGCCCCAGCGCCTTGAAGCTTTATAGGGGCTTACTAAAATTACAAAAATTCATAAAGAACGGATTCTGTATTATCTCATTTAAAATTTAGAATATGGAAACAATTCACATGAAACTGGTATGAAAATTTAAGAAAATAAGATAAGTTTATATCAGAAGTATTTCGATATTTCTTAACAAGTATAACTTTATTTCTCGTTTAAATGAAGAAATTGTTGAAAGATTTTTAATGTTGTCGGGTATATGGTTAAATTCTATGCACCCACTGTGCTCTATTCTTTGTTTCGATGTTTCCAGTCTGCATCTTTTTACTCTTAGATTTGCTCTATTCCTGGTGTTGATCATAGTTTGATTGACGTCAAAATGAATGTAACGTGGGCCAATATTATTAATTGCTTTATATATATATGTTATCAGTTGTAATTTATAAGTACCATACAATGGCAATATGTTTTTGGTTACATTGCTATATAACTGCAAGCATAGACCAGTGTCATGTAGCTTAGATGACTTTGTATTAATGCATTGTATAATAAAAGTTTGGTTCTGGTATCAAATTTTTGTCTGAATTTATGTAGAATTCCTACAGCAGGAGCAATCTTATTTTTTAACTCATCAATATGCAGATTCCATGTTAAATTATGTTGCATATATATTCCCAAATACTTAAGAGATAGACTTTCATAAATAATCGTATCGGTGATTGTTATATTAAATGTTGCGTCATGTTGAGAACAGCGGGTCGAAATCTTATAATTTTCGTCTTACTAGAGTTAACTATAAGTTTGTTCAATCGACAGTACTCCATGATAAGATTATCATCATGCTCCATTTGACATTTTAGCACTAGTTCGTGATTATATGGATATAGAAGTGCAATATCGTCTGCGTACGTAATTAGTTTTCCATATAGATCTAATTTAGATATGTCATTTATATAAATTGTGAATAACAAGGGACCTAATACGCTGCCCTGCGGTACTCCATGCTCCACAATACCAATATCACTTTTAATGCCGTTGATTTCAACATATTGTTTTCTGTTCGCAATATAACTCGATATTAGTTTTAACGCCTTCCCGTGAATTCCATAAAGTGCTAGTTTGGATAGCAGAATCTGATGATCGACCAAATCAAACGCTCTTGATAGATCGTAAAACGCTGCACCGACACCACCAAAATTCGAATCCAGTCCCTCACATATTAAGTTTACGACATTTACTATTGCTTCTTGAGTGCCGCTTTGTTTTTTAAATCCATATTGTCTTGCATACATCTGTCCCGTCTCCTCCAAAAAGGTCGACAACTGTTGATATATTATTTTTTCATATATTTTATCAAATAATGATAGTAACGCTATTGGACGGAAATCACAAACTTTGCTTGCATTCCCAGACTTAGGAATAGGTGTTATCTTAGATATTTTAAGAATCTCCAGATAAATTGTTGTGTCTATCATACTATTGAATATTGATGTTATGTGCTCACTAATATAGTCCTTCGAAGCAATCAACACTTTGCCGGAAATTCTGTCATGACCAGGACTTTTACTAGAATCTATATTTGCTATTAAACTATCAATCTCCGATCTATTGACATAATATAAACAAAATCTTGATGGACATTGTGTTATGCTATGCAAATCGTTAAAGTGGTCTCCAACGTTGTATTGTATTTTACTTCTTAACATTCTTGGAATATCCAGAAAATAGTCATTAAAAGTGTTCATTTTTACAGCATTGTCATCAACAACTTCTCCCATATCATTTCTTAATAGTATCTCCTTATTGAGCTTCCTTCCCAAGCATTCGTTCAAAAATTGCCAGCATTTGCATGGATTTTGGTTAAAATTTTCAACATTATTGCTTAAATATGAATTCATACTCATGCGACTAGCAATTTTTATTATTCGGCTAACGTTCCTCAACGTATATTCATTGTTCGCATCTCTTCCAATTCGTTTCCTCTTTGCCAAAAGTTTTGCTTTAAAAGCTCTTAGTGCTTGTAGGTTCTTATTTTCCCAAGGCGTTAACAGGGTTTTTGATAGTACCTCAAGTTCTTTATCTGTAGTGTTTTCATTAACAATTTCAGTAATTGTAGTTACAAAACGTTCCATATCAGAAGAAGGATTTCCTAAACAAGTGAAATTTGCAGCATAATTCTGAATACTTGCGGCTATGTTATTATAATTATACTGTTTGATGGATTTAGTGGTCACTTCGCTACTTCGAATATTACTTCTTAAACTGCACCATATAATATTATGATCTGATAACTCGCATTCTATTGAGCTGACATTCAATATTCTTGATTCGTTACTGTAGACATGATCTATTGACTTTCTGCTTACTGGACGTGTTACCAATGTGTGGCATGACTCATATTCTACTGAAGATAAAGTCGAGAATATGTCTGAAAACCCACTAGCTTCAAGCAAATCAATATTAGCATCCCCAATAACTATTGATGCTGTACGACAGCAACCACACAATTCGTTTTCAAGATATGTTAGGAATGAAGTCGTATTACATTTCGACGAGCGATAGAACGTAGTAATTTTTAGAGGAACTCCATTTATTACAAAATTATCTAACGATATTCGTATGGCTTCGACGTATGCTTTACTCTCACAAAGATCTACAACATATGATATATTACTGCGTACATAAAATGACACTCCACCATATCCGTCTTTTCGACAACAGTGAATTAGGTTATATCCAGGAAGATTATACAACTGAATTTGGTTACTGTGAAACCATGTTTCCTGAATGGCTATCACATTTGGTAAAACAGGAAAATCTGATATTAGTAGTTTGAATTTGTTAAATTTACTAATCAACGAAATACTTCTGATGTTTACAGATAAAATATTGAAATTATATTCACGATTTAATATTAAACTTTCAGAAAATGAATCAGAATTTTCAAAATAGTTTTGGTTAATCATTATTATTGTTTGAAATTATTAAAAACATAATAATACATATACGGGATAATAATTTGAATTAGTTTCTTTGATCTGGCGATACAAATGCGGCTTGTCCATCGTTGTCATCTGTATCATCATCAGAGGCATGCGAAAGTCTCATGGATCTTCTACTTCGTAGGTTGGTTGTAGTAGCTTCAAGTAAAATTTCATCAACATATTCTTTCGTGTGTATAATCTTCGGCTTATTTATGGCACTTTTCTTTACAAATGTCCTGCTTCCCTTCGTGAAAATATAATTGTATCCAACGGTTTTTAGGGATTTAGCGTAATTAAACAGTTCTAGTGATTCTTTGCTCAGTAAATCATTTATATACATTTGCTTAGTATTATCATTATTTTTTAATTTATTTTTAGCTTCCATAAGTTTATCTTTCGTTGACTTTGTGTTGAATTTCACTATTAAGGATTGCTTTTTATTATTTGAATTGTTTTTCTTTAAAAAATAAGCTTCATCAATATTGCTTCTACTGATTTCAACACCAACTGTTTCTGATATTTCAATTACAGTTTCTACTGCATTCTTGTTTTCTTGAACTGATATACCATTAATTATACAGTCTTTTTCCACACGATGGTCGTTCAACATTTTCACCGTTTCCTGGAGTGTTTTTACTTCACCTTTAAGCTTTACATTTTCTTTTTCAACATTCTCAATTCTTTTACTATTTTCGAATGTATTCTTCATCAAATTTTCAAATTTAGAATACATGAACTCAACCGATTCCATCAGACGATCTATGTCATTAAGCTTTTCTTCCATGCGATGTAATTGTTTTTCAATGTTGGATTTATTAACTCCACTACAAAACTGGCATAAAAACTCCTCATCTTTATTTTTCAGTAAATGCTCGAATCGTTTCATATCAATTTTTTCGCATCTCGCATGATATATTTTCGAACAATTATCGCATTCTATAAAATCGTCTTTATTTTCAACACATAAAATCTCTTTGTGTTTTACACTTCTTCGTCCCGTAGTGGATGGCATGTTTATATTATTTCAGTGTGCAATTTCCGGTTTAAATATTGATATGTGTGTGTAATAGCTTTCAAATTTAAGAAGATTTTAGAGTATACTTTTAGGCTGATTAAATTCACCACAGTTTATAATTTTCAAAGCGTATTTCAAGCAATATTTTTAGGGATTTGGAGTAATAAAAAAAAGCTTTTTTATTTTTAACATTAATTTAACATTTTTAGATTTAATCTCATTTTAGAACATTATCCATTTAATTTGACGTTTATTTTCAATAACAATCTCACTCTCTCAATTGCATTGTTTCCTTTGGTATTTTTATTTATTTTTCATGCATCCACTAAACAAACGATCACACTAACAATCTTTCTTCTTAAAATGTTTATGCTTTTCAACATCGAATTGAAGTTCTAATTGAATAATTCAAAAAAGAGTTGTTTAAATTGTGTATTGATCACATTCACTAAACTTTAATGTTCGTAATGACCGCGAAATATATTTTTTAGACGGAGCTTAATAAAAACACGTCCGCTCAGTGCAAAGTATCTCTCTCTATAAAGTTCATAGCGCCCACGATTCGCCCATAACCTAAAAATCATCATGAAAACTGCCATTGAAAAGTAAATGGCATATTTGGTAATGATATCACAGGTAAATGATTTCTCTTTAGAAGTCTTCGTGACGATTTTTAGATTATGGGCGAATCGTGGGCGCTATGAACATTATATTATATATTTGAATACAGGACTATATAGTAGACACCCTGACCATATTCGGAATACCATATGAAGTTCCTATGACTTCCCCCGATGACGTAATTACAGCATAAATTACTCAAAATATGCAATTTTTACAAAATTCATCGTATGTTTTCTATATTTTTTGATATATATTCGCCATAATAATTTCAGAAAACGCTTTGAATCGAGCGTATAACATCTTCTTAATATATTAGTGTCGAAAAACCCGCAAAAAATATTTGTTTGTATCCGAAAATAACGAAATTCTGGGTAAAACTAGTAAAAACCGATTTTGAGCTATATCTCAAGAACAAGAGCTGATGGAGAAAAACCGTGAAATTTAGAAACAACAACAACTTCGGTTGAAACAAAAGTCGTGTTGACCAGTGTTATCAATGATCCTTGCTAAACGTGTGGCTTCGACCCACGAGGTACTGCTAGCCGGGAAAATTATTATAAGTTTACTTTAAACCACGAATAAATAATTGCCATGGAAAACTCCTTGACTTTTACCGTCGACACCGCCAACTTCGTATAATGAATTACCTAGCACCCTCAGTATTACAGTTTGAACTATCTTCGGTATATAAACTGCCCTTCTTTAAACTTTACCTCTCTTGCCGCGACATTATAATTTCTGCTGGTGCGTTCATGCGACTTTTTTAGTTTTTCAACGACTCTATCACGTATAAGGTGCAGTTTATCTGAATGGTCGATTAGATCTATATATAAATCTATGCCAGCATTGCTGCGCCTCTTCATAATTATCTTACGAAAGATCGGATGAGAAAGTTCGAAATGTCAGAAGAATCTCTTTGGTCCTTTGAAAGACTTAAGGACTGCTTAACTTCTGTCCGGGAGTTCTTTTTCAGGTTAGTGATGAGGGTCATGAACACCCTATAGCTTATATGTCCGCTAAACTCAACAAAGCACAGAAAAACTATAGCATGACTGAGCTAGAGTGCTACGCATTAGCTTTTAGCGTGAAGAAATTCCGACCTTTCGTCGAGGGCTTACCTTTCACCATCATCACAGATCATTTGAGCCTGAAATGGCTCATGAGCCAAAAGGAGCTCTCGGGTAGACTGGCGAGGTGGCACCTCAAACTTCAAAGATTTGAGTTCGATATTCAGCACTGTAAAGGTAGATAAAACGTTGTACCAGGCGCCCTGTCCCGTGTTTATATGGAAGGATTAAAAATGAATTGTCGGCTACTAGACATCGATTTGGGTAGCTCCAATTTTGACACTGACGAATAAGTCGCCTAGAGACAAAAAGTGATTGAGGAGAAGGATATCATACCAGATTTGTGTGTTTCGGAGAAGTATGTGTACATGCGAACCGAATTCACCACCGGAAATGTTCTGGATGACGACCATGCCTGGAAAATGTGGGTGCCAAGGGAATTACAGGGGGAATTAGTAGTCGCTGCGCATGTCTCTCCTTCATCAGGACACGGACACGGACACTTCATTGGTCTAAAATGGTGGTTGATGTTCAGACAGTGGTGAAGGCCTGTGATATCTGTAATGCAAATAAGGCTACGAATGCTTTCCAGAAACCGTTGATGGGAAGTCAATTGATCACCGAAAGATCTTTCCAAAGGCTATATATTGATTTTATGGGGCCCTACCCTCAATCAAAAGATGGCAATACTTCACTTTTCGTATGTCTTGATCATTTTGGTAAGTTTGTGTTCTTGGAGCCTATGCATGCAGCAACAGCATGTGTGTTTAGGGTACCAGAGTATATACACTCTGATAACGGGAGACAGTTGGTATCCGGCATCTTCCAAGAACTTGTTATGAATTATGAGATTAAACATATTCGAACCGCGTTGTACCCTCCTCAGTAGGGTAGAATAGTCGACTTAAAATCAAGTTGACAGATTAATGGGCCTATTTGATCATTAAGCTTGTAATAAAAGTTTTGGTAATTAAAGCTAATTAGGTCACAGCTTAAAACTTTAGGGGGAATGAACATTGGGAGCAATGAACTGAAGGTCATGATGTTTTTGATTATTGTTGCATCTCGTTACTAGACAAAAATAAGAGAGGGGGTAAATGTTACTAATCAGTCAAATATTCATGTGAGTGTGTCTAAAATTGTGGTGAACATATGTTTTTGATTTTTTTGTTGCATCTCGTTACTAGACAAAAAAATAAGAGGGGGAAATTTTTAAGATTGAAGTGTGTATGGCTTAAATATCTTTTGAGTGTCTGTACCTATTATTAATTTTGTAGATTTTTTGATGCATCTTGTTACTAAGCGTGAATCTGAGGAGAGGAATGACTAAGAATGAATTGTGTGTGTATTTGTTGCATGTACAAATCAGCTAAAAACCCATGTAAGATCACACTTCATAAAAATATACATATTTGAAATGCCTAAATATTTTTGGGTGGTGTTTGTCATTGACTAATTTATGACATGCACTTTTTGTTGTCGTTTTCTGTTACATGTTTGTAAGAAACAGTCAAAGAATTCGTCAATTGATTCGTCTTCAATGCATTTGTGGGTATTGTGAACCCAATGAACTGAAGGCTATGTTTGATTCTTGTTGCTTAGATGTACTTTCTATTGTTGTAAGTATGGCTTGTGCTTATCAGCTAGATATGCATGTGAGTGAGTGTACCTCAATTTTACTAGACAAAAAGTAAGAGGGGGAAATTTTACTAATCACCTATTTTGTAAAGTGTGATATGTTTTAATTCTTGTTACATCTCGTTACTAGGCATGCATCTAATGAGAAAAAAACTAATGTCGACAATCAAACAATTAGATCATAGCTTAAAACTTTGATCATGTTTTGATTCTTGTTGCATAGGTGCACTTGTTATTCTTGAAAGTGAGACTTGTGTTTATCAACTAAATATTCATGTGATTGCTCCTCAATTTTTGGTGATATATTGTGATTCTGTTGCACATCGTTACCATGCATTCTTCTGAGGGGAGGAATGACCAAGAATCAATTGTATGTGTGTGCATTTGTTGTAAGAGTGGTTTTTACAAAGCAGCTAAATGCCCTTGTTGTTATTGTAAAGTATGATTTGAACTAAGAAGCTAAATACTCATGTAAGATCACACTTCATAAAAAATATACATATTTGAAATGTGAATGTGTCTAAATATTTTGGGTGGTAATTGTCACTGACTGATTTATGAAAAAAACTTCTTGTTGTTTGTTTC
Organism: Musca autumnalis; assembly: GCF_047663935.1. Taxonomy (NCBI): domain Eukaryota; kingdom Metazoa; phylum Arthropoda; class Insecta; order Diptera; family Muscidae; genus Musca; species Musca autumnalis. The sequence continues at coordinate 1,569,158 of NW_027412310.1, forward strand.
TGTTACATGTTTTGTAGGAAAATTGATCAATCGATTCGCCTTCAATGCATTCGTGGCCATTTTGTGATGTTTGTTGTTTTCATTTAATTATTTAAAAATTACATGTTATTATAGGGAATGGTTGGTAAGAAGGGAATATTCTATTGCTAAGATGTTATTAATATTTCACGTTTTGTTGTTGATTTGTATAACATTGTTGTTGCATATTACAAAAAAATGCTATAGTTCCAATTTGATGTAAACATTTCTGGTTTCTGACAAGAGCTATGTTTTTTTTAAAAATCTTCGTCATATTCTTCCAAGTCAAAAATATTGAGATAAACTTTTTCATATAGTTACACTAGTAGTTTGTACTAGGCAGCATATGAGTGTGTCTATAATTTGGGTGGTATGTTTTAATCTTGTTGCACCTAGGCTTAATTCTGAGGAGAGGAATGGCAAAGAATAAATTGTGTTACTAGACAGAAATCTGGTGCATTTAGCTACATGGCAAAATATCTTAGGGGGAGTATCAACCAAAATTATATTGTGCGTCTGTCTTTAGATGTACATGCTATTATTGTAAACTGTGTAGTATGTTTCTAAATACCCGTGTTAGATCACTCAAAATAAAATTTATTGATTTGAAAATCATTTTCTGTTCTTATATGACATAAACTGTTGTAAATATTATCAATTTTTACTGATATTTCACATTTAGTTGTTGATATGTACTGCATTTTTGTTGCATATTATAAAGTATTGTAGTCCAATTTGATTAATACATTTTTAAGTTTTGACGAGAAACATAAAGTTTCTCATAATCATACCTATTAGATATTATAAATACCACTTTCAGTTGAAATTTCGGACACTTTCAACTTGTCTCTAAAAAGAGTTTTACTTTAGTAAAAAATATATGGAATCCTCAAAATGTTTATATCCATTCGCTAAAAATGGGAAATCTTATTCATCATCTTAAATTTTGAGGGAAATTATTTTTTGGGATCAATGAACTGTGAATTCTTAACATTACTTTTCTTCATACATCTCGTTACTTGACCTTAAATCTGATAGAATAGGGTTGACTAAAAATCAATTTAGTTTGCCGTTTGATACTAATACTTTTTGTCAGTCATTGAGTATGGAGTAACTTGTCTCTTAGCAGCTTCGGTCCCATGAACTACAAATTGTTAGATTTGAATGGAAGCGTGATGATTGCTACAGTATATAATATATTGTTTAGGAATTTGTCAAAGAAATTTATTTAGTGAATTACATCTCTAGCCTAAGCAGTGGGTGGGAAGAAGTAAAAAATAATATTTCAATATCATTACTAAATTGGTTACAAATCCAAATATACAAATCATATTTGTTATTGTTTGCATTTACAACGCTAACATTGAATGCTGTAAAATAGTTTCAAGTACATTCATATGCATTTAAAAATTTGTTTACGTTTGTGATGATTACGGGATTGAATTTCATTTTTTTTCTCATTCGGTAAGGTGAATGATCAAAAGATTTTCCATATGAAAATAACACGACATTTTTGGTTATGGTACTTATCAAGTGTATTAAGTTTAGACCGTCTGGCTATATATTTCCTTAAATTGCGTTGTATATTCTACTAAAAACTATCAAATTTTGTTTATACATATGTTTATATATAATTATAATTTTATTACTAATCAATGTAAACTTTAAATTCTTTGCGTAGGGGGTAATTAGAAGTGTTATCTGTTAATAAGTATATCATTGCTAAGAAGAACAGTTGAGGGGAGTGGTGACTAAGAGTGTATCTTTTTAGATCATATCGTTTGTACGGCAACTTTCCGATGTTGATAACAAAAGTGGTTTTAATTTTCCTTAAATCGTGTTTATGAGTAATTTTGATCATCAAGGCCTTAGATATATGTACGTTTTGTCATTTTTAAAGTAGCTCCTAATTCCAAATGAATTTCAAACATTCGAAGCAGTCTGCATTATTTGGTGTTGGATTTCAATGATTTTCTTAAATCATACCCTTGTTGTAATGATTTTTACTAGTCAATAACAACAATGCACATCAATAGCGAGTGACATAATATAAGAAAATGTCATAATATTTTTCCTACAAACTTGTCAGTTTGTCTAAGAAACCAAATCAAATTATTCAAAGATGAAGTCGAGCTAAATGTGCATGCATTTTAGGTTTGTAAACTACTTCTAGAGTAGGAAAAATATTATGAAATTTTCCTATATCATGTCACTCGCTATTGATGTGCATTGTTGTTATTGACTAGTAAAAATCATTACTTTAGCATTTTATTCAGTTTGCTGTATTTAAATTGCTTTCTAGACAAGAAAAAAATGTATTATAAACTATATTAGTCGTCATTCTTCCAATTTGGCATTAAAAGTAAAATACAGGTATGTTCAGTAAATTACATCTCTAGGGTAGGGTATTTGGAAACAAGACAATAACATGATGATCATATAATTTTTAATTGGTTGCTGATATATTTTTTTACTTGTTAACTCGAGTCAAGTTTCGTCTACTCTTTTTTTATTTTCTTTCTTTTGAATTTCTTTAACGAACTTTAATATTCGTTAACGAAAATTAATATTTTCTTTTCCATTCCTTAAATTTATTGTACATCTACTAGAAACAATTGCAGAACAGTATCATTTAAATGAATATCACATTTAAACTCAAATTCCAAAGTAACATGAAAATTAATATAGCCGGCCCTATTAGATTGATTCATTTTTTAGTTTTCTTTTTTTATTTTACTTCATACATATTTTTTGTGCATGAAAAATAAACAGCATTATATTCATTAAAACATTACTTTACATATTATTAATTATGTAAATTAGATTTGCTAGACAAGCATCATGTATATTAGAAAATATATTCGTCATCAACTATCAAAGCTTTGTTCTAGAAGACACTACTCAAAGTATACAGATTGTCGTAGAATTTTTCCAAAAACTGATTTGTTAGTATTTTTTTATCAAAAATTAAATGTTGTGGGTTGAATTTGTTTTTTTTTTTTGATAGTTTGAAGAAAATACCATTACCATATTCTCATGGAAAAAATAATATTTGTAACAGCTCTTGGAAACAAATGTTTATACATAATTTTCGACTTGTTTGAAAGAAATTTTTATTGTAAAGTTGAATTTAAATATTGCGGTTAAAAGATACATATACTCTTTTTTTAGATCCCCACGCCAAAACTTGTATATAGCTTCTTTATTATAGCTAACTAGCTAAATTCATTCTATATAGTGAAATCGATTCAATATGAAAAGACTTTATTTCATTTATTATTATTATTTAACGTTTATACAGATTCCTAATAACCTAATATACATGTTAAAAATTATTACAACTCATTTAGTTATTAGAGCGGTTTTTATAAACCGTCCCCAGTATACCGACCGGTTTATTTATAAACCGACCGGTTTCTTCACGAACCGCCACAGTTAACCGACCGGTTTTTTCTTGAACCGCCCAGTTAACCGACCGGTTCCTTCTTGAACCGCTAACCGACCGGTTTCTTCTTTAACCGCCCCACTTAAACGACCTGTTTGTTTTTAAACAGCTCCAGTGAACCGACAGACCCAGTTAACATATCGGTTTCTTTTGAAACCACCTCAGTTATCTCAGCTGTTTTTATAAACTTAGAATATTATTATAAGTCTTCCGACAACCTACTTCATTTTATAGGAAACAGTATAAAGTCACACAAATCAACCGTCTTCACAGCCAAGTATGTTGCTTTCCTCATCAAATGTAATTTTATGGTAATAAAATATAATTATGAAATTTATTAAAAAAGTTTTACTTATAATGATAGCAATGTTATACTGTTTATTCAAATTTAATCTAGAACTAAAAAAAGTAAGAAATGACAAGTCGGACAGTACCGACGAAAACTTTTTCATGCATTTGCCATCGAATCAAACAAAGAAACAATTTACTAATATATCGAGGTACTTCTAGTTTTCCAAAGGTAACACTTAAACTTCAAGATGCGTTGTAATTTGCATCAATGTAAAAACTAGGATTTTTCTAACATAATTACTAGTAATTCTCTACTATAATTGAGACAATTTATAGAATGGAACGAAAATTTAGTTTTTTTTATACACAAAAAATAAAATAATTAAGAAGCTTATTTATATATTAGATAGTAATACCGCTACATAACCGCTACATTATTGTAAATCCCATTAAGGGAAAATTCAAAGCTCTTTTTCTATAGATGAGCTACTTTGCCGCTGTATATTCTTCAGAAATCTTTATACGAAGCAGAATTATAATTTGATATTGAAACACAAAATGTTGTTCAACTTAATTCCACTTAATACTATCAAACCATCATACAAAACGTTTAGCATCTGGTTTGGCTAAAATGTATGTCGAGCAAATCTTTGTGAGCTTTGAATTATAATTGCAACATTTAGCCTGATTATGGTTGATCTACAAATCAAGTTCTTATATATGTATATTAGGTTGTAACTTTGATATCTCAGTCAGCATAATTTTAATTTTGGATGTATCTTCCAGGAATAAATATATAGGGTGCATATTAAAAAATTTTCCAACAAAAGTGTTGATCCAGTTGACCCGCTAAATTTTAAATTTTAAATCGTAAGTTTTTTGCCATATACTATTATGATCATTCCCAATAAGTATATGAGACAATTCTGATAGAAACCTAACCAAACCTAAACACCATACGTAATTTCGTCATAATATGTCCATAACTGTTACCTGGAGTTTTATTATACCCTCAGCATTTATGCTAACGAGGGTATATACACTTTCATACGGGCAAAATGTGCCTCATCGAAATAATGGTTTTAGACCCCAAGTATGTTTGGACGAAATGTGTTTCAGACAATTTGGAGTCGATTGGGCAATGTCCGTCCGTCTGCCTGTCTGGCTGGTTGGAGCGCACGATAACTCTCGAACGGATAAACCGACTCAAATTTTGGCTTTCGTAATATTTTACTCAAACTTAGCTTAAGTTCGAAGATGGGCTATATCGGTCCACTTCTTTCGGTACCTCCCCCACAAATGTTCGAAAATGTTCGGAAAATTTGTCCGCACGATAACTATTGAAGGGAGTAACCGATTTGGTCCATACTTTGCCCATCGTGGAATGTGTTCCAGACTTAGATAAGGTTTCAATATGGACTCAATCGGTATGGATTTGAAAAAGTGCTGTAGTACAGATATATTAACAGCTTTCAAACAATAAATATTGTTATTAAAAAATTTAGATGATTAGAAATGCAACCAAGTGAAATGTAGAATATTCAACAAAGAAGAAAAAATTTCTCCAATTCGTATCTTTTGAAAAATTTTATAAAATCGATGCATTAAGTATGAATTCAATGAAACTTAAACTTTACCTCTCTTGCCGCGACATTATAATTTCTGCTGGTGCGTTCATGCGACTTTTTTAGTTTTTCAACGACTCTATCACGTATAAGGTGCAGTTTATCTGAATGGTCGATTAGATCTATATATAAATCTATGCCAGCATTGCTGCGCCTCTTCATAATTATCTTACGAAAGATCGGATGAGAAAGTTCGAAATGTCAGAAGAATCTCTTTGGTCCTTTGAAAGACTTAAGGACTGCTTAACTTCTGTCCGGGAGTTCTTTTTCAGGTTAGTGATGAGGGTCATGAACACCCTATAGCTTATATGTCCGCTAAACTCAACAAAGCACAGAAAAACTATAGCATGACTGAGCTAGAGTGCTACGCATTAGCTTTTAGCGTGAAGAAATTCCGACCTTTCGTCGAGGGCTTACCTTTCACCATCATCACAGATCATTTGAGCCTGAAATGGCTCATGAGCCAAAAGGAGCTCTCGGGTAGACTGGCGAGGTGGCACCTCAAACTTCAAAGATTTGAGTTCGATATTCAGCACTGTAAAGGTAGATAAAACGTTGTACCAGGCGCCCTGTCCCGTGTTTATATGGAAGGATTAAAAATGAATTGTCGGCTACTAGACATCGATTTGGGTAGCTCCAATTTTGACACTGACGAATAAGTCGCCTAGAGACAAAAAGTGATTGAGGAGAAGGATATCATACCAGATTTGTGTGTTTCGGAGAAGTATGTGTACATGCGAACCGAATTCACCACCGGAAATGTTCTGGATGACGACCATGCCTGGAAAATGTGGGTGCCAAGGGAATTACAGGGGGAATTAGTAGTCGCTGCGCATGTCTCTCCTTCATCAGGACACGGACACGGACACTTCATTGGTCTAAAATGGTGGTTGATGTTCAGACAGTGGTGAAGGCCTGTGATATCTGTAATGCAAATAAGGCTACGAATGCTTTCCAGAAACCGTTGATGGGAAGTCAATTGATCACCGAAAGATCTTTCCAAAGGCTATATATTGATTTTATGGGGCCCTACCCTCAATCAAAAGATGGCAATACTTCACTTTTCGTATGTCTTGATCATTTTGGTAAGTTTGTGTTCTTGGAGCCTATGCATGCAGCAACAGCATGTGTGTTTAGGGTACCAGAGTATATACACTCTGATAACGGGAGACAGTTGGTATCCGGCATCTTCCAAGAACTTGTTATGAATTATGAGATTAAACATATTCGAACCGCGTTGTACCCTCCTCAGTAGGGTAGAATAGTCGACTTAAAATCAAGTTGACAGATTAATGGGCCTATTTGATCATTAAGCTTGTAATAAAAGTTTTGGTAATTAAAGCTAATTAGGTCACAGCTTAAAACTTTAGGGGGAATGAACATTGGGAGCAATGAACTGAAGGTCATGATGTTTTTGATTATTGTTGCATCTCGTTACTAGACAAAAATAAGAGAGGGGGTAAATGTTACTAATCAGTCAAATATTCATGTGAGTGTGTCTAAAATTGTGGTGAACATATGTTTTTGATTTTTTTGTTGCATCTCGTTACTAGACAAAAAAATAAGAGGGGGAAATTTTTAAGATTGAAGTGTGTATGGCTTAAATATCTTTTGAGTGTCTGTACCTATTATTAATTTTGTAGATTTTTTGATGCATCTTGTTACTAAGCGTGAATCTGAGGAGAGGAATGACTAAGAATGAATTGTGTGTGTATTTGTTGCATGTACAAATCAGCTAAAAACCCATGTAAGATCACACTTCATAAAAATATACATATTTGAAATGCCTAAATATTTTTGGGTGGTGTTTGTCATTGACTAATTTATGACATGCACTTTTTGTTGTCGTTTTCTGTTACATGTTTGTAAGAAACAGTCAAAGAATTCGTCAATTGATTCGTCTTCAATGCATTTGTGGGTATTGTGAACCCAATGAACTGAAGGCTATGTTTGATTCTTGTTGCTTAGATGTACTTTCTATTGTTGTAAGTATGGCTTGTGCTTATCAGCTAGATATGCATGTGAGTGAGTGTACCTCAATTTTACTAGACAAAAAGTAAGAGGGGGAAATTTTACTAATCACCTATTTTGTAAAGTGTGATATGTTTTAATTCTTGTTACATCTCGTTACTAGGCATGCATCTAATGAGAAAAAAACTAATGTCGACAATCAAACAATTAGATCATAGCTTAAAACTTTGATCATGTTTTGATTCTTGTTGCATAGGTGCACTTGTTATTCTTGAAAGTGAGACTTGTGTTTATCAACTAAATATTCATGTGATTGCTCCTCAATTTTTGGTGATATATTGTGATTCTGTTGCACATCGTTACCATGCATTCTTCTGAGGGGAGGAATGACCAAGAATCAATTGTATGTGTGTGCATTTGTTGTAAGAGTGGTTTTTACAAAGCAGCTAAATGCCCTTGTTGTTATTGTAAAGTATGATTTGAACTAAGAAGCTAAATACTCATGTAAGATCACACTTCATAAAAAATATACATATTTGAAATGTGAATGTGTCTAAATATTTTGGGTGGTAATTGTCACTGACTGATTTATGAAAAAAACTTCTTGTTGTTTGTTTCTGTTACATGTTTTGTAGGAAAATTGATCAATCGATTCGCCTTCAATGCATTCGTGGCCATTTTGTGATGTTTGTTGTTTTCATTTAATTATTTAAAAATTACATGTTATTATAGGGAATGGTTGGTAAGAAGGGAATATTCTATTGCTAAGATGTTATTAATATTTCACGTTTTGTTGTTGATTTGTATAACATTGTTGTTGCATATTACAAAAAAATGCTATAGTTCCAATTTGATGTAAACATTTCTGGTTTCTGACAAGAGCTATGTTTTTTTTAAAAATCTTCGTCATATTCTTCCAAGTCAAAAATATTGAGATAAACTTTTTCATATAGTTACACTAGTAGTTTGTACTAGGCAGCATATGAGTGTGTCTATAATTTGGGTGGTATGTTTTAATCTTGTTGCACCTAGGCTTAATTCTGAGGAGAGGAATGGCAAAGAATAAATTGTGTTACTAGACAGAAATCTGGTGCATTTAGCTACATGGCAAAATATCTTAGGGGGAGTATCAACCAAAATTATATTGTGCGTCTGTCTTTAGATGTACATGCTATTATTGTAAACTGTGTAGTATGTTTCTAAATACCCGTGTTAGATCACTCAAAATAAAATTTATTGATTTGAAAATCATTTTCTGTTCTTATATGACATAAACTGTTGTAAATATTATCAATTTTTACTGATATTTCACATTTAGTTGTTGATATGTACTGCATTTTTGTTGCATATTATAAAGTATTGTAGTCCAATTTGATTAATACATTTTTAAGTTTTGACGAGAAACATAAAGTTTCTCATAATCATACCTATTAGATATTATAAATACCACTTTCAGTTGAAATTTCGGACACTTTCAACTTGTCTCTAAAAAGAGTTTTACTTTAGTAAAAAATATATGGAATCCTCAAAATGTTTATATCCATTCGCTAAAAATGGGAAATCTTATTCATCATCTTAAATTTTGAGGGAAATTATTTTTTGGGATCAATGAACTGTGAATTCTTAACATTACTTTTCTTCATACATCTCGTTACTTGACCTTAAATCTGATAGAATAGGGTTGACTAAAAATCAATTTAGTTTGCCGTTTGATACTAATACTTTTTGTCAGTCATTGAGTATGGAGTAACTTGTCTCTTAGCAGCTTCGGTCCCATGAACTACAAATTGTTAGATTTGAATGGAAGCGTGATGATTGCTACAGTATATAATATATTGTTTAGGAATTTGTCAAAGAAATTTATTTAGTGAATTACATCTCTAGCCTAAGCAGTGGGTGGGAAGAAGTAAAAAATAATATTTCAATATCATTACTAAATTGGTTACAAATCCAAATATACAAATCATATTTGTTATTGTTTGCATTTACAACGCTAACATTGAATGCTGTAAAATAGTTTCAAGTACATTCATATGCATTTAAAAATTTGTTTACGTTTGTGATGATTACGGGATTGAATTTCATTTTTTTTCTCATTCGGTAAGGTGAATGATCAAAAGATTTTCCATATGAAAATAACACGACATTTTTGGTTATGGTACTTATCAAGTGTATTAAGTTTAGACCGTCTGGCTATATATTTCCTTAAATTGCGTTGTATATTCTACTAAAAACTATCAAATTTTGTTTATACATATGTTTATATATAATTATAATTTTATTACTAATCAATGTAAACTTTAAATTCTTTGCGTAGGGGGTAATTAGAAGTGTTATCTGTTAATAAGTATATCATTGCTAAGAAGAACAGTTGAGGGGAGTGGTGACTAAGAGTGTATCTTTTTAGATCATATCGTTTGTACGGCAACTTTCCGATGTTGATAACAAAAGTGGTTTTAATTTTCCTTAAATCGTGTTTATGAGTAATTTTGATCATCAAGGCCTTAGATATATGTACGTTTTGTCATTTTTAAAGTAGCTCCTAATTCCAAATGAATTTCAAACATTCGAAGCAGTCTGCATTATTTGGTGTTGGATTTCAATGATTTTCTTAAATCATACCCTTGTTGTAATGATTTTTACTAGTCAATAACAACAATGCACATCAATAGCGAGTGACATAATATAAGAAAATGTCATAATATTTTTCCTACAAACTTGTCAGTTTGTCTAAGAAACCAAATCAAATTATTCAAAGATGAAGTCGAGCTAAATGTGCATGCATTTTAGGTTTGTAAACTACTTCTAGAGTAGGAAAAATATTATGAAATTTTCCTATATCATGTCACTCGCTATTGATGTGCATTGTTGTTATTGACTAGTAAAAATCATTACTTTAGCATTTTATTCAGTTTGCTGTATTTAAATTGCTTTCTAGACAAGAAAAAAATGTATTATAAACTATATTAGTCGTCATTCTTCCAATTTGGCATTAAAAGTAAAATACAGGTATGTTCAGTAAATTACATCTCTAGGGTAGGGTATTTGGAAACAAGACAATAACATGATGATCATATAATTTTTAATTGGTTGCTGATATATTTTTTTACTTGTTAACTCGAGTCAAGTTTCGTCTACTCTTTTTTTATTTTCTTTCTTTTGAATTTCTTTAACGAACTTTAATATTCGTTAACGAAAATTAATATTTTCTTTTCCATTCCTTAAATTTATTGTACATCTACTAGAAACAATTGCAGAACAGTATCATTTAAATGAATATCACATTTAAACTCAAATTCCAAAGTAACATGAAAATTAATATAGCCGGCCCTATTAGATTGATTCATTTTTTAGTTTTCTTTTTTTATTTTACTTCATACATATTTTTTGTGCATGAAAAATAAACAGCATTATATTCATTAAAACATTACTTTACATATTATTAATTATGTAAATTAGATTTGCTAGACAAGCATCATGTATATTAGAAAATATATTCGTCATCAACTATCAAAGCTTTGTTCTAGAAGACACTACTCAAAGTATACAGATTGTCGTAGAATTTTTCCAAAAACTGATTTGTTAGTATTTTTTTATCAAAAATTAAATGTTGTGGGTTGAATTTGTTTTTTTTTTTTGATAGTTTGAAGAAAATACCATTACCATATTCTCATGGAAAAAATAATATTTGTAACAGCTCTTGGAAACAAATGTTTATACATAATTTTCGACTTGTTTGAAAGAAATTTTTATTGTAAAGTTGAATTTAAATATTGCGGTTAAAAGATACATATACTCTTTTTTTAGATCCCCACGCCAAAACTTGTATATAGCTTCTTTATTATAGCTAACTAGCTAAATTCATTCTATATAGTGAAATCGATTCAATATGAAAAGACTTTATTTCATTTATTATTATTATTTAACGTTTATACAGATTCCTAATAACCTAATATACATGTTAAAAATTATTACAACTCATTTAGTTATTAGAGCGGTTTTTATAAACCGTCCCCAGTATACCGACCGGTTTATTTATAAACCGACCGGTTTCTTCACGAACCGCCACAGTTAACCGACCGGTTTTTTCTTGAACCGCCCAGTTAACCGACCGGTTCCTTCTTGAACCGCTAACCGACCGGTTTCTTCTTTAACCGCCCCACTTAAACGACCTGTTTGTTTTTAAACAGCTCCAGTGAACCGACAGACCCAGTTAACATATCGGTTTCTTTTGAAACCACCTCAGTTATCTCAGCTGTTTTTATAAACTTAGAATATTATTATAAGTCTTCCGACAACCTACTTCATTTTATAGGAAACAGTATAAAGTCACACAAATCAACCGTCTTCACAGCCAAGTATGTTGCTTTCCTCATCAAATGTAATTTTATGGTAATAAAATATAATTATGAAATTTATTAAAAAAGTTTTACTTATAATGATAGCAATGTTATACTGTTTATTCAAATTTAATCTAGAACTAAAAAAAGTAAGAAATGACAAGTCGGACAGTACCGACGAAAACTTTTTCATGCATTTGCCATCGAATCAAACAAAGAAACAATTTACTAATATATCGAGGTACTTCTAGTTTTCCAAAGGTAACACTTAAACTTCAAGATGCGTTGTAATTTGCATCAATGTAAAAACTAGGATTTTTCTAACATAATTACTAGTAATTCTCTACTATAATTGAGACAATTTATAGAATGGAACGAAAATTTAGTTTTTTTTATACACAAAAAATAAAATAATTAAGAAGCTTATTTATATATTAGATAGTAATACCGCTACATAACCGCTACATTATTGTAAATCCCATTAAGGGAAAATTCAAAGCTCTTTTTCTATAGATGAGCTACTTTGCCGCTGTATATTCTTCAGAAATCTTTATACGAAGCAGAATTATAATTTGATATTGAAACACAAAATGTTGTTCAACTTAATTCCACTTAATACTATCAAACCATCATACAAAACGTTTAGCATCTGGTTTGGCTAAAATGTATGTCGAGCAAATCTTTGTGAGCTTTGAATTATAATTGCAACATTTAGCCTGATTATGGTTGATCTACAAATCAAGTTCTTATATATGTATATTAGGTTGTAACTTTGATATCTCAGTCAGCATAATTTTAATTTTGGATGTATCTTCCAGGAATAAATATATAGGGTGCATATTAAAAAATTTTCCAACAAAAGTGTTGATCCAGTTGACCCGCTAAATTTTAAATTTTAAATCGTAAGTTTTTTGCCATATACTATTATGATCATTCCCAATAAGTATATGAGACAATTCTGATAGAAACCTAACCAAACCTAAACACCATACGTAATTTCGTCATAATATGTCCATAACTGTTACCTGGAGTTTTATTATACCCTCAGCATTTATGCTAACGAGGGTATATACACTTTCATACGGGCAAAATGTGCCTCATCGAAATAATGGTTTTAGACCCCAAGTATGTTTGGACGAAATGTGTTTCAGACAATTTGGAGTCGATTGGGCAATGTCCGTCCGTCTGCCTGTCTGGCTGGTTGGAGCGCACGATAACTCTCGAACGGATAAACCGACTCAAATTTTGGCTTTCGTAATATTTTACTCAAACTTAGCTTAAGTTCGAAGATGGGCTATATCGGTCCACTTCTTTCGGTACCTCCCCCACAAATGTTCGAAAATGTTCGGAAAATTTGTCCGCACGATAACTATTGAAGGGAGTAACCGATTTGGTCCATACTTTGCCCATCGTGGAATGTGTTCCAGACTTAGATAAGGTTTCAATATGGACTCAATCGGTATGGATTTGAAAAAGTGCTGTAGTACAGATATATTAACAGCTTTCAAACAATAAATATTGTTATTAAAAAATTTAGATGATTAGAAATGCAACCAAGTGAAATGTAGAATATTCAACAAAGAAGAAAAAATTTCTCCAATTCGTATCTTTTGAAAAATTTTATAAAATCGATGCATTAAGTATGAATTCAATGAAATGGTTATAAAAGTGTATGCATGTATATAAAACATATTTTCATTTACACTAACAATCTTATTGAAAATATTAAATTGTTTACTCCAAACAACATCAATATAAAAGTATTTTAATGTAATTGTATATCTTCTATAGTCACAATTAAGCAATTAAATAATAATAATCCTAAAAATATGATTATAATATGAATATGATTATATTTTCGGCTTATGATTAGTGAAAACAGAGTTATTTATGTTTTGAATATTAGATTAAATTCGAATTCTAACAAAAATTTACTAGTGCCACTAGGAAGAAGTTGTACAAATTAAAAAATTACATTTGATGAGAAAATCCACTTTATTTGACTTTTTTCACCCATTTTGAAAACAGTACATTTACCGGCTATTACTGGGACGGTTTATAATAGACCAGAATGGCTAACCTGTACAGTTTAAAACAAATCGATTGGCTTAAAGGATTGGCTTTATAATATAATGTTTGAAGAAGTTTAAAATCGGATGGTTTGTAAGCATCTATATTTATTATCGATTATCATAATAGCTAGGGGGTAAAATGGACCAGTACATGGTTTTCATCAAATTTTGTTTCTACTCTGTAGGTCGCAATAATAGGATTTAGTTTATAAAAAAAGAAGTGGATAAACTCTTTTGTTGGAAAATTTCTTAATATGCACCCTATGTATTTATTCCTGGAAGATACATCTAAAATTTAAATTATGCTGACTGAGATATCAAAGTTACAACCTAATATACATATATAAGAATATCACAGGTTTATAAGAATATCACAGATTTATTGATTTGTATATCAGCCATAATCAGGCTAAATGTTGCAATTATAATTCAAAGCTCACAAAAATTTGCTCGACATACATTTTAGTCAAACCAGATGCTAAAAGTTTTGTATGATGATTTGATAGTATTAAGTGGAATTTAATTGAACAACATTTTGTGTTACAATATCAAATTATAATTCTGCTTTGTATATAGATTTCTGAAGAATATACATCGCCAAAGTTGCTCAACTACGGAAAAAGAGCTTTGAATTTTCCCTTAATGGAATTTACAATAATATAGCGTTTAGATAGCGGCATTACTATCTAATATATAAATAAGCTCCTTAATTATTTTATTTTATTGTGTATAAAAAAATAATTTTCGTTCCATTCTATAAATTGTCTCAATTATAGTAGGGAATTACTAGTAATTATGTTAGAAAAATACTAGTGTTTACATTGATGCAAATTACAACGCATCTTGAAGTTTAAGTGTTACCTTTGGTAAAACTAGAAGTACCTCGATATATTGGTAAATTGTTTCTTTGTTTGATTCGGTGGCATAATCATGAAAAAGATTTCGTCACTACTGTCCGACTTGTCATTTCTTACTTTTTTTTAGTTCTAGATTAAATTTGAATAATCAATATATCTTTGCTATCATTATAAGTAAAACTATTTTAATAAATTTCATAATTATATTTTATTACCATAAAATTACATTTGATGAGGAAAGCAACATTCTTGGCTGTGAAGACGGTTTATTTGTGTGACTTGATCTGTGGATTTTTTTTATTAATAGATGTATGACTAGGCTATACTGTTTCCTATAAAATGAAGTAGGTTGTCGGAAGACTTATTATAATATTCTAAGTTTATAAAAACAGCTGAGATAACTGAGGTGGTTTCAAAAGAAACCGATAGGTTAACTGGGTCTGTCGGTTCACGGGAGCTGTTTAAAAACAAACAGGTCGTTTAAGTGGGCCGGTTAAAGAAGAAACCGGTCGGTTAACTGGCGCAGTTTTAAAAACAAACAAGTCGTTTCAAGAAGAAACCGGTCGGTTAGCGGTTCAAGAAGGAACCGGTCGGTTAACTGGGGCGGTTCAAAAAGAAACCGGTCGGTTAATAATAATAAATGAAATAAAGTCTTTTCACATTGAATTGATTTCCCCATATAGAATGAATTTAGCTAGTTAGCTATAATAAAGAAGCTATATACAAGTTTTGGCGTGGGGATCTAAAAAAAGAGTATATGTATCTCTCTAATAACTAAATGAGTTGTAATAATTTTTAACATGTATATTAGATTATTAGGAATCTGTATAAACGTTAAATAATAATAAATGAAATAAAGTCTTTTCATATTGAATTGATTTCCCCATATAGAATGAATTTAGCTAGTTAGCTATAATAAAGAAGCTATATACAAGTTTTGGCGTGGGGATCTAAAAAAAAGAGTATATAGCATTTCCAGATTAAATGAAACCTTTTCCAATTTAAATGAAACCTTTTCCAAATTAAATGAAACCTTTTCCAAATTAAACGAAACCTTTTCCAAATTAAATGAAACCTTTTCCAACGGAAATGAAACCCTTTCCAATTGAAATGAAACCTTTTCCAATTGAAATGAAACCTTTTCCATTTGAAATGAAACTTTTTCCAAATTAAATTAAACCTTTATTTTTTATTATAATGAACAATAAAGTGATATTGATTTTTATTGTTTTAAAATAAAATAATAACATCAATTGATGTTATTATAACAAATATAGTTATATTGGAATGAATTTGTGAATAAGCGTTACAAGTATCATTGTTTTTATTTTTGTTTTGTTTTTTGAGTTATTTTTTTCGTAGTTTTTACTTCAGTCTTAACAATAAAAAACTGTGTTTTCCAAACCTTAAAAATGAAATACGGAAATTGAAAATTATTTCAAAAACAGCCTCAGTCGAAATAGAACAAGCCTAAAACGTCGCAGTTAAAAAAACAGGCTCGGTATTTTCCAAAATTGATACTTCAACAAAGTTAACATTTAATATTTATTAGGGTTATGACTTTTTGACATTTTTCCTCAAAAATGATTTCCTGTAGCAGGGATGAATGAACTTTTGCCTATTAATCACTATGCTATCGTTTATTCCATTGAAATATAAAAAAAGTTCACGCACAAATCGATTTTAAAAAAATAATTTTTTGAAAAAATATATGAAATGAAAAAAAATTTTTTTTTCCAAAAATTATTTTTTGTTGCACGAATGAATAAATATAAGCTTACTAATAACTATAATAACTTTTATTTCATTCAAATATTAAAAAAGTCGCGAAAAAGTCAGTTTGAAAAAATTTTAAATTTTTTGTTTTTTGCTAAAAAATTATATTTTTGCATAAAAGCGTTTACGACATTTTTACGATTCTCAGAATTGAAGAAAAATATTGAGGAATAAATTTTATGTCATTTTAATTATCTCATGTGGCTCTAAAGTATATTTTCAATTATATATCTGTTTTCAGTGACTTCAAAAAATTGTCCATATTTTTGATAAATTCAAATTTTAAAATCATTTTGTGCGTGAGGTTTTTTCACCGAATCACCTTATACTTAAGATTTTATGTAATCTTATGGCAAAACTCATCACGCTATGATACAGGGATATGAGGTTGCAAAAAAATCTAACCCTAATATTTATAGAAGAATAGTGGATTTAATCTTCAGATTGTGCTGCCTACTTTATAAGATCGATATGCAACTCTAATTGCAGTAAATAAAATCGGGGGTTTTGTGTACCATAATATAATTTCAAGTTTAAGAGTGAATGCAGACAAATTCAAACAATTTATAGAAGGTATTTTGGGAAAGATTACACCAGACTTAGAAATAGAAAACCCGTTTCTGATAATGGATAATCAGTAAATTCGTAAGAAGAATGACATAAGAACTTTATTACATATAAACAGATATCAACTTAAATTCCTGCAGCCATATTCCAAAAGTTCAACGGATTTAGAATGCATTTTCAAAAATAAAATGCTGCGCTACAACTGAACTCCGCGATCCGTCATTGAGGCTATAGAGCGCAGCATTCAACAGAAAAATCAGAGCAGAAAACTGAAGGGACTGACTACCTAAGAAAAGTATTATGTTAACATAGTCAATTTATATATTTTTCATTTCCAGATCGATATTAACAAAACCATAAAGAATTTCAGTGTTTGTTTTTCGTTTATGGATAAAAATAAAGTTAAAATTATGAAATAAGAGTTCAAAAAGAGTAAAAAAAAACAATGACACCTGTAGTGAGATTCTGTAACACATTGTTGGCCTTACCGACAAAACTAGTTAAAATTAAAATGCCCATAATTTCGGTAATTAACGATTTTTTTCGGTAAGTTAACGATGAATAAAAAGTAGTCGCTAACCTTTACCGATAGCAACAGTGATGCCAACTTTTATTGAAAATTTTCAATAATAATTTTCCGATTTAATTTTACGGATTTTTGTCGGTAAAGGTAAAAATGAGTTACAAAATCCCACTACTGTAAGGTTTATCCACGAAAAACATACATATACAACTATATTTGATTTAATTACATCAATTTGTGTTAGCATTTTAATTTAAACAATAAAAAATCAATATTAGTTTCAAGTTCCTTATAATAAAAAATAAAGGTTTCATTTGATTTGGAAAAAGTTTCATTTCAAATGGAAAAGGTTTCATTTCAATTGGAAAAGGTTTCATTTCAGCTGGAAAAGGTTTCATTTCATCTGGAAAAGGTTTCATTTCCGTTGGAAAAGGTTTCATTTAATTTGGAAAAGGTTTCGTTTAATTTGGAAAAGGTTTCATTTAATTTGGAAAAGGTTTCATTTAATCTGGAAATGCTATATGTATCTGCTAACCGCAATATTTAAATTCAACTATACAATAAAAATTACTTTCAAACAAGTCGAAAATTATGTATAAAAAATTTTTTTCCAAGAGCTGTTAAAAATAATATTTTTTCCATGAGAATATTTTAATGGTATTTTCTTCAAACTATCAAAAAAAAAAAAAAAAAACAAATGCGACCCACAACATTTAAGTTTTTGATAATACTAACAAATCAGTTTTTGGAAAAATTCTACGACAATCTGTATACTTTGAGCAGTGTCTTCTAGAACAAAGCTTTGATAGTTGATGACGAATATATTTTCTAAAATACATTCTTGTCTATCACATCTAATTTACATACTTAATAATATGTAAAGTAATGTTTTAATGAATATAATGCTGTTTATTTTTCATGCACAAAAAATATGTATGAAGTAAAATAAAAAGAAAACATAAAAAATGAATCAATCTAATAGGGCCGGCTATATTAATTTTCATGTTACTTTGGAATTTGAGTTTAAATGTGATATTAATTTAAATGATCTTTCTTCTTTATTAGCCAACCCGTATTCGGGTGTTGGCGATCATACAATTGTTTTACATTGTTAACAATTTAATTATATTTTTTATTCCATTATAGATAGGTTTCGATTCTTGGCAGCATTCAGGAGGTTTCTTTCGTCTTGCAGTCCCGTCCATTCTTGAATATTTCTTATCCATGATGTTTCTTTTCTGCCTCTTGGTCTTCTTCCATCTATTGTGGTTTGGATAATGGCTTGGAGGAGCTTATATCTTTCATTGCGCATTATATGGCCCAGATAAGATGTTTTTCGGCTTTTTACATCGCGTGTTATTTGTCGTTCCACATTCATCCGTCGTAGTACTTCTTCATTTGAAACGTGGACAGTCCAGCGAATTTTTAGAATACGACGATAAATCCACATTTCAAAAGAATTTAGTCGTTTTTCGTCGGCTAATTTTATCGTCCAAGTTTCTGCAGAGTATAATAATACTGACCATATGTAGCATCTGACAAAACGTATTTTCGTTGAAAGGCTTATGTCATGGCTGGTTAGCGTTTTCTTATATTTGGAAAATGAATTTCTTGCCATTTCGATTCGGCACTTAATTTCACTTGACATATCCCATCGGTCATTTATCTGGACTCCTAGATATTTATATGTTCTTACACGTTCTATTTCTATGTTATTAATTATCAAAGGTACATTATTTTATTTTAAATGATACTGTTCTGCAATTGTTTCTAGTAGATGTACAATAAATTTAAGGAGTGGAATTTTTTTTTATTAATTTTCGTTAAAGAATATTAAATTCCGTTAAAGAAATTCAAAAGAAAGAAAATAAAAAAAAGAGTAGGCGAAACTTGACTCGAGTTAACAAGTAAAAAAATATATCAGCAACCAATTAAAAATTATATGATCATCATATTATTTTCTTGTTTCCACATACCCTACCCTAGAGATCTAATTTACTGAACATACCTGTATTTTACTTTTAATGCCAATTGGAAGAATAACGACTAATATAGTTTAAAATACATTTTTTTCTTGTCTAGAAAACAATTTAAATACAGCAAACTGAATAATATGCTAAAGTAATGATTTTTACTAGTCAATAACAACAATGCACATCAATAACGAGTGACATGGTATAAGAAAATGTCATAATATTTTTCCTACTCTAGAAGTAGTTTACTAAACCTAAAATGCATGCACATTTAGCTCGACTTCATGTTTGAATAATTTGATTTGGTTTCTTAGACAAACTGCCAAGACAACAACAAGAGTATGATTTAAGAAAATCATTGAAATCCAACACCAAATAATGCAGACTTTGCTTCGAATGTTTGAAATTCATTTGAAATTAGGAGCTACTTTAAAAATGATAAAACGTACATATATCTAAGGCCTTGATGATCAAAATTACTCATAAACACTATTTAAGGAAAATTAAAACCACGTTTGTTATCAACATCGCAAAGTTGCCGTACAAACGATATGATCTAAAGGGATACACTCTTAGTCACCACTCCCCTCAAGTGTTCTTCTTAGCAATGATATGCTTATAAACAAATAACACTTCTAATTACCCCCTACGCAAAGAATTTAAAGTTTACATTGATTAGTAATAAAATTATAATTATATATAAACATATGTATAAACAAAATTTGATAGGTTTTAGTAAAATATACAACGCAACTTAAGGAAATATATAGCCAGACGGTCTCAACTTAATACACTTGATGAGTACCATAACCAAACATATCGTGTTATTTTCATATGGAAAATCTTTTGAACGAATGAGAAAAAAAAATTAAATTCAATCCCGTAATCATCACAAACGCAAACAATATTTTTAAATGCATATGAATGTACTTGAAACTACTTTACAGCATTCAATGTTAGCGTTGTAAATGCAAACAATAACAAATATGATTTGTATATTTGGATTTGTAGCCAATTTAGTAATGATATTGAAATATTATTTTTTTACTTCTTCCAACCATTGCTTAGGCTGGAGATGTAATTCACTAAATAAATTTCTTTGACAAATTCCTAAACAATATATTATATCCTGTAGCAATCACCACCCTTCCTTTCAAATCTTACAATTTGTAGTTCATGGGACCGAAGCTGCTAAGTGACAAGTTACTCCATACTCAATGACTGACAAAAAGTATTAGTATCAAACGGCAAACTAAATTGATTTTTAGTCAACCCTTCTGTCAGATTTAAGGTCAAGTAACGAGATGTATGAAGAAAAGCAATGTTAAGAATTCACAGTTCATTGATCCCAAAAAATAATTTCCCTCAAAATTTAAGATGATGATTTCCCATTTTTAGCGAATGGATATAAACATTTTGAGGATTCCATATATTTTTTTACTAAAGTAAAACTCTTTTAAGAGACATGCTTAAAGTGTCCGAAATCTCAACTGAAATTGGTATTTATAATATCTAATAGGTATGATTATGAGAAACTTTTATCTCAATATTTTCGAGTTGCAAAATTCTAACAACATTGTGTAACAAAAAAATATGTTTCTCGTCAAAACTTAAAAATGTATTGATCAAATTGGACTACAATACTTTATAATATGCAACAAAAATGCAGTACATATCAACAACTAAATGTGAAATATCAGTAAAAATTGATAATATTTATAGTTAAATCTTTAACAAACACAACAACAAATCGATTGACGATTTCAAACACTGAAAAACAACAAGAGTTTATGTCATATAAGAACAGAAATTAATTTTCAAATCATTAAATTTTATTTCGAATGATCTTACACGGGTATTTAGAAACATAATACACAGTTTACAATAATAACAAGTACATCTAAAGACAGACGCACAATATAATTTTGGTTGATACTTCCCCTAAGATATTTTGCCATGTTGCTAAATGCACCAAATTTCTGTCTAGTAACACAATTTATTCTTTGTCATTCCTCTCCTCAGAATTATGCCTAGGTGCAACAAGAATTAAAACATACCACCCAAAATTTAGAGACACTCATATGCTGCCTAGTACAAACTACTAGTGTAACTATATGAAAAAGTTTATCTCAATATTTTTGACTTGGAAGAATATGACGAAGATTTTTGAAAAAAACATATCTCTTGTCAGAAACCTGAAATGTTTACATCAAATTGGAACTATAGCATTTTTGTAATATGCAACAACAATGTTATACAAATCAACAACAAAACGTGAAATATGGATAACATCTTAGCAATAGAATTTTCCCTTCTTACCAACCATTCCCTATAATAACATGTAATTTTTAAATAATTAAATAAAAACAACAAAAATCACAAAATGCCCACGAATGCATTGAAGACGAATCGATTGATCAATTTTCTTACAAAACATGTAACAGAAACAAACAACAAGAAGTGTATTTCATAAATCAGTCAGTGACAATCACCACCCAAAATATTTAGACACATTCACTTTTCAAATATGTATATTTTCTACGAAGTGTGATCTTACATGAGTCATACTTTACAATAACAACAAGGGCATTAAGCTGTTTTGTAAAAACCACTCTTACAACAAATACACACACATACAATTGATTCTTGGTCATTCCTCCCCTCAGAAGAATGCATGGTAACGATATGCAACAAGAATCACAACATATCACCAAAAATTGAGGAGCAATCACATGAATATTTAGTTGATAAACACAAGTCTCACTTTCAACAATAACAAGTGCACCTAAGCAACAAGAATCAAAACATAATCTTCAGTTCATTGGTCCCAATTTTCATTCCCCCAAAGTTTTAAGCTATGATCCAATTGTTTGATTGTCGTCATTAGTTTTTTTTCTCATCAGCTGCATGCCTAGTAACGAGATGTAACAAGGATCAAAACATATCACATTTTACAAAATAGGTGATTAGTAAAACTTCCCACTCTTACTTTTTGTCTAGTAAAATTGTGGCACACTCACTCACATGAACATATAGCTGATAAGCACAAGCCATACTTACAACAATAGAAAGTACATCTAAGCAACAAGAATCAAACATAGCCTTCAGGTCATTGGGTTCACAACACCCACAAATGCATTGAAGACGAATCAATTGACGAATTCTTTGACTGTTTCTTACAAACATGTAACAGAAAACGATAACAACAAGTGCATGTCATAAATGAGTCAATGACAATCACCACCCAAAAATATTTAGGCATTTCAAATATATATATATATATATATATATATATATATATATATATATATATATATATATATATATATATATATTTCTATGAAGTGTGATCTTACATGGGTTTTCAGCTGATTTATACAAGTTAGACCTACGAGAGCTTAGGTCTGAAAAAAATTAAGATCGTCTAGATCCTAATTAAGATCTTCTAGATCTTGTACGCGTTACTTTGTCGAAAAAGGACCGCGGCCCCTTTTAAAACCGGAGTTCAATTATCAAAATTGAACTTAAGTGACACTTATCAAAAGTTTCGCCGCTCCCGAATTAAAAAAACCGTTTGTTGATTTAAGACGACTTTATTCACTGACAGTTGGTAAAAGAGTGAAGTTAATGTTGTGTTACAATCATAAACTAGATTACAAATATTTGCTTATTTGACATTATGATTTTCCATGAAATCATGTCACTTAGCTTTTAATAATTTGTTGTTACCAAATTCTATTAAATTTGTCTGCACGCGTCGAGCGTTGCATTGGTTGACCGGAAATTGCATTTCTTGGGTTTATTGAAATCGGACAGACGAAATGTTCTGCAAAGCAGTTTCATTGAGTTGGCTGCTTTTGCAACGGAAGTGTATTTTCTGATTTATTAAAATAATTAATTGGAATTTAATATTTGGGGCAGATGAATGTCTGCAATGTGCTTTTGCAACGGAAGTGTATTTTCTGATTTATTAAAATAATTAATTGGAATTTAATATTTGGGGCAGATGAATGTCTGCAATGTAGTTTAATTGGAATTGAGTTTAACAGAGTATGCAACTTTATTGTTGCTGAGCTTTAGTTTTATTAGGTAAAACAACATATTATGTGTTAACTCCTCCCCCTTTAAAAACGATTGTCCTCAATCGTTAGAAATATGGTAGGTCATCCACTTTTTGTGGCCCTTGTACTTGAACTTTGTTTTGAGTGATTGGGAGGATCTGTGTTAACCCGTGACTAGGGGCAATTGTATGAAAGACTACGTTTTGTCGTTTTTTCATGAAAAACCCAGTTATCAATAGACATATAGCAAAAATTGAAAATAGAGAGAAAATTGTATATTTGGTAACAACTGCTTCTGACTTGAGTTCATGGATGGACTTAGTATTATTAATATGCAAATGGTTTAACATTTCCAATGATAAAAGATTTATAAATTCATCTTCGACAGGCGTTTGTTGTATTGCTGGTGGATTAATTCTTGATAATGGAGCTTCTAAATTTTTGTACAATTTGTCATTAATGCGTAACGTTGCATTGTGGAATTCTATCAAAAATGTTCCATTTAAAGTCTTGTTATTTACTGTTCCACTGAAATCATTAAGAAAAATGACACCGGGTGAAATATTTTCTATCGGAGGAATATGATACGCGTTAGTTATTGGACAGGATGAATTCGATCCGTGTAGTAACGGTGGGATGCAAGTATCGTTGGAAATATTTACCAATTGGTCATTTTGACAAAATTTTACATGTTTTGTATACTGTTATTATTTTTTATAATTTCATTAAACTTAGTACTTATAATTCTATTATTTCTTTTTACAGGTCTGATTAAAAAATTATGGAATATTTCTTTGCTAGTTAGAGGGATTACAATAATATATAAAAGTTTTTTCTGATTGTACAATACTTTAGTTTTTGCAAATTCTAGGGCTTCTTCTATTGATGTAATAATAATGTTATCTTCTTTTATTTTTTCGAATGCAATTTTCATTTCTTCTTTATTTAACAAAAATGAGTTTACAATATTTTGTTTTGCCCATTGCATTGCGAATTTAATATTAGTTAGTTCTTCTTTTGTGAATCTTAGTTTTATCTGCATGCTGAGTGCAGCTTCATTTACATAGTTAGTGTCTTGTTTTACTACTTTTGATATTTGATTTGTAATTTGGGTAAGGTTTTGTAATCTCTCTGTGAAAATATCATTTATGATTATTTGTTGATTATTATTTCGGATTGTTTGGTCTAAATCATTTTTAATCAATTCAAAATCGTCGTGATCAGGAGATCCCGCGATATATTTCCAGGCTGTGCCTATCATATTAATGGCTCTTTTTTTCCTGTATGCTTCTACTGGCTCTATGGATTCGAGGATACCGTGTATTTGTGATATTTCGTGCGTAAGGAGTGGGAAAAAAGGATTGGATTTAGGTATGGCTTGTGTTATTTTCCATTGTATGTCATTAACGAGGTTCCTGTATCTGTCTATGTGGATAATGTTAAATGTTCCATCCTGTACTTTAGCTGGACCATTGTGAATTGGTACAAGATATGACTGTGTGAAGTTAAAAACATGCATGTTGATTTCTGAAGAGGTGCAAAGAAATGCTAGGGTTCTGTAAAAAGAAATATAAAGAAGGTCTCAGTTTTTAATGTTGCTTTTATGTACTACTTTTCCTGATTCTGTAAGAATAGTTGTAGAATGGTTTTCTTTTACTATCTCTTTTTTAAATCTTGGAGACAATTTGGTCCCTAGACGCTTATGGATTTTTACATAAATTTCGTCACCTGGGTCAAATTGTTTGATTGGTTCCCGATTTTTATTATGGGTTTTAAGGTCAGCTACCTGTTTGTCTCGTAATCTTTGGATATTATCTTGTCTTGCTTTATCATACATTTCGGGGTCTATGCTAACTCGTCGTCCGAAAAATACCTCGAGTGGTCTTTGTCCTGTTGTGCTATGTATAGTATAATTGTATTCGTAAATTGCTCTGTCCAATAGTTCAAGAAACGTAGGGTATGTCCGTTCAGTTCGAAGGCAACGCATAATTTCAGCTAGGGTTGAGTGAAATCGCTCAACCTGACCGTTCACGACACTCGCGTATGGTGGAGCTTTGTAGATTTCTATTTCCAATTGGTCTTGTAACATAAAAATTATTGATGCCGAATTAAAGGATTTCTCATTGTCAAAAACTATAATTTTTGGAACACCGAATAAAAATACTAATTCTCGTAAAGGTTCTCTTATATCTTCAATGGCTCTTGACTTAATAATTCTACCCTGCGCGTATTTTGAAAATTTATCCAATGCTGTGAGGACAAGTTTATTCTCCGTTTTGAAAATATCAATGTGAAGGATTTCTCCAGGATATGAAGGTATTGGTGTTTCCCTTAGTTCAGGCTTCGGTGGATGCCTGTCGTATTTGTTTTCTTTGCAAACAGTACATTGCTTTACGATCTTGTTAATTTTATTGTTCATACTGGGAAAATAATATTTTTCGAGAATCTGTATTTTATTTTCTCTGGCATTTCTATGAGCTCTTTTGTGTGTGCTTATAATTATTTCATCCTGTTGGTTACTATCTTTAATATCTTCAACTTGGAGGTTCGTAAATCTAATGCGGTATTTTGCAAAGTGCTGTGGGAAAATTTCTTGAATTTTTCCCATTAATGTCTCGGGTGCTTTGATGCCATTGATTACAGAGGGATTGAAGTAATTTTTCAGAATTTGGATTAACTGATCAGGGGTATAATCTATTCCTGGAAGTATATGCCTGTGGATGGTTGGGAATACTATATCGAACTGATAGGAGTTTGTTGCACTAGGGTCAAAGATTATCTGATTCTTAAAAACGTTTATTGGTGCTTCGACACTATAAATAAGGTTATGTGAGGAACTATCGTCACTATGTGTCATTTCCGACATAGAATTAACTTGCGATACTTCAGGCACTCTGGATAGGGCATCTGCCACTACGTTACTTTTTCCTGGTTTATAAAAAAGCTCGTAGTCGTATTCTTCCAATATGGCTTTCCATCGCTTCATCTTGTTATTATTTTTATTACTGAGAGCGTAGGTGAGTGGCTGGTGGTCTGTGTATATTTTTACTTTTGCTGTTCCATATAAAAAATTCCTAAGACTGTCAAGGGCCCAGACGATAGCCAGCATTTCCTTTTCGTTCGCCGCGTAATGCTCTTCTGCCTTATGCAGAGTTCTTGATATAAAGGTAATGGACTTGTCTCCTTGAGACAAAACTGCTCCGAGAGCATAATCTGACGCATCAGTTATTAGCTCGAAGGGATTGTCATAATTTGGATAGTACAACAACGTATCTCTTGATAGTAGAGAATTTTTTATCTTTGTAAATGCTTCCTCCTCTTCGGTATTAAATTTTATAGAAATTTTAGACGACTGTTTTTTTGATATTCGACCCTCTTCACCTCTCAAAAGTGACGTCAGTGGTTTTGCCAATTTTGCAAAATCTCTTATAAAACGGCGATAATATCCCGCAAGGCCTAGGAAGGATCGAAGTTCTTTAATAGTTCTGGGTTGGGGAAAGTTTGCAATGGCTTCAACTTTTTTTGGGTTTGTTTTTATACCTGCCTCGGATATTATAAATCCGAGAAATTCCACTTCTTGTTTAAAAAAATGACACTTGTCCAATTGGACTTTCATATTTGTTTCTTCTAATGTTTTGAAAACATTATGAATATCACGAATATGGTCCTCTTCGGATTTGCTGTATATAACTATGTCATCGATATATACGTAGCATATTCTCCCTATATGTTCGCGGAGAATATCATCGAGAGCTCGTTGAAATATCGACGGGGCATTTTTTAAACCAAATGGTAAGCGAGTGAACTCGTATTTGCCATTATTAATAGAAAATGCAGTTTTCTCCACATCAGAGTCTTTTAACGGAATTTGATGGAAGCCGCTTTTTAAATCCAACACAGAAAAGAATTTGCTATTTCCTAACTTCCCTAAAATATCGGATATTTCAGGAATCGGATATCTATCTGAGATTGTGACAGAATTTAGTTTCCTATAGTCTATTACCATCCTGTATTGTTTATTCCCTTGGGAGTCAGGCTTTTTATCAACTATCCATACAGGTGAATTGTATGGTGATCTTGATGGTTGTATGATTCCATCGTTTAGCAACTTTTCCACTTGCATCTCGACTTCACGTTTTAATGAAGCCGGATAAGGGTAAAATTTGGTATACACTGGAGAATCATTTGATGTACGGATCTCTCCAACTATTAAGAGATTCATGGCTTCCATTTGCCTAGGGTTCATATGGTCGTCAAGTAATTTTACGATCATATAATTTTTATTTGTGTAAATGACTGCGTCTAAGGCTTTTAGACTGTCATTACCTAGAATGCCATGGAAAGATTTTAGACTAGGCATTAAGTAGAATTTAAGGTTATCATCTAATTTGAAAAGGTTTATGTACGTGTGTGATATAATTTTTTCATCGCCTGCTACAGATTTTGCGAAAAACGGAATTTTGTTTGGGATTATTTTTTTCCTAAGTCCGGTTGGATGTAATTTTTACTAGATCCTGTGTCAATTAAAATTTTTAAGATTTTTCCGCTCTCCGTTCGACATTCAAAATATGGAAGCGAAGAGCTTGTCATTCTAAATAATGAATGTCATCAAGCTCCAAATCTGTTTCATTGTCTGGTATATTACTTTCAGAATAAGGGTCATAGGAATAGTTTTCCTGATCTTGGTCGTAATTTTGTGACGTTTCTTGTTCTGTAAAATAATCCTCATAACTAATGTTGTCGGGCTCGAACGTATCTGGTGTATCTGTATTTATATGGAATGTTCGTTGTGCCTTCGGTGGACTAACGTTATGGTTTGACGATGGATTAGGGGGTCTTTTACCTAGGAATTGATGTTGATGTGGTCTATTTGAATAATTGATTTGCTGTGAACGAATACTACGATCGACATCCATTGGTTCCGCTGGCTTTGGTGCCGTTGGGCGTGGTGGAGGCTGTTTCGGGTGGCCGAAACTTGGTGTACCAATATTGTAATTATTGTTCATTTTAGGAAGATTATGTGGGTTAGGTATGTAGGCTATGCTTGGGTGGAACTCTTGTTTGTTCTTTTGAAAATTATATTTCTGGGTCGGAGATGTTTGATGATGGCTTTTTTTAATTGGCTGAATATTTTGATTTTGGGCATGATTAGTGCGGAATTTCTGGTTTTCCAGTTTGAGGCACAAATGAAGAGCTTGGGGTAAATCCGCAGGTTCTCTCATTCCTAGCAATCTTGGTAGATCCCCATTTAATCCTCTTACAAATGTATCGAGGGCTTTGTTTCGATAAGTTTGTGTTAGTAGACTTAGAGCCTCATTTCCAGCCTCTAATCCCCCTAGTTTGTTTAGTATCAAAGATAAATGTGAATAAACTGCCTGATAAAATTCTTGAACCGTTGAGTTTCCTTGAATTAGACCTGTCATTTGGTATTCTAACGTTGATACATCTCGTTTGTCGGCGTAGTGTAAGGTAAGGCACTTGGAAATTGCTGGCCAATCTAAAGGAGTGTTGTACGACTCTAGTGCTATGTCTGCATTACCTACAATTTTATTCCTAATTATGTTCAAAATACCATAGTATTTCGGAGTACCTTTCATATTTTCATAGATTTTTTCTTTCCACACTTTTTCTCCAGGAGTTGAACTCTCCTGGTTTTCCCGAGAATTCCCTTAGACATTTAACAATGTCAGGGATTTTGTCTAAATCTCCTATATTGCCTAAATGTTCCGCGTCGATAGATTGGTCTACCGTGCTTGTATGAATGGCGTGCGGGTTTAACGCAGCCTGTATCTGGTTATTAACAATTTCGAGAATAAGATTTTTAAGGTCTGTCAAGTTTATTTGTCCTTCGTTCCTGTTAGGTTGTGTTGGGGGATGTGAAGGATTTGGGGGGGGGGACATTTAGGATGGGTGGTCGCACTAAATTATTGGGATTTGCCATCTTAATAAGAAGCTAATTTTGCCAAGTACAAATTTAGGATATTTCACAGAGATTTTTATTGTTTATTTTAAGATGAATCGACTATTTTCTTTTTCTTATTTTTTCAGAGAGGACTTGAGATTGTATTAATTCAAATATATATGGTTTCTATTTCTATATCTATTATTGTAAATAGTAATTATATCTTACGATAATAACAGCAAAGTTGTCATCTTGGGACTGTGGGTATATAGTGGGTTTCGCTTCAATATCTCGGCTTCTTAGATTTCTTCCCTTCCTTCAATATTTGGCTTATTG
This sequence comes from Musca autumnalis, assembly GCF_047663935.1. Taxonomy (NCBI): domain Eukaryota; kingdom Metazoa; phylum Arthropoda; class Insecta; order Diptera; family Muscidae; genus Musca; species Musca autumnalis. The sequence goes on from NW_027412310.1 coordinate 1,598,915, forward strand.
TGGCACTGCCTCGTTTTAATATCTCGGCTTATTAGATTTCTTTTCACTTTTTAATAGTTGGCTTATTGTGGCACTGCCTCGCTTCAATGTCTCGGCTTTTTTAATATTTCGATTATTGTGGCACTTTAGATTTGTTTCCACTTTTCACACTTTTTACTTTTTAGTTTAGGTTTTTGTTTTCAATGTTTTTGTTCTTTAAACATTTACTTTTTTGCACTTTTTTTATTTTTACTTTTTAATAAAGGTTTTGCTTTTTTTTCAATGTGTTTATTTATTAGACGTTTTTTTTGTTTTAAGTGTTCACTTTTTTTGCACTTTTTGTACTTTTTAGTGAAGGTTTTGCTTTTTCAAAGTTTTTTTTTCTAATTATTAGATGTTTTCTTTTTAATGTTCACTATCATTTATTTTCACTGGTGAAGCGGCTTGCGTTCAACGCGTCCCTTTCCTTAAGTACTCGGGGGCCTCTTTCACACTTTTTTTTTTTATTTTGCTCGGGCGCCAGTTAGGTCTGAAAAAAATTAAGATCGTCTAGATCCTAATTAAGATCTTCTAGATCTTGTACGCGTTACTTTGTCGAAAAAGGACCGCGGACCCTTTTAAAACCGGAGTTCAATTATCAAAATTGAACTTAAGTGACACTTATCAAAAGTTTCGCCGCTCCCGAATTAAAAAAATCGTTTGTTGATTTAAGACGACTTTATTCACTGACAGTTGGTAAAAGAGTGAAGTTAATGTTGTGTTACAATCATAAACTAGATTACAAATATTTGCTTATTTGACATTATGATTTTCCATGAAATCATATCACTTAGCTTTTAATAATTTGTTGTTACCAAATTCTATTAAATTTGTCTGCACGCGTCGAGCGTTGCATTGGTTGACCGGAAATTGCATTTCTTGGGTTTATTGAAATCGGACAGACGAAATGTTCTGCAAAGCAGTTTCATTGAGTTGGCTGCTTTTGCAACGGAAGTGTATTTTCTGATTTATTAAAATAATTAATTGGAATTTAATATTTGGGGCAGATGAATGTCTGCAATGTGCTTTTGCAACGGAAGTGTATTTTCTGATTTATTAAAATAATTAATTGGAATTTAATATTTGGGGCAGATGAATGTCTGCAATGTAGTTTAATTGGAATTGAGTTTAACAGAGTATGCAACTTTATTGTTGCTGAGCTTTAGTTTTATTAGGTAAAACAACATATTATGTGTTAACTTACATGCAACAAATACACGCACAATTCATTCTTAGTCATTCCTCTTCTCAGATTTACGCTTAGTAACAAGATGCATCAAAAAATCAAAACATACCACACTTTACAAAATAAATAATAAGTCCAGACACCCAAAAGACAGACACTCAAGATATTTAAGCCATACACAGTTTAATCTTAAAAATTTTCCCCTCTTATTTTTTGTCTTGTAACGAGATGCAACAAAAAATCAAAAACATATCACCAAAATTTTAGACACACTCACATGAATATTTGACTGATTAGTAACATTTCACCCCTCTCTTATTTTTGTCTAGTATCGAGATGCAAGAATAATCAAAAACATCATGACCTTCAGTTCATTGCCCCCAATGTTCATTCCCCCCAAAGTTTTAAGCTGTGACCTAATTAGCTTTAATTACCAAAACTTTTATTACAAGCTTAATGATCAAATAGGCCCATTAATCTGTCAACTTGATTTCAAGTCGACTACTCTACCCTACTCTCCTCAATCAAACGCGGCTGAAAGGGTCAACCGTTCTGTTTCACAGATGGTTCGTTCGTACATCGGCAAGGACCAACGTAACTGGGACCTACACATTAGCGATGTCGCGTTTGCTTTGAGGAGCACAACGCACAGCTCCTAAGGTATGGCCCCTTATTATTCAGTTTTTGGGTTGAATTTGATACCACACGCATCATCATATGAAATTATACGCCAAGTGGGAGCTGTCAAAGATTTATAAATAAATCTAATCGACCATTCAGATAAACTGCACCTTATACGTGATAGAGTCTTTGAAAACCTAAAAAAGTCGCATGAACGCACCGGTAGAAATTATAGTGTCGGGGCAAGAGAGGTAAAGTTTAAAGAAGGGCAGTTTATATACCGAAGACAGTTCAAACTCCGTAGCAAGGTGAAAAATTATAATGCCAAATTAGTTGGTATAACCCTGGATGAACCGACGGTACCATCCACATATCCCCAAGAAACGTCTCAATTGCTTCGGCGTTTTCTAAATCGGAAATTTTTTTATTGCTTCCAATTTTGTTTCGTCTGTGCGGATACTTCCATTGCCTACTACAAAGCCTAAATATCTGACTTCCTTATAACAGAATAACTTTTCCCCACGTTGATTGGGAGGCCAGCAGAACTTAGCCACCTCGCTACCTCACCTAGCACATTAATGTGTTCCGTAAAACTGGCAGACACCACTAGAAGATTATCGAGGTTTACAAAGACATGATTCTTTAAGGAAGCAGGTATAACCTTGTCCATCAACCTGCACATTCTCTGGGCGGCGTTACACAGTCCGAACGGCATAACCGTGAACTGATATATAGGCCGCCCAGGGACAGTGAAGGCCGTCTTCTCCCTCGATTTCTCTTCCAGTGGGATTTGCCAGAATGCATCTTTCAGATCAATTGCCGATATGAACTTAGTGTCTTGTAGCCTGCTAAGGATTTCCTCAATATGAGGAAAAGTATAAGCATCTTTAATTGTCCTTGAATTTACCTTACGGGCGTCAAGGCACTGCCGCTTTTTCGCTTCCTTCATCACCAGAGTAACAGGAGAACTCCAGCTACTGATACTGGGCTCAATTACGCCGACACAGATGCGATCCAACTCCTGGTACAGCAGGTCCTGAATTACCGGCGAAACAGGATAGTGCCGCTGCTTAATCGGTATATCCTCATTCGTCACGATAATAACATGCTCTTCCAAAGAAGTTCGCCCAAGGCCCATCAAGGCAAAGGCAGAAAACTCTTGTTGAATCAAGACACGGGGAGAAGGGTTTTGATTCACCTACTACTGGCAAATTAAATAACTTCCAGAAGTCAATTCCAAACTTTTGTTCTAAGCCGGGAACAATCGAAAAATCTACGTCTTTAGTTACCCCCTTCCACATCACTGGAAACGTTGCGATAAGTAAAATTGACACCTTTCCACTATTGCCAAGTCTGAAATGCTGGTCTTTAAGTTTAATTACCGAAGTTTAACACTCTTCCAGAAATTCTTCACAATTCTTGCCTATACAGCAGGCAATTATTTCCTGCCCTCCAACAATTGCCCTTGCATAGAATCGGTTGTCATCGCCCACTTTCACTACGGACTTTATTGCCATACGCTTTGCCTTCTTAATTTTCTGTATTCTACTCTCCAACTTCTCAGTTTTTAGATGTTTCCTACTTTTGGTCCTAATTTCCTCCCCAAATATATTTGCTCTTGCTTTTTCGCACTCCAATTTTCTCTGATGTAATGATTTCGACTGACTTGGCGCTTCCGGCTGTTTTTCTATAGAATTCTTTTCTCGTGGCAAGATGTTTATTATTGCAGCTCCGGGTCTTCCGTGGTGTGGCAGAAGTTCCCGGTCAACTCTGCCACCTTTGTGTTTACCGAATTTTTGTTGTAGACAAGGAAAGAGTCGTCCTTCCCACAACAGAAACGTTTCGTGTCATGGAGGGTAGATTTATACATAGCATCATATCCTATTTTTGCAGCATTCTTCCTATAAAAATCCGCGGCATCCCACATGTAAAGAACAGGTTCATGTGAAAAGGCGATAGACAAAAAGCGCTGGTATTTGGCTGAGTATTAGGTGTACCACTGGTTTGAATAGGGCCATTATGAATTGACTTATAGTTTGAACGATTAGTTATGTTGATATTATGATGACCCTTGTACTTGCTTGTAGTGTTTATGGCCAAAATTAACGTTGCCTGCATTGTCCTCTAAGACCTGCCAAACCATTTTTCTGCGAATCCTCACTAAATAACTGTTCAAATGATATACTGTACTGTTCGCGCCTTTTCTTAATACAGAATATGAAGCTTTCAACTGTAATTTCTTTCCTACTGCCATCAAATTTCTCTCTGCCTAAACGTAGTTTCATCATCATTTCGCTGACTACCACTGACTGACCCAGTTCGTATCGACCCAGCTCCTTCACCTAAGTTTCCTCCAAAGGTGCCCTGCTTTCTACCTGCAGTTACATTTTCTGGGGTTGAAGTGGAAGCAGGTCCCGGAATACGACTTTCATTTGCTGAGTTTTCCACTTCAGACACCCGATGCCTTAGGGAAGTATGTTCGGTTCGCATATATCTAACCATTTCCAAAAGTTGACTCATCTGATCGTTCTGTTCTGAACCCTTAGCTTGGCTACAGCCTGGCTGTTCTTCTCGTCCCTTAGCCTGAAGTTGTGACATTTCTGTCAGATTTTCTAGCTTGGTATAAAAACTTAATGATTGGTTGGAACTATCAATGGAGAGTTGGCTTGTTACTCTAACTAGAGATGTAATCTGTTGCTCAAGAGGTTTACCAAAAATCAAATTTTTACATCTACTAAAATAATATGTTGCTAGCAAATCAATGGGCCTTTCGATCCCGGTATCAATTTGTGTCAGGATGGAACCCACTGCTTGAGTTTCTAACGCTCAAGTAACGCTGAATATCGAGAATATTTTCTTTATCGGATTTGTGTTTCTTTCGGGATTGTCTATGCACGGCTTTATTCAAAACGTGAGATTATTTGATGTTTCCTTCCCTAATACAAAACAAACAGAGCGTGAATTTACCAACTTGGTATGTATGTCTGTATTAATATGTATGTAAAAGTACGTTTTTAACTTTTTAGTTAATATATTTTTTTCGATGATGTTTTGGGTGTTGCTTTTGATATTGATATTGCTTTTGATAATGATATTTTAAACAGTAAAAAACTTAACATTATTGAACTAAATTTTGTTTTAATCTTAAATTAAACATTAAATTTTCCAAATTCGTTGGTAATAATTTTTTTTGTTTAAAAAAGAAAATCTGTTGTGCGACATTTGTTAAGTGAAAACAAAATTACTCAAGACACGTAAATCTGGATCGGTTGGTTTTTACTGCTTACATTACGTTAATACTATACAATTGCGACATCTGTTGAAACGGAAGAAAAACTTCCAATGTGGTTTTATAATTTAGTGGTTTACGATAAAAGGATACGATAAAACCTGCGCCTGGAAGTAAACTACAAAATTTGAAATTATTTGTGATAATTTACGGTATACATTAGCAAAATATAAGGATTTTTGTTGTTGATATTTTTTGTGGATTATATTTATTCATACAGAAGTACAAAATCGGCAAAAAAATAATAGTAAATTTCTGCTTATATTTCATGCGTTTTGCTCCATATATCAGATTTTTGCGATTCTGCGTTAACCATTGAATTAAACAGCAAATTTGATTTGGTGATACGCCTGTCATCCGAGAATATTTTCTTTATCGGATTTGTGTTTCTTTCGGGATTGTCCATGCACTACTTTATTCAAAACGTGAGATTATTTGATGTTTCCTTCACTAATACAAAACAAACAGAGCGTGAATTTACCAACTCGGTATGTATGTCTGTATTAATATGTATGTAAAAGTACGTTTTTAACTTTTTAGTTGATATCTTTTTTTCGATGATGTTTTGGGTGTTGCTTTTGAGGGTTGGCTACAAATACTGGAAAGTTAGGGTATAGGATTCCCCCCTTGTGACACTGTACAAAAACGAATAACAAGTCTAAGTACTTCGTGGATAATTTTAGCAGACCATGAATCTTCCACGGCAGATCTTTACGTATCCTTCGTTGGGCGCCATATGTTATGGTCGTATTTCGCTTTAAAGTGTCCAATAAGGTTTATGACACGGTGGCTTCAACCGCCTTCTTTTCAGAAATGGTGTGGATTCTTTCCACCAATGAACACTGTAACGTGACCGTTACATTGCCTCTCTGATATTACATCCAGTATCAATACAAAACTACCTTATTAGTGCATGCATAATCCCAACTTCATGCATAATTACTACTCTATTCGAACATTATTCAAACTTCAGTGTATTTCCTGGTTAACTCGCCTTACAAATAATTCTCATTCACTCCGTAAACCCAGATGGATGAGATGTTTAGTTTTCGTCGCTGAATTTGTCGAGTGCTGGCGTTAAACGAAACATAACCTTAACATAGATTCACCACAACACAAAAGAAAAAAGCACATTTTTTTATTAAAACACCAACTTCCCCAGCTTTATACATCACCGTGGGTCATCTTGCAAAACAAATTAAAATCAAACCCTTCATACAGCACGGAAACAACTCGAGTTTCAGACCGCCATAATCCGGTTTATAGTCTGGTCTTCAATCGTTTTGCAATTGCACTACTTGTGATGCTTAATATTGCTATTGCCACCTGAGATTTATGAACAGTTTCGTTAAGACGATACGAATACAAATGTGTTCAAACTGCTACCTGAGTTACGTTTTGTTTACATATGAGTTATTTTTGTTTGTTTTTTGTTTTAAGTCGAACAACCATTTTCTACACCGAAAGGCGTTCGGTAGTAATTCGAACGAATTTGATTTCGGATCGTCTAAGAAATCAGATATATTATAGACATTCATTAACCATCATCCAAAACGCAAATTTGTTTTTCACTGAACACTAATTTTAAATGTAAGTTATATGCATAGGTAAGGGTACTTTACACGATATGAAAAAATACATTCCGAAATGTCATATTTTATTGGTATTTTTCCCATTGATCTTTATTAAGTTTCGCATATTAGTGGAGGGCCTTTTTCCAGATTTTTTCCTCAGGTGAATCCATAAAGTTTTTGTAAATAAGATTTACGTCTAGAATGTCTTGTCTTGGTAGATTTTTATATTGTATTTACTTTTTTGATTTTCAGGTTCCAAAAACCACAATTTTGACGTTGTCGTTAAATAAGTTGTAGAAGATCTTCAAATAAACCTCAGAAAACTTATTTTACCTAAAGCCATTGCTTCATATACAACCCTTTGCCATAGACAAATTAAATGTACATATAGACAAAGGAATGCCCTAAACAATGTTCTTAACATCGAGTTTGTTGACAGAACAACTCACTTAAAACTACAATAAATATAATTCTATAAAGTTACTTTTTGACGGAATCTACATCCTCGGATAAATATGTAAAAGAAAATCTTGCCATTTTTCTCAAAAATCGCCTTCGAAAAATATTCAGTACTAGCATATGCCCGCTACTTCGTTAGCGGAAAATCCCCATGGTATAAAGCAGGATAATAAATAAATTGACCAAAATTCAGAATATAATGTCTCCATTTCCCATTTACAACTTTTTTATCAAAATAAATGCCAGTAATGCTACTTACGACAGTTAAGAGTGTTACTATTTATCTTTTTCTAAAAATCAAGTATTTAGTTTTCAATAAGAACTACATAAATCGAATCGTTCGCGATATAGTTTGACGTAAATCGACTTATCTCCAAAAATTAATGTCTACAATCGTAAAGCAAATATGTCTCTCCCTCCCTCCTTCCCTTCGCATCTTATGGTATTGTATTTTTTGAAGGCAAAAAAAAAAATGGTTTCTTTGTTAGTTAATACCAGCACTTTAATGTTAATTAACATTTAGTAATATTCGTACCGCGAAAACACTAATTATCAAAAACTCTACCCGTTTGTAAAAATTGAGCTAGCTTCTAGTTATGTCTGTTCACACAACACCAGTGATCCCCATTTGTAAACTTACAGAACTATATTTTAAAATCACCACTTTATCTCAACCAATACTACATATCAGTTTAGAAATCTATCTGTTCACACAAAACCAAAGGTTCCAAATTTAGTACGCAAATTAAAACCTTTTTTACATTTCCGTTTTTTATTGAATTTTATTGAATTCGTTAGATAAGTACCCAACGCAATTTACCCCTCGCAACGCCTTAAAAAACGCACTTAAAAGTTGCACTTTTGTTTCATAATTTTTTGTAAGGAACAAACGGTATGCACAAATCTATCATTCTTAATATTTTACAAAACAGTTATATTTTACTCTTAAAATCAGAAATGTAAAAGAGTGGAAATTTAAAGTTGAAATTTAATCATTACAAATGATGATTTCTGTGATACTAAGAATCCTCTCGCAAATGAAACGGTAAAAATAGAAATGCAGTGACAACCTGAACTTAATGTAAGACATTCTGTATAAAATTGATGGTATGATGATGGACCAAAGTCGATTGAAAGTTTTGTCTTCAAACTTTAAAATACTTCAAAACCTATACCTATGTTGCTAATATTTCGCACAGAGAATTTCTATATACAAAGAACAGCAAATGCCAAATTACAACAAAATACGTAGGAAAATGTATCCTAACGGCCGGTATGGTTAAAGAGGGCTATACCAACGTGTATTGAGAATATTTGTACATATTCCGAAAACCCTATATTCTAAAGCGGGGTACACACGATCAGTTTTGACTGTCGATTTTTCGGAAATATCGATAAATGTCAAACTATCCAGCAACCACAAAATATTTTATGATGACTGACAAAAATCAACAGCCACACTGGCAAGCAACCGATTACTTGAGCAAAACTGACAGTCAAAACTGATCGTGTGTACCGCGCTTACAGGGGAGTACACACTATCAATCAAAAATGACAGCCAGCGTACTTGTAGGAAATTTTTCCTGCAAATAACAACTTTTATTTAGCGAAAAACCTTTTAAATACAATATATACGGTATTATGTAGATATTACAAAAGAAATTTTTCAGTTAGGCTTTGATATTCACGAAATAGACCTCGATGACTGTCAGTTTTGCTTGTCAATGTGTACTATACTTAATTTGCAGCAAAATTGATTGAATGAGTCTATAACGTAAAAATGGACGCTACCGCTACATTAACCCTACAGGAAACCGCGTGTCTATGTGGTAAATATTGAGCCTCGCACTACCAACTAATATAAGTGGAATTTTTGTGTTTTACTGTGAAAATTAGTAACCTATGTCCTTCATATCCTTGTTTATATTTGTGTAGTATTATTAAGAATTTAATCATATGCAAAATATAAATTTATTTTTTAGAAAACTGTATTAATTTCGAAGTCGAGTAATTTGAGGGTACACAAACCTGTAGTGGGATTCTGTAACTCATTTTTGCTGTTACCGGCAAAAATCTGTAAAATTAAATAGCAAAATTATGACTAAAAACATAAAGAAAAGTTGACATCACTGTTTGTGTCGCTAGAGGCTAGCGACTACTTTTTATTCTTCGTTAACTTACCGAAAAAATTCGCTAATTATCGAAATTATAAGCATTTTAATTTTACCGACAATTATCGATACTACTAATGAACGTAAAAACGTGCAAAATTTTTGGAAATTTCACCATTACATAACGTTAATATAGATTCACCACAACACAAAAGAAAAAAGCAAATTTTTTTATTAAAACACCAACTTCCCCAGCTTTATATATCACCCTTCATACAGCACGGAAACAACTCGAGTTTAAGACCGACATAATCCGGTTTATAGTCTGGTCTTCAATCATTTTGCAATTGCACTACTTGTGATGCTTAATATTGCTATTGCCACCTGAGATTTATGAACAGTTTCGTTAAGACGATACGAATACAAATGTGTTCAAACTGCTACCTGAGTTACGTTTCGTTTATATATGACTTATTTTTGTTTGTTTTTTGTTTTCAGTCGAACAACCATTTTCTACACCGAAAGGCGTTTGGTAGTAATTCGAACGAATTTGATTTCGGATCGTCTAAGAAATCAAATATATTATAGTCATTCATTAACCATCATTCAAAACACAAATTTGTTTTTCACTGAACACTAATTTTAAATGTAAGTTATATGCATAGGTAAGGGTACTTTACACGAAATGAAAAAATACATTTCGAAATGTCATATTTTATTGGTATTTTTCCTATTGATCTTTATTAAGTTTCGCATATTATTAAGTTTCCCAATATTGTGCTTTATTTTAATACATTCACTGATTATTTACAAAAATCTAAATTATTCTAATTAAATTTCTGCTTAATTTGCATTTGTTCGCATTCTATTGCTTTAATTTTTGCCGGTGATTCTGTAGTGCTTGTTTATTATTTCTACCTAAGGGCTTACATACACACATTCCCTTAATCGTTGAAATTGTCAGCCACTAGTGAGAAAATACAATAACAACACTACTATTCTCCATCGTGCCCTTTTCTTTGCAATTCTAAAAACTACCAACAATTTTCTAATCGTTCCAACGTTTGGGTTTTTTGTCGTACAATTGCAACAATAATAATACCCAAATATTCCAAGCAGCATCATTCGTCGATCGGTCTATTCATATACAAGCTACCAACAAATTATTCCTCTCCCCACCACTAGTGCTGGTTCGTTGTCGTTGGTTGGTCTGTAGTGTGGTGGCTGACGTTGATAATTTGCTTGTGTTTTATTTTCCTTTGTTATTTATATTCGTTGCTGGTTGTCGCACCTTGGCCACCAGTGTAAAAAATAATATTTTTTGTGATAAATTTTTAATATATTTTTTTGTTATTTTTTCTCGAATATGATTTCGTGTCGCGATTCAATATTGATTGTTCGTGATATTATTCGGATTAAGCGCCCTTCCTAGCCATTCGCACTCTTCTGCAATTAGCTCAGGACACTCAGTCCGATTATCCCCTCGCCGCGCATATTCTGCGCAATTGTATGTATGTAGACGACGTCCTTGCTGGCGCTCACGATATTCACACCGCATTATCCTATCGTGATCAGCTTGTTGAAGCCTTAGCTACTGCAAAGTTTGAACTGAGGAAGTGGACATCAAATCACAAGTCCATTTTATCTCGTTTTTCTCCCAACGAACTCGTTGATGCCAGGTCCTTTCAATTATGGAATCCAGTAGTTCCAAACCCTTAGGAATTCGCTGGAATGCCCATTCCGACAACTTCTGTTTCCTTGTAGACTGTATCCCAAAAAAGGCCCAATACTCCAAACGGGAAGTCTTGTCAATTATAGCCAAATTTTTGATCCCGTAGGTTGGCTTTCGCCTGTAATTGTTGTCGCAAAAATTATTATGCAGCAAGTTTGGTTAGACAAGATAGATTGGGATGACTATTTACCCACCAATACAAAAGCCTCTTGGGAGTCTTTTATTGCAAATTATTCTTCTGTTAATTCCATTAGTATCCTTCGTTGGGTTCAATATAGTCCAGAAGACATAACTGAGCTACACCTCTTTTCTGATGCCTCGGAAAAGGCATATGCGGGGGTAGTTTACTTGCGTACTCAGTCTCCACTCGGTCAAGTTAATGATCATCTTTTAACTTCTAAAACCAAAGTTGCACCTATAATATTTTACACCAGGCAGAGTGGTGTGAATTGGTCGAGAAGGCAATCCGATTGTTTTTTGTAGTCTCTCTGTGACAAAAGAGACTTTGGACGAGGGATCAATTATTGCTCGAACGGCATAATTTTTGTGATTGTGAACGACGTTTACAATCGCAGTTCCCAAGAGCACATCTCTATTTTGTGTTGTGTGCAGCGATTATCGAAATTAGGATTCAAACTCTGTTTGGAACTTATGCGAATAGAAGCAGAGTTCGAGTTAATAGACGAACGTGAAAATGTTGGCAAGGAACTTGACGAAGTTTTACTACTTTTACTACGATGGAGTAGCGTGTGATGTTTGCCTTTGCATACAAAACAATTGTGTTTGCTATTGCATCTTTTAACTTGGTGTCCATTCGAGAGACAGTTAATGCAAAGGGCATGTTTTTTAACAAACGAAAACTTGTTCTCAAATGAAAGTTTTTGAAAGCGAGAACAGTGTCGAAGCAGATGATCTTGATTTGTGCACATCACACAAGAATGGTTCAACAACGATTTCGGGGAACTTTTAGATGGGATCTTTTTAGAAATCGATCTTTTGTGGAGATCGACGAGGTTGAGAATGTGATTTCTTATAAGGTTCGACACCAATTATACTATGAAGACACGACAAGGTTTGTATTCTATCGGTAAAGAACGAATCTAGTTGTTTCCATGTAGATAGAGAAGATTTGTCTTTGATAGTTTGTTCCCAGAGAGCGACAGTGGTTTTTGGTAAACGTTGTAAGCAAAAGTAAACTATTATTGGATCCCAATGATCCGTTACAACGTCGTAAACAGACATAGCGGAAATGCAACTATTGATTCCGCGCTGAATTGTTTTACGACCAGAGATAGATTCCTTTTCTATTGCGGGAAGGCCGAAAAGTAGATTAATGTGACTATATACGAGGATACGTTTATTATCATATGCATCCGACAATGCCTTCCAAGCCAACTCGAAACTACGCTGGGTGAGAGTAAATTTCGAAACAATTTCCCGAGCCTCACCGCTGGTTTTTTGAACTAAGTGACATAATTTCTCAATGTCACTCAAGCGAGAATTTTTGATGAAAATTGTACTAAAGAGGTCTCGAAAGGTTGGCCAAGAAATAAAATCTCCACTAAAGACTGGGACAATTTGCCGACTAGAGAATATAGAAATTATCAATACTGTTTCTAAAAGAATTGAAGAATAGCAATTCGAAAGGAGAATTTAGAGCAACAAACAAAAAACAAGAAGAAAATTTCCAAAAAATTTAATTTTTTTCAAACCTAGCTTGCGGGGTGTAGGTTACAATGAACAAGACGTCAAAAAGCCAAACAAATTTCAAGAACGAGATTTTTAAACGAAAGCAGCGGGTAAAAATCAAAAAATGATTAAATTGCCAGATTTTTTTTTAAGCGACCAATGAGAAAATTTACCAGTACCGACTGTGGGGTACACAATTTTTGGGTGAAAGATTTTATTTCAAAAGCGACTAATTTGCGTAAACAATATCGATATTATGTGCAATTCAATTCAAACAAATTAAATATATTTATATTTATAAATTGCAAAAAATGCCGAAAGTAGGGTGCCTTAACCGAAGATAAACAACAACAAATGGTATTGTAGCACCACACGAAGTAAAAAGCAAAAAAATCGAATTGAAAATATTCAACAAAAAATATAAGAAAAAATAAATATTTTGAGACGATATGTCCCACTGTGCGAGTGTCGACTACGAATACCACACAAAAACTAATAAAATACAAGCAGAGAAATGGCAGCAAAGCTCCCACTCAAGAACCGACGCTACAAACGACCAAGCAGTGATCGACAGAATTTTGTTGGTATGTTTACAATGTAATCTAACCGACGCTTTATAATTGTGGTGGAAAGATGTACGTTGTTATTGCAATTAGAATGCAAATTCTCAAATAGGAATATCAATATTCCAGGAGAATAAAAACGAATGCGTTTGGTGGGTGATGAACGATCTATACAACAAATAAACTAAACGACCGTATGACTGTAGCAATGTGTGTTGTTATTGGAAATTTGCCAATGCAAATTATCAACAAAAGGGCTTCGTTAGAAAAGACCTTGGGGAATAACAACAACAATAATCTATATATATAAAAAAGGATGATGTTAGTTACTACGCTTATAACTCAAGAACGGCTGAACAGATTTAGACAATTCGCACCAACTCGGAATCGCTTCATTGCAGAAAAGGATAAAACCTAAAAAAACCGCGAAAATCTGCGAAAAATTTGCAAAAATATTTTTTAAAAAAAAGTTAAATTTTCTACATATTTTTATCGAGCTTTTGCATTTGGAGTATACCGTTGGACAGATCTTGGCGAAAATTTTACATGCACCAACAGCGAATAACATTTTTGTGCTTCTATTATTTGGTGGAATAAATGAATTAAAAAACAATTTGCTTTCTGCTGTTTCCAAACTATTCTTTATGCAAATTAACAGCGAAAACTAAAGGTGACTTTAGTCCAAAAAGATATTAGCGGTTTCAGAGGTGTAAACATTATTTAGTCGATTTCGAAAAGCAAAGAGATTTCGCTGAAATAGTTTTTAATCGTACGTAATGAAAATTAGGCAGAATCTCATGTGTTTGTAAAATGAATATCTTGGCAGAACGCAGAGCGGGAAGGCCAATACTCCATTAGAATGAGTAAGTCATCAACGATATCGAAAAGCGTAATATTTAAAATTGGAATGAATGAAACCAAGAAACAACAGGGGTTGGAATTCTATTCTTAGTGCGGTTTATGCGAAATGTTTTGTATCGGACCACAAGTAAGTAACCACGAAGATTTTTATTCACATAAATATTTAACTATAATTTACATATGTCGTTAACTTTCCGAATGCAATCACAATGCCGGGAGTCAGAACATTCAACGTTCAAATCTACACCAAAGCTCTGGATGAAATGCTCCAAATGGCGGTTTGAATGGAGCTTTATTACGTTTGCACAACTGACTACTTACTGCTCACACTCTTCTCTTTGAATTCTGCCAGTTTATTGGACAACTACTGGATTATACAGCTGCAGTGGACAATTTAATTATGACAATTGCCTAAGTTAGCGACCAAAAGAAGGTAGTCGTAAAGTTCTATCGATAGCAAAAGTGTTGTCAACTTTTATTTGAACTTTGCATTCATAATTTTGCGTTTTAATTTTACCGACATTTGTCGTTAACTCAAAAAATCAGTTAGAGAATCGCACTACAGGCGTAAGTTTGACTTTTAATTCTCATGTTTCATTATACAAAATCTTTGATTCTAAAGATTCTAAACGGCACATGGACAAAAAACAGAAATTACCGTAGAAGTTGCCAATTCACTCACGCGTTATTAAAATTAAAACCCATGTTCGATATAAAATTAAACCATTGAAAATCTCAGCGTTTATACATTTCGATATTGAAAATGAATACATTAACCACCTGTTTTTGTAACTAATTTTTGTTCGTTCGTCTATATTCGTAATAATTCGGGCATCCATAGCTCAGCCCCCAGATGACATACAAACCTAATTTTTCGTAGACGCGTTCCATATATAGTTAAGAATTCCTCATTCAAAAATCAGCGCACTACATTTGCGCTAAGGCGGGTAAATCGGTCTAGAAAATTTGACAATTCGTGTGAAAATAATAATTTTTTTTACAAAAACAGGGGGTAAGTTTCCGAAAAATATTCATAATTTAATCTCAACGAAGGGACATGCCCCTTTTATGAAATCCCGGACCCTATAGATACCCATATTAGCAACAATTGCTCGGGTTTGCTTTAAGCGGATGAATGAACTCTATCGAACGGTGATATTAATTTGCATCAACTGTTCAACTAATTTTAACAAATTTAAATCGTACATGCAATAAATAGCAAGACTGTCCGTATAAATATGAGTTTCCGAATATAGAAGATTGTCTAACTACATCTAATATGTCTGATGCGATAAACCTAACCAGTTACCAAAACGATCGTCTCTTAGAGGTTGATGTGTGATACACATCTCTTGGAGAATGAGCATTTAATAAAAACTATTAAGTTCATATGGCTCAATTAAGTACATTAATTAAAATCTGATAAATAATAACTTCCCATAATTAGGCAATAATTAAATACGAGTTCAATTTTCCATTTACTTGGAAAATATCTCTTGCTACATCAAAGATTCTAAATCTTTCTACCCAGTGTGATAGTAATCATAATAATGTTTGATTTTATATCACCAATTGCATGTAGAATTCGGCAGATCGCATATAACAAGGAATTTGAACGAGAAGAGTGTCATTTTTGTACACCACAAAGTCAGGAAGAAATTTAGACGAATAATGAAAGTGGTCACAACAAAACGATCGGACCTATCTTTTCAAATCGGACTAACTTTTCTGAAAAAGTTCTAAACTGAGCACTTGAATCACGGCATTACCTGCATTTCTTTCGATTATAAAATATCCTTGATTCTAACTTTCTAATCGATTCATCAAAAATGTTTAATGGAAAAATCCAAGATAGCGACTACGATTATTGATAAGATTCAACAATCGCTCATACCGCGTTGAAATTCAGTTATCTATATATATAAAAAAGGATGATGTTAGTTACTACGCTTATAACTCAAGAACGGCTGAACAGATTTTGACAATTCGCACCAATTCGGAATGGTCTCGAAATTTGCAAAAATATTTTTTCATGAAAATTAATTTTTCCACAAATTTCTATAGAGATTCGCGTTTGGAGTATACCTTGACACTTATTTGGACAGTTTTTTGTACGCCTCTGTTTTGTCAATTTTTGAAAGTTGTATAGAATTTTTTATTCACAATCAAATCGATTTTCATTTATTTTCAAGCGTCTTTTTAGGAAATTTACAGCGAAAAATGGTTAAAAGGAGAGGGCTTAGTTTAGAGTTTGTAAAGATTAGTGGTGGTTTCGGTCAGATGCCAATTGAAAAGATGAAGATGATAACGCCGAAAGTGGTTTCCACAGTTTTGAGGAAAAAAGTACAAATCCACAAAATTGGTGGGTTATTTAAAAAATCAAGAGCTCCGAGGTAATTTCATTGGAAGTGAGGTTGTGGCATATATGTATACTTTTAAACTGTAAGTAAAAAGATCAACTTCCGATTTATGCGGTATAAAATTTACGCTGTACCAGATATATATTGATACTGTTCAGATCCTGTCATGATACTAAAAAATTATATCCGCACTGAAAAGGTATATGAATTCAATCAGTTTAGTTCCCGCAGAGCTGGAAGGCAATTACAAATGACCAAATACATACATATGTACACTGGTACTGTTGATACACTGTATGTATGTACATCGAAAAAGGATGATATTCAAAACTGGAAAGAAAAAAACAAGAAATCGGAGGTACTGGAGATTCTTGGGTCGAATTATCTGACAAATATTCTTTATCGGGCGACATAAGTAGATATAAGTAAACGTCGATTAGTTTGTGATATTAATTTGACGTCGAAATTAAATATAGGGTGACCAAGTAATCGACAACAGTCACGTGTTAGTGTGACAAGACTTCAAGCATCCGAAACACACAGAGAACGGCAACTAATAGAATAGCTCTGCTAACAAGGATCAATGTACCAAGTACTGGATAGTACAGTCTCAGTCAAAATTCAATTACCGCATTTGTCCGTGTTACCAGAGCCATTGCATCTAATTCCGAACTTGCAATGCAAGCAGAATTCGGGAGATCACGTTAAACAGAAGAGTCAGAAAAAAAGCTGACGAAGGTGGTTACCTGATAACGATCGGATCTTTCTGCTCAAAATAGGTTAATTGATTAAAACGCAAATTTAAATAAGCACTATATTCAGCATTAAATTCAAATTCCTACGATCGCATTCCTTTCTACGAATTCAATTACTTGAGTGAAATATCGTGTTCGGTGGTGAAAACAAAAATTGTAGAAAACCATCGATTATGAAACGAATAGGGGCGTTATGATATTATTTTGCTTCAACTTTGCTACCGAATGTTTTTATTTAAATCGCAAAATGCGTTATTTGCTTAAAAAATATATCTTTGTCCCGATTTACAGTTGCTAATTTTCTCGCAGCTATTGTAAGTTTATAGGAGAGAGAGTCGAAGAAAACAGAAACACTTTGCCTCTCAGTACCTTCTCTCTTCGTCAAACTGACAATTGGTGAAAATACAATTATCTAATGTGCTTCAAAGATCATCCTAAACAGTTCAAAACAAAGAAATATTTGCCACTGAACAAAGTGATAGCAATAACAGTATTATAGGTTTGAATCAAAGCCATCAAGTTCTGTACCTAACAAACTGCGAGACGAAGTTCGCCGGGTCTCCTAGTAACTAATAAAAGAGATCGAGAAACGAGATTTCAAGAAGTAGCCGCAAAGTTATTGGAAGAAAGGGGTGTAGTTATTTCTCACTGCTGGCTGGGGATATCAACAAGAAAGCGGGGGTGTCTATGAAGCCTTTAAGTGAGAAATAAATAAACAGTTAGTTACTACGCTTATAACTCAAGAACGGCTGAACAGATTTAGACAATTCGCACCAACTCGGAATCGCTTCATTGCAGAAAAGGATAAAACCTAAAAAAACCGCGAAAATCTGCGAAAAATTTGCAAAAATATTTTTTAAAAAAAAGTTAAATTTTCTACATATTTTTATCGAGCTTTTGCATTTGGAGTATACCGTTGGACAGATCTTGGCGAAAATTTTACATGCACCAACAGCGAATAACATTTTTGTGCTTCTATTATTTGGTGGAATAAATGAATTAAAAAACAATTTGCTTTCTGCTGTTTCCAAACTATTCTTTATGCAAATTAACAGCGAAAACTAAAGGTGACTTTAGTCCAAAAAGATATTAGCGGTTTCAGAGGTGTAAACATTATTTAGTCGATTTCGAAAAGCAAAGAGATTTCGCTGAAATAGTTTTTAATCGTACGTAATGAAAATTAGGCAGAATCTCATGTGTTTGTAAAATGAATATCTTGGCAGAACGCAGAGCGGGAAGGCCAATACTCCATTAGAATGAGTAAGTCATCAACGATATCGAAAAGCGTAATATTTAAAATTGGAATGAATGAAACCAAGAAACAACAGGGGTTGGAATTCTATTCTTAGTGCGGCTTATGCGAAATGTTTTGTATCGGACCACAAGTAAGTAACCACGAAGATTTTTATTCACATAAATATTTAACTATAATTTACATATGTCGTTAACTTTCCGAATGCAATCACAATGCCGGGAGTCAGAACATTCAACGTTCAAATCTACACCACAGCTCTGGATGAAATGCTCCAAATGGCGGTTTGAATGGAGCTTTATTACGTTTGCACAACTGACTACTTACTGCTCACACTCTTCTCTTTGAATTCTGCCAGTTTATTGGACAACTACTGGATTATACAGCTTCAGTGGACAATTTAATTATGACAATTGCCTAAGTTAGCGACCAAAAGAAGGTAGTCGTAAAGTTCTATCGATAGCAAAAGTGTTGTCAACTTTTATTTGAACTTTGCATTCATAATTTTGCGTTTTAATTTTACCGACATTTGTCGTTAACTCAAAAAATCAGTTTGAGAATCGCACTACTGGCGTAAGTTTGACTTTTAATTCTCATGTTTCATTATACAAAATCTTTGATTCTAAAGATTCTAAACGGCACATGGACAAAAAACAGAAATTACCGTAGAAGTTGCCAATTCACTCACGCGTTATTAAAATTAAAACCCATGTTCGATATAAAATTAAACCATTGAAAATCTCAGCGTTTATACATTTCGATATTGAAAATGAATACATTAACCACCTGTTTTTGTAACTAATTTTTGTTCGTTCGTCTATATTCGTAATAATTCGGGCATCCATAGCTCAGCCCCCAGATGACATACAAACCTAATTTTTCGTAGACGCGTTCCATATATAGTTAAGAATTCCTCATTCAAAAATCAGCGCACTACATTTGCGCTAAGGCGGGTAAATCGGTCTAGAAAATTTGACAATTCGTGTGAAAATAATAATTTTTTTTACAAAAACAGGGGGTAAGTTTCCGAAAAATATTCATAATTTAATCTCAACGAAGGGACATGCCCCTTTTATGAAATCCCGGACCCTATAGATACCCATATTAGCAACAATTGCTCGGGTTTGCTTTAAGCGGATGAATGAACTCTATCGAACGGTGATATTAATTTGCATCAACTGTTCAACTAATTTTAACAAATTTAAATCGTACATGCAATAAATAGCAAGACTGTCCGTATAAATATGAGTTTCCGAATATAGAAGATTGTCTAACTACATCTAATATGTCTGATGCGATAAACCTAACCAGTTACCAAAACGATCGTCTCTTAGAGGTTGATGTGTGATACACATCTCTTGGAGAATGAGCATTTAATAAAAACTATTAAGTTCATGTGGCTCAATTAAGTACATTAATTAAAATCTGATAAATAATAACTTCCCATAATTAGGCAATAATTAAATACGAGTTCAATTTTCCATTTACTTGGAAAATATCTCTTGCTACATCAAAGATTCTAAATCTTTCTACCCAGTGTGATAGTAATCATAATAATGTTTGATTTTATATCACCAATTGCATGTAGAATTCGGCAGATCGCATATAACAAGGAATTTGAACGAGAAGAGTGTCATTTTTGTACACCACAAAGTCAGGAAGAAATTTAGACGAATAATGAAAGTGGTCACAACAAAACGATCGGACCTATCTTTTCAAATCGGACTAACTTTTCTGAAAAAGTTCTAAACTGAGCACTTGAATCACGGCATTACCTGCATTTCTTTCGATTATAAAATATCCTTGATTCTAACTTTCTAATCGATTCATCAAAAATGTTTAATGGAAAAATCCAAGATAGCGACTACGATTATTGATAAGATTCAACAATCGCTCATACCGCGTTGAAATTCAGTTATCTATATATATAAAAAAGGATGATGTTAGTTACTACGCTTATAACTCAAGAACGGCTGAACAGATTTTGACAATTCGCACCAATTCGGAATGGTCTCGAAATTTGCAAAAATATTTTTTCATGAAAATTAATTTTTCCACAAATTTCTATAGAGATTCGCGTTTGGAGTATACCTTGACACTTATTTGGACAGTTTTTTGTACGCCTCTGTTTTGTCAATTTTTGAAAGTTGTATAGAATTTTTTATTCACAATCAAATCGATTTTCATTTATTTTCAAGCGTCTTTTTAGGAAATTTACAGCGAAAAATGGTTAAAAGGAGAGGGCTTAGTTTAGAGTTTGTAAAGATTAGTGGTGGTTTCGGTCAGATGCCAATTGAAAAGATGAAGATGATAACGCCGAAAGTGGTTTCCACAGTTTTGAGGAAAAAAGTACAAATCCACAAAATTGGTGGGTTATTTAAAAAATCAAGAGCTCCGAGGTAATTTCATTGGAAGTGAGGTTGTGGCATATATGTATACTTTTAAACTGTAAGTAAAAAGATCAACTTCCGATTTATGCGGTATAAAATTTACGCTGTACCAGATATATATTGATACTGTTCAGATCCTGTCATGATACTAAAAAATTATATCCGCACTGAAAAGGTATATGAATTCAATCAGTTTAGTTCCCGCAGAGCTGGAAGGCAATTACAAATGACCAAATACATACATATGTACACTGGTACTGTTGATACACTGTATGTATGTACATCGAAAAAGGATGATATTCAAAACTGGAAAGAAAAAAACAAGAAATCGGAGGTACTGGAGATTTCTTGGGTCGAATTATCTGACAAATATTCTTTATCGGGCGACATAAGTAGATATAAGTAAACGTCGATTAGTTTGTGATATTAATTTGACGTCGAAATTAAATATAGGGTGACCAAGTAATCGACAACAGTCACGTGTTAGTGTGACAAGACTTCAAGCATCCGAAACACACAGAGAACGGCAACTAATAGAATAGCGCTGCTAACAAGGATCAATGTACCAAGTACTGGATAGTACAGTCTCAGTCAAAATTCAATTACCGCATTTGTCCGTGTTACCAGAGCCATTGCATCTAATTCCGAACTTGCAATGCAAGCAGAATTCGGGAGATCACGTTAAACAGAAGAGTCAGAAAAAAAGCTGACGAAGGTGGTTACCTGATAACGATCGGATCTTTCTGCTCAAAATAGGTTAATTGATTAAAACGCAAATTTAAATAAGCACTATATTCAGCATTAAATTCAAATTCCTACGATCGCATTCCTTTCTACGAATTCAATTACTTGAGTGAAATATCGTGTTCGGTGGTGAAAACAAAAATTGTAGAAAACCATCGATTATGAAACGAATAGGGGCGTTATGATATTATTTTGCTTCAACTTTGCTACCGAATGTTTTTATTTAAATCGCAAAATGCGTTATTTGCTTAAAAAATATATCTTTGTCCCGATTTACAGTTGCTAATTTTTTCGCAGCTATTGTAAGTTTATAGGAGAGAGAGTCGAAGAAAACAGAAACACTTTGCCTCTCAGTACCTTCTCTCTTCGTCAAACTGACAATTGGTGAAAATACAATTATCTAATGTGCTTCAAAGATCATCCTAAACAGTTCAAAACAAAGAAATATTTGCCACTGAACAAAGTGATAGCAATAACAGTATTATAGGTTTGAATCAAAGCCATCAAGTTCTGTACCTAACAAACTGCGAGACGAAGTTCGCCGGGTCTCCTAGTAACTAATAAAAGAGATCGAGAAACGAGATTTCAAGAAGTAGCCGCAAAGTTATTGGAAGAAAGGGGTGTAGTTATTTCTCACTGCTGGCTGGGGATATCAACAAGAAAGCGGGGGTGTCTATGAAGCCTTTAAGTGAGATATAAATAAACACTGCGAAATGAATAGCGAATAATTGTAGTGATGTTGTTGTAATTATTTCTCTAAAAGGGTTCTGCCTTAGAAAGCAGAACCAAACGAGAAAACAACAAATTCAAAGGAACAGCACTGCTAGAATTGATCTCTGAAAAGATCAACGACAAATGGAAATTTGTTGTTGTGTTTACTATTAAAGAGTTTTATTTTCGAAAATAGAACCAAAATAATAAAGGGCAACAACAAATTGAAATAAGCAGCACTGTTGGCGAGGATCACTACAATTACTGCTACGACTAATTAAATGGACTGTATTTTATACGTTGAAAGCTAAGGAATGACGATGTAGAAACAAAAGGGCAATATCAAGGCGACCAATGCGCGATGTAGCGAACAATTTTTGAAATAAAAATGTAATATTTCGAGAGATTTTTTTTTTAACAACTAACACTCGCGTATGCCCAATTTTTGCACAGAAACTGATTTACGTACCTGTGTTTTGTTGATGTAATGCAATTGATGATGGATGGATAATCATGTGAAATAATGAGTTAGATCCACCACAACGATAGCAAATTGCTCTGAGGGCAACAACAAAGAATCCAATGTCCAAGTTTCTTCTCTTCTTGAATAAATGTAATTTGTTTTGCGGGCAACAACAAATGGCTTCGACTGGAACAGATCCGGCTCGACTGGATCAAAATGTTGGCGTGATACCACTGACCGTCGATAGCTCAGGGATAATAATCTAAAAACATAAGACAATACCCTCAAACCCCTTCCAAGTGACGAAAATCTATCCAAAATATCTTGGTAAGAGGAAAAAAAAGTGAAATTGCTTTTGACAGGACGAATTTCCAGATCAGTATCTATGGATGTGGTATCATTTATTTTCCATTGAGAGGAATTTGACAATAACCACTCAGCACCATGCCACCAAAGTGAAGAATTGGCCAAGTCCTGGGGCGAGATACCACGACTAGCCAAATCAGCAGGGTTATCATCGGATCTAACGTGGATCCATTGACCATTCCCTACATTTTCCTGAATTCGACATACTCGATTAGCTAAGAAAGTTTTCCAAGTGGAAGGTGTTTTACGAAGCCATGAGAGGACTATAGTGGAATCGGTCCAACAATAAACTCTATTAACTGGAATTTGAATTTCCTCTCATGGCTTCGTAAAACACCTTCCACTTGGAAAACTTTCGTAGTTAATCGAGTATGTTGAATGCAGGAAAATGTAGGGAATGGTCAATCGTTCCACGTTAGATCCGAAGATAACCCTGCTGATTTGGGTAGTCGTGGTATCTTGTCCCAGGACTTGGCCAATTCTTCACTTTGGTGGCATGGTCCTGAGTGGTTATTGTCAAATTCCTCTCAATGGAAAATAAATGATACCACATCCATAGATACTGATCTGGAAATTCGTCCTGTCAAAAGCAATTTCACTTTCTTTTCCTCTTACTAAGATATTTTGGATAGATTTTCGTCACTTGGAAGGGCTTTGAGGGTATTGTCTTATGTTCTTAGATTTTACAATAATTGTCGTCCACACTCTCAAAGTTGCAGAACATTCACTTCTACTGCTTTAGATCCTTCTGAAATAAAATCGGTTAAGCTTCGTCTAGCAATTCTTGCACAAAAGGCGTATTTTGCTGAGGACTATAAATGTTTATTAGACAAGTCTCCTTTGCCTTCAAGAAGTTCACTTCTTCCACTTAACCCTCGTTTAGACGATTATGGTGTCATGCGTCTTAATGGCTGTTTAGCAAAGTCCCCAACACTGTCCTACACTGAGCGCTATCCCATAATATTGCCATATTCTTGCAGATTTCACGCCATTTCCATTCATGGTGGAAATCAGATGATGCTCCGTATACTCCGTATCGAATATTTGGTTCCTCGCCTAAAAAATCTTGTTCGGTGTGTCATCAATCGTTGTAAGACGTGTATCCTTGAGAAGAAGCGGTCATGTAATCAAATCATGGCTGCACTTCCTCAGGAGCGAACTGTAGTCACTCGCCCCTTTCACACTACCGGGGTTGATTTCGCGGGACCCTTTGATATGAAGTCATTTACGGGTAGGCCGTTTCGAATTACTAAAGGTTATGTATGTATGTGCCTTCGTCTGCTTTTCAACTAAAACAGTTCACTTAGAAGCCACCACTGACTTATCTACTGCGTCTTTTCTGGCAGCCTTCTATAGGTTTATTGGTCGTCGTGGTTGCCCTAAGACAGTGTTTTCCGATAATGGGACTAATTTTGTGGGTGCATCTCGTGAAATTTAAAATAACTTCAAAAAATTCATTAAGGAGGGTCGTGAAAAAGTCTGTTCTTCGCTAGGTTTTCAAGAGATTTCTTGGCAGTTCATCCCAGCTGGTGCTCCCCATATGGGAGGCCTGCGGGAAGCTGCAGTCAAAAGTTTTAAAAAACATTTTCGCCGACATGCAAAAACCTTTAAATACACATTTGAGGAGCTTTCCACTGTTCTAGTTCGCATTGAGGCTTGTTTGAATTCTAGACCCCTGTGTCCTATAACCGATAATCAAACAGATGCCGTCGCACTGACCCCCGGTCACTTCCTTATCGGTGCTCCTCTTCTTTCTCCACCTGAAGATTTAATAGTGGATTCGCCACTAAGTCTTGTCAACAGATATCGCAAATTTAAAGCCCACGCTCATCAATTTTGTATACGCTGGAAAGAGGAATATTTAGTAGAATTGCACAAGCGATATGAATGGAAACATCCTCAGCGCGATGACATTTTTGTCGACGTGCGTTGAGGAAATTTTCGAAATTGTCATGTACGACAAGTTGCATGACCACATCTTGCATTGTGTCTTGGTAACAAACCCAAAAAATTTTTAAAAAGTGTGTGTAACGTGACCGTTACAAACGATCTATCTACCTATACGCCCGCTTTCATTTTTTTAACATTCTCACTTAAACCAATCGCAACCTCTCATTAACAAAATAAAACCAATACCGGTTTTATTCCATCGCCACTATCCATCCTAATATTCAATTCGTTCGTGGTACTACACACAAAACCACACACAATATTCCCCACTCGTACTGACAACAACAAGCATAAGCATTTATTCATTTGTCAACACTGCCCACCCTAGCATACGTTTGAGTCAAAGGCAACCACACACAAACACACACCACACATCACTTGGTTTAACAACGAATTGTAATTTAACACCACCAATCGTACTACAGCCCGAATGGCAATATTGATTCTGGTGTGTTTATTGACATCTCGCGGCACATGTACTTCTCATTCACTCTGTAACCGCATATATATAAGATGTTCAGTTTTCCATCATAGAGGCGGTCGAGAGACTTTACCGTGAAACAAGCATAGTGATGTGTGGCTTGTCCGCAATCTCAGTTGCCTGTTAGTGATCTTAAGTCATCCGATCTCGTAGCCAGCTTTTCATAGCCAGCTACTGTGGCCAGCTAATTATAGCCAGTCACCTGCTCGTTGCCAGCTCCCCTGCTCTTAGCCAGCTCCATAATAACCGCGGCCAGCTATTTATAGCCAGCTACCTGCTCTTTGCCAGCTCCCCCGCTCTTTGCCAGCTCTATAATAACCGTGGCCAGCTATTTATAGACAGCGACCTGCTCTTTGCCAGCTCCCCTGCTCTTAGCCAGCTCCACAATAACCGTGGCCAGCTATTTATAGTCAGCTACCTGCTCTTTGCCAGCTCCCCTGCTCTTAGCCAGCTCCATAACCGTAGCCAGCTATTTATAGCTAGCTACCTGCGCTTTGCCAGCTCCCCTGCCCTTAGCCAGCTCCATAATAACCGCAGTCAGCTATTTATAGCCAGCTACCTGCTCTTTGCCAGCTCACCCGCTCGTTGCCAGCTCTCCCGCTCGTTGCCAGCTCTCCCGCTCGTTGCCAGCTCCTGACGAACCCGGCTACTCGCTCAACACCCAACGCTCGTAACCAGCCTGTCGTCCAACGCTCAAAGCCACCTTTCGTCCCCGCCGTGGTCAGCTATCCGCTCAGTGCCTGGACATAGCTACACGCTCAACAGCTCGCAGTCCGCTCACCGCTCCGAACCAGCGACGCCGCAGCCAGCTACCCACTCAGTGCCTGCACATAGGTACACGCTCAACAGCTCGCAGTCCGCTCACCGCTCCGAACCAGCGACGCCGCAGCCAGCTACCCGCTCAGTGCCTGGACATAGGTACGCGCTCAGCAGCTCGCAGTCCGCTCACCGCTCCGAATCAGCGACGCCAGTAGCCAGATATCCGCTCAACGTCCGTACTCCGCTACACGCTTGCAACCCGCTCAGTGCCTGGACATAGGTACACGCTCAGCAGCTCGCAGTCCGCTCACCGCTCCGAATCAGCGACGCCAGTAGCCAGACCCGCTCAACGCCCGTACTCCGCTACACGCTTGCAACCCTCTCAGTGCCTGGACATAGCTACACGCTCGCAGTCTGCTCCGAATCAGTTGACGTCCGTAGCCATCTACTTGCTCAGCGCCCGTTCACCGTCAACGCTTGCGACCAGCTACTCGCCCACCAGTCAACGCTCGTAGCCCGTTGCTCGCCCAATTCGCCGCTCACAACCGTCAACGCTTGAAGCCAGCTACCCGCTCACCAGTCAACGCTCGTAGCCCGCTGCTCGCCCAATTCACCGTCAACACTTGCGGCCAGCTACTCGCCCACCAGTCAACGCTCGTAGCCCGCTGCTCGCCCAATTCACCGCTCTTCACCGTCAACGCTTGCGGCCAGCTACTCGCTCACCAGTCAACGCTCGTAGCCCGCTGCTCGCCCAATTCACCGCTCTTCACCGTCGACGCTTGCGGCCAACTACTCGCTCATCTGTCAACGCTTGTAGCCCGCTTCTCGCCCTTCACCGCTCAGCAACGCATCAACGCCGTAGCCAGCTACTCTCTCG
Source organism: Musca autumnalis (assembly GCF_047663935.1). Taxonomy (NCBI): domain Eukaryota; kingdom Metazoa; phylum Arthropoda; class Insecta; order Diptera; family Muscidae; genus Musca; species Musca autumnalis. The sequence goes on from NW_027412310.1 coordinate 1,626,126, forward strand.
CCATCCAGCGCTCGTTAGCAGCTATCATATCGTATCAAAGCAGAACCAGACTAGTCAACAGCCCCGTGTGACTCCCCAGCGCACCCGTATAACAAAGCAGAGGAACCGAGGATCCGATCTTCCACCAGATTTGTCCAATTATATTATTATGTATATATAATTGTATATAGCTATCTGAATTACCAAACATACCAAAACATATCTATATATATAAATGAGCTTGGTGATAAGTGATTGACTGACTGACTGACTCATCATCAACGCCCAGCCAAAACGGCTAAAGCTAGGAGCTTGAAATTTTACCAGTGGGTCACTGTTGATGCAAATGTGCGAGATAAGGCCGGGTTTTAGAAAATTCGTCCTGGAACCACAAAAAATAACAACAACAAAAATCCTTATTTTTCATTATTATTACGTACTTATGCACTCTGCAAGACATGTGTCAAATTAACAATGCTATAACTTCATGATACCGTAAACGATCACACATAATTTCAAATTTTGTAGTTTACTTCTAGGCGCACTTATTTTACCGTAAACCACTAAATAATAGAAAGACAAGACATTTGTTATCTTCCATTGCAACAGATGTCGTGAATAACTAAATGTTTGCAAATCAATGAAAGTGCAATAAAATTGTGCATACTACCACTATTTATTTGCAATTAAGAATTTTATCGTATATGGAGATGTACAGTCATAACTATTCAATTTCAAAATCTGTAATTTGAAGAAATCGATAACTAATTAATGAAATCAATAATAGGCCCCAGGAATATAGGAATTTGGTATGGAAATCAAGGTTGGGAAGTGGTGCTTCTAAAAGGAAATGGTTTGGAAAATTACCAATCATGTGTACGAAAAGTATTAAATGGTACTAAATTTAGTACAATTTAGATTTGGGTGAACGTAAAGAGCTGGAAACCTGAAATTTGGAATTAAGGTTACTGTTGTAGTGTAGGATTGTGATATGAGGGTAGTTTTGGAAATTCGTGCTTCTGTGTATGAAAAGTACTAAATGGTACTAAATTTGATAGAATGGGGATTTGGGTGAACGGATAATAGCTGGAATCTCGATATTTGGAATTGAGATTACAGGTGGGGTGTAGGATTGAGGTAGTTTTGAAAATTCGTACTTATGGGTACGAAAAGTACTAAATGGTACTAAATTTAGTACAATTTGGATTTGAATGAACGGATAGAGCTGGAAACCTGAAATTTGGAATTAATATTACTGTTGAAGTGTAGGATTGAGATATGAGGGTAGTTTTGGAAATTAGTACTTATGTGTACGAAAAGTACTAAATAGTACTAAATTTGGTACAATAGGGATTTGGGTGAACGGATAGAGCTGGAATCCTGATATTTGGAATTGAGATTACTGTTGGAGTGTAGGATTGAAGAACTTTTGGAAATTCGTACTTATGTGTATGAAAAGTACTAAATGGTACTAAATTTGATACAATGGGGATTTGGGTGAACGGATAAAAGCTGGAATCTCGAAATTTGGAATTGAGATTACTGGTGGGGTGTAGGATTGAGGTAGTTTTGAAAATTCGTACTTATGGGTACGAAAAGTACTAAATGGTACTAAATTTAGTGCAATTTGGATTTGGGTGAACGTATGTATGTAGCTGGAAACCTGAAATTTGGAATTAAGATTACTGTGAAGTGTAGGACTGAGATATGAGGGTGGTTTTGGAAATTCGTACTTATGTGTTCGAAAAGTACTAAATTTGGTACAATAGGGATTCGAGTGAACGGACAGAGCTGGAATCCTGAAATTTGAAATTGAGATTATTGTTGGAGCATAGGATTGGGGAAATTTTGGAAATTCGTATTTATGTGTACGAATAGTACTAAATGGTACTAAATTTAGTACAATTTAGATTTGGGTGAAAGGAAAGAGCTGGAAACCTGAAATTTGGAATTAATATTACTGTTGAAGTGTAGGATTGAGATATGAGGGTGGTTTTGGAAATTAGTACTTATGTGTACGGAAAGTACTAAATGGAACTAAATTTTGTATAATGGGTATTTGGGTGAACGGATAGCTCTGGAATCTCGAAATTTGGAACTGAGATTACTGGTGGAGTTTAGTATTGTGGAAGTTTTGGAAATTCGTACATAGGGTACGAAAAATACTAAATAGCACTAAATTTGGTACAGTTTCGATTTGGGTGAACGGATAGAGTTTGATTCCTCAAATTTGGACTGAGGATCACTGATGAAGAGTAAGAAATATGCACCAAACGGTTTTTGGAAACTTGAGTGTACGAAAAGTACTAAATGGTACTAAATTTAGTACAATTTGGATTTGGGTGAACGTATAGAGCTGGATTCCTGAAATTTGGAATTGATATTACTGTTGGAGTGTAGGACTGGGGAAGTTTTGGAAATTCTTACCTATGTTAATGAGAAGTACTAAATTTGGGACAATGGGGATTTGGGTGAACGGATATAGTTGGAATCTCGAAATTTGGAATTGAGATTACTGGTGGGGTGTAGAATTGAGGTAGTTTTGAAAATTCGTACTTATGGGTACGAAAAGTACTAAATGATACTAAATTTAGTGCAATTTGGATTTGGGTGAACGTATGTATGTAGCTGGAAACCTGAAATTTGGAATTAAGATTACTGTGAAGTGTAGGACTGAGATATGAGGGTGGTTTTGGAAAGTCGTACTTATGTGTTCGAAAAGTACTAAATTTGGTACAATAGGGATTCGAGTGAACGGACAGAGCTGGAATCCTGAAATTTGAAATTGAGATTATTGTTGGAGCATAGGATTGGGGAAATTTTGGAAATTCGTATTTATGTGTACGAATAGTACTAAATGGTACTAAATTTATTACAATTTGGATTTGGGTGAACGGATAGAACTGGAATCCTGAATTTTAAGTATTTTAATTTTATTTATTTTAATTTAAAGTATGAATTTTAGTAAACGGAAAGAGTTAGAATTTGAAACCCGTTCGCGGTAGGCTATAGAGTAGAATTTGGATTTGGGTGACGGATAGTGTTTGAGTCCTGAAATTTGAAATATTGGAGTGTAGGACTGAGGTAGTAAGGGTACGAAAATTACTAAGTGGTACTACTTGTGATACAATTTGGAATCCTGGAATTCGGTCAGACTGCTGTTGGAGTATAAGATTGAGATGGAAGTAGTTTTTGAAATTCGTACTTATGGGTACGAAATGTACCAAATGGTGCAACTTGGATTTGAGTGCACGGATAGCGCTGGAATCCTGTTATTTGGAATTATGGTTACTGTTTAAGTGAATGATTAAGGTTGTTTTGGAAAATCGAATTGTACAGAATTTGGTACAATTTGTTTTTGTGTAAAGGGGTTTTTGGAAATTCGTCGTAGAAAGGTACGAAAAGTGCTAAAGTGTACTAAATATGGAATCCATTGTATTAGGCAAACGCGAAGAGCTAGAATTCTGAAATTTTGAACGAGTGGTCATTGGTGGAGAGTTAGGAAGATGTACCAAAGGGTATTTAGAAACTCGTCCTATAAGTGTACGAAAAGTACTAAAAGTTTCTAAATTTGGTACCAATTGCATATTTTAATGGATAAAGTTAGAATCTTCAAATTTGGTATGGGAATCAAGGTTGGGGAATGGCGTTGAAATAAGGATATGGTTTTGGAAGTTCGTTTTTATGATTACGAGCAGTACTAAATTTGGATTTGGGTGAACGGATAGAGATGGAATCCTAAAGTTTTGAATTAAGATTACTGTAGGGGTGTAGTATTGAGATAGTTTTGGAAATTCGTACCTTTGGGTACGAAAAGTACTAAATGGTACTAAATTTGGTACAATTTGGATTTGGATGAACGGAACTAAGATTACTGCCGGACAGTAGAATTGAGGTAGTTTGGAAATTCGTACTTATGGGTACGAAAACCACTAAATTTGGTACAATTTGAATTTTAGTAAACGGATAGTGTTGGAATTAAGATTACTGTAGGAGTGTAGTATTAAGGAAATTTTGAAAAGTCGTACGTATGGGTACGAGAAGTACTAAATATGGTGCAATATAGATTTGGGTGAACGTGTAGACCTGGAATCCTGAAAATTTGGGAATGAAATGGTACTAAATTTGATACAATTTGGATTCTGGTGAATTAATAGAGCTGGAATCCTGAAATTTGGAATTACGATTACAGTCGAAGAGTAGGATTCAGGTTGTTTTGAAAAAGCAAACTTATGGTACTAAATTTAATACAATTTGTATGTAGGTGAACGGATAGCGGTGGAATCCTGCAATTTGAAAGTATGATTATTGTAGCCCTGTTGCGTTGAGGAAGTTTTGAAAATTGGTACGAAAATTCTAAATTGTTCTAAATTTTGTACAATTTTAATTTGGTTTAAGGGATAGAGTTTGAATCCTGAAATTTGGAAGTAAGATTACTACTAAAGTGAAGGATTGAGGTAGTTTTGGAAAATCTTATGGATACGAAGAGTTTGACTTGATACTAAGTTTGGTACAATTTGGAATTGGACGAACCGATACAGCTGGAATCTTGAGATTTGGAAATACTGTAATTATTATGGAATTTTCTGTAATTATTTTGTATTAATGTCAGTGTATGGATGAGATATATCGTCGAAATACGTACCATAAGTATACGAAAATTATTTAATGGTACTCAATTTGTTTTTGGGTGTAGGGACAGTGCTGGAATTTTTATTTTTTGGAGTTAGGGTGTGTATTGGTGTGCAACGTTGATCTCGCTGTTAATGTGTAAGGGTGAGATACGGCTGATCTTTTTGAAAATAGAACTTAAAGGGTACGTACAGTACTAAGATAAAAATAAATATTGATTAAAATTGGTATTAGTGCGACCAAATTTTCAGTGTTTGTCATTTCCATATTATATATTGTTTATTTGTTTTTTATATGCTTTCCGCATACGAAGTAGCGGGCATTTTGCTAGTAACACATAAATGGTGATCTGCTTCAACACATTGTTTTAAAAGGAGGCGATACGGTCTGTGCATTGTCCTAATTTGAACTTCTATATCTCAAAAATGATAAAATCTACTGAAATACCATTAAGGTCGATCTTGTAGAGAATTTTCACTGCTACATTATTTTCCCTAGTGACATACGATGGAACTTGCGGTTTCCAAGTAAAGCCGTGAAAACATAAAAAAACCCATAAAAATGTTAAATTTGACCGCGATTTATTTGAAAATTCCTCCGGCGTTTTTTTTTTTGTTTTTGATTTTTCTCATCTACGAACATTGGAGTTTCAGAATCCCTAAAAATTCCAAGGTGTAAGCACCTTTCATTTAACATTAGTTAAGGCGCACCGTATAAGGTGTAACTGATTGCCTGAAATAACAAAGCAAGTTAAATACTTTCGTTCTGTTTATGGCTTTTAACTAGAAAGTCCCCAAAAGTTGGAAGAATTTATTCTAAAATGAATACACATATTTCAACGTTAACCAAAATTTGTGTTTTTTTCCTAAAGCCAACCGTATCGAACGTTGTCTCAAAATAGGAGCTAAGAAGAAATATTAAATGAACGGCGAGTCCAAAAGGACCAGAGAAAACCGTTTGAAATAATGAAAGAACGAGAAGCAGAAAAAAATAAAGAATTTAGGGAAAGCAAAAAAAAAAATAATGTAGTGTACAGTACAAACTTCGATTCTTGACTGCATAGAAGGGCTGATAATTTGTAAAGACAATTGCTTTTCACGGGCCTATACTCAAAATAGGTTTGTGGTTAAAGTGTATTAATGAAATACCTTGTCTAATTGCAATTTAAATAAATATTTTTTTTCACGAGTGCTATTATTGCACCGAAACAGAGGAATACATAGCATAATTATCTTGGATATCAACAATAATTCTCCAAGAACTGCTGATTTACACCGAAACACTGTCAAGGAAATACGATCTGTAAGCAAATTTTGTAGTTTTTCGGATCAATACAAATCAAAGGAAGGCGACAACATATTATTTACTTGACATAGACGTGAGTATTAAGTACTAATATTACCTTCAATTTTTTGCCTAGGGTTTGTAAAGTAACTTCTTTCCAATATTACGGTGAATATCGTTCACTTCATTAAACAATTGAGGGAAGAGTTGTTGTTGTTGTTTCATTGTGGTCGTGGAGGTTCTAACTGTTTCGGCAGTTTACGCACAATGATTGCAAAGGAAAGCCGTTGCAAAGATAATACCTGTTTCGATTGGATTTTTTTGTTTTTTAACGGGTACGACTATTACATCACAAGCAACTTGCAGACAGTTACTCGTTGTGCAGTAAGAACCTGACCTTTGTTTTATATTCTTCTTGGTAGACCCTCAACGAGAGAAGAATATCATTCGTTATAAACTATTCTGATTGCATTTCCAAGAGTTCTTCATCCGCTTTTATTTCTGCCTATATAGTTTATCTAAAAATCTATAACAGCTTTTATTCAAGAGCTGAAACTATAAAAGAGGATTCGTACAACCTGAAAGTCGAATCAGTTTCACTGACAAATTAATTATAAAGGATACGTTGTTTTTTTGTGCCTTAGACAGGATTAGCAAAACATAACTGAATTATGAGATTTTAACAAATACATTTTATGGGTTTTTCAAAATGATCATTTATTGCTCAAAACACAAATACAATCATAACATCGTCTCCAAAACAAATTATTAGAAAATATAGAGAAAAATTACATAAACGTTCGTGAGTTCTTGGAGAAACAAAAAATTAAGAATATCTTGTTGTTCTACTAGTACTGGGCGTTCTGATCTGAACTAAAAACCTGCGAAGCTCAAAATATTGTAGAAATTAGTCTCTAGGAGAGGGTATTGCCCTTTCTAAAGCACGGCAGGGGACATAGAAGCCACGTATTGTAGTTCCGATAACACATCTACTTAATATATTCACTTCTCGTAAACAAAACAGTATCTTTAACACTGAAGTTTGTCATAACATTGAGAGATACCATTCTGCAAAGTTGGAGCAGTTTTAAGAAATAAACACAGCTACATCACAAGGTTTGGAAAAATTTTTTCCTATAAAATTTTTTTTTTCTGCTTTCTCATTTTTGAAGGTCAGAATTTGTGCATCGAACAAAAGCTTTACTTTCACAATTCAGGAAAAACTGTTCAAGTTGATACAAGACAAACATAAGTTTTTTCGTATTTACCAAACTGTTGAACAAAACTGTGAGGATACACATTAAATCCATATAGCACAATGATTCTACCTTCTTAGATTCTCACCCTATTTGTCTACATACTTGACCGTATTGGCATGTATTGGTTGTAGAATAGTAAGGTGTAACTGATTGCCTGTTCAATTTCAATTGTTGTGTGTTGTGAATTAAAATAACATACTTATTTACATATATACAAATATATGTTTAGTCACATACATATTTAAGTTCTTTTATTTTTTAATAGTTTGATGTATGTCAGCGAATAATAATAATGTCATTGTTTAGATTATGCAGTCCAATAACCCAAATAAAGAAACAACTCGATTGGTTTCACATTGCATGGGTTATGGGGTGAAGTAAATTTATTTCCAATTAATTAATGCTTAGTTTACATTTTACATTAACCTTTATGTTACTCAAAATTGTATAAATATCGAGTGAAAATAAACATTCTAAGTAGTTTACAAGAAATTGTAAATCTATCTAGTTTACTCAATTCAAGTGTGTATATGAGGAAAAGTCAAAATTTTTTAGTTTCCATGAAGCCAAGGTTTGCACTATTATAATACGCGAACTATTGTAGTTTACCAGTAACTATGACTATTGCTGGATTATTTTAGGTGTTTTTGTACAAAGCTCAAAAATTTAGCAAAAAATTTTAATTTACGTGGTAGTTACGACCGCGTAAAGGAAAAAAAACATAGGTAAAAACACGTTGAAGCTAAACAGGTTTTTTACATTGCTATTCGATTTCTGATTCAACCATTCAAATGACGGACATCTGTCCAAAGTAAAAGTAGGAGAATACAAAATGAAGATTACACTTCTAATGTATCACTTTCCAAAATTTCCACTGCATCCGCCTTTTATGGATGCTGACATTTTGAAGCCGCATTTCAGGTGTTTTTTGTATTTTTTATGTAACTGGGACGCGCGAAAAACCAATTATAGGATTAAAGAACTCGCGATTTCGCATAATCTGATATGTATATTGAGTATGTAGCCCACACAGCAGCAGAGTAATCTACTGCCAAAGGCCAAAATTTAGTGTGATATTTTTTCTAAAAAACCTATTTTTTGCGTACAGTATTTACAATATCGTTTTGAGTGTGCTGGTACCCCGCGATATTTTAGTTTTTCGACGATCCGGATCATATGAATCACAGATCATAAAAATCCATCAACTAGAACGGAGGAAAGGGCTACTGCAAAAATTGAAAAATTTGGGAAAAATGTTTTTCAAAATATCGCTGACTAATTCGCGTTTTATGTGGATCGTTTCCATTTCAATGAAGAAAGTGAATCATCACTCGCGTTTGTGCGAAAACAGCGGTTTGAAAAATTTAGTGGCGTGGGAGCTGTATCCGATTTATCCAAAAAATAATGTGTGATGCTACATCCACGATTTTTGATGGATTTTATTGAAATATGTTTAGATCGATGTATTTTTTCACGGTTGATAGTGAAATCGGATGCGCATAAAAAGTGTATGCACTTTGTGCAAAATATAAGCGTTATACAGTTTGTTGCACACTAAACTGCAGACGATGCTACATCTTAGCGGCCAAAGTAAATCCTGGCGAATGTGTACAAATTAAAAGAGAAGAATTCGCTGTATTGGTAAACCGCATGCGCATCAAGTGATTTTGAGGATTTCGCGATTTACACGCATTTCAAAATGAACATTACCCGATACAATTTTATTTCAAGATTATACCCCATTTAAAGGAACCCAACATCTATTTGAAAGACATCCATATCTTCTGCTAGATGTTAGCGTGTTTTCGAGAAGTGATTAGAATAAAAAATGTGATTTATTGCGTGAAATTTAACTAAATAGAAGAAAAACTCCGACCTGTTTTTCTTACATTTTGTTCAACTAACTCACAAAATAAATTTTAATAAATATTTTCTTTTGTTTTTTAACCCTCCTAATAAATAGTTTCTCTTACAAAAATTTTATAAATTTCCTCAATATATTTTTTTGTTTTCGCTATAATATGAAAACCACTAAACGGATTTGTATAGTTTTGGTTTCATTTGAATCTTCGCGATGTATAGATTACGTACATATTTTTTATATATTTTTCAGAGGCATAAGCAGGTTGAATTTTATTAAAACAAGTTGCAAACTACCAATTGTTTGGAATTCTTTCCTAATTTCCGCGAAAATGCAAAACTTTTTCACTAAAGTTATGGGACCTCAGTAAACATATAGTATGTAGGGAGCCCCTAATTAAGAGAGTTTCTCAATATAATGATTAGAGTCTTTTAAAATTTTTGTCTTTTTATCAGAATTGAAACCGCCATAACTTTTGCGCGCAACAACCAAAATTAGTATCACGAACAGATTTAAGAATGGCATTTTTTTCCCAATCTATGTACCAAAAATCTTTCATGTAGCTTGAAAAAAATTTTTAATCTTTTTTTTTTATGGAAAACTAAAAAATTTTGTCTTTTCTTCATAGCTGCTTTGTTATCCCATTATTAATCTTTCTTGTGACCCCGACGTGATCCTTATACGGTTAGTTAATACTCACTTATAAATTTCTAACATCCCCCCCCCCCAGTGGTAAGGAAGTTGAAAAACGTATTTGTGGGAGTAAGGAACATAGTCCTTACATCAATGAAGCAACCAGAAGCGTACTTTACATGAAAAATGTCGCATCCCTCCAACAAATACTTTTTTTTCAAAGAAGTGGCGTTTCTTACTCAAGAAGGACGCGATTTTAATTGTTGAACAACCAAAATCATCTGAAAATCTAACAAACTGAATCATCCGGAATTCTATCCACCAGAATAATTTGGAAATCAAACAATCGGAAACATCCGAAATTCAAGCAACCCGAGTCGTCTGGAATTCGAGCAACAAGGACAGTTTAACCAAAGCAAACTGAATCATCGGTCAACAGAAAGTAACCAGAAGTACCTTGAAACCTAGATCGAGCTGCAGCAAGCAGCAATCGCCGAATTGAGAAATGCGGGTTCAAACGTAAAAAGGCTCCGCTGGAGAGAAGGACGACGCTCAGTGTCACGGCCGTGGCCAAAAATGGTAAAAACTAAATACTTCGTTGAACAAATTTATTGATGGGGAGTGATAGAAAACATATTAATTAAGAAGAATCTGAAGTTTGGTACTGATACGTGAAGTAGTTTTTGTATATATGAGGATTTAAATCCGACAGTTTTAGTTAATAAGTATTTTTGTGTGTGTTTTTTTTCTAAAATTAATAAATTATATTACACATTAATATTTAAAATTTAAAAGTAACGGTCGCTGCAAAAATGGTTCCTATGTTCTCTTGGGATGTAATAAACTTGGCTACACTTTTGTTTGCATGTAAATATTAATCATATGGTGTTTACATTTACCCAAACATGTATTACTAAGTTTATTAATTTTCTGAAACAAATTTTAAATTGAGTGGAGTGGCAAAAAAATTGTTTAAAAGTGTAGGTTAGGTTAGGTTAGGTTGATAAGAGGGGTGATCCTAGATCACCACATGCCCATGTGGACATACACTTAAGCCATAAAAAGGCCTGTTGTGCGCTCTAATTTTTTGGGTTATGGAGGATTATCTTTTTTTGACTTAGTCTAGGATCTCTGTCCTATTTACATAGTCTCTGATCTTTTTGAACTCGATTGTCCTAATTTGGTCGAGTCCTGGTATAATGTCATTCCCTAGTAACTGGGTTCTCAGATTTGTGAAGGCTTGACAATGGCAGAGGTAATGTTCCAACGTTTCGTCGTCCTCTCCGCATGCTCTGCATTCACTGTTTTCTGCACAACCTATTTTGTGCAGATGCGCTTTTAGACCTAGGTGACCTGTAAGGATTGCTGTCAGTCTACTAATATCTTTTTTACTTAGTAAAAGTAATTCTTTTGTTTTGTCCTCGTCTGGGTTACCCCATAGGATTTTTGTTTTTTTTTCCCCTTCTCTTCACTACTCCAGAGGGATACATGTGCATTTTTTGCCCATGTCTTTAGTTCTAGTCGCGTAGTCTTTAGTTTCTAGACTTACCGTGGGTTGATCCTTGGCTTGTTTTGCCAAGGAGTTTGCTATTTCATTACCCCTAATCCCGGTATGCCCTGGTACCCATATAATGTTTACCTTACCGTGTTGGGAGTAATTATTTATAGATTTAATACATTCCAAGACAGTTCTAGATTTCACTGTCTTGGTTGATATAGCTCTAATGGCTGCTTTGCTATCCGTAAGGACAATTACAGTGGTAGGCCTTGTGTGAGTATCAAACCAAAGCAGACACTCTGTTATCGCCCGGAGTTCCGCCTGCAGGAGGGAGATTTTCGTTTCCTGTTCCATTATATAAAGACCCAGTCCGGTTCTCCCCCCTTGCACAGCCCCATCCGTAAAACCACAGCTTCCAGCGGGAATCTGTGCTAGAGCTCCCCCGATCCACATGTCTCTGTCAGGTATTGACACTTCACACAAGGCTACTTTACTAGTTTCAGGTATACGGTCCGATACTACCAGATTTATAGATTCACTCGTTGTGACTTTTAATATGTTTTGGTGGTATGTTTGGTGGCTCTTTTCGATCCACTCGCTCATCGACTTTAGCCTTACAGCTGCGATGGCTGCCTCATACCTTACCTGAATATCTATTGGCTGTACAAACAAAATTGTTTCTAGAGCCCTAGTCGGTGTGGTCCTCATTGCTCCGCTAATGCTTAGGCAGCATGTTCTTTGGACCTTTTGCAATATTTCCACATTGCATTTTTTGTCCATGGCTGTCCACCATACCACAGACGCGTACGTTAGAATTGGTATAATTACGCTTCTGTATAGCCAGTGTATCATCCTAGGATTGAACCCCCATTTTGAGCCTATCGCACTTCTGCAGGTTGACCAACATATTTGGGCCTTGTTAGACCTTTCTTGTATATGGTCTTTCCATTTAAGTTTCCTATCCAGAATTACTCCTAGATATTTAACTGTACAGGAGATATTTATTGTTTTATCTAGAAAAACTGGTTCCTCGTAGTGTCCCATTTTCGTTTTTCTAGTGAATAGACATAATTCAGTTTTTTCTGGGTTGACGTCAGACCTCTCTGCCTGGCCCAGTTAAAAGCAATTTTTAGAGCCGTTTCTGCTCTTCGACAGAGTTGATTTGGATTCTTTCCCCTCAGAAGTATTATAACGTCGTCTGCGTAGCAGACTGGGTCAAATCCTTCTTCGGTTAGGGTCCTCAAGAGACTGTTTATGGTGGTAACCCACAACAGAGGTGAAAGTATCCCTCCCTGTGGCGTTCCTTGTCCAACTTTGTCTCTTATTTTCACGTCGTATAGCCCGCAGCTTATCCATCTATTCCTTAGCATGTGGTTTATCCAGTTCCTTAAGGCCCTGTCTACCTGAAACTCGTCTAAGGAGTGGATAAGTGTCTCGGTGCTTACGTTATTGAAAGCGCCTTCGATGTCGATGCATACAGCAAGTGTGTACATTTTCATTTCGAAGGTTCTTTCTATGTGGTGTACTACCTCATGCAATGCGGTTTCCACTGATCTGCCTTTAACGTATGCATGTTGTTTGAATTTAAGCATATCGTTGGGGATCTTACTCTTTATCATGGTCCGTTCCATTGTTTTGAGTAAGAATGAAGTTAAACTTATCGGTCGATAAAATTTTGGTGTTGCATAACTTGCCTTGCCAGGTTTGGGTATAAAGACTAACCTTACCTCCTGCCAGGCTATAGGAGTGTATGCAAATTTTAAGCATGCATTGAAGATCCCGACCAGTTTGGACGCAATAAAGTCCACTTCCCTCTGTAGTAAAGCCGGGAAGATCTGATCTGGTCCAGCTGCTTTATATGGTGAAAAGCTTAAAATGGCTTGTTGGACCATTAAGCTGTCGATTTTTGGTGCCTCTTCCGATGAGTTAATACATTCCGTCGATGCCTCAGTGTTAACCATGGTATTCTGCGGGAAGTGCGTTTTCATCAGAAGGCCTAGATTTTCTTCTGTTGTTTCAACCTGTTCGCAGAAAAACTTCCAGGAGTTTCGTTTGGCGTTTCTTGTTATTTTGTTGTATTTCTTTAATTTTGCCTGATAGTTGTCCCAGAATACAGCTGCTTTTTTACGTTTGGCACTATTATAAAGTCTGCGGACCTCCTTGTCTTTATTTCGAATTTCCCCTGTCATCCAGGGTTTTTCGTAGGCGGATTTCCTCTCTCGAAGGGGACAACTTTCCTCGAAAGACTTTACTAGTGCCTCAGTTAACTTTAGGACATCTCTCTCTATGTCCTCCTTACTTAGGCATTCCTGATCAGGTTGCCCAAGTCTTTCTTTTACTCGTTTTCCGAACTTTGTCCAATTTGTTTTGGATTTGTTTCGGAAGGTTATCGGGTTAGGCGATGGCCTAGCTATTTTAAATCTAATATACTTATGGTCTGAGAAGGAGTGTTCCTCCAGGACCCTCCACTCGTGTACCTCCCTTCCCGGTGTTAAGTGTAATCAGGTCGTTAGTATTTAAGTAATCTATAAGGGCTCCTTTGTTAATGTTAGTACTACCCCACGAGATGTGGTGAGAGTTAGCATCGCTACCTACTAGTACTTCGTTACCTGTTTGCTTTATCCTTCTCACCAGTTGCTGCAATTCCGACGAAGGTGGTAATGTCGGGGAGTCGAACGGCAGGCTTCAATACTGTGACGTCCGACGATGACAACTCTGGAGAAAAAAGAAAGCATAAGTTTTTGTGGCATATAATGCAGGTCCTCCGTCGGGATCCCGTATTTGCGTAAAAAAGTTGATAATTTATATGGTTAAGTGCAGAAACCTTGTTTTTTTGTGGTCCAAGGTTCTTGGATTAAATCAATATGTATATTACCTTTAGTTATTTTGTCCATCAGGGCTAGTGTTTAAAAGTGTATATCGATATTTTTTGTTGTATGAGTAGTAAAAAGTGAGTATTTCAAATATATAAAGGTCCCAGCTGCAGAGGTTTGCAGACGAATATGTCATTTCTCTTTTTCAGAGACCACCTCACTGCGAGGATACTCCCTTTTTTTACAAATCGTTTTGCGGTGTTGGCTATAGCGCGAAAACGAATGAACTGATCATCATATATTTTTGTGGGCTTATAAAGTACCTAATAATCTTGCTTTAAAAAAAAAGAAAATTAAAAATATAAATTTAAAAAAAAAATTGTGAACAGCGAAAATCAAAATTCGATTTTTTACAACTTTTTTTTGACCACTAATCGGTGAAAAAATTTTTTAAAGGAAATTTCTCATATTTAAAGACAAGAATTTGATATATTCAATATGCTCACAAACAATATGAAGACTAAACACCAAATTTCAGTCATATCGGGTGGATATTGAGGCCACAACACTCAAAATACCGAAAATGAGGAGGCACGGTTCTATGGGGACTATAAGACGAGGACCTTTACCGACATATTTCTGGTGGAAGGTTATAAGTCCCCCAACGGAGACTTAATACCAATTTTCAGCCATTTCGGTGTGATAATCAGGCTAAAACCTCCAAAACACCGAAAATCGGGAGGTACCGTCCTATGGGGGCTATATGAAGGCATGGACCTATGCAGACAAATTTCAAGGTGAAGGTATGATGCCCCTACGAAGACTACTTACCAAATTTCAGCAATTTCGGTGTAATAATGAGGCTAAAATATTCAAAATACCGATAATCGGGAGGTACCGTTGTATGGGGGCTATATCAAAACGTGGACCTAAGCCCACAATTTTCTGTTGGAAGGTTTGTTACCTCTGCCGAAGACTAACCACAAAGTTTGAATACTTTCGGTTGGTCATTGTGTCTAAAACATTCAAAATACCGACTTGTGGTGGAGGGTATACCAAGTTCGGCCCGGCCGAACTTAACGCCGTTCTTACTTGTTGTTTTTGTTTGTTTTTATTTTCTACATTTTTCTTATTTATTTATTCATACAGAAGTACAAAATCGGCAAAAAATAAATAAATTTCTGCTTCCATTTCATGCGTTTTGCTACATATATCCGATTTTTGCGATTCTGCGTTAACCATTGAATTAAACAGCAAATTTTATTTTCTTATTAATGGAATGCTTTTGGTATTTCTTTTTGTTTATAATTCCATATTTATTTTATTTTTCTCTTGTTTCTTTTGATTTTTGTGAGTGTTTTTTTGTATCCGTTTCTTTTGGTCGTTCCACTTGTTCATAATTCGGTCTTATTTACATATATCACATGACATGCCTTTATTATTTTTGTTTTGATTTGAACATTCAATTGTGGATTTCATGGATTTCACTCATTTGTGGATTTCGTCCATTTTGGAGCACTTTAATTTGGGGCTCTCTGCGGTCCCACACACAACACCTTCCACTTCGATACTAGTGCTCTTTAATTGCATTACGATCTCTTCTGTTAGATTTTACTTGAAACACTCTTTAATTTATAAGACAGTTCATAGGAGCTGTTTTCTTTTCTCTTCTTCTTCCTGTTTCTTGCTTCTATATTCTGTAAAACATAACAAGTTTGAGACCCACCAGGCTTGCTCGAGAAATGTAGCTATGGTTTAAAACTATTTTAGTTTTAATTACCCAAAACGTAAACCTTACGCAACAGTTCCGACAAATTAGAACGACTGGGCGACGCACCACCAACTATCCATCCGAAAACGGTATTTGTGAGACAAGGTGATCCATTTCCCAATGAAATTCTATCATCTATCAACAAATCAAATAAAACTTCTGCAGTGAGAAACACATCGATA
This sequence comes from Musca autumnalis, assembly GCF_047663935.1. NCBI lineage: Eukaryota > Metazoa > Arthropoda > Insecta > Diptera > Muscidae > Musca > Musca autumnalis. Next base: position 1,642,038 of record NW_027412310.1, read on the forward strand.
CGTTGTGGCTTGTAGAACAATGGATCAGCGTATTCAATGTTTTGGGCAACCTTCCACTGCGAAGTATTGATGAGTTCGCCAGGTTGGCGAGACGAAATGGTTTTAGTAACTGCAAAACTGGATGACCACTGGAACGAACTACTTCTGGATTTGATTGTGGTATCGCCTGAGAACTTTATTGCTGTTCCAACTTCTCCAATTCCTGCGATTTATTGAGAGATTGATCGAAATTTAAGCTTTCGCCTTTTTGAAGCTTCTTCCGAAATGAAATTTAGTTCAGAACAAGAATCGAGTAACGCTTTTACCGTCTGGAATGAGCCACGATTACCCTTCCCAAGAATCAAAGCTGTTGGAATCATCGCTCTTCTAAAAGAACGAGCCACAAACCAAACAGGATTTGAGCTGGTTGATGGTTATGGTGAATTACCATTCGAATTTGAAGCACTAGGTTGTTCTGGGCTACTAAATATATGCAATATAGTATGATGTGCAGAATCACAAACTCTGCATCGAGTTTTTGAGGAACACTTCGAGACCATATGCCCTTCTCGAAGGCAGTAAATACAGCGTCCATTACGGTTTACGAAATTAAAACGTTCCGAAACTACGATGTTAGTGACCGACGAGCAAGTTGGGAGGTTACGTTCACTTGAGTTACAATATGAACAATTCGAATTTGAGTTGACAAAAGTATGAGCCGACCTATTGAATCTAGGAGATTTAGGTTTGTTAGGAATATTTTCTGAAACTTGACTTCCTTTTGTACGGCTTTCTATGAAGTGACAACGGCGACTTAAAAGTCCATAGCACACCTCAAATGAGGGCAACGATTTAAATTCTTGTTTCTCATCATAACTATCCTTTGTTTCATTGTCCACTTTTGATAGAATCATATGCATTAAAGTTGCATTCATTACATCTGCCTCTGATCCGAGCGACAATAACGAACCACGAACAGCAGACTCGGTACCAATAAGATGGCGCAATGAGACACTATAATTTTTTGTATTTGTGGAACATTGAACAACGATTCGATATGTGCTAAAAATATGAGCACTTTATTGTCATATCTTTCTTCCAATCGATTTAAAGCTTTTTCATACTTTTCTTCACAAACTTGAAACGGTTAGACGACAGCTAAGGCAGGACCCGAATGACAGTTCAACAAATAGTTAAATTTTTCAATTATACTGATGTATGGGTTTTCATGTACGATATTATTAAAAGCAGTTATGAATCTTTCATATTCACTATATTTTCTATTGTAAATGGACAACTTAAGTGAAGGCAAACGAGAATTTTAACCACAAGCCATTGAAGCGTTTACAAAACTAGATTCCATCGACACTGAACCACAATTTTTGTTTATCAATTTCCATAATATTGATTTGCAACAGTAAATGTTTCTTCTAATTCAATTCGTGTATTGTCATTAGCATTCACTGCTTCTATATGTGATTGAATATGGCACAACTGTTTCAAATATTCTTCTAAAATTGCGAGCCGACATTCTAAAATGTTCGAATCCATTTTTAATTCCATCTTTTTCCACTTTTTTTCTGAATGTTCACCATGTTCTTTTTTATCGAACTACGTTGTAATTTAAGAGATGTTAGTTCCGAGCCGCTAGCTCTCTCTTCCACAAATTCAGTACCGTCTTTAGGCATTTTCAAACTAATTGAGAGCAACACAACGAAAAATATGCAAATTCAACAAGGAGAAATTAGCTTCTATTTTAAAAATAATGCGCCAAAAAAATCAAAAAGTTCTCACTCAATATGGTGGTTAATTTGTAAGTGTTTGATTTCTAATACGAATTAGTACACCCAGTAGAAAATCGACTCTTCGATGACATTTTTGTCGACGATACGTTGACGAAATTTTCGAAATTGTCATGCACGACAAGTTGCATGACCACATCTTGCATTGTGTCTTGGTGACAAACCCAAAAAATGTTTAAAAAGTGTGCTTTGAAATAATTGTACACATTTTTGTGCAAATATACATTTACTTTTTGTAATAAATGAAATCTTATAAAAATCCTAAGCCGGGTCTCGAATTAACAACTTTTTAAGTTAGTGTTTATAAAATGAGAATTAACTAGAAACGGGTAAGTTAAAATAAGTAGATTATATTGCATCAAAATAATTGTAATTTGTCTTTAAATTCGCGTATTTAGGTTAAGTCAATTAAAAAAATTTAAATATCCCAATATGACGCTCGGTGGTAAAATTTTAGAATGTATTAGTTGATATTTACCAAAATCATTGAAGTTATTTTCTTTTTGCAGAACTCATAAATAAAAAGAATTCACCCCCTCAGTCGGCTGCAGTGAGAAGTGCAGCGAGGTAAAGCAGGAAGATAATGATGACGTGCAGAACATATGGGATCAAAGTATTATTCATTTAAGATAAAAATTGTAAAAATATTTTATTTTATAATGTAATAAAAATTTGAAACACGACAATATAAATGAAATAGTCTTTATCTAGGTCATGAATGACTAATAGCAGAACAGGGTCTGTGGAACAGTCGTCAACGAAATATGGGGTTTAGTCATCGAGGATGTCATCAACGAAAAGTAGGGAGTTTACTCACCGAAGTTATCGTCAGTGACAGCTTCGCTTACCCTGTCGCTCAAGTTGTCTTACACGAAGACTGAGACATTTGTGTGAAAATTTCGTCGACGACTTCAGATTGCTGTCTGCAAGGTTTCTTCAGGGATATAGCATTGTCTTAAACGATTCGTCAATGTTGTCTTCAAGACACTTTCTACTCGGCAGTTTTTGGTTGTATAGGACAATGTTTGTATGTGTTTACCGCTATTGCGAAACACCAACTTCTTCGAGCAACAAAAATGCTGTTTCTGCTAAAGAATTTAGTAATTCTTTTCAACTATAATATATTTTTGAACGACGGTAGAAATTAAAATTAATCAAAAACCACGATTGGCTATTAAAGCGGAGAATGTGCAGAACAACAATAACGTCGAAAAACACTGAAGCACAATAATTCTTTGTTCCACTTTAATTTGTTCGATAAATTATTAGAATAATTTAACTACTTTAATTCTAGGACTACCGTCCTGTCACGGTCGCCAAAATGTTCGAACAGAAAAGTTTAAATTTGTGTGCGCCCGAAATGAGGTAAATGAAACATTAGGCTATTCGAAATTTACAATTTATTTGGTTTGTTTGTTTTGCCGGCTATAAGTCAACTAACTACTTATTTTCTAATCCCTTCTCAAAGGGTCACACAAAAAAAGGGACGACACCGAATTGACACGATCAAACCAAACTGAACGATCGAAACGTTAAAAAAGAGAATATTCGCACAAAACTAAACAAATCGAAGGGCCACAGTTACTAATATGTATGTCAACATACATACATACAGAACAGCTTCTATCAATATTGTTGTTGCTGCCCTTCAACACAAAACAGACGACGAAAGCTAACAACCAACAAATGCCTAAACCATATGTAGGCATTGTTGTTGTTGTTTCTCGTTGAGACGGACACAGAACAAAACGAATTCAGAAAATGTATTCCTGACAAAATACACAAACTCGATCCTGCATATTAGGGTGGGACAAACAAATAGAACATTAGTGTGGATCGAATATAATATATAACAAGTGGAAAAAGCGTTAAGTTCGGTCGGGCCGAACTTTTTATACCCTCCACCACAAATTTCAGTCATTTCGGTGGATTAATGTGGCCACAGCCTTCAAAATACCGAAAATCGGAAGTTACCGTTCTATGGGGGCTATATGATGGCGCGGACCTATACCTACAAATTTCTGGGGTGAAGTTTTATACCCCCAACGAAGACTAAATAACAAATTTCAGCCATCTCGGTATGATAATGAGGCCAAAACCTTCAAAATACCGAAAATCGGGAGATATCGTCCTATGGGGGCTATATCAAAACGTGGACCTATATAAACATTTGATGGTAGAAATGTTTCTTAGCCTCTGGAAACACAAAATACAATGTTGCAACCGATGTCAATGTCAAATGGGACTAATACATTCAAAATATATTAAAATGAGGCGTACTTTATATGGGGCGTTATATGGGGGCTATACCAAAACGTGGACCTATATAAACCAACTTTGGTAGGAATGTTTTTGGCCTCTGGAGACACAAAATACCAAAAATACCAAATTCCTTAAAATTTTGTATGGGGGCTATACGAAAGCGACGACCTACATAGCCCGCTTTCAATACCAAAAGTCCTACGTACAAATAATAGATTTTCCCAAAATTTCATCCACCTACGTCAATCCGTTCGGACGCTAGAGTGATTTCCACAGACGGACAGACGGACGGACATGGCTATATCGATGTAGAATTGCACGCTGATCAAGAATATATATAGTTTGTGGGGTCTAAAATAATTATTTAGAGTAGTTACAAACGTAGTGACAAACTTAATACACCCCCATTCTATGGTGAAGGGTATAAAAAATGAATAATTAATAAATTTCAAATAGTTTCAAGTACAATAATAAAATGTTAACACCCAATAAATATAATAAACTATACAAAATAAAATGAAAAACAAATTTACACAAAACATATAACACATAAATTGTGATCTGCTTCAACACATTGTTTTATAAGGAGGCGATACGGTCTGTGCATTGTCCTAATTTGAACTTCTATATCTCAAAAATGGTAAAATCTACGAAAATACCATTAAGGTCGATCTTGTAGAGGATTTTCACTGCTACATTATTTTCCTTAGTGGCATACGATAGAACTTGCGGTTTCCAAGTAAAACCGTGAAAACATAAAAAACCCATAAAAATGTAAGCACCTTTTATTTAACATTAGTTAAGGCACACCGTGTAAGGTGTAACTGATTGCCTGAAATAACAAAACAAGTTAAATACTTTCGTTTTGTTTATGGCGTTTAACTAGAAAGTCCCCAAAGGTTGGAATAATTTATTCTAAAGTGAATACACATATTTCAACGTTAAACAAAATTTGTGTTTTTTTTTCCCTAAAGCCAAACATATCGAACGTTTTCTCAAAATAGGAGCTAAGAAGAAATATTCAATGAACGGCGAGTCCAAAAGGAGCAGGGAAAACCGTTTGAAATAATGAAAGAACGAGAAGCAGAAAAAAAATAAAGAATTTAGGGAAAGCTAAAAAAAAATGTAGTGTACAGTACAAACTTCGATTCTTGACTGCATAGAAGGGCTGATAATTTGTACAGACAATTGCTTTTCACGGGCCTATACTCAAAATAGGTTTGTGGTTAAAGTATATTAATGAAATACCTTGACTAATTGTAATTTAAATAAATATTTTTTTTCACGAGTGCTATTATTGCACCGAAACAGAGGAATACATAGCATAATTATCTTGGATATCAACAATAATTCTCCAAGAACTGCTGATTTACACCGAAACACTGTCAAGGAAATACGATCTGTAAGAAAATTTTGTAGTTTTTCGGATCAATACAAATCAAAGGAAGGCGACAACATATTATTTATTTGACATAGACGTGAGTATTAAGTACTAATATTACCTTAAATTTTTTGCCTAGAGTTTGTAAAGTAACTTCTTTCCAATATTACGGTGAATATCGTTCACTTCTTTAAACAATTGAGGGAAGAGTTGTTGTTGTTTCATTGTGGTCGTGGAGGTTCTAACTGTTTCGGCAGTTTACGCACAATGATTGCAAAGGAAAGCCGTTGCAAAGAGAATACCTGTTTCGATTGGATTTTTTTGTTTTTTAACGGGTACGACTATTACATCACAAGCAACTTGCAGACAGTTACTCGTTGTGCAGTAAGAACCTGACCTTTGCTTTATATTCTTCTTGGTAGACCCTAAACTATTCTGATTGCATGTCCAAGAGTTCTTCATCCGCTATTATTTCTGCCTATATAGTTTATCTAACAATCTATAACAGCTTTTATTCAAGAGCTGAAACTATAAAAGAGGATTCGTACAACCTGAAAGTCGAATCAGTTTTACTGACAAATTAATTATAAAGGATACGTTGTTTTTTGTGCCTAAGACAGGATTAGCAAAACATAACTGAATTATGAGATTTTACCAAATACTTTTATGGGTTTTTCAAAATTATCATTTATTGCTCAAAACACAAATACAATCATAACATCGTCTCCAAAAAAATTATTAGAAAATATAGAGAAAAATTACTTAAACGTTCGTGAGTTTTTGGAGAAACAAAAAATTGAGAATATCTTGTTGTTCTACTAGTACTGGGCGTTGTGATCTGGACTAAAAACCTGCGAAGCTCAAAATATTGTAGAAATTAGTCTCTAGGAGAGGGTATTGCCCTTTCTAAAGCACGGCAGGGGACATAGAAGCCACGTATTGTAGTTCCGATAACACATCTACTTAATATATTCACTTCTCGTAAACAAAACAGTATCTTTAACACTGAAGTTTGTCATAACATTGAGAGATACCATTCTGCAAAGTTGGAGCAGTTTTAAGAAATAAACACAGCTACATCACAAGGCTTGGAAACATTTTTTCCTATAAAATTTTTTTTCTGCATCTCATTTTCGAAGTTCAGAATTTGTGCATCGAACAAAAGCTTTACTTTCACAATTCAGGAAAAACTGTTCAAGTTGATACAAGACAAACATAAGTTTTTTCGTATTTACCAAACTGTTGAACAAAACTGTGAGGATACACATTAAATCCATATAGCACAATGTTTCTACCTTCTTAGATTCTCACCCTATTTGTCTACATACTTGACCGTGTTGGTTGTAGAATAGTAAGGTGTAACGGATTGCCTGTTCAATTTCAAATGTTGTGTGTTGTGTATTAGAATAACATACTTATTTACATATATACAAAAATATATTTAGTAACATACATATTTAAGTTCTTTTATTTTTTAATAGTTTGATGTATGTCAGCGAATAATAATAATGTCATTGTTTAGATTATGCAGTCCAATAACCCAAATAAAGAAACAACTCGATTGGTTTCACATTGCATGGGTTATGGGGTGAAGTAAATTTATTTCCAATTAATTAATGCTTAGTTTACACTTTACATTAACCTTTATGTTACTCAAAATTGTATAAATATCGAGTGAAAATAAACATTCTAAGTAGTTTACAAGAAATTGTAAATCTATCTAGTTTACTCAATTCATGTGTATATATCTGCTTTGTTATCCCATTATTAAACTTTCTTGTGACCCCGACGTGATCCTTATACGGTTAGTTAATACTCACTTATAAATTTCTAACCTCCACCCACCAGTGGTAAGGAAGTTGAAAAACTTATTTGTGGGAGTAAGGAACATAGTCCTTACATCAATGAAGCAACCAGAAGCGTACTTTACATGAAAAAGGTCGCATCCCTCCAACAAATACTTTTTTTCAAAGAAGTGGCGTTTCTTACTCAAGAAGGACGCGATTTTAATTGTTGAACAACCAAAATCATTGTTGAAAATCAAAATCTAACAAATTGAATCATCCGGAATTCTATCCACCAGAATAATTTGGAAACAAACAACCGGAAACATCCGAAATTCCAGCAACCCGAGTCGTCCGGAATTCGAGCAACAAGGACAGTTTAACCAAAGCAAGCTGAATCATCGGTCAACAGGAAGTAACCAGAAGTACCTAGAAACCACCAACATGGAGATTACAGAAATGATCGAGCTGCAGCAAGCAGCAATCGCCGAATTGAGAAATGCGGTTTCAAACGTAAAAAGGCTCCGCTGGAGTGAAGGACGACGCACAGTGTCACGGCCGTGGCCAAAAATGGTAAAAACTAAATACTTCGTTGAACAAATTTATTGATGGGGAGTGATAGAAAACATATTAATTAAGAAGAATCTGAAGTTTGGTACTGATACGTGAAGTAGTTTTTTCTATATGAGGATTTAAATCCGACAATTTTAGTTAATACGTATTTTTGTGTTTTTTTTTCTAAAATTAATAAATTATATTATGCGTTAATATTTAAAATTAAAAGTAACGGTCGGTTGCATGTAAATATTAATCATATGGTGTTTACATTTACCCAAACATGTATTACTAAGTTTATTAATTTTCTGAAGCAAATTTTAAATTGAGTGGAGTGGCAAAAAAATTGTTTAAAAGTGTATATCGATATTTTTTGTTGTATGAGTAGTAAAAAGTGAGTACTTCAAATATATAAAGGTCCCAGCTGCAGAGGTTTGCAGACGAATATGTCATTTCACTTTTTCAGGGACCACCTCACTGCGAGGGTACTCCCTTTTTTAAAAAATCGTTTTGCGGTGTTGGCTATAGCGCGAAAACGAATGAACTGATCATCATATATTTTTGTGGGCTTATTAAGTACCTAGTTACCTTGCTTTAAAACGAGAGAATTTTAAAAATATAAATTTTTAAAAAAATTGTGAACAGCGAAAATCAAAATTCGATTTTTAAAACAAATTTAACTTTTTTGTCCACTAATCGGTGAAAATTTTTTTAAAGGAAATTTCTCATATATAAAAACAAGAATTTGATATATTCAATATGCTCACAAACAATATGAAGACTAAACACCAAATTTCAGTCATATCGGGTGGATATTGAGGCCACAACACTCAAAATACCGAAAATGAGGAGGCACGGTTCTATGGGGACTATAAAAAGACGAGGACCTATACCGACATATTTCTGGTGGAAGGTTATAAATCCCCCAACGGAGACTTAATACCAATTTTCAGCCATTTCGGTGTGATAATCAGGCTAAAACCTCCAAAATACCGAAAATCGGGAGGTACCGTCCTATGGGGGCTATAGAAGGCGTGGACCTATGCAGACAAATTTCAAGGTGAAGGTATAATGCCCCCTATGAAGACTAATTACCAAATTTCAGCTATTTCGGTGTAATAATGAGGCTAAAATATTCAAAATACCGATAATCGGGAGGTACCGTTGTATGGGGGCTATATCAAAACGAGGACCTAAGCCCACAATTTTCTGTTGGAATGTTTGTTACCTCTGCCGAAGACTAACCACAAAATTTGAAGACTGGTCATTGTGTCTAAAACATTCAAAATACCGACTTGTGGTGGAGGGTATAACAAGTTCGGCCCGGCCGAACTTAACGCCGTTCTTACTTGTTGTTTTTTGTTTGTTTTTTTTCTACATTTTTCTTATTTATTTATTCATACAGAAGTACAAAATCGGCAAATAAATAAATTTCTGCTTCCATTTCATGCGTTTTGCTACTTATATCCGATTTTTGCGATTCTGCGTTAACCATTGAATTAAACAGCAGATTTTATTTTCTTATTAATGGAATGCTTTTGGTATTTCTTTTTGTTTATAATTCCATATTTATTTTATTTTTCTCTTTTTCTTTTGATTTTGGTGTGTGTTTTTTTGTATCCGTTTCTTTTGGTCGTTCCACTTGTTCATAATTCGGTCTTATTTACATATTTCACATGACATGCCTTTATTATTTTTGTTTTGATTTGAACATTCAATTGTGGATTTCATGTATTTCACTCATTTGTGGATTTCGTCCATTTTGGAGCTCTTTCATTTGGGGCTCTCTGCGGTCCCACACACAACACCTTCCACTTTCGATATTAGTGCTCTTTAATTGCATTACGATCTCTTCTGTTAGATTTTATTTGAAACACTCTTTAATTTATAAGACAGTTCATAGGAGCTGTTTTCTTTTATGTATTTTTTTTGTTTTTGTAAATTTTAGACGAAGACTTCTGGTTAACACTTTTGATGCATGAACAATGTACTTAATTTTATTTCAGATGTACTATATAAATTTATTTATCGTATTTATGTTAGTTTTTCTTTATGGTTTGTTACAAATATACAATTTATGTTTTCTTAATTTCAGCGAACACAATAAATATTTATTCTCCTTTTTTACAAAATGTCTTAGTTAATCAGAATTTGTTTTATATTTTTTCCGATAATACTTCTTCGTTCTTTTAAGATTCGAGTCTGTATATATTGATATCTTTATTTTGGTGTGATTGGTGAGCAAAATTACGACCGAATTAAAACGTGTCCGAGTCCAAAATTAATTTTTTCTTCTTCTTGGTGGAAATTGCCATCTTTTTCTCTTCTTCTCCCTGTTTCTTGCTTCTATATTCTGTAAAACATAACAAGTTTGAGACCCACCAGGCTTGCTCGAGAAATGTAGCTATGGTTTAAAACTATTTTAGTTTTAATTACCCAAAACTTAAACCTTACGCAACAGTTCCGACAAATTAGAACGACTGGGCGACACACCACCAACTATCCATCCGAAAACGGTATTTGTGAGACAAGGCGATCCATTTCCCAAGGAAATTCTATCATCTATCAACAAATCAAATAAAACTTCTGCAGTGAGAAACACATCGATACGTTGTGGCTTGTAGAACAATGGATCAGCGTATTCAATGTTTTGGGCAACCTTCCACTGCGAAGTATTGATGAGTTCGCCAGGTTAGCGAGACGAAATGGTTTTAGTAACTGCAAAACTGGATGACCACTGGAACGAACTACTTCTGGATTTGATTGTGGTATCGCCTGAGAACTTTATTGTTGTTCCAACTTCTCCAATTCCTGCGATTTATTGAGAGAATGATCGAAATTTAAGCTTTCGCCTTTTTGCAGATTCTTCCGAAATTAAATTTTAGTTCAGAACAAGAATCGAGTAACGCTTTTACCCAAGAATCCCAAGAATCAAAGCTGTTGGCATCATCGCTCTTCAAAGCAACGAATTGAGCACAACGGATGCCGCGAGTTCAATCATATACCCAACAATATAAAAAACCTTACAAAAATATCATTATTTCAAAGGAAAGTTAAAGTCGCATTTATTAAACAATGCGGAAATGCTTCTGATGTAGAATGGAATAAATAATATTTTAATATGTCAATGTAAATAAATACTTACACGTCTGGATTTCATGTATTTCACTCATTTGTGGATTTCGTCCATTTTGGAGCTCTTTCATTTGGGGCTCTCTGCGGTCCCACACACAACACCTTCCACTTTCGATATTAGTGCTCTTTAATTGCATTACGATCTCTTCTGTTAGATTTTATTTGAAACACTCTTTAATTTATAAGACAGTTCATAGGAGCTGTTTTCTTTTATGTATTTTTTTTGTTTTTGTAAATTTTAGACGAAGACTTCTGGTTAACACTTTTGATGCATGAACAATGTACTTAATTTTATTTCAGATGTACTATATAAATTTATTTATCGTATTTATGTTAGTTTTTCTTTATGGTTTGTTACAAATATACAATTTATGTTTTCTTAATTTCAGCGAACACAATAAATATTTATTCTCCTTTTTTACAAAATGTCTTAGTTAATCAGAATTTGTTTTATATTTTTTCCGATAATACTTCTTCGTTCTTTTAAGATTCGAGTCTGTATATATTGATATCTTTATTTTGGTGTGATTGGTGAGCAAAATTACGACCGAATTAAAACGTGTCCGAGTCCAAAATTAATTTTTTCTTCTTCTTGGTGGAAATTGCCATCTTTTTCTCTTCTTCTCCCTGTTTCTTGCTTCTATATTCTGTAAAACATAACAAGTTTGAGACCCACCAGGCTTGCTCGAGAAATGTAGCTATGGTTTAAAACTATTTTAGTTTTAATTACCCAAAACTTAAACCTTACGCAACAGTTCCGACAAATTAGAACGACTGGGCGACACACCACCAACTATCCATCCGAAAACGGTATTTGTGAGACAAGGCGATCCATTTCCCAAGGAAATTCTATCATCTATCAACAAATCAAATAAAACTTCTGCAGTGAGAAACACATCGATACGTTGTGGCTTGTAGAACAATGGATCAGCGTATTCAATGTTTTGGGCAACCTTCCACTGCGAAGTATTGATGAGTTCGCCAGGTTAGCGAGACGAAATGGTTTTAGTAACTGCAAAACTGGATGACCACTGGAACGAACTACTTCTGGATTTGATTGTGGTATCGCCTGAGAACTTTATTGTTGTTCCAACTTCTCCAATTCCTGCGATTTATTGAGAGAATGATCGAAATTTAAGCTTTCGCCTTTTTGCAGATTCTTCCGAAATTAAATTTAGTTCAGAACAAGAATCGAGTAACGCTTTTACCCAAGAATCCCAAGAATCAAAGCTGTTGGCATCATCGCTCTTCAAAGCAACGAATTGAGCACAACGGATGCCGCGAGTTCAATCATATACCCAACAATATAAAAAACCTTACAAAAATATCATATTTCAAAGAAAGTTAAAGTCGCATTTATTAAACAATGCGGAAATGCTTCTGATGTAGAATGGAATAAATAATATTTTAATATGTCAATGTAAATAAATACTTACACGTCTTTAAGATCATTTAAATTAAAAAGTATCCCTAAAAAGGCTTCAAGGCGCTGGGGTAACAATTACTAATTGTAATGTAATATATTTGAATAGAAGTGAATTAAACTAAAAAAAAAAGAACGAGCCACAAACGAAACAGGATTAGAGCTGGTTGATGGTTGTGGTGAATTACCATTCGAATTTGAAGCACTAGGTTGTTCTGGGCTACTAAATATATGCAATATATTATGATGTGCAGAATCACAAACTCTGCATCGACATTTTGAGGAACACTTCGAGACCATATGCCCTTTTCGAAGGCAGTAAATACAGCGTCCATTACGTTTTACGAAATTAAAACGTTCCGAAACAACGATGTTAGTGACCGACGAGCAAGTTGGGAGGTTACGTTCACTTGAGTTACAATATGAACAATTCGAATTTGAGTTGACAAAAGTATGAGCCGACCTATTTTATCTAGGATATTTAGGTTTGTTTGGAATATTTTCTGAAACTTCACTTCCTTTTCTACGGCTTTCTATGAATTGACAACGGCGACTTAAAAGTCCATAGCACAACTCAAATGAGGGCAACGATTCAAATTCTTGTTTCTCATCATAACTATCCTTTGTTTCATTGTCCACTTATGATAGAATCATATGCATTAAAGTTGCATTCATTACATCTGTCTCTGATCCGAGCGACAATAACGAACCACGAACAGCAGACTCGGTATCAATAAGATGGCGCAATGAGACACTATAATTGTTTGCATTTGTGGAACATTGAACAACGATTCGATATGTGCTAAGAATATGAGCACTTTATTGTCATATCTTTCTTCCAATCGATTTAAAGCTTTTTCATAGTTTTCTTCACAAACTTGAAACGGTTCGACGACAGCTAATGACAGTTGACAGTTCAACAAGTAGTTAAATTTTTCAATTATACTGATGTATGGGTTTTCATGTACGATATTATTAAAAGCAGTTATGAATCTTTCATATTCACTATATTTTCTATTGTAAATGGACAACTTAAGTGAAGGCAACGGAGAATTTTAACCACAAGCCATTGAAGCGTTTACAAAACTAGATTCCATCGACACTGAACCACAATTTTTGTTTATCAATTTCCATAATTTTGATTTGCAACAGTAAATGTTTCTTCTAATTCAATTCGTGTATTGTCATTAGCATTCAATGCTTCTATATGTGATTGAATATGGCACAACTGTTTGAAATATTCTTCAAAAATTGCGAGCCGACATTCTAAAATGGTCGAATCCATTTTAAATCCATCTTTTTCCACTTTTTTTCTGAATGTTCACCATGTTCTTTTTTATCGAACTACGTTGTAATTTAAGAGATGTTAGTTCCGAACCGCTAGCACTCTCTTCCACAAATTCTTTAGGCATTTTCAAACTAATTGAGAGCAACACAACGAAAAATATGCAAATTCAACAAGGAGAAATTTGCTTCTATTTTAAAAATAATGCGCCAAAAAAGCAAAAAGTTCTCACTCAATATGGTGGTTAATTTGTAAGTGTTTGATTTTTAATACGAATTAGTACACCCAGTAGAAAATCGACTCTTCGATGACATTTTTGTCGACGATACGTTGACGAAATTTTCGAAATTGTCATGTACGACAAGTTGCATGACCACATCTTGCATTGTGTCTTGGTAACAAACCCAAAAATTTTTAAAAAGTGTGCTTTGAAATAATTGTACACATTTTTATGCAAATATACATTTACATTTTGTAATAAATGAAATCTTATAAAAATCCTAAGCCGCGTCTCGAATTAACAACTTTTTAAGTTAGTGTTTATAAAATTAGAATTAACTAGAAACGGGTAAGTTAAAATAAGTAGATTATATTGCATCAAAATAATTGTAATTTGTCTTTAAATTCGCGTATTTAGGTTAAGTCAATTAAAAAAATTTAAATATCCCAATATGACGCTCGGTGGTAAAATTTTAAAATGTATTAGTTGATATTTACCAAAATCGTTGCTGCTATTTTCTTTTTGCAGAACTCATAAATAAAAAGAATTCACCCCCTCAGTCGGCTGCAGTGAGAAGTGCAGCGAGGTAAAGCAGGAAGATAATGATGGCGTGCAGAACATATGGGAGCAAAGTATTATTCATTTAAGATAAAAATTGTAAAAATATTTTATTTTATAATGTAATAAAAATTTGAAACAGGACAACATAAATAAAATAATCTTTATCTAGGTCATGAAGGACTAATAGCAGAACAGGGTCTGTGGAACAGTCGTCAACGAAATATGGGGTTTAGTCATCGAAGATGTCATCAACGAAAAGTAGAGATATAGCATTGTCTTAAACGATTCATCAATGTTGTCTTCAAGACACTTTCTACTGGGCAGTTTTTGGTTGTATAGGTGTGTTTTAACACTTTCAACGAACGACAATGTTTGTATGTGTTTACCGCGATTGCGAAACACCAACTTCTTCGAGCAACAAAAATGCTGTTTCTGCTAAAGAATTTAGTTATTCTTTTCAACTATAATATATTTTTGAACGACGGTAGAAATTAAAATTAATCAAAAACCACGATTGGCTATTAAAGCGGAGAATTATTTGTTCTGTTGTCACACCGAATGTGCAGAACAACAACAACGTCGAAAAGCACAGAGGCACAATAATTCTTTGTTCCACTTTAATTTGTTCGATAAATTATTAGAAAAATTTATCTACTTTAATTCTATGACTACCGTCCTGTCATGGTCGCCAAAATGTTCGCACAGAAAAGTTTTAATTTGTGTGCGCCCGAAATGAGGTAAATGAAACATTAGGTTATTCGAAATTTACAATTTATTTGGTTTGTTTGTTTTGCCACACAACAAAAAGGGACGACACCGAATTGACACGATCAAACCAAACTGAACGATCGAAACATTAGAAAAGAGAATATTCGCACAAAACTAAACAAATCGAAGGGCCACAGTTACTAATATGTATGTCAACATACATACATACAGAACAGCTTCTATCAATATTGTTGTTGCTGCTCTTCAACACAAAACAGACGACGAAAGCTAACAACCAACAAATGCCTAAACCATATGTAGGTAGTGTTGTTGTTGCTTCTCGTTGAGACGGACGCAGAACAAAACGAATTCAGAAAATGTATTCCTGACAAAATACACAAACTCGAACCTGCACATTAGGGTGGGACAAACAAATGGAACATTAGTGTGGATCAAATAAAATATATAACAAGTGGAAAAAGCGTTATGTTCGGTCGGGCCGAACTTTTTATACCCTCCACCACAAATTTCAGTCATTTCGGTGGATTAATGTGGCCACAGCCTTCAAAATACCGAAAATCGGAAGTTACCGTTCTATGGGGGCTATATGATGGCGCGGACCTATACCTACAAATTTCTGGGGTGAAGTTTTATACCCCTAACGAAGACTAAATACCAAATTTCAGCCATCTCGGTGTGAAATGAGGCCAAAACCTTCAAAATACCGAAAATCGGGGGATATCGTCCTATGGGGGCTATATCAAAACGTGGACCTATATAAACATTTGATGGTAGAAATGTTTCTTAGCCTCTGGAAACACAAAATACAAAGTTGCAACCGATTCTGTTGTCAAATGGGACTAATACATTCAAAATATATTAAAATGAGGCGTACTTTATATGGGGGCTATACCAAAACGTGGACCTATATAAACCAACTTTGGTAGGAATGTTTTTTGGCTTCTGGAGACACAAAATACCAAATTCCTTAAATTTTTGTATGGGGACTATACGAAAGCGTGGACCTACATAGCCCGCTTTCAATACCAAAAGTCCTACATACAAATAATAGATTTTCCCAAAATTTCATCCACCTACGTCAATCCGTTCGGACGCTAGAGTGATTTCCACAGACGGACAGACGGACGGACATGGCTATATCGATGTAGAATTGCAAGCTGATCAAGAATATATATAGTTTGTGGGGTCTAAAATAAGTATTTAGAGTAGTTACAAACGTAGTGACAAACTTAATACACCCCCATCCTATGGTGAAGGGTATAAAAAATGAATAATTAATAAATTTCACCTACACCTATAGTTTCAAGTACAATAATAAAATGTTAACACCCAATAAATATAATAAACTATACAAAATAAAATGAATAACAAATTTACACAAAACATATAACACATAAATGGTGATCTGCTTCAACACATTGTTTTATAAGGAGGCGATACGGTATGTGCATTGTCCTAATTTGAACTTCTATATCTCAAAAATGGTAAAATCTACGAAAATACCATTAAGGTCGATCTTGTAGAGAATTTTCACTGCTACATTATTTTCCTTAGTGACATACGATAGAACTTGCGGTTTCCAAGTAAAACCGTGAAAACATAAAAAAAAACCATAAAAATGTTAAATTTGACCGCGATTTATTTGAAAATTCCTCCGGCGATTTTTTTGTTTTTGATTTTTCTCATCTACGAACATTGGAGTTTCAGAATCCCTAAAAATTCCAAGGTGTAAGCACCTTTCATTTAACATTAGTTAAGGCACACCGTGTAAGGTGTAACTGATTGCCTGAAATAACAAAACAATTTAAATACTTTCGTTTTGTTTATGGCTTTAACTAGAAAGTCCCAAAGGTTGGAAGAATTTATTCTAAAATGAATACACATATTTCAACGTTAAACAAAATTTCTGTTTTTTTCCCTAAAGCCAAACATATCCAACGTTGTCTCAAAATAGGAGCTAAGAAGAAATATTCAATGAACGGCGAGTCCAAAAGGAGCAGAGAAAACCGTTTGAAATAATGAAAGAACGAGAAGCAGAAAAAAATAAAGAATTTAGGGAAAGCAAAAAAAAATGTAGTGTACAGTACAAACTTCGATTCTTGACTGCATAGAAGGGGTGATAATTTGTACAGACAATTGCTTTTCACGGGCCTATACTCAAAATAGGTTTGTGGTTAAAGTATATTAATGAAATACCTTGTCTAATTGCAATTTAAATAAATATTTTTTTTCACGAGTGCTATTATTGCACCGAAACAGATGAATACATAGCATAATTATCTTGGATATCAACAATAATTCTCCAAGAACTGCTGATGTACACCGAAACACTGTCAAGGAAATACGATCTGTAAGCAAATTTTGTAGTTTTTCGGATCAATACAAATCAAAGGAAGGCGACAACATATTATTTACTAGCAAAATGCCCGCTACTTCGTATGCGGAAAGCATATAAAAAACAAATAAACAATATATAATATGGAAATGACAAACACTGAAAATTTGGTCGCACTAATACCAATTTTAATCAATATTTATTTTTATCTTAGTACTGTACGTACCCTTTAAGTTCTATTTTCAAAAAGATCAGCCGTATCTCACCCTTACACATTAACAGCGAGATCAACGTTGCACACCAATACACACCCTAACTCCAAAAAATAAAAATTCCAGCACTGTCCCTACACCCAAAAACAAATTGAGTACCATTAAATAATTTTCGTATACTTATGGTACGTATTTCGACGATATATCTCATCCATACACTGACATTAATACAAAATAATTACAGTAAATTCCATAATAATTACAGTATTTCCAAATCTCAAGATTCCAGCTGTATCGGTTCGTCCAATTCCAAATTGTACCAAACTTAGTATCAAGTCAAACTCTTCGTATCCATAAGATTTTCCAAAACTACCTCAATCCTTCACTTTAGTAGTAATCTTACTTCCAAATTTCAGGATTCAAACTCTATCCCTTAAACCAAATTAAAATTGTACAAAATTTAGAACAATTTAGAATTTTCGTACCAATTTTCAAAACTTCCTCAACGCAACAGGGCTACAATAATCATACTTTCAAATTGCAGGATTCCACCGCTATCCGTTCACCTACATACAAATTGTATTAAATTTAGTACCATAAGTTTGCTTTTTCAAAACAACCTGAATCCTACTCTTCGACTGTAATCGTAATTCCAAATTTCAGGATTCCAGCTCTATTAATTCACCAGAATCCAAATTGTATCAAATTTAGTACCATTTCATTCCCAAATTTTCAGGATTCCAGGTCTACACGTTCACCCAAATCTATATTGCACCATATTTAGTACTTCTCGTACCCATACGTACGACTTTTCAAAATTTCCTCAATACTACACTCCTACAGTAATCTTAATTCCAACACTATCCGTTTACTAAAATTCAAATTGTACCAAATTTAGTGGTTTTCGTACCCATAAGTACGAATTTCCAAACTACCTCAATTCTACTGTCCGGCAGTAATCTTAGTTCCGTTCATCCAAATCCAAATTGTACCAAATTTAGTACCATTTAGTACTTTTCGTACCCAAAGGTACGAATTTCCAAAACTATCTCAATACTACACCCCTACAGTAATCTTAATTCAAAACTTTAGGATTCCATCTCTATCCGTTCACCCAAATCCAAATTTAGTACTGCTCGTAATCATAAAAACGAACTTCCAAAACCATATCCTTATTTCAACGCCATTCCCCAACCTTGATTCCCATACCAAATTTGAAGATTCTAACTTTATCCATTAAAATATGCAATTGGTACCAAATTTAGAAACTTTTAGTACTTTTCGTACACTTATAGGACGAGTTTCTAAATACCCTTTGGTACATCTTCCTAACTCTCCACCAATGACCACTCGTTCAAAATTTCAGAATTCTAGCTCTTCGCGTTTGCCTAATACAATGGATTCCATATTTAGTACACTTTAGCACTTTTCGTACCTTTCTACGACGAATTTCCAAAAACCCCTTTACAAAAAAACAAATTGTACCAAATTCTGTACAATTCGATTTTCCAAAACAACCTTAATCATTCACTTAAACAGTAACCATAATTCCAAATAACAGGATTCCAGCGCTATCCGTGCACTCAAATCCAAGTTGCACCATTTGGTACATTTCGTACCCATAAGTACGAATTTCAAAAACTACTTCCATCTCAATCTTATACTCCAACAGCAGTCTGACCGAATTCCAGGATTCCAAATTGTATCACAAGTAGTACCACTTAGTAATTTTCGTACCCTTACTACCTCAGTCCTACACTCCAATATTTCAAATTTCAGGACTCAAACACTATCCGTCACCCAAATCCAAATTCTACTCTATAGCCTACCGCGAACGGGTTTCAAATTCTAACTCTTTCCGTTTACTAAAATTCATACTTTAAATTAAAATAATTAAAATTAAAATACTTAAAATTCAGGATTCCAGTTCTATCCGTTCACCCAAATCCAAATTGTAATAAATTTAGTACCATTTAGTACTATTCGTACACATAAATACGAATTTCCAAAATTTCCCCAATCCTATGCTCCAACAATAATCTCAATTTCAAATTTCAGGATTCCAGCTCTGTCCGTTCACTCGAATCCCTATTGTACCAAATTTAGTACTTTTCGAACACATAAGTACGACTTTCCAAAACCACCCTCATATCTCAGTCCTACACTTCACAGTAATCTTAATTCCAAATTTCAGGTTTCCAGCTACATACATACGTTCACCCAAATCCAAATTGCACTAAATTTAGTATCATTTAGTACTTTTCGTACCCATAAGTACGAATTTTCAAAACTACCTCAATTCTACACCCCACCAGTAATCTCAATTCCAAATTTCGAGATTCCAACTATATCCGTTCACCCAAATCCCCATTGTCCCAAATTTAGTACTTCTCATTAACATAGGTAAGAATTTCCAAAACTTCCCCAGTCCTACACTCCAACAGTAATATCAATTCCAAATTTCAGGAATCCAGCTCTATACGTTCACCCAAATCCAAATTGTACTAAATTTAGTACCATTTAGTACTTTTCGTACACTCAAGTTTCCAAAAACCGTTTGGTGCATATTTCTTACTCTTCATCAGTGATCCTCAGTCCAAATTTGAGGAATCAAACTCTATCCGTTCACCCAAATCGAAACTGTACCAAATTTAGTGCTATTTAGTATTTTTCGTACCCTATGTACGAATTTCCAAAACTTCCACAATACTAAACTCCACCAGTAATCTCAGTTCCAAATTTCGAGATTCCAGAGCTATCCGTTCACCCAAATACCCATTATACAAAATTTAGTTCCATTTAGTACTTTCCGTACACATAAGTACTAATTTCCAAAACCACCCTCATATCTCAATCCTACACTTCAACAGTAATATTAATTCCAAATTTCAGGTTTCCAGCTCTTTCCTTTCACCCAAATCTAAATTGTACTAAATTTAGTACCATTTAGTACTATTCGTACACATAAATACGAATTTCCAAAATTTCCCCAATCCTATGCTCCAACAATAATCTCAATTTCAAATTTCAGGATTCCAGCTCTGTCCGTTCACTCGAATCCCTATTGTACCAAATTTAGTACTTTTCGAACACATAAGTACGAATTTCCAAAACCACCCTCATATCTCAGTCCTACACTTCACAGTAATCTTAATTCCAAATTTCAGGTTTCCAGCTACATACATACGTTCACCCAAATCCAAATTGCACTAAATTTAGTACCATTTAGTACTTTTCGTACCCATAAGTACGAATTTTCAAAACTACCTCAATCCTACACCCCACCAGTAATCTCAATTCCAAATTTCGAGATTCCAGCTTTTATCCGTTCACCCAAATCCCCATTGTATCAAATTTAGTACCATTTAGTACTTTTCATACACATAAGTACGAATTTCCAAAAGTTCTTCAATCCTACACTCCAACAGTAATCTCAATTCCAAATATCAGGATTCCAGCTCTATCCGTTCACCCAAATCCCTATTGTACCAAATTTAGTACTATTTAGTACTTTTCGTACACATAAGTACTAATTTCCAAAACTACCCTCATATCTCAATCCTACACTTCAACAGTAATATTAATTCCAAATTTCAGGTTTCCAGCTCTATCCGTTCATTCAAATCCAAATTGTACTAAATTTAGTACCATTTAGTACTTTTCGTACCCATAAGTACGAATTTTCAAAACTACCTCAATCCTACACCCCACCTGTAATCTCAATTCCAAATATCGAGATTCCAGCTATTATCCGTTCACCCAAATCCCCATTGTATCAAATTTAGTACCATTTAGTACTTTTCATACACAGAAGCACGAATTTCCAAAACTACCCTCATATCACAATCCTACACTACAACAGTAACCTTAATTCCAAATTTCAGGTTTCCAGCTCTTTACGTTCACCCAAATCTAAATTGTACTAAATTTAGTACCATTTAATACTTTTCGTACACATGATTGGTAATTTTCCAAACCATTTCCTTTTAGAAGCACCACTTCCCAACCTTGATTTCCATACCAAATTCCTATATTCCTGGGGCCTATTATTGATTTCATTAATTAGTTATCGATTTCTTCAAATTACAGATTTTGAAATTGAATAGTTATGACTGTACATCTCCATATACGATAAAATTCTTAATTGCAAATAAATAGTGGTAGTATGCACAATTTTATTGCACTTTCATTGATTTGCAAACATTTAGTTATTCACGACATCTGTTGCAATGGAAGATAACAAATGTCTTGTCTTTCTATTATTTAGTGGTTTACGGTAAAATAAGTGCGCCTAGAAGTAAACTACAAAATTTGAAATTATGTGTGATCGTTTACGGTATCATGAAGTTATAGCATTGTTAATTTGACACATGTCTTGCAGAGGGCCAACTAAGTGCATAAGTACGTAATAATAATGAAAAATAAGGATTTTTGTTGTTGTTATTTTTTGTGGTTCCAGGACGAATTTTCTAAAACCCGGCCTTATCTCGCACATTTGCATCAACAGTGACCCACTGGTAAAATTTCAAGCTCCTAGCTTTAGCCGTTTTGGCTGGGCGTTGATGATGAGTCAGTCAGTCAGTCAGTCAGTCAGTCAATCACTTATCACCAAGCTCATTTATATATATAGATTTGTCATAGACGTGAGTATTAAGTACTAATATTGCCTTAAATTTTTTGCCTAGAGTTTGTAAAGTAAATTTTTTCCAATATTACGGTGAATATCGTTCACTTCTTTAAACAATTGAGGGAAGAGTTGTTGTTGTTGTTTCATTGTGGTCGTGGAGGTTCTAACTGTTTCGGCAGTTTACGCACAATGATTGCAAAGGAAAGCCGTTGCAAAGAGAATACCTGTTTCGATTGGATTTTTTTTTTTAACGGGTACGACTATTACATCACAAGCAACTTGCAGACAGTTACTCGTTGTGCAGTAAGAACCTGACCTTTGTTTTATATTCTTCTTGGTAGACCCTCAACGAGAGAAGAATATCATTCGTTATAAACTATTCTGATTGCATGTCCAAGAGTTCTTCATCCGCTATTATTTCTGCCTATATAGTTTATCTAACAATCTATAACAGCTTTTATTCAAGAGCTGAAACTATAAAAGAGGATTCATACAACCTGAAAGTCGAATCAGTTTCACTGACAAATTAATTATAAAGGATACGTTGTTTTTGTGCCTAAGACAGGATTAGCAAAACATAACTGAATTATGAGATTTTAACAAATACATTTTATGGGTTTTTCAAAATTATCATTTATTGCTCAAAACACAAATACAATCATAACATCGTCTCCAAAACAAATTATTAGAAAATATAGAGAAAAATTACATAAACGTTCGTGAGTTTTTGGAGAAACAAAAAATTAAGAATATCTTGTTGTTCTACTAGTACTGGGCGTTCTGATCTGAACTAAAAACATGCGAAGCTCAAAATATTGTAGAAATTAGTCTCTAGGAGAGGGTATTGCCCTTTCTAAAGCAAGGCAGGGGACATAGAAGCCACGTATTGTAGTTCCGATAACACATCTACTTAATATATTCACTTCTCGTAAACAAAACAGTATCTTTAACACTGAAGTTTGTCCTAACATTGAGAGATACTGTTTAGGTGATAGCTCAGAAAGGCCGCAGAGAATAGTTGTTGTTTGTGCAGATGAGCAATGGTGATACAAACCCGAGTGTAACCGATAAATAAAAGAGGAGAGGAAAATAAAACACAAAGGTTTTTAGTTTGTATAATAATAACAATAATGGTGTGTAGGTGATTTATTAGGCGAAAAGTGCTGATGACTTTACCTTGTATTGGGTGAGACGCGTTACAATTCGCGAGTAAACCGAGAAGCACTTCCGTACTGGTGAAGAGATGACTTAAAAGTGATTTGTGTATAAAAACCGAGAGTGAATCAAGGCTGTGGCAATAACTGCTTATTGGAAAGTTCTCACTACGATCCGAACTGAGCGAATACAGTTCCAGGGAGAAATTGCAGAGATATTCCACTACCAAGAGAGTACTCTCTACGATCCGCGCTGATCGAACATAGTCTCTGAGAAGATTTGTAGGGCAATGATTGGAAATATCACCCTACGGTCCGCCGTAAGCGAACATAGTTTCTCAGAGGGTTTGTAGAGAACACTTAAGGAAGGGAGGCCTCTCTGCGATCCGAACTAGGCGAACAAAGGCTCCCTGGAGATTTGTAGTGAAAATACCAATAGAGAGTTTCTAACTTAAACAGATACCATTCTGCAAAGTTAGAGCAGTTTTAAGAAAAATACATTTTATGGGTTTTTCAAAATTATCATTTATTGCTCAAAACACAAATACAATCATAACATCGTCTCCAAAACAAATTATTAGAAAATATAGAGAAAAATTACATAAACGTTCGTGAGTTTTTGGAGAAACAAAAAATTAAGAATATCTCGTTGTTCTACTAGTACTGGGCGTTCTGATCTGAACTAAAAACATGCGAAGCTCAAAATATTGTAGAAATTAGTCTCTAGGAGAGGGTATTGCCCTTTCTAAAGCACGGCAGGGGACATAGAAGCCACGTATTGTAGTTCCGATAACACATCTACTTAATATATTCACTTCTCGTAAACAAAACAGTATTTTTAACACTGAAGTTTGTCCTAACATTGAGAGATACTGTTTAGGTGATAGCTCAGAAAGGCCGCAGAGAATAGTTGTTGTTTGTGGAGATGAGCAATGGTGATACAAACCCGAGTGTAACCGATAAATAAAAGAGGAGAGAAAAATAAAACACAAAGGTTTTTAGTTTGTATAATAATAACAATAATGGTGTGTAGGTGATTTATTAGGCGAAAAGTGCTGATGACTTTACCTTGAATTGGGTGAGACGCGTTACAATTCGCGAGTAAACCGAGAAGTACTTCCGTACTGGTGAGGAGATGACTTAAAAGTGATTTGTGTATAAAAACCGAGAGTGAATCAAGGCTGTGGCAATAACTGCTTATTGGAAAGTTCTCACTACGATCCGAACTGAGCGAATACAGTTCCAGGGAGAAATTGCAGAGATATTCCACTAGTTTTTTACTGTTTAAAATATCATTAAGGCAATAAAATCAGAAATCGGCCAGAAATAACACCAACAAAAACTGTATCTACTTGATTTATTGGCCTTGGTCTAAATGTTTGCAAATCAGTTAAAGTGCAATAAAATTGTGAATATTCCCACGATTTGTTTGCAATTAAGAATTTTTATGGCGTTCTTAGTATATAGAAATGTAGAGTCTATAACTTTTCGTCACTAAATAATTTAGGAAATCAATAATAGACCACAAATCAGAATCAAATTTTGGTTTTGTAATTGAAAACGATTTTGGAATCGTTGGAAAAGCATTATCACGAAGGGATAGGAAAAACCACGGCTCTCCCCGTAAAATATAGGGAAACGAATTTTCTACAGAGAACATTTCAAGCCATTTAAAGTACTTTGATGACGTTATATTTTCTAATGAGAAGAACATTATGTTGTATTATTACGAGGGGACCCAAAAAGTATGGCGCAACCATCTTACAACCCTGGAAAATAAAAATGTAATACATACTGAAAACTTCAAAGAACTGTAAGTTATGGTATTGGCATAGACAAACGAATTGTATAGACAAAAGATTACTCATGCTGTGTGCTGTCAACAGACTCAAACCAAAATACTGAATATTTTTCGAAGGCGATTTTTGAGAAAAATTTCAAGATGTTCTTTTACATTTTTATCCGAGGATGTAGATTCCGTCAAAAAGTAACTTTATAGAATTGTATTTATTGTAGTTTTCATTGAGTTGTTCGGTCAAACATCTCGATGTTAAGAAGATTGTTTAGAGCATTCCTCTGTCTATATGTACATTTAATTTGTCTATGGCAAAGGGTTGTATATGAAGCAATGGCTTTAGGTAAAATAAGTTTTCTGAGGTTTATTTGCAGATCTTCTACAACTTATTTAACGACAACGTCAAAATTGTGGTTTTTGGAACCTGAAAATCAAAAAAGTAAATACAATATAAAATGTAACAAGACAAGACATTCTAGACGTTAATCTTATTTACAAAAACTTTATGTATTCACCTGAGGAAAAAAGCTGGAAAAAGACCCTCCACTAATATGCGAAACTTAATAAAGATCAATGGGAAAAATACCAATAAAATATGACATTTCGAAATGTATTTTTTCATATCGTGTAAAGTACCCTTACCTATGCATATAACTTACATTTAAAATTAGTGTTCAGTGAAAAACAAATTTGTGTTTTGAATGATGGTTAATGAATGACTATAATATATTTGATTTCTAAGACGATCCGAAATCAAATTCGTTCGAATTACTACCAAACGCCTTTCGGTGTAGAAAATGGTTGTTCGATTGAAAACAAAAAACAAACAAAAATAACTCATATATAAACAAAACGTATCTCAGGTAGCAGTTTGAACACATTTGTATTCGTATCGTCTATACGAAACTGTTCATAAATCACAGGTGGGAATAGCAATATTAAGCATCACAAGCAGTGCAATTGCAAATCGATTGAAGACCACACTATAAACCGGATTATGGCGGTCTTAAACTCGAGTTGTTTCCGTGCTGTATGAAGGGTTTGATTTTTATTTGTTTTGCAAGATGACCCACGGTGATATGTAAAGCTGGGGAAGTTGGTGTTTTAATAAAAAAATGTGATTTTTTCTTTTGTGTTGTGGTGAATCCATGTTACCGTTATGTAATGGTGAAATTTCCAAAAATACCTCTGACCCCTATTAACTATTTGACAATATGTCTGTCCGTGTACTCGATAATTTGTAATAATTAGTACAAATGTTTCGAATTTTGATAGTTTCGAAACATTTGTAGTTTGATATGAAGGACATAGGTTACTAATTTTTACAGTAAAACACAAAAATTCCACTTATATTAGTTGGTAGTGCGAGGCTCAATATTTACCACATAGACACGCGGTTTCCTGTAGGGTTAATGTAGCGGTAGCGTCCATTGTTACGTTATAGACTCATTCAATCAATTTTGCTGCAAATTAAGTATAGTACACATTGACAAGCAAAACTGACAGTCATCGAGGTCTATTTCGTGAATATCAAAGCCTAACTGAAAAATTTTTTTGTAATATCTAAATAATACCGTATATATTGTATTTAAAAGGTTTTTCGCTAAATAAAAGTTGTTATTTGCTGTCATTTTTGATTGATAGTGTGTACTCCCCTTTAAGCGGGGTACACACGATCAGTTTTGACTGTCAGTTTTGCTCAAGTTATCGGTTGCTTGTCAGTGTGGCCGTTCATTTTTGTCAGTCAATATAAAATATTTTGTGGTTGCTTGATACTTTGACATTTATCGATATTTCCGAAAAATCGACAGTCAAAACTGATCGTGTGTACCCCGCTTTAGAATATAGGGTTTTCGGAATATGTACAAAATATTTTCAGTACACGTTGGTATAGCCCTCATTTAACCATACCGGCCGTTAGGATACATTTTCCTACGTATTTTGTTGTAATTTGGCATTTGTTGTTCTTTGTAGATAGAAAACCTCTGTGCGAAATATTAGCAACATAGGTTTAGGTTTTGAAGTATTTTAAAGTTTAAAGACAAAACTTTCAATCGACTTTGGTCCATCATCATACCATCAATATTATACAGAATGTCTTACATTAAGTTCAGGTTGTCACTGCATTTCTATTTTTACCGTTTCATTTGCGAGAGGATTCTTAGTATCACAGAAATCATCATTTGTAATGATTAAATTTCAACTTTAAATTTCCACTATTTTACATTTCTGATTTTAAGAGAAAAATATAGCTGTTTTGTAAAATATTAAGAATTATAGATTTGTGCATACCGGTTCCTTACAAAAAATTATGAAACAAAAGTGCAACTTTTAAATGCGTTTTTAAAGCGTTGCGAGGGGTAAATTGCGTTGGGTACTTATCTAACGAATTCAATAAAAAACGGAAATGTAAAAAAGGTTTTAATTTGCTTACTAAATTTGGTACCTTTGATTTTGGGTGAACAGATAGATTTCTAAGCTGATATTTAGTATTGGTTGAGATAAAGTGGTGATTTTAAAATATAGTTCTGTAAGTTTACAAATGGGGATCACTGGGGTTGTGTGAACAGACAGAACTACACGCAGAAAAATTTATGTTAGAAATATGTTTGGATCCAAACAAATATATGTTTGGGACCGTTTGCAAACAAATATATGTTTGGATCCAAACATAATGTGTTTGGGTCCAAACAAATATATGTTTGCAACATTTTGTAACATACCTCAATTTGATATGTTTGGGTACCAACATATTTTTTATGTTAGAACATTTTTTTCATGGGTGGAGAGAGGATGTTTGTCAACGAGAGTAATAACAGTGCTCTCGCGGCTGTGGAATGCTGCTTTATAATAAAGAGTTGTGTGTATTGTATAATAGAAGAAGTAGAAGCGAAGAAGGGGGCTTTGGTGGCATGTATGCGTCAAACTCGTGTGTTTCTTGTTTTGTTGTTGTTAACCAACGAAGAAGAAAAGAAGAAATGATATGAATTATATTTTTTTCTTTCTTCAGTGTTTTAGTTGCCTTTGTAGAGTCAAGACGGTAAATTGAGTGAATAAATCAGTGTTTTGTGTTTTCTTAAAGAAATTGTGCTTTTTAGTAAATTAAATGCCCAATACATTTTATAATTGAATCGGAAAGTTGAATGGAATTATTTTATTGGACAAGGAAGAAATCGCATTTAATATTGGTAATTACATACATACTTATGTATATTTGAAATATGGCATATCCATATTTATTTATTACGTTACATATTTATTTGATTCTAGATGCCGATTCCCCGCTGATGATTTCAACTAAGAGGACAATTTGTTTTATTTCACAACTAAGGAGAAGTGTTCAACTACGTTTCTATATATTTTTCCTTTTTAAAAGTGTGACTACAAATTATTTCAATCAGTTTTTCTTTTATTAAAGTGTGTTATGTATTTCTTTGGAATTTTGTATGTACCTATGTGTTTGTTGTTCTTTTGCCTTTTAATAAAAAACGATGACATTTGTGTGTATACTATAGAGCAGGAGGAGGCATTGTGACTCACAAGAGAGCCCATGTGCTCTAAATGAGCGTAAATTTGTTATCGCTCACAGCCTGTGTAGATGCTAACACGTTGTGAACAACAACAAATTGACGCTCATTGAGAGCACAAGAGAGACCCAAAAATGTTCTCTGCCTCACTCTGCTATAGAGATAGCCAGTGAGCTCTTACTGAGAGCAAGTGAGCACACATTTTAAAGTGTTTTACATTGAATTTTACGCTCCCTTGCTCTCAGTAAGCGCCCACTGGTGCATGTGTTTGTTTTTTTGTGCCTTTTGGGTTTGTATTTTTTTGCACCCAAACATATAAAATGTTTGCACCCAAACATAAAATTGTTTCCACCCAAACATATCTTTGTTTGCACCCAAACATATATATCTTTGCACCCAAACATAAATATCTTTGCACCCAAACATATATATGTTTGCACCCAAACATATATTTGTTTCCACCCAAACATATATATGTTTGCAGACCCAAACATATATTATGTTTGGGACTGTTGCAAACATATATATGTTTGCTGCAAAATATGTTTGGGACATATATTAGAGAGGCCGATTTTTTTTTGCGTGTAGAAGCAAGCTCAATTTTTACAAACGGGTAGAGTTTTTGATAATTAGTATTTTCGCGGTACGAATATTACTAAATGTTAATTAACATAGAAGTGCTGGTATTAACTAACAAAGAAATCATTTTTTTTTTTGCCTTCAAAAAATACAATACCATAAGATGCGAAGGGAAGGAGGTAGGGAGAGACATATTTGCTTTACGATTGTAGACATTAATTTTTGGAGATAAGTTGATTTACTCCAAACTATATAGCGAACGATTCGATCTATGTAGTTCTTTTTGAAAACTAAATACTTGATTTTTAGAAAAAGATAAATAGTAACACTCTTAACTGTCGTAAGTAGTATTACTGGCTTTTATTTTGATAAAAAAAAGTTGTAAATGGGAAATGAACACATTATATTCTGAATTTTGGTCAATTTATTTATTATCCTGCTTTATACCATGGGGATTTTCCGCTAACGAAGTAGCGGGCATATGCTAGTTTACATATATACAAAAATATGTTTAGTCACATACATATTTAAGTTCTTTTATTTTTTAATAATTTGATGTATGTCAGCGAATAATAATAATGTCATTGTTTAGATTATGCAGTCCAATAACCCAAATAAAGAAACAACTCGATTGGTTTCACATTGCATGGGTTATGGGGTGAAGTAAATTTATTTCCAATTAATTTTACATTAACCTTTATGTTACTCAAAATTGTATAAATATCGAGTGAAAATAAACATTCTAAGTAGTTTACAAGAAATTGTAAATCTATCTAGTTTACTCAATTCAAGTGTGTATATCTGCTTTGTTATCCCATTATTAATCTTTCTTGTGACCCCGACGTGATCCTTATACGGTTAGTTAATACTCACTTATAAATTTCTAACCTCCCCCCACCAGTGGTAAGGAAGTTGAAAAACTTATTTGTGGGAGTAAGGGACGTAGTCCTTACATCAATGAAGCAACCAGAAGCGTACTTTACATGAAAAAGGTCGCATCCCTCCAACAAATACTTTTTTTTAAAAGAAGTGGCGTTTCTTACTCAAGAAGGAGGCGATTTTAATTGTTGAACAACCAAAATCATCTGAAAATTTAACAAACTGAATCATCCGGAATTCTATCCATCAGAATAATTTGGAAATCAAACAACCGGAAACATCCGAAATTCAATTAACCTGAGTCGTCTGGAATTCGAGCAACAAGGACAGTTTAACCAAAGCAAGCTGAATCATCGGTCAACAGGAAGTAACCAGAAGTACCTAGAAACCACCAACATGGAGATTACAGAAATGATCGAGCTGCAGCAAGCAGCAATCGCCGAAATGAGAAATGCGGTTTCAAACGTAAAAAGGCTCCGCTGGAGAGAAGGACGACGCACAGTGTCACGGCCGTGGCCAAAAATGGTAAAAACTAAATACTTCGTTGAACACATTTGTTGATGGGGAGTGATAGAAAACATATTAATTAAGAAGAATCTGAAGTTTGGTACTGATACGTGATGTAGTTTTTGCTATATGAGGATTTAAATCCGACAATTTTAGTTAAGACGTATTTTTGTGTTTTTTTTTTCTAAAATTAATAAATTATATTATGCGTTAATATTTAATATTTAAAAGTAACGGTCGCTGCAAAAATGATTCCTAAGATCTCTTGGGATGTAATAAACTTGGCTACACTTTTGTTTCCATGTAAATATTAATCATATGGTGTTTACATTTACCCAAACATGTATTACTAAGTTTATTAATTTTCTGAAGCAAATTTTAAATTGAGTGGAGTGGCAAAAAAATTGTTTAAAAGTGTATATCGATATTTTTTGTTGTATGAGTAGTAAAAAGTGAGTACTTCAAATATATAAAGGTCCCAGCTGCAGAGGTTTGCAGACGAATATGTCATTTCTCTTTATCAGGGACCACCTCACTGCGAGGATACTCCCTTTTTTAACAAACCGTTTTGCGGTGTTGGCTATAGCGCGAAAACGAATGAACTGATCATCATATATTTTTGTGGGCTTAATAAGTACCTAATAATCTTGCTTTAAAACGAGAGAATTTTAAAAATATCAATTTTTAAAAAAATTTTGAACAGCGAAAATCAAAATTCGATTTTTTACAACAAATTGACCGTTTTTTGACCACTAATCGGTAAAAAAATTTTTTAAAAGAAATTTCTCATATATAAAGACAAGAATTTGATATATTCAATATGCTCACAAACAATATGAAGACTAAACACCAAATCAGTCATATCGGATATTGAGGCCACAACACTCAAAATTCCGAAAATGAGGAGGAACGGTTCTATGGGGACTATAAGAAGACGGGGTCCTATACCGACATACTTCTGGTGGAAGGTTATAAGTCCCCCAACGAAGACTTAATACCAATTTTCAGCCATTTTGGTGTGATAATCAGGTTAAACCTCCAAAATACCGAAAATCGGGAGGTACCGTCCTATGGGGGCTGTATGAAGACGTGGACCTATGCAGACAAAATTCAAGGTGAAGGTATAATGCCCCCTAAAAAGACTAATTACCAAATTTCAGCAATTTCGGTGTAATAATGAGGCTAAAATATTCAAAATAACGATAATCGGGAGGTACCGTTGTATGGGGGCTATATCAAAACGTGGACCTAAGCCCACAATTTTCTGTTGGAATGTTTGTTATCAACAAAATTTGAATACTTTCGGTTGGTCATTGTGTCTAAAACATTCAAAATACCGAAAATCGGGAGGTACGGTTCTATGGGGGACCGACCAACCCAATTTTTTGTCCTGAAGATTGTAAGTCAATAGTAGGTACGTGTACCGATATTGATGCACCTACGACAACTCCTTCTATTTTTGGCCACAGTTAATATGAACTCGCGACATTGTGCGACGGAGTTCTATAGGAAAAAAATTGGGGGAGTTGGAAGCGCTGTGGGCGGATATAGACCGCACTGAAATAAAATTAGAGCGGACTCGTCAGCAGAGTAGCAACCCCATATCGTGAATGATGAATACAAGGCCATCGGAGAGGAATATAGAAGCAATGACTCAAAAACAGCCGGCTACAAGGGAGGTGATACAGAAGCAATCCAGCCATTCTAATACAACATGCAGTCTGGCTGCATTAGTGAGACGTCAGAGGGCTCTAATGCAGTCAATTGACACTTTAATAAGGGACCGTTCAGGCCAAGATGCGCCCTGCCAAACGGTGGCTGCTATTTTGTGATTGTGGTTAAATGTGGAAGACATCCACTTCAACATGTTCGAGAATTTTGATGACCCGACATTGGTGGGGTACGACGCATCAGCATACGTTTTCTTAGAGGAAGATACATTAAAATTCAAGGAGAAGATATCAACGCTATCACAGGTCGACCGTGCATCATCGCAGTAGAGATCAGGCGAGAACTTGGCAAATCAAGTCAACATACCGAAAATCACATCCCCTCAGTTCAGTGGGGATAATTCGAAGTGGCAGAGGTTTGGCGCCATTTTTGGGAAGATAGTCAACTAACAGGCGTTGGTACAAAAAATGTGGGACCTCACGGCCAATGTGACTGGGGAAACCGAGAAGCTAATAAGACACCTCGAGTATAATGAGGCGAATTACCACATAGCCTGGAAGGCTCTTCAAGAAAGCTACAACAACAAGAGGGCTCAGGTGTCAGCCATACTTGAGAGGCTACTAAGTTTGCCCAAAAACGGACATAACTTCTTTTTGCTACAACCGACCTTTACAGCTTATCTCTTATTTAAAAGGTGAAAATCATGTCTTTCGAAAAAGCCATAATTTTTAAAAATCGGGTAAGAAATGGATTATTTATAGTGTTTTAAGTGTGACAAAAACGCATTGAAAACAGAAAAATGCTTTATCTCGTGCTCTAGGCTGCGTAGAAGACACCAAACCGCGTATTAATTTAATTATATCAAGAAGGAAATTTAGTTAGCTTTACAAAAATGGAAATCCAATGAAATCTGTTGCAAAATAGATGAGTTATGGCATCTTTTGTGTTTTAACTTTTTGGTTCTTCCTTTATAAAATTTGGTACCTTTGGGCGTATGATTGTAATCTTTTATAAAAGGAAAAACCAAAAACTTAATACACTAATGATGGCATAACTCGCGCATTTTTCAACCGATTTGATTGAGTTTCCCCATTTTGTAAAGCTAACTAAATGTCTTTCTTGATAAAAGTAAATAATTGTGCAGTATGGTGCCTTCTACGCAGCCTAGAGCACGAGGCAAAGCATTTTCCTGTTTTTAATGCGTTTTTGTCACACTTAAATCACTATAACTAAATCATTTGTTACCTGATTTTTAAAAATTGTGACTTGTTCGAAAGACATTATTTTCAAATTTAAATAAAAAATAAATTATCTGTAAAATTCCGTTGTGGAAAAAAGAAGTTATGTCCGTTTTAAGCGAAAAGTCCAAGAAACCAAGTTTTTCATATAAAATCAAAAAGCGAAGTGACCCAAAGATACCAAAGACATTTTCGTCTTCCATGGACTCCCACAAAACTGAAGATATGCATCAGAACCCCTGCAAAAAAATTTTGTCAACTTTTGTAGCGCAGTGTAATGGAAGGAGCTATGAGTTTAAGGCGATTCCCGATTCCGGCTCACATATTAATCTGGCATCAGAAAGGCTGGCGCACAGACTGGGTATCGAACTAATTCAAGGTTGCCGGAAGGTCAAGAACCGCAAACTACACAGAGTCAACGTGGAGCTTTAGTCACTAGCCAGCAGTTTTCGTACTGCTTGGAGCTTCGGATGACCAAGGAGCTTCCTTTATTGAAGAATTCAAAACTAGGCGGGATTGCTAGCGGAAAGATCAAGACCAAAGCAGGATTTGTAACGTGTACAGTATTTGGAGAAGATGAACGTGGCCTGGAAGACTTGTTGATGTTGGACTAGCAGACGAAAAGTGTGAAATCACTTTAACCAACATACAGCAATCAATGAGAGTAGTCGATTTGTGGTGCGATTACCATTTGCACATGGTACAGGAAAGATATCCGAGTCGTTGAATATTGCCGTCTCCAGATTCTTCGCGTTGGAGCGTCGCTTATCAAAGGATGCAAGTCTTCGCGAGCAGTATACGAAATTTATGAAGGAGTACGAGGATCTAGGGCATATGACGAAAATACAGTCGAGGGAGGTGCCTGGCAGTCATTGTGTCCTACGTCCAGATAATAACAAACTTAAACTCAGGGTGGTGTTCGATGCGTCTTGTAAGACATCATCTGGATGTTCGCTCAACGACATTTGTGTTCATAACAGATATTGAAGAGATGTACAGACAAGTACTAGTCGACAAAAGTGTAGTGTACGTGTGTCATAAATGTTTATATTATATAACTTCATCCATTTCAATATCAAAATATTAACAGCTCATCATACTATACATACATACATATACATACATCATACATACATATTATTCACCAACAAAGAGTCACTGACTTCATTCATTCACGTTGTCGGTGGTCAGTTACTCCAAATACCTCTTGGTGTCGTATGACATATTTCGTTCACACGTCCAACGACAATTTTCGTTCTGATTTTGACATTGTTGCAATATGATCCCGCACGCATACACTCACACAAATACAATTAATGTAGTATTTAGATATTATATTCTTATAAATGTAAATTATGATTTAGTATAAATAGACATAATAATTTCGATATAAAATCAATCATTCACTGTTAATCAACCACTGTATTATTTCGCTATACATGGCGACCGTGAGAAGTGCTCTATCTGCACTGCACGTAAAAATAATATTATAAAGTGCTCGCCCATGGCACTGTAAAAAGCAAAAGTAAATGTTGCTTAGAACGGTTATATTAACGTTTTAAAGTGCTCGCCCATAAAAGGAATTAATTTAAATTGAATTCCAATACCGTATGCAGTTTGCTACTGAAGAAGGAAAAATTGCCATGAATAGAAGGACGACCGTCAAAGAGGGTCCACAAGCTATTAGCATAGAAGAATATAGGAACTGGCAGAGGAAGACGGATTCTAATACCATAGAGGAAAAACTGCCTGTAATCACCCACCGAAGAAGAAGGGGTGGCTTCACAGCCCGAAGGAAGAGACATATATCTATCTTATTGAGCGTAATAAATAGCGATCCTCCACCGAGCTGGAAAAGAAGTATTGAATTATGGGAACGAATTAAGGCTTTAGAAGACGAAATTTCTAACTTTCTGGAAACCAGGAAGAATGGCGAAAAACCCAGCAAATATAATACACATTATATTAATATATAAAATTAGTTATACAACTGAGTGCTCACCCAGCACCAGTCACGGCCAGAAGGCGTAATTCGCTCTTGGCAAACATTTTTTTTAATACATTACATATAGACTTAAATAGCTATTGTAATATAATAAAATATTATTGTATGCATAAGAAAGCATTAAAAAAGAAATATATCAGTCGAGGAAACGACTTAGATAAAATTTAAAAATCAATTAAAAACAAATGTTAAATAAATAACAATTAAATATAATGAAAATAAAAATAAAACTATAGTTATAGCCAAATTATTGTGGTTGTGGGCGCCAAATTAAGAGAATCTACTTTTCCTTCCGAAAGGACAATTCCTTAATTATTTTTAAAATGTTACAAAAGTGCTCTTTATTTAGAATTGCTTGTTGGTAACTAGGAATGTAACTGCAAACCAAGATTTCTGCAAACCAAGAATGAAATTATACAAACAAAATAGATTAATTCTTCATTATTCTTCACAAGCAATGATAAGGTGTGCGACTGCAGCCATCGCCGCCATGTATACACACCCATCGTTGTTTGTGATTTTATAAAAACAATAAAATCCAGCATAAGGCTTTGAAAAAGAAATGGTGGGGGCAACGGCAACGAGCGTCACCAATTAACACACACCACTATTTATTATTAAAACAATCAAAAGCAGCACACACCATAACAACAACAATACGAGCCCGTACAGCAGACCCAATATCCATTGCTGCTACGATGCGTGCTAGCCAGACAACCTTCAATACGAACCTGCAAACCAAGAATGAACAATTCTCGCTGATGTTTCTTCTTTTATACTCTCAACAGAGAGCTTCCAAACACAAAACTGGACGAACGTTATAAAAGCTTAACACAACGAAGAATTGTTCCACAGCTTGTTCGTTGAAATTGTTATTATGCAGTTAGTCATTTAAGTATGGCAACAAGAAAACATATGACAGTAGTTACGTTACGTTAAAATATGCGTTACAATAAATGGATTCAAATACAATGTATACTTAAAAC
This sequence comes from Musca autumnalis, assembly GCF_047663935.1. Classification (NCBI taxonomy): domain Eukaryota; kingdom Metazoa; phylum Arthropoda; class Insecta; order Diptera; family Muscidae; genus Musca; species Musca autumnalis. The sequence continues at coordinate 1,678,669 of NW_027412310.1, forward strand.
TAATGTTCTGCTACATACTCCCCCTTCGACGTGCTGGATTCGAGTAGCGCGTCAACATCTTTAGCTTCGGACTTATTGGGACTTCTTAGGCCTGCCTCTCTTTCTCATTGGATGAACTGGCTTTGGAGAATCAGCGGAGTTGGTAGCCTTATATACAGTCAACGCTGAAGCATGATATGTACCAAGTGGTATGTTCAGATTATTGGGCGAGGAAACTTCATACGTAGAAGAACCAATTTTGCGGGTAATGACATAAGGACCATCACGTTTGGGCACAAACTTAGAGGTAATGCTCTTTGAGGTGTTGCTCAAAACGTGAGTGTTAACTAAGACTTCCATACCAACATCTAAATCTGGTTGTAGTCTTCTCTTGCGATCAACATAAGCTTTGTTCTTGTCTTGAGTTTTCATTTCCGTCTCTTTGGCATCTTTAAGAATGTTTATTATTGTTTTCAAATACGAAGACATCCCTGCGATAAAGTTTTCTGATTCGACGATAGATCTCACGTCATGTTGTACATCATCTAGAGTTCGCATCTCTCTACCAAAAGTTAAAAAGGATGGTGTGTAACCGGTGCTTTGGCATTTCGATGAATTCATGGCAAAACGGATGGCTGGCAAACACTGGTGCCACACTCATGCTCTTGAACAATTATTGCTAACTGGCATTTTAGATCTCGATTTTTACGTTCAACAGGATTTGCTTCCGGATGGTAAACGGGAGTGAACTGTTGTTGAATTCCTAGACAATAGTTTACTTTCTGCATTATAGCTGAGACAAACTGTACACCATTGTCTGATTTAACACGTCGAGGCATTCTGAAACGTAGAAATATTTCTTCTATAAGGATTTTCGCGCATGCTTCTGTTGTAGCTTCTTTTAGTTTGAAGAGTTCCGTCCATCGGCTGACAACGTCTTCAACAATTAAAATCCACTTGTATCCATCTTCAGTGTGAGGAAGCGGACAAAACAAATCTGCTGCTACCACCTCAAATCGCTGCTTGCTGCTTGTCGTTTGCAAAAGTCCAGCAGGTTTTAAGTTCGTTGCTTTGAAACGTTGGCAATGAATACAGTTTTTACATATTTAGCTATTTCGCTTCTCATCCCAGGCCAAAAATATCTACTGGCAATACGAGCAATCGTTCTCTCTGTTCCATAATGACCTGCAGTGCTGTCATCGTGATAGCTTTTCAAAAATTCCGACCGTTCATGTTCCGGTATGACCAATTGTGCATCATCACAATCATTGTTTCCATATCAATAAAGTATTCCATCATTAAGAATATAACTTCTATTGATCCACTTTAGGGAATTTTCATCGTGTTTCTCGAGAGAAGTTATAATATCCTTTAGGTAGACATCTTTTATTTGTTCTTCTCTAATTTGTGTCACACTTTTATTTGGGATGTCTACAATGAAGGCACAAATACAATTTTCTTTACTGTCATGATCATCTTCTGTACATGGTGGTCTGGACAGCATGTCAGCAACGGCATTTCTTTTCCCTGGGAGATATTCAATGGAGAAACTGTATTGTTGAATCTGTAGTCCCCATCTCGCAAGTCGTCCCGTTGGCGATTTAATGCTTAAAAGCCACAACCATTGAGGTTGGTGATCCGTCAGGAGCCTTACTTCTCCGCCTTCAATGTATCCTCGAAATTTATTACAAGCCCAAACTATGGCTAAGGCCTCCCTTTCAGTGGTGGAGTAATTACGCTCAGCACTATTTAATAGTCGGCTACCGTATTCTATCGGGTGTTCCTCTTGACCCTCCCCCTGGAGTAAAACTGCTCCCAAAGCGTATGTACTAGCATCTGTATGAATAGCAAATGGCGTATTGTCTATCGCTTGTCTCAAAATAGGTGGGGTAGTCAAGGCCATCTTTAACGAATCAAAAGCACGCTGCTCAATTTCTCCCCACTTCCATACAGCTGCTTTCTTTGTTAAATTGGTCAACGGTCTCGCAATCTCAGCGTATCCGTTGATGAAACGTCTATACCAGGAAGACGTTTGAATGAAGGATATGCACGGTGCATCCAACAGACTGCCGCAGCTAGTCTGTATGTTGATATTTAAAATAAGCAGACGATCTGCTTTGGTTGAGTGGTTTTTTCACACTAACTCTTTATTTTCAATATTTTCACTTAGCAGCTAATCTACAAATTATTTCTTAACCTAGACTATCACTAATTCTTATCTCTAAACCCTTCATTGACCAAACCAAACAATCTGTTGATCAAAAAAGAATTTTCCAGCATCATGTGTGTCATAAAAAGAGTCATAAAATCTTAAGTGCGACCGTTCGTAATGCACACACAACACTAGTGATAGCAGCTCCCGCTGCATGTGGTGTCTTAAACGCTATCTTCTAAGTGCCCTGAACATAATTTACCATTTATAACTAATGCTCATAAGAATATTTATTGATTTAGGCGGCTGGAAACTCAAGCGGGAAATTTATTTTTAATTATCAGAATTCCCAGCGCCTCGACACAAAAAGTAAAAAGTATGTACAAAAGTATTTTGTACACCAAGGAACTTCACACTTGAACAGCAACATTTACATTTCTGGTTATTCAGTCGAAGATTAAATAAAATCAGTCTTTCCAAGACCAGTTGACTTGAAAGTTTCAGAACAGATGATTATATCATCTAAATAGGCTAGGATGCATATATTCGGAAGTCCAACTTTAAATCGATTAATCAGCCGCTTAAAACAATTTGTGCATGTTCTAGAAAGTCAGTGCCAAGTAATGTGCGATTATTCTTGTCGTCTAGAAATATCAAAAACATTATGTCCAAGCTTCTGCCACCTATGCCAATTTTACATGTCGTCGTTAGGAACTTTTGCATATTTGTTGTACCATCGGCAAGTACTGTTTGACAATCCACCGTTTCAAAGTTGCAGCCTTTGAATTTCATTAGGCGCTTTAAATTGGAACTTGCGACGCTTGCTTTGCTCCAGTGTCAAAATAAGCCTGACCAGGTATACCAAAAAGAGCGACATTCACTATCGGGATGTCTCGACCAACACACATACCAAGAGATTAAATCCAACCGTCATTGGCGACGTAGTATTCGACTTCTTGCTGCAATTAGGACAATTGGAACGAACAAACCAGGAGCGTTGCATCCATAACAGGCAAGCTTCGGTTTGACCAATGCTGCCTCGGACTCAGCTTTAGCTTTTGCAAGCTCATTTTGTTTCTTAAAACAGTTTTCCTCCGTGTGCCCCTTCTTACGACAATGTGGACAACGCTTCGGACCACCTTGGGGACCACTTTCTTTAGGGCCAGTGTTCACCTCGCGTTCACGTATTACTTGTTCAGCTTCTCTTGCATCAACAAACAACTTGTCAAAACTTTTAATTTTATGCCGAAAAAATCTCTCTCTGATCTGAACGTGCAACATGCCAAACACCATATCAATTTGATCAGCCTCGTTCGGTATTCTTTCCAACTGGGCGAAAAGGGTTCTCTTCTTACGAATAAAAGTGTCTGTAGGCTCAGTCCTCTGTTGTTTTGTTTCATTTATTTCAGCATAAATGCGCCAAGCTGGCTTAGGGGGTGAGAAAGCGTCACGGATCATCTTCACAACATCGGCAAAAGTAGTGGCCTTCGATTTGACTCCACGCCACCATTCCGCAGCATCACCTTCCAGCAACATCGGCATGCCATTTACGGCATTTGCATCAGAAATTGATTCAACCGTTTTGTACGTTGAAATTGCAGAGATGAATTCCTCCACTTTTACCGGATTCCGCTCTCCATTGTACCTCGAACGGCAGCCATTGAAAGAGCCACATTTCTCGCTTTGCTTGTTAACAGCACCTAGCAATTCCTTAAATTGTTCCGTCGAAAGAGACACCATATTTGTTTTTGCAGCAATGCGTTGACTTCGACGAAGTAATTCGTCCTTAAAACCTTCAGCCACGTTTTCGCCAAAACAAGAAAACAAACAAAAAATATCAGCAATCAAGACGCTTGTTCTGGCTATTTCCAGACTAATAGGGCCACGGATTGTCCACAAAAGTCGGTATAACAATTCCAAGAACTTCCAAATACTGCCAAAAATACACCAGGTCGTTATTCGGGCCACTCAGTTGGGTAACAGCAATCAAGACAGTTGTTCTGGCTATTTCCAGACTAATAGGGCCACGGATTGTCCACTAAAGTCGGTATATCAATTCCACGAACTTCCAAATACTGTCAAAAATACACCAGGTCGTTATTCGGGCCACTTAGTTCGGCGTCAGTTTATAGCCAAATTATTGTGGCTGTGGCCGCCAAATTAAGAGAATCTACTTTTCCTTCCGAAATGATAATTCCTTAATTATTTTTAAAATGTTACAAAAGTGCTCTTTTTTTAGAATTGCTTGTTGGTAACTAGGAATGTAACTGCAAACCAAGAATGAAATATCTATATATATAAATGAGCTTGGTGATAAGTGATTGACTGACTGACTGACTGACTGACTGACTCATCATCAACGCCCAGCCAAAACGGCTAAAGCTAGGAGCTTGAAATTTTACCAGTGGGTCACTGTTGATGCAAATGTGCGAGATAAGGCCGGGTTTTAGAAAATTCGTCCTGGAACCACAAAAAATAACAACAACAAAAATCCTTATTTTTCATTACTATTACGTACTTATTCACTTAGTTGGCCCTCTGCAAGACATGTGTAAAATTAACAATGCCATAACTTCTTGATATCGTAAGAGATCACACATAATTTCAAATATTGTAGTTTACTTCTAGGCGCACTTATTTTATCGTAAACCACTAAATAATAGAAAGACAAGACATTTGTTATCTTCCATTGCAACAGATGTCGCAGTTGGTGATAATGGTGTATAAACATCAATTACGCAAATGAACAAATGAGTTGCTGTTGAAGACAACATTAGGGGAATAAATTCAGAAATCGGCCAGAAATAACAACAACTAAAAACTGTATGGGCCTGACTTTTTGGTAATAACTAAATGTTTGCAAATCAATAAAAGTGCAATAGAATTGTGCATATTACCACGATTTATTTGCAATTAAGAATTTTATCGTATATGGAGATGTACAGTCATAACTATTCAATTTTCAATTTCAAAATCTGTAATTTGATGAAATCGCTAAATAATTAATGAAATCAATAATAGGCCCCAGGAATATAGGAATTTGGCATGGAAATCAAGGTTGGGAAGTGGTGCTTCTAAAAGTAAATGGTTTGGAAAATTACCAATCATGTGTACGAAAAGTACTAAATTTAGTACAATTTAGATTTGGGTGAACGTAAAGAGCTGGAAACCTGAAATTTGGAATTAAGGTTACTGTTGTAGTGTAGGATTGAGATATGAGGGTAGTTTTGGAAATTCGTGCTTATGTGTACGAAAAGTACTAAATAGTACTAAATTTGGTACAATAGGGATTTGGGTGAACGGATAGAGCTGGAATCCTGATATTTGGAATTGAGATTACTGTTGGAGTGTAGGATTGAAGAACTTTTGGAAATTCGTACTTATGTGTATGAAAAGTACTAAATGGTACTAAATTTGATACAATGGGGATTTGGGTGAACGAATAATAGCTGGAATCTCGAAATTTGGAATTGAGATTACTGGTGGGGTGTAGGATTGAGGTAGTTTTGAAAATTCGTACTTATGGGTACGAAAAGTACTAAATGGTGCTAAATTTAGTACAATTTGGATTTGAATGAACGGATAGAGCTGGAAACCTGAAATTTGGAATTAATATTACTGTTGAAGTGTAGGATTGAGATATGAAGGTGGTTTTGGAAATTAGTACTTATGTGTACGGAAAGTACTAAATGGAACTAAATTTTGTATAATGGGGATTTGGGTGAACGGATAGCGCTGGAATCTCTAAATTTGGAACTGAGATTACTGGTGGAGTTTAATATTGTGGAAGTTTTTGAAATTCGTACATAGGATACGAAAAATACTAAATAGCACTAAATTTGGTACCGTTTCGATTTGGGTGAAGGGATAGGGCTTGATTCCTCAAATTTGGACTGAGGATCACTGATGAAGAGTAAGAAAGATGCACCAAAGGGTTTTTGGAAACTTGAGTGTACGAAAAGTAATAATTGGTACTAAATTTAGTACAATTTGGATTTGAGTGAACGGATAGAGCTGGATTCCTGAAATTTGGAATTGATATTACTGTTGGAGTGTAGGACTGGGGAAGTTTTGGAAATTCTTACTTATGTGAATGAAAAGTACTAAATGGTACTAAATTTGGGACAATGGGGATTTGGGTGAACGGATATAGTTGGAATCTCGAAATTTGGAATTGAGATTACTGGTGGGGTGTAGAATTGAGGTAGTTTTGAAAATTCGTACTTATGGGTACGAAAAGCACTAAATGGTACTAAATTTAGTACAATTTGGATTTGGTTGAACGTATGTATGTAGCTGGAAACCTGAAATTTGGAATTAAGATTACTGTGAAGTGTAGGACTGAGATATGAGGGTGGTTTTGGAAATTCGTACTTATGTGTTCGAAAAGTACTAAATTTGGTACAATAGGGATTCGAGTGAACGGACAGAGCTGGAATCCTGAAATTTGAAATTGAGATTACTGTTGGATCATAGGATTGGGGAAATTTTGGAAATTCGTATTTATGTGTACGAAAAGTACTAAATGGTACTACATTTATTACAATTTGGATTTGGGTGAACGGATAGAACTGGAATCCTGAATTTTAAGTATCAAGGTTGGGAAATGGCGTTGAAATAAGGAAATGGTTTTGGAAGTTCGTATTTATGATTACGAGCAGTACTAAATTTGGATTTGGGTGAACGGATAGAGCTGGAATCCTAAAGTTTTGAATTAAGATTACTGTAGGGGTGTGGGATTGAGATAGTTTTAGAAATTCGTACCTTTGGGTACGAAAAGTACTAAATGGTACTAAATTTGGTACAATTTGGATTTGGATGAACGGATAAAGCTGGAATTCTGAAATTTGGAACTAAGATTACTGTCGGACAGTAGAATTGAGGTAGTTTTGGAAATTCGTACTTATGGGTACAGAAAGCACTAAATTCGGTACAATTTGAATTTTAGTAAACGGATAATGTTGGAATTAGGAATTAAGATTACTGTAGGAGTGTAGTATTGAGGAAATTTTGAAAAGTCGTACGTGTGCGTACGAGAAGTACTAAATGGTACTAAATATGGTACAATGTGGATTTGGGTAGAACTGGAATCCTGAAATTTTTGTTTGGGAAAGAAATGGTACTAAATTTGATACAATTTGGATTCGTGTGAATTAATAGAGCTGGAATCCTGAAATTTGGAATTACGATTACAGTCGAAGAGTAGGATTCAGGTTGTTTTGAAAAAGCAAACTTATGGTTACTAAAAGCACTAAATGGTACTAAATTTAGTACAATTTGTATGTAGGTGAACGGATAGCGGTGGAATCCTGCAATTTGAAAGTATGATTATTGTAGCCCTGTTGCGTTGAGGAAGTTTTGAAAATTGGTATGAAAATTCTAAATTGTTCTAAATTTAGTACAATTTTAATTTGGTTTAACGGATAGAGTTTGAATCCTGAAATTTGGAAGTAAGATTACTACTAAAGTGAAGGATTGAGGTAGTTTTGGAAAATCTTTCTTATGGGTACGAAGAGTTCGACTTGATACTAAGTTTGGTACAATTTGGAATTGGACGAACGGATACAGCTGGAATCTTGAGATTTGGAATTACTGTAATTATTATGGAATTTACTTACGAAAAGCACTAAATGGTACTAAATTTAGTACAATTTGTATGTAGGTGAACGGATAGCGGTGGAATCCTGCAATTTGAAAGTATGATTATTGTAGCCCTGTTGCGTTGAGGAAGTTTTGAAAATTGGTACGAAAATTCTAAATTGTTCTAAATTTAGTACAATTTTAATTTGGTTTAACGGATAGAGTTTGAATCCTGAAATTTGGAAGTAAGATTACTACTAAAGTGAAGGATTGAGGTAGTTTTGGTAAATCTTTCTTATGGGTACGAATAGTTCGACTTGATACTAAGTTTGGTACAATTTGGAATTGGACGAACGGATACAGCTGGAATCTTGAGATTTGGAATTACTGTAATTATTATGGAATTTACTGTAATTATTTTGTATTAATGTCCGTGTATGGCTGAGATATGTCCTCGAAATACGTACCATAAGTATACGAAAATTACTTAATGGTACTCAATTTGTTTTTGGGTGTAGGGACAGTGCTGGAATTTTTATTTTTTGGAGTTAGGGTGTGTATTGGTGTGCAACGTTGATCTCGCTGTTAATGTGTAAGGGTGAGATACGGGTGATCTTTTTCAAAAACGAACTTAAGGGGTACGTACAGTACTAAGATAAAAAAAAAATGTGGATTAAAATTGGTATTAGTGCGACCAAATTTTCAGTGTTTGTCATTTCCATATTATATATTGTTTATTTGTTTTTTTTTTATATCCTTTCCGCATACGAAGTAGCGGGCATTTTGCTAGTATTATATAAATAGATTAATTCTTCATTATTCTTCACAAGCAATGATAAGGTGTGCGACTGCAGCCATCGCCGCCATGTATACACACCCATCGTTGTTTGTGATTTTAGGTGGGGGGCAACGGAAACGATCGACACCAATTAACACACACACCATTATTTTTAATAACTACAATAACAACACCAGCACAGCAGAAGGCTATGCAAAAGAAATGGTGTGGGCAACGGCAACGAGCGTCACCAATTAACACACACCACTATTTATTATTAAAACAATCAAAAGCAGCACACACCATAACAACAACAATACGAGCCCGTACAGCAGACCCAATATCCATTGCTGCTACGATGCGTGCTAGCCAGACAACCTTCAATACGAACCTGCAAACCAAGAATGAACAATTCTCGCTGATGTTGCTTCTTTTATACTCTCAACAGAGAGCTTCCAAACACAAAACTGAACGAACGTTATAAAAGCTTAACACAACGAAGAATTGTTCCACAGCTGGTTCGTTGAAATTGTTATTATGCAGTTAGTCATTTAAGTATGGCAACAAGAAAACATATGACAATAGTTACTTACTTACTTTGTTGGCCCATTACAGAACATTTGTTCCATAGACCGAACTAAGAAAAGATCTCCACTCCTCTCTGTTTTTCGCTTGACTTTTTGGAATACCGCGCCTTTCCATTTCTTCATCCACTTGTATGCTCCATCGAAGCTTAGGCCTACCGATTCTGCGTGCACGCCATGTGGCATGTATTCATACGCCTTTTTAGCTTTTTCATCATCGCTCATTCTCATGATATGGCCTAGCCAACGCAATCGTTGCATCTCGATACGTTTAACTATATGCATGTCTTTGTATAGCTTATATAGCTCGTGGTTCATACGACGTCGATATTCACCGTCAACGCAAATCGGCCCCTAGATCTTTCGAAGAATTTTCCTCTCAAACACACCAAGCACTGCCTTATCTGCTTGCGCAAGTACCCATGCTTCGGAGCCATACATTAGCACGGGTAGTATCAGCGATTTGTATAGTGTTATTTTTGTTTGACGAGATGTGGCTTTGTTTTTAAATTGCTTACTTAGACCATAGTAGCATCTGTTGGCCAATACAATTCTTCTTCTTATTTCACAACTGATGTTGTTTGTTGTGTTTATGGCAGTGCCGAGGTAGACGAAGTCTTTAACTACCTCAAAATTGTAGGTACCAACTTCCACAGTTGGCACGAGCTCTATGGACGCTTTGCGCGTCGACACCATCAATTTGGTCTTTTCGCCGTTTACCGCCAGACCCACTTTCGCAGATTCTGCTTCGACCTTCCTAAAGGTATCAGTTACTTCCTGGACTGACCGTCCCATGATGTCTATGTCATCAGCATAGGCAAGTAACATGTGGCTATTGGTGTAAATTGTGCCATTTCTTTTGACATTTGCATCTCGTATTACCTTTTCCAGCAAAATGTTGAATAGGTCACACGAAAGGCTGTCTCCTTGTCTGAAACCTCTTTTGGTACAAAATTCTTCGGAGATGTTCTTTCCAATTTTAACTGAGGACCTAGTATCAGTTAAAGTCATCTTACAAAGCCGGATGAGCTTTGCGGGGATACCAAATTCAGACATTGCGTGGAATACATTTGATCGGAGGGGACTGTCGAATGCTGCTTTATAATCGACAAAAAGGTGAAATGTGTCGATCTGCATCTCTTGGGTCTTCTCTAGGATTTGCCGCAGGGTAAATATCTGGTCAATGGTGGACTTGCCAGGTCTAAAGCCACATTGGTATGGTCCAATTATTTCGTTGACCATTGGCTTTAGTCGTTCGCACAATATCCCTGACACTATCTTATAGGCAATAGGGAGAAGACTTATGCCCCTATAGTTGGAGCATACAGTCTTATCTCCTTTCTTGTGGACGGGACATAGGATGCTCAGGTTCCAATCGTCGGGTACGCGTTCTTCCTGCCAGATGGTGCTAACTAGCTGATGCATACACCTTATCAGCGCGTCGCCTCCGGTTTTAAACAGCTCGGCTGGTAAGCCATCGGCTCCTGCTGCTTTATTATTCTTCAGCCGGTTGATTGCTGTTTTTACCTCATCTTGGCCGGGCGGTATACATTCTATACCATCTTCTGGGATTGGATCTGTGGTATCATCGTCTTCGCTACTATTAGATACCAGCAGATTGGAGAAATGTTCCTTCCATATCCTGAGCACGCTGTCTGTATCTGTTACCAGATTACCTTGCTGGTCTCTACAGGAGGATGTGCCTGTACCAAAGCCATCTGTTTGATGTTTCACTCTTTGGTAGAATTTTCGGACTTCATTCTGGCTCCTGTACATCTAGATTTTTTCACACTCCCGCTTTTCCATTTCTCTCTTTTTCTTGCGGAAAAGACGTTTCTCTTCTCTCCTTTTCTCCTGATATCTCTCTCGTGCGCTACGCGTTGCTACTGATTGTAAAGTAGCTCTATATGCCGCATTTTTCTCTTCGGTAGCAGCACGACACTCCTGGTCATACCATGAATTCCTTTGTGGAGGTCTCTGGAATCCAAGTATGGATTTTGCGGCTGTTTGCATGGAGTGGGCAATATGTTGCCATTGTGCTGTTATGTTATCGGGACAAGGAGTGCTCGCGTTAAGCAATTGGGCTAGTTGAGTGGAATATGCTGTGGCTATCTGTTGTGTTTGCAGCCTATCGATGTCCAACTTCCGCGTTGTGTCTGTTCGTGCTTTATTTGCAACGTTTAGACGGGTACGTACCTTTGCTGCAACAAGGTAGTGGTCCGAATCAATGTTTGCGCCTCGGAACGATCGTACATCCATCACGCTGGATGAATGTCTTCCATCTATTACAACATGATCAATTTGATTACTTGTTCTTTGATCTGGAGACAGCCAGGTGCCCTTATGAATATCGAGATGATTAAATCTGGTACTGCTAACTACCATGTTTTTTGCAGCTGCAAAGTCTATCAGCCTCATACCATTGTCAGATGTTTCACTGTGGAGACTGAATTTCCCGACTGTTGGGCCAAAGATATTCTCCTTTCCAATTTTGGCATTAAAATCGCCTAGAATGATTTTAATGTCATGGGCAGGGCAACGTATCTTTCTTCTAAGCGCTCGTAAAATATATCTTTGGTCTGTTCGTCCTTTTCTTCAGTGGGAGCATGAGCGCAAATAAAGCTGATGTTGAAGAATTTAGCTTTTATTCGAATTGCAGCAAGTCTTTCATTCACTGGGGTGAAGCTGGATACCAGATGTTTTAGTCTCCGACTAGCTACGAATCCGCAACCAAACTCATGCTTTACGTCATGGCAGCTATAATACAGTGCGTCACCTTTAGGTGTTGTTGTGACGCCTTTCCCAATTTATCGTATTTCCTGTATGGCAGTAATATCGGCCTTGTACTTTTCAAGTACGTCTGCCAATGCGAAGACTGCACCTTCTCTATAAAGAGTGCGAACATTCCAGGTGCAGATTCGCAGATCATGGTCCTTAAAACGTTTGCGGGGTTCGTCAACTTTAGAGGGGTTTGTTTTTCTTTTCTTTCGTTTTTTCATAGTAGGATGTTTTTTCTAGGGGAGGGTTACTAACCCGACGCCCAAACCCAAGTTTTTAACGTTCTTATGGGTGAACGCGCGGCACATGTTAGCTCACTACCTTTAACGGGTGTTAAAGGCAGTTCCCCAGGTGACACCACGGGGAGGTCAGTGTCCACTTGAGATGAAAGAGGGACCAAGATAAATTCTGGGCTTTGCCATGCTAAAGCCGGTCAAGACCGTTGCTTGGTATCATTCATCCCCTACGTCACCCAATGACAATAGTTACGTTACGTTAAAATATGCGTTACAATAAATGGATTCAAATACAATGTATACTTAAAACTAATGTTCTGCTACATACTCCCCCTTTGACGTGCTGGATTCGAGTAGCGCGTCAACATCTTTAGCTTCGGACTTATTGGGACTTCTTAGGCCTGCCTCTCTTTCTCATTGGATGAACTGGCTTTGGAGAATCAGCGGAGTTGGTAGCCTTATATACAGTCAACGCTGAAGCATGATATGTACCAAGTGGTATGTTCAGATTATTGGGCGAGGAAACTTACTAACTACAATAACAACAACAGCACAGCAGAAGGCTTTGCAAAAGAAATGGTGTGGGCAACGGCAACGAGCGTCACCAATTAACACACACCACTATTTATTATTAAAACAATCAAAAGCAGCACACACCATAACAACAACAATACGAGCCCGTACAGCAGACCCAATATCCATTGCTGCTACGATGCGTGCTAGCCAGACAACCTTCAATACGAACCTGCAAACCAAGAATGAACAATTCTCGCTGATGTTGCTTCTTTTATACTCTCAACAGAGAGCTTCCAAACACAAAACTGGACGAACGTTATAAAAGCTTAACACAACGAAGAATTGTTCCACAGCTGGTTCGTTCAAATTGTTATTATGCAGTTAGTCATTTAAGTATGGCAACAAGAAAACATATGACAATAGTTACGTTACGTTAAAATATGAGTTACAATAAATGGATTCAAATACAATGTATACTTAAAACTAATGTTCTGCTACATACTCCCCCTTTGACGTGCTGGATTCGAGTAGCGCGTCAACATCTTTAGCTTCGGACTTATTGGGACTTCTTAGGCCTGCCTCTCTTTCTCATTGGATGAACTGGCTTTGGAGAATCAGCGGAGTTGGTAGCCTTATATACAGTCAACGCTGAAGCATGATATGTACCAAGTGGTATGTTCAGATTATTGGGCGAGGAAACTTCATACGTAGAAGAACCAATTTTGCGGGTAATGACATAAGGACCATCACGTTTGGGCACAAACTTGGAGGTAATGCTCTTTGAGGTGTTGCACAAAACGTGAGTGTTAACTAAGACTTCCATACCAACATCTAAATCTGGTTGTAGTCTTCTCTTGCGATCAACATAAGCTTTGTTCTTGTCTTGAGTTTTCATTTCCGTCTCTTTGGCATCTTTAAGAATGTTTATTATTGTTTTCAAATACGAAGACATCCCTGCGATAAAGTTTTCTGATTCGACGATAGATCTCACGTCATGTTGTACATCATCTAGAGTTCGCATCTCTCTACCAAAAGTTAAAAAGGATGGTGTGTAACCGGTGCTTTGGCATTTCGATGAATTCATGGCAAAACGGATGGCTGGCAAACACTGGTGCCACTCATCATGGTGCTCTTGAACAATTATTGCTAACTGGCATTTTAGATCTCGATTTTTACGTTCAACAGGATTTGCTTCCGGATGGTAAACGGGAGTGAACTGTTGTTGAATTCCTAGACAATAGTTTACTTTCTGCATTATAGCTGAGACAAACTGTACACCATTGTCTGATTTAACACGTCGAGGCATTCTGAAACGTAGAAATATTTCTTCTATAAGGATTTTCGCGCATGCTTCTGTTGTAGCTTCTTTTAGTTTGAAGAGTTCCGTCCATCGGCTGACAACGTCTTCAACAATTAAAATCCACTTGTATCCATCTTCAGTGTGAGGAAGCGGACAAAACAAATCTGCTGCTACCACCTCAAATCGCTGCTTGCTGCTTGTCGTTTGCAAAAGTCCAGCAGGTTTTAAGTTCGTTGCTTTGAAACGTTGGCAATGAATACAGTTTTTACATATTTAGCTATTTCGCTTCTCATCCCAGGCCAAAAATATCTACTGGCAATACGAGCAATCGTTCTCTCTGTTCCATAATGACCTGCAGTGCTGTCATCGTGATAGCTTTTCAAAAATTCCGACCGTTCATGTTCCGGTATGACCAATTGTGCATCATCACAATCATTGTTTCCATATCAATAAAGTATTCCATCATTAAGAATATAACTTCTATTGATCCACTTTAGGGAATTTTCATCGTGTTTCTCGAGAGAAGTTATAATATCCTTTAGGTAGACATCTTTTATTTGTTCTTCTCTAATTTGTGTCACACTTTTATTTGGGATGTCTACAATGAAGGCACAAATACAATTTTCTTTACTGTCATGATCATCTTCTGTACATGGTGGTCTGGACAGCATGTCAGCAACGGCATTTCTTTTCCCTGGGAGATATTCAATGGAGAAACTGTATTGTTGAATCTGTAGTCCCCATCTCGCAAGTCGTCCCGTTGGCGATTTAATGCTTAAAAGCCACAACCATTGAGGTTGGTGATCCGTCAGGAGCCTTACTTCTCCGCCTTCAATGTATCCTCGAAATTTATTACAAGCCCAAACTATGGCTAAGGCCTCCCTTTCAGTGGTGGAGTAATTACGCTCAGCACTATTTAATAGTCGGCTACCGTATTCTATCGGGTGTTCCTCTTGACCCTCCCCCTGGAGTAAAACTGCTCCCAAAGCGTATGTACTAGCATCTGTATGAATAGCAAATGGCGTATTGTCTATCGCTTGTCTCAAAATAGGTGGGGTAGTCAAGGCCATCTTTAACGAATCAAAAGCACGCTGCTCAATTTCTCCCCACTTCCATACAGCTGCTTTCTTTGTTAAATTGGTCAACGGTCTCGCAATCTCAGCGTATCCGTTGATGAAACGTCTATACCAGGAAGACGTTTGAATGAAGGATATGCACGGTGCATCCAACAGACTGCCGCAGCTAGTCTGTATGTTGATATTTAAAATAAGCAGACGATCTGCTTTGGTTGAGTGGTTTTTTCACACTAACTCTTTATTTTCAATATTTTCACTTAGCAGCTAATCTACAAATTATTTCTTAACCTAGACTATCACTAATTCTTATCTCTAAACCCTTCATTGACCAAACCAAACAATCTGTTGATCAAAAAAGAATTTTCCAGCATCATGTGTGTCATAAAAAGAGTCATAAAATCTTAAGTGCGACCGTTCGTAATGCACACACAACACTAGTGATAGCAGCTCCCGCTGCATGTGGTGTCTTAAACGCTATCTTCTAAGTGCCCTGAACATAATTTACCATTTATAACTAATGCTCATAAGAATATTTATTGATTTAGGCGACTGGAAACTCAAGCGGGAAATTTATTTTTAATTATCAGAATTCCCAGCGCCTCGACACAAAAAGTAAAAAGTATGTACAAAAGTATTTTGTACACCAAGGAACTTCACACTTGAACAGCAACATTTACATTTCTGGTTATTCAGTCGAAGATTAAATAAAATCAGTCTTTCCAAGACCAGTTGACTTGAAAGTTTCAGAACAGATGATTATATCATCTAAATAGGCTAGGATGCATATATTCGGAAGTCCAACTTTAAATCGATTAATCAGCCGCTTAAAACAATTTGTGCATGTTCTAGAAAGTCAGTGCCAAGTAATGTGCGATTATTCTTGTCGTCTAGAAATATCAAAAACATTATGTCCAAGCTTCTGCCACCTATGCCAATTTTACATGTCGTCGTAAGGAACTTTTGCATATTTGTTGTACCATCGCCAATTACTTTTTGACAATCCACCGTTTCAAACTTGCAGCCTTTGAATTTCATTAGGCGCTTTAAATTGGAACTTGCGACGCTTGTTTTTGCTCCAGTGTCAAAATAAGCCTGACCAGGTATACCAAAAAGATCGACATTCACTATCGGGATGTCTCGACCAACACACATACCAAGAGAATTAAATCCGACCGTCATTGGCGACGTAGTATTCGACTTCTTGCTGCAATTAGGACAATTGGAACGAACATAACCAGGAGCATTGCATCCATAACAGGCAAGCTTCGGTTTGACCAATGCTGCCTCTGCCTCAGCTTTAGCTTTTGCAAGCTCATTTTGTTTCTTAAAACAGTTTTCCTCCGTGTGCCCCTTCTTACGACAATGTGGGCTACGCTTCGGACCACCTTGGGGACCACTTTCTTTAGGGCCAGTATTCACCTCGCGTTCACCTATTACTTGTTCAGCTTCTCTTGCATCAGCAAGCAACTCGTCAAAACTTTTAATTTTATGCCGAAAAACTCTCTCTCTGATCTGAGCGTGCAACATGCCAAACACCATATCAATTTGATCAGCCTCGTTCGGTATTCTTTCCAACTGGGCGAAAAGGGTTCTCTTCTTACGAATAAAAGTGTCTGTAGGCTCAGTCCTCTGTTGTTTTGTTTCATTTATTTCAGCTTAAAAGCGCAAAACTGGCTTAGGGGGTGAGAAAGCGTCACGGATCATCTTCACAACATCGGCAAAAGTCGTGGCCTTCGATTTGACTCCACGCCACCATTCCGCATCATCACCTTCCAGCAACATCGACATGCCATTTACCGCATTTGCATCAGAAATTGATTCAACCGTTTTGTACGTTGAAATTTCAGAGATGAATTCCTTTAGTTTGAATTCTTTTAGTTTGAAGAGTTCCGTCCATCGGCTGGCAACGTCTTCAACAATTAAAGTCCACTTGTATCCATCTTCAGTTTGAGAAGGCGGACCAAACAAATCTGCTGCTACCACCTCAAATTGCTGCTTGCTGCTTGTCGTTTGCAAAAGTCCAGCAGGTTTTAAGTTCGTTGCTTTGAAACGTTGGCAATGAATACAGTTTTTTACATATTTAGCTATTTCGCTTCTCATCCCAGGCCAAAAATATCTACTGGCAATCGTTCTCTCTGTTCCATAATGACGTGCAGTGCTGTCATCGTGATAGCTTTTCAAAATTTCCAACCGTTCATGTTCCGGTATGACCAATTGTGCATCATCACAATCATCGTTTCCATAACAATAAAGTATTCCATCATTAAGAATATAACTTCTATTGATCCACTTTAGGGAATTTTCATAGTCTTTCTTCTCTAATTTGTGTCACACTTTTATTTGGGATGTCTACAATGAAGGCACAAATACAATTTTCTTTACTGTCATGATCATCTTCTGTACATGGTGGTCTGGACAGCATGTCAGCAACGGCATTTCTTTTCCCTGGGAGATATTCAATGGAGAAACTGTATTGTTGAATCTGTAGTCCCCATCTCGCAAGTCGTCCCGTTGGCGATTTAATGCTTAAAAGCCACTTCAATGGTTGGTGATCCGTCAGGAGCCTTACTTCTCCGCCTTCAATGTATCCTCGAAATTTATTTCAAGCCCAAACTATGGCTAAGGCCTCCCATTCAATGGTGGAGTAATTACGCTCAGCACTATTTAATAGTCGGCTACCGTATTCTATCGGGTGCTCCTCTTGACCCTCCCCCTGGAGTAAAACTGGTCCCAAAGCGTATGCACTAGCATCTGTATGAATAGCAAATGGCGTATTGTCTATCGCTTGTCTCAAAATAGGTGGGGCAGTCAAGGCCATCTTTAACGAATCAAAAGCACGCTGCTCAATTTCTCCCCACTTCCATACAGCTGCTTTCTTTGTTAAATTGGTCAACGGTCTCGCAATCTCAGCGTATCCGTTGATGAAACGTCTATACCAGGAACACGTTTGTATGAAGGATATTAACTCTTTGGTATTTCTGGGTTCTTTACGCTCAACAATTGCCTGTATCTTGCCTGGATCAACGCCTATGGCGTCAGGCGTTAGAATATGTCCAAGGAACTTCACACTTGAACAGCAAAATTTACATTTCTGGTTATTCAGACGAAGATTAAATAAAATCAGTCTTTCCAAGACCAGTTGGAGGTCATACAAATGTGACTTGAAAGTTTCAGAACAGATGATGATATGATCTCAATAGGCTAGGATGCATATATTCGGAAGTCCAACTTTAAATCGATTAATCAGCCGCTGAAAGGTGGCGGGTGCATATCTTAAACCAAATGGCATTCGCTTGAACCAAAATGTTCTAAAGGGTGTTATTAGGCAAGTCTTATCACGGTCTTCCAGTGCAACTTCAACTTGGTAGTAGCCACTCTGCAAATCCAAAGTTGTCACATACTCGGTGCTTTTTGCAGCGTGTAACAAATCATCCATGCGAGGCAGTGGATATCTATCTGATAAAGTGATGTCGTTAAGTTTCCTATAGTCCACACAAACTCGAACAGAACCATCACAACTGGGGATGCCCAGGCGGAATCACATTCCTCAATGATGTCATTTTCTAACATGACCTCAATTTCTCGCTTTAATTCACCTGTTTTCGCAAAAGACAGCCGGTACGGTGGTGAAAAGATAGGTGCGTGATTACCTGTATCTATTTTATGTACAGCATATGGTGTGGGTTTACCAGAGACAGAAAAAACTTTCTCAAATTTAACCAATAGATCTTCCATTTCTTGTTTTTCATCCTCGCTGAGGTTTATACCGTCGGAGTTTTTGAGAATCTTGTACAAAAATAGGTTAAGTGGGACAAACATCGAATCTGTATCCTATTGGTTCTTTTTTGATGTACTTGGGAACAATTCACTATGTTTAGTTCTTTCGGGTGTGACCATATCTGGTGGTATAGAATCTCTAAAAATTGACTGGATTGAATGAGGAGAGTAATCATTTTGATGGTAATCTGGACCATACGATTCAAACTCAGATACGAAATTTTGGCAAGTTCTTTTGGGGGTGATAAATTTGGGCTCAACATGTTCAGCTGCAACTTCCGTCGCCTTACGCTTGGGATGTGTCTCTACCACTTTTATCGTTTCAAACAAATTCAATTCCAATGGCCATTCCTCAGCAAAATCAAAAACTTGGGTTGGACTACCTTCGAAGTGCCAATGTCTCTGTCCCAAATTTAAAACAATTTGTGCATGTTCTAGAAAGTCAGTGCCTAGTAATGTGCGATTATTCTTGTCGTCTGGAAATATCAAAAACTTTACGTCCAAGCTTCTGCCACCTATGCCAATTTTACATGTCGTCGTAAGGAACTTTTGCATATTTGTTGTACCATCGCCAATTACTTTTTGACAATCAACCGTTTCAAACTTGCAGCCTTTGAATTTCATTAGGCGCTTTAAATTGGAACTTGCGACGCTTGTTTTTGCTCCAGTGTCAAAATAAGCCTGACCAGGTATACCAAAAAGATCGACATTCACTATCGGGATGTCTCGACCAACACACATACCAAGAGAATTAAATCCGACCGTCATTGGCGACGTAGTATTCGACTTCTTGCTGCAATTAGGACAATTGGAACGAACATAACCAGGAGCATTGCATCCATAACAGGCAACCTTCGGTTTGACCAATGCTGCCTCTGCCTCAGCTTTAGCTTTTGCAAGCTCATTTTGTTTCTTAAAACAGTTTTCCTCCGTGTGCCCCTTCTTACGACAATGTGGGCTACGCTTCGGACCACCTTGGGGACCACTTTCTTTAGGGCCAGTATTCACCTCGCGTTCACCTATTACTTGTTCAGCTTCTCTTGCATCAGCAAGCAACTCGTCAAAACTTTTAATTTTATGCCGAAAAACTCTCTCTCTGATCTGAGCGTGCAACATGCCAAACACCATATCAATTTGATCAGCCTCGTTCGGTATTCTTTCCAACTGGGCGAAAAGGGTTCTCTTCTTACGAATAAAAGTGTCTGTAGGCTCAGTCCTCTGTTGTTTTGTTTCATTTATTTCAGCTTAAAAGCGCAAAACTGGCTTAGGGGGTGAGAAAGCGTCACGGATCATCTTCACAACATCGGCAAAAGTCGTGGCCTTCGATTTGACTCCACGCCACCATTCCGCATCATCACCTTCCAGCAACATCGACATGCCATTTACCGCATTTGCATCAGAAATTGATTCAACCGTTTTGTACGTTGAAATTTCAGAGATGAATTCCTTTAGTTTGAATTCTTTTAGTTTGAAGAGTTCCGTCCATCGGCTGGCAACGTCTTCAACAATTAAAGTCCACTTGTATCCATCTTCAGTTTGAGAAGGCGGACCAAACAAATCTGCTGCTACCACCTCAAATTGCTGCTTGCTGCTTGTCGTTTGCAAAAGTCCAGCAGGTTTTAAGTTCGTTGCTTTGAAACGTTGGCAATGAATACAGTTTTTTACATATTTAGCTATTTCGCTTCTCATCCCAGGCCAAAAATATCTACTGGCAATCGTTCTCTCTGTTCCATAATGACCTGCAGTGCTGTCATCGTGATAGCTTTTCAAAATTTCCGACCGTTCATGTTCCGGTATGACCAATTGTGCATCATCACAATCATCGTTTCCATAACAATAAAGTATTCCATCATTAAGAATATAACTTCTATTGATCCACTTTAGGGAATTTTCATAGTCTTTCTTCTCTAATTTGTGTCACACTTTTATTTGGGATGTCTACAATGAAGGCACAAATACAATTTTCTTTACTGTCATGATCATCTTCTGTACATGGTGGTCTGGACAGCATGCCAGCAACGGCATTTCTTTTGCCTGGGAGATATTCAATGGAGAAACTGTATTGTTGAATCTGTAGTCCCCATCTCGCAAGTCGTCCCGTTGGCGATTTAATGCTTAAAAGCCACTTCAATGGTTGGTGATCCGTCAGGAGCCTTACTTCTCCGCCTTCAATGTATCCTCGAAATTTATTACAAGCCCAAACTATGGCTAAGGCCTCCCTTTCAGTGGTGGAGTAATTACGCTCAGCACTATTTAATAGTCGGCTACCGTATTCTATCGGGTGTTCCTCTTGACCCTCCCCCTGGAGTAAAACTGGTCCCAAAGCGTATGCACTAGCATCTGTATGAATAGCAAATGGCGTATTGTCTATCGCTTGTCTCAAAATAGGTGGGGTAGTCAAGGCCATCTTTAACGAATCAAAAGCACGCTGCTCAATTTCTCTCCACTTCCATACAGCTGCTTTCTTTGTTAAATTGGTCAAGTCTAGCAATCTCAGCGTATCCGTTGATGAAACGTCTATACCAGGAACACGTTTGAATGAAGGATATTAACTCTTTGGTATTTCTGGGTTCTTTACGCTCAACAATTGCCTGCCTGTATCTTGCCTGGATCAACGCCTATGGCGTCAGGCGTTAGAATATGTCCAAGGAACTTCACACTTGAACAGCAAAATTTACATTTCTGGTTATTCAGACGAAGATTAAATAAAATCAGTCTTTCCAAGACCAGTTGGAGGTCATACAAATGTGACTTGAAAGTTTCAGAATAGATGATGATATGATCTCAATAGGCTAGGATGCATATATTCGGAAGTCCAACTTTAAATCGATTAATCAGCCGCTGAAAGGTGGCGGGTGCATATCTTAAACCAAATGGCATTCGCTTGAACCAAAATGTTCTAAAGGGTGTTATTAGGCAAGTCTTATCACGGTCTTCCAGTGCAACTTCAACTTGGTAGTAGCCACTCTGCAAATCCAAAGTTGTCACATACTCGGTGCTTTTTGCAGCGTGTAACAAATCATCCATGCGAGGCAGTGGATATCTATCTGATAAAGTGATGTCGTTAAGTTTCGTATAGTCCACACAAACTCGAACAGAACCATCACAACTGGGGATGCCCAGGCGGAATCACATTCCTCAATGATGTCATTTTCTAACATGACCTCAATTTCTCGCTTTAATTCACCTGTTTTCGCAAAAGACAGCCGGTACGGTGGTGAAAAGATAGGTGCGTGATTACCTGTATCTATTTTATGTACAGCATATGGTGTGGGTTTACCAGAGACAGAAAAACTTTCTCAAATTTAACCAATAGATCTTCCATTTCTTGTTTTTCATCCTCGCTGAGGTTTATACCGTCGGAGTTTTTGAGAATCTTGTACAAAAATAGGTTAAGTGGGACAAACATCGAATCTGTATCCTATTGGTTCTTTTTTGATACGAAATTTTGGCAAGTTCTTTTGGGGGTGATAAATTTGGGCTCAACATGTTCAGCTGCAACTTCCGTCGCCTTACGCTTGGGATGTGTCTCTACCACTTTTATCGTTTCAAACAAATTCAATTCCAATGGCCATTCCTCAGCAAAATCAAAAACTTGGGTTGGACTACCTTCGAAGTGCCAATGTCTCTGTCCCAAATTTAAAACAATTTGTGCATGTTCTAGAAAGTCAGTGCCTAGTAATGTGCGATTATTCTTGTCGTCTGGAAATATCAAAAACTTTACGTCCAAGCTTCTGCCACCTATGCCAATTTTACATGTCGTCGTAAGGAACTTTTGCATATTTGTTGTACCATCGCCAATTACTTTTTGACAATCCACCGTTTCAAACTTGCAGCCTTTGAATTTCATTAGGCGCTTTAAATTGGAACTTGCGACGCTTGTTTTTGCTCCAGTGTCAAAATAAGCCTGACCAGGTATACCAAAAAGATCGACATTCACTATCGGGATGTCTCGACCAACACACATACCAAGAGAATTAAATCCGACCGTCATTGGCGACGTAGTATTCGACTTCTTGCTGCAATTAGGACAATTGGAACGAACATAACCAGGAGCATTGCATCCATAACAGGCAAGCTTCGGTTTGACCAATGCTGCCTCTGCCTCAGCTTTAGCTTTTGCAAGCTCATTTTGTTTCTTAAAACAGTTTTCCTCCGTGTGCCCCTTCTTACGACAATGTGGGCTACGCTTCGGACCACCTTGGGGACCACTTTCTTTAGGGCCAGTATTCACCTCGCGTTCACCTATTACTTGTTCAGCTTCTCTTGCATCAGCAAGCAACTCGTCAAAACTTTTAATTTTATGCCGAAAAACTCTCTCTCTGATCTGAGCGTGCAACATGCCAAACACCATATCAATTTGATCAGCCTCGTTCGGTATTCTTTCCAACTGGGCGAAAAGGGTTCTCTTCTTACGAATAAAAGTGTCTGTAGGCTCAGTCCTCTGTTGTTTTGTTTCATTTATTTCAGCTTAAAAGCGCAAAACTGGCTTAGGGGGTGAGAAAGCGTCACGGATCATCTTCACAACATCGGCAAAAGTTGTGGCCTTCGATTTGACTCCACGCCACCATTCCGCATCATCACCTTCCAGCAACATCGACATGCCATTTACCGCATTTGCATCAGAAATTGATTCAACCGTTTTGTACGTTGAAATTTCAGAGATGAATTCCTTTAGTTTGAATTCTTTTAGTTTGAAGAGTTCCGTCCATCGGCTGGCAACGTCTTCAACAATTAAAGTCCACTTGTATCCATCTTCAGTTTGAGAAGGCGGACCAAACAAATCTGCTGCTACCACCTCAAATTGCTGCTTGCTGCTTGTCGTTTGCAAAAGTCCAGCAGGTTTTAAGTTCGTTGCTTTGAAACGTTGGCAATGAATACAGTTTTTTACATATTTAGCTATTTCGCTTCTCATCCCAGGCCAAAAATATCTACTGGCAATCGTTCTCTCTGTTCCATAATGACCTGCAGTGCTGTCATCGTGATAGCTTTTCAAAATTTCCGACCGTTCATGTTCCGGTATGACCAATTGTGCATCATCACAATCATCGTTTCCATAACAATAAAGTATTCCATCATTAAGAATATAACTTCTATTGATCCACTTTAGGGAATTTTCATAGTCTTTCTTCTCTAATTTGTGTCACACTTTTATTTGGGATGTCTACAATGAAGGCACAAATACAATTTTCTTTACTGTCATGATCATCTTCTGTACATGGTGGTCTGGACAGCATGCCAGCAACGGCATTTCTTTTGCCTGGGAGATATTCAATGGAGAAACTGTATTGTTGAATCTGTAGTCCCCATCTCGCAAGTCGTCCCGTTGGCGATTTAATGCTTAAAAGCCACTTCAATGGTTGGTGATCCGTCAGGAGCCTTACTTCTCCGCCTTCAATGTATCCTCGAAATTTATTACAAGCCCAAACTATGGCTAAGGCCTCCCATTCAGTGGTGGAGTAATTACGCTCAGCACTATTTAATAGTCGGCTACCGTATTCTATCGGGTGTTCCTCTTGACCCTCCCCCTGGAGTAAAACTGGTCCCAAAGCGTATGCACTAGCATCTGTATGAATAGCAAATGGCGTATTGTCTATCGCTTGTCTCAAAATAGGTGGGGCAGTCAAGGGCATCTTTAACGAATCAAAAGCACGCTGCTCAATTTCTCTCCACTTCCATACAGCTGCTTTCTTTGTTAAATTGGTCAACGGTCTAGCAATCTCAGCGTATCCGTTGATGAAACGTCTATACCAGGAACACGTTTGAATGAAGGATATTAACTCTTTGGTATTTCTGGGTTCTTTACGCTCAACAATTGCCTGCCTGTATCTTGCCTGGATCAACGCCTATGGCGTCAGGCGTTAGAATATGTCCAAGGAACTTCACACTTGAACAGCAAAATTTACATTTCTGGTTATTCAGACGAAGATTAAATAAAATCAGTCTTTCCAAGACCAGTTGGAGGTCATACAAATGTGACTTGAAAGTTTCAGAACAGATGATGATATGATCTCAATAGGCTAGGATGCATATATTCGGAAGTCCAACTTTAAATCGATTAATCAGCCGCTGAAAGGTGGCGGGTGCATATCTTAAACCAAATGGCATTCGCTTGAACCAAAATGTTCTAAAGGGTGTTATTAGGCAAGTCTTATCACGGTCTTCCAGTGCAACTTCAACTTGGTAGTAGCCACTCTGCAAATCCAAAGTTGTCACATACTCGGTGCTTTTTGCAGCGTGTAACAAATCATCCATGCGAGGCAGTGGATATCTATCTGATAAAGTGATGTCGTTAAGTTTCCTATAGTCCACACAAACTCGAACAGAACCATCACAACTGGGGATGCCCAGGCGGAATCACATTCCTCAATGATGTCATTTTCTAACATGACCTCAATTTCTCGCTTTAATTCACCTGTTTTCGCAAAAGACAGCCGGTACGGTGGTGAAAAGATAGGTGCGTGATTACCTGTATCTATTTTATGTACAGCATATGGTGTGGGTTTACCAGAGACAGAAAAAACTTTCTCAAATTTAACCAATAGATCTTCCATTTCTTGTTTTGCATCCTCGCTGAGGTTTATACCGTCGGAGTTTTTGAGAATCTTGTACAAAAATAGGTTAAGTGGGACAAACATCGAATCTGTATCCTATTGGTTCTTTTTTGATGTACTTGGGAACAATTCACTATGTTTAGTTCTTTCGGGTGTGACCATATCTGGTGGTATAGAATCTCTAAAAATTGACTGGATTGAATGAGGAGAGTAATCATTTTGATGGTAATCTGGACCATACGATTCAAACTCAGATACGAAATTTTGGCAAGTTCTTTTGGGGGTGATAAATTTGGGCTCAACATGTTCAGCTGCAACTTCCGTCGCCTTACGCTTGGGATGTGTCTCTACCACTTTTATCGTTTCAAACAAATTCAATTCCAATGGCCATTCCTCAGCAAAATCAAAAACTTGGGTTGGACTACCTTCGAAGTGCCAATGTCTCTGTCCCAAATTTAAAACAATTTGTGCATGTTCTAGAAAGTCAGTGCCTAGTAATGTGCGATTATTCTTGTCGTCTGGAAATATCAAAAACTTTACGTCCAAGCTTCTGCCACCTATGCCAATTTTACATGTCGTCGTAAGGAACTTTTGCATATTTGTTGTACCATCGCCAATTACTTTTTGACAATCCACCGTTTCAAACTTGCAGCCTTTGAATTTCATTATGCGCTTTAAATTGTTTCTCAAAACAGTTTTCCTCCGTGTGCCCCTTCTTACGACAATGTGGGCTACGCTTCGGACCACCTTGGGGACCACTTTCTTTAGGGCCAGTATTCACCTCGCGTTCACCTATTACTTGTTCAGCTTCTCTTGCATCAGCAAGCAACTCTCTCTCTGATCTGAGCGTGCAACATGCCAAACACCATATCAATTTGATCAGCCTCGTTCGGTATTCTTTCCAACTGGGCGAAAAGGGTTCTCTTCTTACGAATAAAAGTGTCTGTAGGCTCAGTCCTCTGTTGTTTTGTTTCATTTATTTCAGCTTAAAAGCGCAAAACTGGCTTAGGGGGTGAGAAAGCGTCACGGATCATCTTCACAACATCGGCAAAAGTCGTGGCCTTCGATTTGACTCCACGCCACCATTCCGCATCATCACCTTCCAGCAACATCGACATGCCATTTACCGCATTTGCATCAGAAATTGATTCAACCGTTTTGTACGTTGAAATTTCAGAGATGAATTCCTCCACTTTTACCGGATTCAGCTCTCCATTGTACCTCGAACGGCAGCCACTGAAAGAGCCACATTTCTCGCTTTGCTTGTTAACAGCACCTAGCAATTCCTTAAATTGTTCCGTCGAAAGAGACACCATATTTGTTTTTGCAGCAATACGTTGACTTCGACGCAGTAATTCGTCCTTAAAACCTTCAGCCACGTTTTCGCCAAAACAAGAAAACAAACAAAAAATATCAGCAATCAAGACAGTTGTTCTGGCTATTTCCAGACTAATATGGCCACGCATTGTCCACAAAAGTCGGTATATCAATTCCAAGAACTTCCAAATACTGCCAAAAATACACCAGGTCGTTATTCGGGCCACTCAGTTGGGTAACAGCAATCAAGACAGTTGTTCTGGCTATTTCCAGACTAATAGGGCCACGGATTGTCCACTAAAGGCTTTGAAAAAGAAATGGTGTGGGCAACCGCAATGTTCGTCACCAATTAACACACACACACCATTATTTTTACTAACTACAATAACAACAACAGCACAGCAGAAGGCTTTGCAAAAGAAATGGTGTGGGCAACGAGCGTCACCAATTAACACACACCACTATTTATTATTAAAACAATCAAAAGCAGCACACACCATAACAACAACAATACGAGCCCGTACAGCAGACCCAATATCCATTGCTGCTACGATGCGTGCTAGCCAGACAACCTTCAGTACGAACCTGCAAACCAAGAATGAACAATTATCGCTGATGTTGCTCATTTTATACTCTCAAAAGAGAGCTTCCAAACACAAAACTGGACGAACGTTATAAAAGCTTAACACAACGAAGAATTGTTCCACAGCTGGTTCGTTGAAATTGTTATTATGCAGTTAGTCATTTAAGTATGGCAACAAGAAAACATATGACAGTAGTTACGTTACGTTAAAATATGCGTTACAATAAATGGATTCAAATACAATGTATACTTAAAACTAATGTTCTGCTACATAGTTATATTTCTGAATGGACTGGCAATCAATACTCTGTAAATGTAGAGACATTAAAGATACATTCGAAAAATCATATAAATGTTTAAATACTGATAGACCGACTAAAGAGGAAAATGTTGTAAAACACTTGGAAAATTAAACGTTAACTATTCACGTCTGACTGTATCGCACAAAATAGCCGCAGAAGGATTCTTTTTAGATATCAGGAATAGATTACTACAGGTTGCAAAAAGAAAGAATATAGAACTAAAAATTACAGAATTCATTCAAGAAAAATGGATATCAAAATAACAACAATTTCGAGAAAATCATCCACAAATACAGAATCAATCCCACGGCAGCGGGTTCTTACGTACCGGATTGACCCGAAACCAAAAGTGTTTCGACCAGCGGCTGCCAACCCAGCACTATATGCTGCTACAACAACAACAACAAATACAGAATTGAACAATAAGGATAAATTGCAACAAACCATATTAACAAAACAAAGCAAAATGGCTCAATCCAAAGCAGAATTTTGAAAATGGCATCAAGTATGCTTCCAGAATTTGATGGAAAAGCGGAAAACCTTAGGAAATTTATTGTCGCTTTAGAATTACTTATTACTTTACAAGCAGAACATGAAGAAGTATCGGTCGCTTTGGTGAAAACCAAACTTACAGGTACAGCAACAAATCTAATTAGTAATGAGACAACTCTAAGAGACATAATTGAAACATTAAGAAACACAGTTAAGGGCAAATCAGTGGAAGTGGTTACTGCCAAATTGATGAACCTTAGACAAAACAACAAGACCGCTAGTAAATTTGTAAAAGAAATATGTAGAAGAACTAACAAAATCCCTTGAGCAAGCCTATATTTCGGACGGATTAGCAAATAATACTTCAAGGAAGTACAGTACACAGCATGCTATAAAAGCCATGACAAAGAATTGTTCTAATACCAAAGTTAAAATTATAATGGAAGCGGGAACATTCAATACTATGAATGATGCCGTTAGCAAATTCGTCAATAGTTGCACCGAGGCAACGGATAGTAACAATTCGGTATTCTACAACAACCAAAGAGGTAGATATAATAGAAGTAGAAATCAAAACAAAAATCAATATAGAAATCAAAATAGAGACAATAGTAGATACAACAATGACAGACAACAAGGTCAATCTTATAATAGACGTGGTAATCGCAACAGACAAAGGAACAATAACCGAAGTGTAAATGTAACACAATCGGGAAACGAGTTGACCCCCTTGAGCGATGCAGAATAAATGAAATATATTATTTTAATCTCAGTCTAAGTAATTTTATAGAAGTTAAAAATGCCGACACAAAATGTAGACTAATATTGCTAGTTAACACTGGTGCTGACATATCATTATTAAAGAATTTATATGGACAATACGAAAACGTGAATAAAATGATATAACTAATCTATCAGGTATCGGGAAAGGGGTCATAAAAATCTTTAGGATGAATAGACGCTAATCTTAAATTATCTAAGTTTATTGTGCCGCACAATTTTCATATTGTCCCACAGACTTTCCCCATTCAATGTGACGGAATACTTGGAATGGACTTTATGAAAAAATATAATTGTTTATTAGATTTTAAAAGTGGAAATGATAGTTTCGCTTTAAGACCCCGTAATTTCCACGGTTGTATACGAATCCATTAATTCACAAAATTAAAGAAAACACCTGCCAGACCAGAAGTGATAAAACAAACACGTTTAGTAACCAATGAAAAATCAGTACTAGTACCAAAACAAGAAATTCAACCAGGAATATTCGTAGCTAGCACAATAGTAGAAAGTGATGTAGCCCTTATAAGAATAATAAATACAACTAAAGATGATGTTACGTTAAACAGTAAAAATATTAAATTTGAATCATTAGAAAATTATGATATAATAACGGAAAGTCAACAAACAGATTAAAGAACTAAAGAAGTTCTAAGTAAATTGAAATTTCCTTTTCTCTTTAAAGAAGGCCTTAGAAATCTCTGTGCTGAATTCAGCGTTTTTTTTTCGGTATTGACAGTGAACCTATAACATCAAATAATTTCTACAAACAAAAACTTAGATTGGGTGACAAAACGCCAATATATATCAAAAATTATAGAATACCTGAATCTCATAAGGAAGAAATAGATAAACAAGTCTCAAAATTAATTAAGCATAAAATAGTGGAGCCATCTATTTCCGATTATAATAGCCCACATCTCTTGGTACCCAAGAAATCATTACCAAACTCTTCCGAGAAAAGATGGCGGTTAGTAGTAGACTACCGTCAAGTAAATAAAAAGTTGATAGCAGATAAATTTCCCCTTCCAAGAATAGATGATATTCTTGATCAACTCGGTAGAGCAAAATACTTTTTGCCTTGATCTTATGTCTGGATATCATCACATTGAGATAGACTCTTGCATTTTCAGGACTGAAACCATCACAAGCATTTCTGTATATGGACGATTTAATAGTAGTAGGATGCTCTGAAAAACACATGTTCAAAAATTTAAGAGATGTTTTTCAATTATGCAGACGTTACAGCTTGAAACAACACCCATTTTTATGCATGAAGTTACGTGTTCTGGGTCATAAATGTACTTATAAGGGCATACTTCCTGATGATAGTAAATATGACGTTATTAAAAGATATCCAACGCCCACAGATGCTGATAGCGTTAAACGGTTTGTAGCATTTTGTAACTACTACAGACGTTTCATTAAAAATTTTTCAGAACACTCTCGTCATTTAACAAGGTTGAGCAAAAAGAATGTTCCGTTTGAATGGACACTGGAATGTAATATGGCGTTTGAATATTTGAAAATTAATTAATGAAACTTACACTGTTACAATACCCAGATTTCAAAAAGGAATTCTGTATAACTACAGACGCCAGCAAACATGCTAGTGGCGCTGTTTTAACGCAAGATTATAAATGGAATACAACTTCCAGTTTCGTAGGCATCAAGAACTTTTACAAAGGGAGAATCCAACAAATCTGCGATAGAACAAGAGTTAATAGCGATACACTGGGCAATCAATAATTTTAGACCCTATGTACATGGAAGAAAATTTTTGGTAAGATCAGATCACAGGCCACTTGTATATCTATTTTCTATGCGGAATCCAAGCCTCCAAACTAACACGGATTAGATTAGATTTGGAAGTATATGATTTTATAGTAGAATACCTCAAGGGGAAGGACAATAGCGTAGCAGACGCACTATCCCGTATTACGGTAGATGAACTTAATGACATGACAAGTAATATCATGAAGATAATGACAAGATCGTCTAAAAATCAGGAAAATACCTGCGCAGGTAATACTAAAGAAATTAATGGACAGTGTAATGATAATAAGCCCAATGTCTATGAAGTCATTAATAATAATGACGAACGTAAATACCTGCAAATAAAACTAGATTCCAAAAAAATGTTTTCTAAAACATGGAAAGAAGGTTTTATCCAAATTTATAGTGAGTGACATGTACTCCAATGGAAATCTCGACTTAGGTCAGTTTTTCCAAAAGCTCGAATCAGAAGCCGGGTTACATGGAATTACACGATTAAGAATGTCACAAAACGAGCAGATTTTCGAAACTGTCTTGTTAAATAAGTTTAAAGAAATGGGCAATAAAATACTGAAATGTGTAAAAGTAACGCTACTACAAAACGTGACATTAATAGACAAGAATAATAAGTCCAATATAAGTAAAATCCTGACAAAATACCATGATGATCCAATAGAAGGCGGCCATTCAGGAATTACGCGTACCCTGATGAAATAAGAAAATATTATTACTGTTATTATTTCGAAATAAAATCAATCATTCACTGTTAAATGCAAATATTATCTGATCGTATGGAGAAATTCCAAAGACAAGGAACTCGAGCATTACATGTTGAATACACTAAAATATGGCACATCATGTGGGTAATGTAAACCGCTTATTTATTCGATTGGGTGTGTTGATAATTATTTTAAGACATTGACCCATTAATTAAATTATTAAATATATAAATATAATTATTACATTCGTAATGATCATATTATCATTACTTCTCCACCATTAAACAATAATATAATGTTGTAGTTATTTTGTGTAGTACAATAAAAAAATACTAATACATTATTCAGATCATTTCTTAACGATTTCATATAATATAAATATTGAACTTATTTATCATAGAATACATAGTACTTATATTTGACTTCACGTTTTCTTATACTATTATTTTCCTTATATTTTAGAATTGTGTTATAAATATCCGTTTTTTTGCACTTTCCAAATTCAATTGCAAAATGCTTCTCTTTAATAACTGAGTGAAACCTATTACTATACTCGATAGGTTTATTCATTTTATCTTTAATTTCTAATGAAGTTGCTTCTATTATATTTTTTCCAAATCTCTGCTGTTTTTTTTTTACATTTATTGTCGATAGTTAAGGAGTTGTAATCAAAAAATTCGGTTTTATCCATTTCCCGATCATAACACTGCTGAAGTTGAATGTTTCAACTGATTTTTTTTCGTTTCTGTTTCAGTTAGAGCTATTTTCAAATCCGATGACGATTTCTAGGTTATGACCGAATCATGGACGCTATGAACTTTATCTATATATATAAATGAGCTTGGTGATAAGTGATTGACTGACTGACTGACTCATCATCAACGCCCAGCCAAAACGGCTAAAGCTAGGAGCTTGAAATTTTACCAGTGGGTCACTGTTGATGCAAATGTGCGAGATAAGGCCGGTTTTAGAAAATTCGTCTGGAACCACAAAAAATAACAACAACAAAAATCCTTATTTTTCATTATTATTACGTACTTATGGCCCTCTGCAAGACATGTGTCAAATTAACAATGCTAACTTCATGATACCGTAAACGATCACACATAATTTCAAATTTTGTAGTTTACTTCTAGGCGCACTTATTTTATCGTAAACCACTAAATAATAGAAAGACAAGACATTGCAACAGATGTCGCAGTTGGTGATAATGATATAAACATCAATTACGCGAAAAATACAAACCGATCCTGATTTAGTTTTCACATAACAGGTGTCGCACAAAAGATTTTCATTCGTTAAAATCGAGCTAGAAAAAATGATTACAAACGATGCATTTGTAAAAAATTTTGATTTTCAATTTAAAAATTTAAAACAAAAATTCTTTCAATAAATGATGTTGGGTTTGTTGAACAAATGAGTTGCTGTTGAAGACAACATTAGGGGAATAAATTCAGAAATCGGCCAGAAATAACAACAACTAAAAACTGTATGGACCTCACTTTTTGGTAATAACTAAATGTTTGCAAATCAATGATAGTGCAATAAAATTGTGCATATTACCACGATTTATTTGCAATTAAGAATTTTATCGTACATGGAGATGTACAGTTATAACTATTCAATTTCAAAATCTGTAATTTGAAGAAATCGCTAAATAATTAATGAAATCAATAATAGGCCACAGGAATATAGGAATATAGGAATTTGGTATGGAAATCAAGGTTGGGAAGTGGTGCTTCTAAAAGGAAATGGTTTGCAAAATTACCAATCATGTGTACGAAAAGTACTAAATGGTACTAAATTTAGTACAATTTAGATTTGGGTGAACGTAAAGAGCTGGAAACCTGAAATTTGGAATTAAGGTTACTGTTGTAGTGTAGGATTGAGATATGAGGGTAGTTTTGGAAATTCGTGCTTATGTGTACGAAAAGTACTAAATAGTACTAAATTTGGTACAATAGGAATTTGGGTGAACGGATAGAGCTGGAATCCTGATATTTGGAATTGAGATTACTGTTGGAGTGTAGGATTGAAGAACTTTTGGAAATTCGTACTTATGTGTATGAAAAGTACTAAATGGTACTAAATTTGATACAATGGGGATTTGGGTGAACGGATAATAGCTGAATCTCGAAATTTGGAATTGAGATTACTGGTGGGGTGTAGGATTGAGGTAGTTTTGAAAATTCGTACTTATGGGTACGGAAAGTACTAAATGGTACTAAATTTAGTACAATTTGGATTTGAATGAACGGATAGAGCTGGAAACCTGAAATTTGGAATTAATATTACTGTTGAAGTGTAGGATTGAGATATGAGGGTGGTTTTGGAAATTAGTACTTATGTGTACGGAAAGTACTATATGGAACTAAATTTTGTATAATGGGGATTTGGGTGAACGGATAGCGCTAGAATCTCTAAATTTGGAACTGAGATTACTGGTGGAGTTTAGTATTGTGGAAGTTTTGGAAATTCGTACATAAGGTACGAAAAATACTAAATAGCACTAAATTTGGTACAGTTTCGATTTGGGTGAACGGATAGGGCTTGATTCCTCAAATTTGGACTGAGGATCACTGATGAAGAGTAAGAAAGATGCACCAAAGGGTTTTTGGAAACTTGAGTGTACGAAAAGTACTAAATGGTACTAAATTTAGTACAATTTGGATTTGGGTGAACGTATGTATGTAGCTGGAAACCTGAAATTTGGAATTAAGATTACTGTGAACTGTAGGACTGAGATATGAGGTTGGTTTGGAAATTCGTATTTATGTGTACGAAAAGTACTAAATGGTACTAAATTTATTACAATTTGGATTTGGGTGAACGGATAGAACTGGAATCCTGAATTTTAAGTATTTTAATTTTATTTATTTTAATTTAAAGTATGAATTTTAGTAAACGGAAAGAGTTAGAATTTGCAACCAGTTCGCGGTAGGCTATAGAGGATTCCTGAAATTTGGAATTGATATTACTGTTGGAGTGTAGGAAATTCTTACTTATGTGAATGAAAAGTACTAAATGGTACTAAATTTGGGACAATGGGGATTTGGGTGAACGGATATAGTTGGAATCTCGAAATTTGGAATTGAGATTACTGGTGGGGTGTAGAATTGAGGTAGTTTTGAAAATTCGTACTTATGGGTACGAAAAGTACTAAATGGTACTAAATTTAGTACAATTTGGATTTGGGTGAACGTATGTATGTAGCTGGAAACCTGAAATTTGGAATTAAGATTACTGTGAACTGTAGGACTGAGATATGAGGTTGGTTTGGAAATTCGTATTTATGTGTACGAAAAGTACTAAATGGTACTAAATTTATTACAATTTGGATTTGGGTGAACGGATAGAACTGGAATCCTGAATTTTAAGTATTTTAATTTTATTTATTTTAATTTAAAGTATGAATTTTAGTAAACGGAAAGAGTTAGAATTTGCAACCAGTTCGCGGTAGGCTATAGAGGTAGAATTTGGATTTGGGTGGCGGATAGTGTTTGAGTTCTGAAATTTAAAATTAGGATTACTATTGGAGTGCAGGACTGAGGTAGTAAGGGTACGAAAAGTACTAAGTGGTACTACCTGTGGTACAATTTGGATTTGGGGGAACGGATAGAGCTGGAATCCTGGAATTTAGTCAGACTGCTGTTGGAGTATAGGATTGAGATGGAAGTAGTTTTTGAAATTCGTACTTATGGGTACGAAATGTACCAAATGGTACAACTTGGATTTGAGTGCACGGATAGCGCTGGAATCCTGTTATTTGGAATTATGGTTACTGTTGATTAAGGTTGTTTTGGAAAATCGAATTGTACAGAATTTGGTACAATTTGTTTTTGTGTAAAGGGGTTTTTGGAAATTCGTCGTAGAAAGGTACGAAAAGTGCTAAAGTGTACTAAATATGGAATCCATTGTATTAGGCAAACGCGAAGAGCTAGAAATCTGAAATTTTGAACGAGTGGTCATTGATGGAGAGTTAGGAAGATGTACCAAAGGGTATTTAGAAACTCGACCTATAAGTGTACGAAAAGTACTAAAAGTTTCTAAATTTGGTACCAATTGAATATTTTTAATGGATAAAGCTTCAAATTTGGTATGGGAATCAAGGTTGGGAAATGGCGTTGAAATAAGGAAATGGTTTTGGAAGTTCGTATTTATGATTACGAGCAGTACTAAATTTGGATTTGGGTGAACGGATAGAGCTGGAATCCTAAAGTTTTGAATTAAGATTACTGTAGGGGTGTAGGATTGAGATAGTTTTGGATATTCGTACCTTTGGGTACGAAAAGTACTAAATGGTACAAAATTTGGTACAATTTGGAGTTGTATGAACGGATAGAGCTGGAATTCTGAAATTTGGAACTAAGATTACCGGACAGTAGAATTGAGGTAGTTTTGGAAATTCTTACTTATGGGTACAGAAAGCACTAAATTTGGTACAATTTGAATTTTAGTAAACGGATAGTGTTGGAATTAGGAATTAAGATTACTGTAGGAGTGTAGTATTGAGGACATTTTGAAAGTCGTACGTATGGGTACGAGAAGTAAAATGAAAATTGAAAATTGGTACGAAAATTCTAAATTGTTCTAAATTTAGTACAATTTTAACTTGGTTTAACGGATAGAGTTTGAATCCTGATATTTGGAAGTAAGATTACTACTAAAGTGAAGGATTGAGGTAGTTTTGGAAAATCTTACTTATGGGTATGAAGAGTTCGACTTGATACTAAGTTTGGTACAATTTGGAATTGTACGAACGGACACAGCTGGAATCTTGAGATTTGGAATTGCTGTAATTATTATGGAATTTACTGTAATTATTTTGTATTAATGTCCGTGTATGGCTGAGATATATCGTCGAAATACGTACCATAAGTATACGAAAATTACTTAATAGTACTCAATTTGTTTTTGTTGGAATTTTTATTTTTTGGAGCAACGTTGATCTCGCTGTTAATGTGTAAGGGTGAGATACGGCTGATCTTTTTGAAAATCGAACTTAAGGGGTACGTACAGTACTAAGATAAAAATAAATATTGATTAAAATTGGTATTAGTGCGACCAAATTTTCAGTGTTTGTCATTTCCATATTATATATTGTTTATTTGTTTTTTTATATCCTTTCCGCATACGAAGTAGCGGGCATTTTGCTAGTCTATTATATATTTGAGCTTGGTGATAAGTGACTCACTGACTGACTGACTCATCATCAACGCCCTGCCAAAACGGCTAAAGCTATGAGCTTTAAATTTTACCAGTAGGTCACTGTTGGTGCAAATGTGCGAGATAAGGCCGGGTTTTAGAAAATTCGTCCTGGAACCACAAAAAATATCAACAACAAAAATCCTTATATTTTGCTATTATATATCGTAAAATATTATATACCGTATATTATCACAAATAATTTAAAATTTTGTAGTTTACTTCTAGGCGCAGGTTTTATTGTATCATTTTACCGTAAACCACTAAATTATAAAACCACATTAGAAGTTTTTTTCCGTTTCAACAGATGTCGCAATTGTATAGTATTAACGTAATGTAAGCAGTAAAAACCAACCGATCCAGATTTACGTGTCTGGAGTAATTTTGTTTTCACTTAACAAATGCCGCACAACAGATTTTCTTTTTTAAACAAAAAAAATTATTACCAACGAATTTGGAAAATTTAATTTTTAATTCAAGATTAAAACAAAATTTAGTTCAATAGTGTTAAGTTTTGAGGCAATAAAATCAGAAATCGGCCAGAAATAACAACAACAAAAAGTGTATGTACTTGATTTCTTGGCCTTGGTCTAAATGTTTGCAAATCAGTTAAAGTGCAATAAAATTGTGAATATTCCCACAATTTGTTTGCAATTAAGAATTTTTATGGCGTTCTTGGTATATAGAAATGTAGAGTCTAAAACTTTTCGTCACTAAATAATTTAGGAAATCAATAATAGACCAAAACCAGAATCAAATTTTGGTTTTGTAATTGAAAACGATTTTGGA
The DNA here is from genome assembly GCF_047663935.1 of Musca autumnalis. Classification (NCBI taxonomy): domain Eukaryota; kingdom Metazoa; phylum Arthropoda; class Insecta; order Diptera; family Muscidae; genus Musca; species Musca autumnalis. The sequence continues at coordinate 1,715,942 of NW_027412310.1, forward strand.
ATATGTGCGTTACGTGAAAAAGTCAGAAAAGCATTATCATGAAGGGATACGAAAAACCACTGCTCTCCCCGTAAAATATAGGGAAACGAATTTTCTACAGAGAAGATGTCAAGCCCTTTAAAGTACTTTGATGACGTTATATTTTCTAATGAGACGAACATTATATTGTATTATTACGAGGGGACCCAAAAAGTATGGCGCAACCATCTTACAACCCTGGAAAATAAAAATGTAATACATACTGAAAAGTTCGGAGAACTGTAAGTTATGGTATTGGCATAGACAAACGAATTGTATAGACAAAAGATTACTCATGCTGTGTGCTGTCAACAGACTCAAACCAAAATACTGAATATTTTTCGAAGGCGATTTTTGAGAAAAATTGCAAGATTTTCTTTTATATTTTTATCCGAGGATGTAGATTTCGTCAAAAAGTAACTTTATAGAATTGTATTTATTGTAGTTTTCATTGAGTTGTTCGGTCAACAAACTCGATGTTAAGAACATTGTTTAGAGCATACCTTTGTCTATATGTACATTTAATTTGTCTATGGCAAAGGGTTGTATATGAAGCAATGACTTTTGGTAAAATAAGTTTTCTGAGGTTTATTTGAAGATCTTCTACAACTTATTTAGCGACAACGACAAAATTGTGGTTTTTGGAACCTGAAAATCAAAAAAGTAAATACAATATAAAATCTACCAAGACAAGACATTCTAGACGTTAATCTTATTTACAAAAACTTTATGGATTCACCTGAGGAAAAAAGCTGGAAAAAGACCCTTTATTAATATGCTAAACTTAATAAAGATCAATGGGAAAAATACCAATAAAATATGACATTTCGAAATGTATTTTTTTTTTGTATGAATGACTATAATATATTTGATTTCTAAGACGATCCGAAATCAAATTCGTTCGAATTACTACCAAACGCCTTTCGGTGTAGAAAATGGTTGTTCGACTGAAAACAAAAAACAAACAAAAATAACTCATATATAAACAAAACGTAACTCAGGTAGCAGTTTGAACACATTTGTATTCGTATCGTCTTAACGAAACTGTTCATAAATCTCAGGTGGCAATAGCAATATTAAGCATCACAAGCAGTGCAATTGCAAAACGATTGAAGACCAGACTATAAACCGTATTATGGCGGTCTTAAACTCGAGTTAGTCCGGTCAAAATAGACATTGAAATAGCAAAACTTCCCACAGAGCTGAATTTTGGTGGAGAGCTAGGGGTTGCCATTAGAAGCAATGTCCTAAAAGTCCCCATCGATCCCATGTGTGCAAAAAAAAAAAAATATTCGGGGTCAAATTTCAAATTTTAAGGGTTTTTAGGTTTTCGGATTTTTTTTTGAAAACGGTTGATCTAGTCAAAAAGTGACTAAAGTAAATATTGCAGACAGAAAAATTATCTACAAGTTTGACCTTTATAAATTTTTTTCCTAGAAGGAAACATTCTTGAGATATAGCTGTTCTAAAAAACACATGATTTTTATGCATTTATAAGGGAAATATGCACATATTTAGACGAACCGGCTAAAATAAGCGAAGTAATCGGGTCTGTTCCCCAAAAAAATATATATTTTCTTGAAGAGCGAAATTATAGCTATCTTCTAAAAAAATTCCAACAAAATCGGGGCGTGTTTAGTAGAGTTATTCAATGTTAGAATCATTTTATGCAAAAATAGCCCATTTTGTCCGAAGGTAGAGATTGTTGCGCTGATTACGGAAATGAATATATTTCCACGGTTGCGGATCCGGTTCGCCGGTTATTCGACCAGAAAGGCCAAATTTAAAAACCGGGTTAGACCCGGTTCTACTGAACCGATTACTGCAAAGTGGATATCGTTTGAAAGCTTACGGAAGTATCTAACACATAGTGTCGTTACTTTAACCGGTTCGCCTCACAATGTACTTACGCGGCTAATTTTTTATTTGACTTTTAGATCGCGATATCTCGAAAATGGTAAGTATTTTTTAAGAATCATAAAGACCACTCTTGTAGACAATTATTGAATCTACAACTTTTACTTTAGCCGGCTTTTGCTAAGTCTTACCGTTTTTGAGAAAACTTCAAAAAACTGAATAATGCCTCCAAAAATGACCTTTGACCCCGAATAGCTTGTTTTGCACACATGGGATCGATGGGACTTTTAGGACGTTGCTTCTAATGGCCAACCATAGCTCTCCACCAAAATTTATATTTTTTTTTTGTTTTGCAAGGTGACCCACGGTGATATATAATGCTGGGGAAGTTGGTGCTTTAATAAAAAAATGTGATTTTTTCTTTTGTGTTGTGGTGAATATACGTTAACGTTATGTAATGGTGAAATTTCCAAAAATACCTCTGCCCCCTATTAACTATTTGACAATATCTCTGTCCGTGTACTCGATAATTTGTAATAATTAGTACAAATGTTTCGAATTTTGATAGTTTCGAAACATTTGTAGTTTGATATGAAGGACATATGTTACTAATTTTTACAGTAAACACAAAAATTCCATTTATATTAGTTGGTATTGCGAGGCTCAATATTTACCACATAGACACGCGGTTTCCTGTAGGGTTAATGTAGCGGTAGTGTCCATTTTTACGTTATAGACTCATTCAATCAATTTTGCCGCAAATTAAGTATAGTACACATTGACAAGCAAAACTGACAGTCATCGAGGTCTATTTCGTGAATATCAAAGCCTAACTGAAAAATTTCTTTTGTAATATCTAAATAATACCGTATATATTGTATTTAAAAGGTTTTTCGCTAAATAAAAGTTGTTATTTGCAGGAAAATATCCTAAAAGTACACTGGCTGTCATTTTTGATTGATAGTGTGTACTCCCCTTTAAGCGGGGTACACACGATCAGTTTTGACTGTCAGTTTTTCTCAAGTAATCGGTTGCTTGCCAGTGTGGCCGTTCATTTTTGTCAGTCATCATAAAATATTTTGTGGTTGCTGGATAGTTTGACATTTATCGATATTTCCGAAAAATCTACAGTCAAAACTGATCGTGTGTACCCCGCTTTAGAATATAGGATTTTCGGAATATTTACAAAATATTTTCAATACAAGTTGGTATAGCCTTATTTAACCATACCGGCCCATGGTAGAAAAAGAAAAGGTAGCAGCAATACTGACTGAACTGGGCTGTAGTGTTAGTGTCAAATTCCATACGACATTTTATATGTCTATTTCTATGTTCGATGTATATTAGGGATATATATTTTTTGAAGAAAAAAATTATTCATCTGAAATAAAAACAATTTCCCATAAAGTCTCCTTCATATCATTGACATGTAACCTCCTCCACTACATGTCGCACACTAAAACACCACTTATAGATGCGGTACAATATTTTTTAATATGTGTGGTATTTTGTTAAACTTGAAAATAATAAAGCCCTAATAAATATGTGCTTTTTGTTTTCAAAAACAAAATATTGAAACAGCTTCTCTTTTTTCAATGAATTACGAGCGACCCCAAACATTTTTGCAAGAATTCTACTTCCTGCGTGATATTGTGCATTTAGTGGAATGATATGGAAACATTCAAACTGAAAATCTAACGAGTTTTCATTCATGTTTTTCAAAATATTCAATCAAATATGAAAAATTATTAGTTTTTTTAAATTCCACTAATTTATAGACATTTCTTTATTTTGTTTACATTTATATTTGACACTAACGTTCCAAACAAAAACAAATTCCTATGTGGTTGTTGTTGAGTTGTATTTGTTGTAGTATTAACTTTACCTTATATTTGTTCTACCATGATACCGGCCGTTAGGATACATTTTCCTACGTATTTTGTTGTAATTTGGCATTTGTTGTTCTTTGTAGATAGAAAACCTCTGTGCGAAATATTAGCAACAAAAGTTTAGGTTTTGAAGTATTTTAAAGTTTAAAGACAAAACTTTCAATCGACTTTGGTCCATCATCATACCATCAATTTTATACAGAATGTCTTACATTAAGTTCAGGTTGTCACTGCATCTCTATTTTTACCGTTTCATTTGCGAAAGGTTTTAATTTGCGTACTAAATTTGGAAGCCTGGGTACTTGCGCAAGCAGACATGGCAGTGCTTGGTGTGTTTGAGAGAAAAATTCTTCGAAAGATCTACGGACCAATCAGCGTTGACGGTGAATATCGACGTCGCATGAACCACGAGCTGTATCTGCTGTACATCGACATCGATATTGTTAAACGTATCGAGATGCAGCGATTGCGTTGGCTAGGCCATATCATAAGAATGAGCGATGATGACCCCGCTAAAAAGGTGTATAAACACGGACCGCTTGGCGGTGCCAATAAGTGGATGATGAGATGAAAAGGCGCGGTATTCCAGAAAGCGAAGCAACAAATAGAGAGAATTGGAGATCTTTTCTTAGTTCGGCCTATAGAACAAATGTTCTGTAATGGGCCAGCTAAGTAAGTAAGTACTAAATTTGGTACCTTTGGTTTTGTGTGAACAGATAGATTTCTAAGCTGATATTTAGTATTGGTTGAGATAAAGTGGTGATTCTAAAATATAGTTCTGTAAGTTTACAAATGGGGATCACTGGGGTTGTGTGAACAGACAGAACTAGAAGCAAGCTCAATTTTTACAAACGGGTAGAGTTTTTGATTATTAGTGTTTTCGAGGTACGAATATTACTAAATGTTAATTAACATTAAAGTGCTGGTATTAACTAACAAAGAAATCATTTTTTTTTTGCCTTAAAAAAATACAATACCATAAGATGCGAAGGGAAGGAGGTAGGGAAAGACATATTTGCTTTAGATTGTAGACATTAATTTTTTGGAGATAATTCGATTTACGTCAAACTATATCGCGAACGATTCGATTTATGTAGTTCTTTTTGAAAACTAAATACTTGATTTTTAGAAAAAGATAAGTAGTAACACTCTTAACTGTCGTAAGTAGCATTACTGGCTTTTATTTTGATAAAAAAGTTGTAAATGCCAAATGGAGATATTATATTCAGAATTTTGGTCAATTTATTTATTAAACTGCTTTATACCATGGGGATTTTCCGCTAACGAAGTAGCGGTCATATGCTAGTATTATATATTTGAATACTGGACTATATAGTAGACACCCTAAGCATATCCGGTATGCCGTATGAATTTCCTATGACTTCCCCCGATGACGTAATTACAGCTTAAAATACTAAAATATGCCATTTTTACAAGGTCCGTAGTATTTTTTCAATATTTTTATATATACTCGCATGTATATTCACCATAATTATTTCAAAAACTTTTTTTATCGAGCATACAACACCTCCTTGATATATTAGTGTCGAAACCCCACAAAAATATTTGTTTGTATCCGAAAATAACGAAATTTTGGGTAAAACTCGTTAAAAACATTTTTAGTTATATCTCAAGAACAAGAGCTGGTGGAGAAAAGCAGAGACTGCATTTGAAAATAACTCGTCGATTTCAGTTAGAAACGAAAAAAAGAAATCGGTTGAAACAAAAGTCGTGTTGACCAGTGTAATGTATGAAATATAAGGTTTGTTTAGGTTTTACATTATTAATTGAAATACCGTGTTTATTGGATTAATTTAAATCCATGTCATCATATTTCAACCCATAAGAGATTCTCTGTGTATCTGTACTTCATTCTCATGTATTGTTAAGTTTTAGAACTAATGCTTTTATTGTAAGTCCAGCTTCTTTTGTCTTCGGAAAAAGAAATATTGTTAAGAAATTCTCTTGCTTTATCTTTAGATAAGGAGACATTGTCATAATCCATATAATTTATATAGTCAGCATCATTATTTATCCAGCTTGGGAAGTGTCTTTTTGAGTCAGTTAAATGAAAATGATGTTCTTCTGGATAGTGAACCACTGGGTCGTGCTCCATATCATCGGGAGCTGAATGTCAGTACCCACCACTATCATTATTATGGCATTGGTTATTGTTATAATTATTTGGAAAAATTTCGGGATTTGCTTGAAAGCTTCGACTTTGTATGCTATGATATTGATTATTATTGTAATTTGTAAAATTCCTATTAGAAAAATTTGCATTTTCTGGTCTATTTTGGTTTAGGTAGTGGTTATTAAAATTGGGACTATAAGATCTGTTATTACGAATATTTATGTTTGAAAACTGATGTATATTTCTAATTGGATAACACTGGTCAACACGACTTTGTTTCAACCGAAGTTGTTGTTGTTTCTAAATGAAATCGGCGAGCTATTTTCAAATCTGGTCACGGTTTTTCTCCATCAGCTCTTGTTCTTGAGATATAGCTCAAAATGTTTACGAGTTTTGCCGAGAATTTGGTTATTTTCGGATACAAACAAATATTTTTTTGCTGGTTTTTCGACACTAATATATTATGGAGATGTAGTACGCTCGATACAAAACGTTTTTTTAAATAATTATGGCGAATATTTATCAAAAAATATAGAAAACATACGATGAATCTTGTAAAAATTACATATTTTGAGTACTTTAAGCTGTAATTACGTCATCGGTGGAAGTCACAGAAACTTCATATGGCATTCCGGATATACTCAGGGTGTCTGCTATATAGTCCTGTATTCAAATATTTAATATAAAGTTCGTAGCGCCCACGATTCGCCCATAACCTAAAAATCGTCATGAAGACTGCCATTGAAAAGTAAATGGCATATTTGGTAATGATATCACTGGTAAATGATTTCCCTTTAGCAGTCTTCATGACGATTTTTAGGTTATGGGCGAATCGTGGGCGCTATGAACTTTATTATATATATTTGAATACAGGACTATATAGTAGACACCCTGAGCATATCCGAAATGCTATATGAAGCTCCTATGACTTCCCTCGATGACGTAATTACAGCTTAAAGTACTCAAAATATGCAATTTTTACTAGATTCATCGTATGTTTTCTATATTTTTTGATAAATATTCGCCATAATTATTTAAAAAACGTTTTGTATCGAGCATACTACATCTCCTTAATATATTAGTGTCGAAAAACCAGCAAAAAAATATTTGGTTGTATCCGTAAATAACCAAATTCTCGGCAAAACTCGTAAAAACCGATTTTGAGCTATATCTCAAGAACAAGAGCTGATGGAGAAAAACCGTGACCAGATTTGAAAATAGCTCTCCGATTTCATTTAGAAACAACAACAACTTCGGTTGAAACATTCAACTTTTTCAATTTTGTTGAGCAGTGTAATCGTATCTTAATCTTGAATTTGTATTTGTAAAATTATTATTATGTATTTGACTATTCCTTTGGGGTATGAATTGTGTATTTCTTTATAGATTTGATTTATTTTGGTTTCTTCGTAATTTACAATTCAAATGTATAAAGGTATAATATTTCATACTGAGAGTAAACAAAATAAGTTTGATGTATTGACTATAACCGTAAAGTTGTCTGTCAAATTTGAAATTTTTGCGTTATACATAATAATTTAATGTACATTTAAAATAGTTGTTGAATTATACAATTGCTATACTTAAGGGCATTTTGTACATAATTAAATACTTTTCCCATACATTTTCTATTTATTCATTTAAAGTGTTTATTAACTCTAATTCATCTAAAAATGATTTTCCCAAAAAACATCTTCTAATTTTGCATAAAATGGACATTTGGCGATGAAATGTTTCATGTTTTTGACGTCACCAAAGTTACATAGGGGGCGTTGTTTATTATCATTTTCTCCAAACTTGTTGTCATTCAGCGGAAGTACATTGGCTCTGGTTTTCATTGAGGTTGAAATTTTGTTTAAGTTCCATATATTAACCATGTATTCAGTACCAACATCCGGATTCAAAAAGCTATAAAATCTGTCACGGCTGGCATGTGCCTTTTCTCTTTTTTCAAATATCTTCAAAACAACTTCTCCATGTGAGCATATCCATCATTGAACTTATTGTGATGTTTTATACGTATTTGATGTTGATATGTTTACACAAGAAAGAAGTAACGACTTTTGGAAAGAAAATGTTATATCTTTTATTATATACTAGCATATGCCCGCTACTTCGTTAGCGGAAGTACCTCCATGGTATAAAGCAGGATAATAAATTAATTGATCAAAATTCAGAATATAATGTCTCCATTTGGCATTTACAACTTTTTTTTATCAAAATAAAAGCCAGTAATGCTACTTACGACAGTTAAGAGTGTTACTATTTATCTTTTTCTAAAAATCAAGTATTTAGTTTTCAAAAAGAACTACATAAATCGAATCGTTCGCGATATAGTTTGACGTAAATCGACTTATCTCCAAATATTAATGTCTACAATCGTAAAGCAAATATGTCTCTCCCTCCCTCCTTCCCTTCGCATCTTATGATATTGTATTTTTTGAAGGCAAAAAAAAAATGAGTTCTTTGTTAGTTAATACCAGCACTTTAATGTTAATTAACATTAAGTAATATTCGTACCTCGAAAACACTAATTATCAAAAACTCTACCCGTTTGTAAAAATTGAGCTTGCTTCTAGTTCTGTCTGTTCACACAACCCCAGTGATCCTCATTTGTAAACTTACAGAACTATATTTTAAAATCACCACTTTATCTCAACCAATACTAAATATCAGCTTAGAAATCTATCTGTTCACACAAAACCAAAGGTACCAAATTTAGTACGCAAATTAAAACCTTTTTTACATTTCCGTTTTTATTGAATTTTATTGAGTTCGTTAGATAAGTACCCAACGCAAATTTCCCCTCGCAACGCCTTAAAAAACGCATTTAAAAGTTGCACTTTTGTTTCATAATTTTTTGTAAGGAACAAAGCGAACAACATCAAGAACAGAAGAATGGATTACCGACGAGATTCGAGAACTATGGAATGAGCGAAGCAAATACAGAAATAAAAACTATGAAAAATACTGGGAGATAAATAAGGAGATACGATCTGCGACCCGAACAGCCAAAAATGCGAATTTGAATGCCAAATGCCAGGAAATTGAATTTCTACAAAGTATACACGATGATTTTAACCTCCACAAGAAGCTAAAGGAAGCCGCCGGAGTATATGGAAAGAAAATAACCAATCCAGTTCTAATGAACAAAAACAATGAAGCTGTATTTGACTTGGAGGGAAGGAAGCATATATGGGAGGAATATATTACCAATCTTTTTACTGATAGCGAACGATCATCTTATGAGGATGATTCGGAAATTCCAAGAAGAGGGACGCCTATAACGCAGAGCGAAGTAGAACGCGCTATAAAATCATTGAAAGACAGAAAGGCTACAGGACCGGAACCATCAGAATTACTGAAACTTATTGATTCCAGCAATATACACCTACTAGTCAACCTTTTTAATTACATATACAACACTGGAAACTATCCACAAGAATGGCTAAAATCAACCTTCATCGCAATACCCAAGAAAAATAATGCAAAACAATGCAGTGACTTCAGACTCATTAGCTTAATGAGTCATGCCTTGAAGATATTTCTAAAGATTATTCATAGTAGAATATACAAAATATGTGAAGCACACATGGGAAATACCCAATTTGGGTTTAAAGAAGGAATGGGTACAAGAGAAGCACTATACTGCATCCAAATTATAACACAAAAATGTAGGGATGCCCAGAAGGATGTATTCATGTGTTTTATTGACTACGAAAAAGCTTTCGATACCATCAAACACGATAAATTAATGGAAATATTACATGATATAGGAATGCAAGACAATGAACTTATGTGCATAAAAAGTCTCTATTGGAATCAGTCGGCAAGAATTGAAGTAAGTGGAGAACCAACAAAAGAAATTGGCATCTCAAGGGGTGTTAGACAGGGCTGTCTTCTATCTCCCTTATTGTTTAATGTATATTCAGAGAAAATATTCCAAGAAACGCTAGAAGGAGAAAACGTCGGAATAAAAATTCATGGGAAAATAATTAATAACATAAGGTATGCGGACGATGCCACGTTACTGGCTGGAAGTATATCCGGTCTCCAGAAACTTGTGGAGAAACTTGCACGTGTAAGTGAGAAATATGGCCTTAAAATAAACATGAAGAAGACGAAATATATGGTCATAAGCAGAAAAAATCCCCATGCAGATGTGACCTTAAAAGTTCAAGGTACAGAAATTAAAAGAGTGCGATCTTTTAAATATCTAGGGATACTAATAAACGACCAATGGGATCCCTCGAAAGAGATTAAAAGTCGTATAGAGATGGCGCGAGATGCTTTTTGTAAATACAACAAACTTATGAAAAGCCATGACATAAACGTAACAACGAAAGTACGTTTTATAAAATGCTATATTTGGTCGGTGCTGCTGTATGGAACAGAAGTTTGGACGCTCAAATCCTCTGATGAAAGAAAATTGGAAGCCTTCGAAATGTGGATTTACCGGCGAGTACTGAAAATACCATGAACTGCGAAAATTTCTAATGACGAAGTACTAAGAAGGATGAATGTAAGCCGGCAGTTAATAACAACAATAAAAAGTCGCAAAATAGCATATCTTGGACACGTATTAAGGAACAATAAATACAACATTTTACAAGCAATTTTAAAAGGAAAAATTGATGGAAGGCGTGCTAGAGGAAGAAAAGAAACATCTTGGCTCAAAAACATCATGGACTGGACAGGTTATACCGACGAAACTGATCTGCTGAATGCTGCAAGACACAGAGAGCTGACAACCACTATACTATAACATAAATATAATGCGATAAATATTAAAAAACAAAATGAATTGTACGATCACTTATATCCGGATAACGGATGAGTAAATAAAGAAGAAGAAGGAACAAACGGAATGCACAAATCTATAATTCTATTATATATTTGAGCTTGGTGATAAGTGACTGACTGACTCATCATCAACGCCCAGCCAAAACGGCTAAAGCAAATGTGGAAGATAAGACACATTTGCAATTATGGACGCTAGTTCAAGTTTTAATTGTATGCCCCGTGAAATAAAATTCCAACAACTGCCTGGTTTCTTCACCTTTGACGATTTTTGGGCGAACGGCAATTACTTATATTTAGAACATGTGCACAAAGAATGAATTTTCGAAAGACATAGGATTAAAGTTAACTTGGCTGGTGAATTTAATCTTTTAGAAATCGAATTACATATATGCGAAAGGTGATTTTAATTCTTTCAAGGGAGAATATTTAATGGGTTCAAGGCCTTTGATATCACGCAAATGTTCAAGAGTCTCAATTCTTTCAAAAAGAAAGGAATCAAAGTCTTCCCAAGAAGACAAAGCAGATTTGTCCCTTACATTCTGTGTTTACATCTACGCTGAATACACATGAAGACTATGATTGGATCCCTATGTGTTGTAGTGATATCGTACACTGCCATTGCGGACAAACAACTGTTGATAACGCGCTGACGTGTTTTCAACCCTGTACTAGTCTTGCGATCGATATACGGAAGGTCAAAAAGAAGCTTTAAATGACTATTGACAATAACCCGTTTTTTTTTTTGTCAAACCGATTTGTAAGAGCTGTCCATGCGGAGTCGAAGCTACGACTTAATGGGAACTTGGAAAAAATTTCTTTAGCTTCGCCGTCTGTCTTTCTGACTAAATGAAAGAGCCTCTCAATGTCACAAAGACCAGAGGTCTCGGAAATATGACCACGACAAGAAATCACCATGAAAGTATTCTATATCGCATGAAGGAAGTACAAGATTATGTACACTATCCGCATTAGGTGAGGAAATGGAGGAATCGCGACAATGAAAACTGTTTTGAACTGAAGTATGAGCCTGAGGATCCGCCTCAAATTATTGCGGTTTGACTTTCAAATCCTTCTGCCGAAAGGTCCGAACCGTTTAATGAGGTGTGAGGCGAGGATTTAGACGATTGCCGCTTTTTTTCTTATTTTACATTCATTGACGATCTACATGATATATACGTCTGATGACAGACCTCGTATATACTATACTAGCATATGCCCGCTACTTCGTTAGCGGAAGTACCTCCATGGTATAAAGCAGGATAATAAATAAATTGATCAAAATTCAGAATATAATGTCTCCATTTGGCATTTACAACTTTTTTTTATCAAAATAAAAGCCAGTAATGCTACTTACGACAGGTAAGAGTGTTACTATTTATCTTTTTCTAAAAATCAAGTATTTAGTTTTCAAAAAGAACTACATAAATCGAATCGTTCGCGATATAGTTTGACGTAAATCGACTTATCTCCAAATATTAATGTCTACAATCGTAAAGCAAATATGTATCTCCCTCCCTCCTTCCCTTCGCATCTTATGATATTGTATTTTTTGAAGGCAAAAAAAATGATTTCTTTGTTAGTTAATACCAGCACTTTAATGTTAATTAACATTTAGTAATATTCGCACCTCGAAAACACTAATTATCAAAAACTCTACCCGTTTGTAAAAATTGAGCTTGCTTCTAGTTCTGTCTGTTCACACAACCCCAGTGATCCTCATTTGTAAACTTACAGAACTATATTTTAAAATCACCACTTTATCTCAACCAATACTAAATATCAGCTTAGAAATCTATCTGTTCACACAAAATCAAAGGTACCAAATTTAGTACGCAAATTAAAACCTTTTTTACATTTCCGTTTTTATTGAATTTTATTGAGTTCGTTAGATAAGTACCCAACGCAAATTTCCCCTCGCAACGCCTTAAAAAACGTATTTAAAAGTTGCACTTTTGTTTCATAATTTTTTGTAAGGAACAAACGGAATGCACAAATCTATAATTCTATTATATACTAGCAAAATGCCCGCTACTTCGTATGCGGAAAGGATATAAAAAAACAAATAAACAATATATAATATGGAAATGACAAACACTGAAAATTTGGTCGCACTAATACCAATTTTAATCAATATTTATTTTTATCTTAGTACTGTACGTACCCCTTAAGTTCGATTTTCAAAAAGATCAGCCGTATCTCACCCTTACACATTAACAGCGAGATCAACGTTGCTCCAAAAAATAAAAATTCCAACAAAAACAAATTGAGTACTATTAAGTAATTTTCGTATACTTATGGTACGTATTTCGACGATATATCTCAGCCATACACGGACATTAATACAAAATAATTACAGTAAATTCCATAATAATTACAGCAATTCCAAATCTCAAGATTCCAGCTGTGTCCGTTCGTACAATTCCAAATTGTACCAAACTTAGTATCAAGTCGAACTCTTCATACCCATAAGTAAGATTTTCCAAAACTACCTCAATCCTTCACTTTAGTAGTAATCTTACTTCCAAATATCAGGATTCAAACTCTATCCGTTAAACCAAGTTAAAATTGTACTAAATTTAGAACAATTTAGAATTTTCGTACCAATTTTCAATTTTCATTTTACTTCTCGTACCCATACGTACGACTTTCAAAATGTCCTCAATACTACACTCCTACAGTAATCTTAATTCCTAATTCCAACACTATCCGTTTACTAAAATTCAAATTGTACCAAATTTAGTGCTTTCTGTACCCATAAGTACGAATTTCCAAAACTACCTCAATTCTACTGTCCGGTAATCTTAGTTCCAAATTTCAGAATTCCAGCTCTATCCGTTCATACAACTCCAAATTGTACCAAATTTTGTACCATTTAGTACTTTTCGTACCCAAAGGTACGAATATCCAAAACTATCTCAATCCTACACCCCTACAGTAATCTTAATTCAAAACTTTAGGATTCCAGCTCTATCCGTTCACCCAAATCCAAATTTAGTACTGCTCGTAATCATAAATACGAACTTCCAAAACCATTTCCTTATTTCAACGCCATTTCCCAACCTTGATTCCCATACCAAATTTGAAGCTTTATCCATTAAAAATATTCAATTGGTACCAAATTTAGAAACTTTTAGTACTTTTCGTACACTTATAGGTCGAGTTTCTAAATACCCTTTGGTACATCTTCCTAACTCTCCATCAATGACCACTCGTTCAAAATTTCAGATTTCTAGCTCTTCGCGTTTGCCTAATACAATGGATTCCATATTTAGTACACTTTAGCACTTTTCGTACCTTTCTACGACGAATTTCCAAAAACCCCTTTACACAAAAACAAATTGTACCAAATTCTGTACAATTCGATTTTCCAAAACAACCTTAATCAACAGTAACCATAATTCCAAATAACAGGATTCCAGCGCTATCCGTGCACTCAAATCCAAGTTGTACCATTTGGTACATTTCGTACCCATAAGTACGAATTTCAAAAACTACTTCCATCTCAATCCTATACTCCAACAGCAGTCTGACTAAATTCCAGGATTCCAGCTCTATCCGTTCCCCCAAATCCAAATTGTACCACAGGTAGTACCACTTAGTACTTTTCGTACCCTTACTACCTCAGTCCTGCACTCCAATAGTAATCCTAATTTTAAATTTCAGAACTCAAACACTATCCGCCACCCAAATCCAAATTCTACCTCTATAGCCTACCGCGAACTGGTTGCAAATTCTAACTCTTTCCGTTTACTAAAATTCATACTTTAAATTAAAATAAATAAAATTAAAATACTTAAAATTCAGGATTCCAGTTCTATCCGTTCACCCAAATCCAAATTGTAATAAATTTAGTACCATTTAGTACTTTTCGTACACATAAATACGAATTTCCAAACCAACCTCATATCTCAGTCCTACAGTTCACAGTAATCTTAATTCCAAATTTCAGGTTTCCAGCTACATACATACGTTCACCCAAATCCAAATTGTACTAAATTTAGTACCATTTAGTACTTTTCGTACCCATAAGTACGAATTTTCAAAACTACCTCAATTCTACACCCCACCAGTAATCTCAATTCCAAATTTCGAGATTCCAACTATATCCGTTCACCCAAATCCCCATTGTCCCAAATTTAGTACCATTTAGTACTTTTCATTCACATAAGTAAGAATTTCCTACACTCCAACAGTAATATCAATTCCAAATTTCAGGAATCCTCTATAGCCTACCGCGAACTGGTTGCAAATTCTAACTCTTTCCGTTTACTAAAATTCATACTTTAAATTAAAATAAATAAAATTAAAATACTTAAAATTCAGGATTCCAGTTCTATCCGTTCACCCAAATCCAAATTGTAATAAATTTAGTACCATTTAGTACTTTTCGTACACATAAATACGAATTTCCAAACCAACCTCATATCTCAGTCCTACAGTTCACAGTAATCTTAATTCCAAATTTCAGGTTTCCAGCTACATACATACGTTCACCCAAATCCAAATTGTACTAAATTTAGTACCATTTAGTACTTTTCGTACACTCAAGTTTCCAAAAACCCTTTGGTGCATCTTTCTTACTCTTCATCAGTGATCCTCAGTCCAAATTTGAGGAATCAAGCCCTATCCGTTCACCCAAATCGAAACTGTACCAAATTTAGTGCTATTTAGTATTTTTCGTACCTTATGTACGAATTTCCAAAACTTCCACAATACTAAACTCCACCAGTAATCTCAGTTCCAAATTTAGAGATTCTAGCGCTATCCGTTCACCCAAATCCCCATTATACAAAATTTAGTTCCATATAGTACTTTCCGTACACATAAGTACTAATTTCCAAAACCACCCTCATATCTCAATCCTACACTTCAACAGTAATATTAATTCCAAATTTCAGGTTTCCAGCTCTATCCGTTCATTCAAATCCAAATTGTACTAAATTTAGTACCATTTAGTACTTTCCGTACCCATAAGTACGAATTTTCAAAACTACCTCAATCCTACACCCCACCAGTAATCTCAATTCCAAATTTCGAGATTCCAGCTATTATCCGTTCACCCAAATCCCCATTGTATCAAATTTAGTACCATTTAGTACTTTTCATACACATAAGTACGAATTTCCAAAAGTTCTTCAATCCTACACTCCAACAGTAATCTCAATTCCAAATATCAGGATTCCAGCTCTATCCGTTCACCCAAATTCCTATTGTACCAAATTTAGTACTATTTAGTACTTTTCGTACACATAAGCACGAATTTCCAAAACTACCCTCATATCTCAATCCTACACTACAACAGTAACCTTAATTCCAAATTTCAGGTTTCCAGCTCTTTACGTTCACCCAAATCTAAATTGTACTAAATTTAGTACCATTTAGTACTTTTCGTACACATGATTGGTAATTTTGCAAACCATTTCCTTTTAGAAGCACCACTTCCCAACCTTGATTTCCATACCAAATTCCTATATTCCTATATTCCTGTGGCCTATTATTGATTTCATTAATTATTTAGCGATTTCTTCAAATTACAGATTTTGAAATTGAATAGTTATAACTGTACATCTCCATGTACGATAAAATTCTTAATTGCAAATAAATCGTGGTAATATGCACAATTTTATTGCACTATCATTGATTTGCAAACATTTAGTTATTACCAAAAAGTGAGGTCCATACAGTTTTTAGTTGTTGTTATTTCTGGCCGATTTCTGAATTTATTCCCCTAATGTTGTCTTCAACAGCAACTCATTTGTTCAACAAACCCAACATCATTTATTGAAAGAATTTTTGTTTTAATTTTAAATTGAAAATCAAAATTTTTTACAAATGCATCGTTTGTAATCATTTTTTCTAGCTCGATTTTAACGAATGAAAATCTTTTGTGCGACACCTGTTATGTGAAAACTAAATCAGGATCGGTTTGTATTTTTCGCGTAATTGATGTTTATATCATTATCACCAACTGCGACATCTGTTGCAATGTCTTGTCTTTCTATTATTTAGTGGTTTACGATAAAATAAGTGCGCCTAGAAGTAAACTACAAAATTTGAAATTATGTGTGATCGTTTACGGTATCATGAAGTTAGCATTGTTAATTTGACACATGTCTTGCAGAGGGCCATAAGTACGTAATAATAATGAAAAATAAGGATTTTTGTTGTTGTTATTTTTTGTGGTTCCAGGACGAATTTTCTAAAACCCGGCCTTATCTCGCACATTTGCATCAACAGTGACCCACTGGTAAAATTTCAAGCTCCTAGCTTTAGCCGTTTTGGCTGGGCGTTGATGATGAGTCAGTCAGTCAGTCAATCACTTATCACCAAGCTCATTTATATATATAGATTTGAGCTTGGTGATAAGTGACTGACTGACTGGCTCATCATCAACGACCAGCCAAAACGGCTAAAGCTATGAGCTTGAAATTTTACCAGTAGGTCACTGTTGGTGCAAATGTGCGAGATAAGGCCGGGTTTTAGAAAATTCGTCCTGGAACCACAAAAAATATCAACAACAAAAATCCTTATATTTTGCTATTATATACCGTTAAATATTATATACCGTAAATTATCAAAAATAATTTCAAATTTTGTAGTTTACTTCTAGACGCAGGTTTTATCGTATCATTTTATCGTAAACCACTTAATTATAAAACCACATTAGAAGTTTTTCTTCCGTTTCAACAGATGTCGCAATTGTATAGAATTACGTGTCTGGAGTAATTTTGTTTTCACTTAACAAATGTCGCACAACAGATTTTCTTTTTGAAACAAAAAAATTATTACCAACGAATTTGGAAAATTTCATTTTTAATTTAAGATTAAAACAAAATTTAGTTCAATAATGTTAAGTTTTTTACTGTTTCAAATATCATTAAGGCAATAAAATCAGAAATCGGTCAGAAATAACAACAACAAAAACTGTATGTACTTGATTTCTTGGCCTTGGTCTAAATGTTTGCAAATCAGTTAAAGTGCAATAAAATTGTGAATATTCCCACGATTTGTTTGCAATTAAGAATTTTTATGGCGTTCTTGGTATATAGAAATGTAGAGTCTATAACTTTTCGTCAACAAATAATTTACGAAATCAATAATAGACCACAAACCAGAATCAAATTTTAGTTTTGTAATTGAAAACGATTTTGGAATATATGCGTTACGTGAAAAAGTCAGAAAAGCATTATCACGAAGGGATAGGAAAAACCACTGCTCTCCCCGTAAAATATAGGGAAACGAATTTTCTACAGAGAAGATTTCAAGCCCTTTAAAGTGCTTTGATGACGTTATATTTTCTAATGAGACGAACATTATGTTGTATTATTACGAGGGGACCCAGAAAGTATGGCGCAACCATCTTACAACCCTGGAAAATAAAAATGTAATACATACTGAAAACTTCGGAGAACTGTAAGTTATGGTATTGGCATAGACAAACGAATTGTATAGACAAAAGATTACTCATGCTGTGTGCTGTCAACAGACTCAAACCAAAATACTGAATATTTTTCGAAGGCGATTTTTGAGAAAAATTTCAAGATGTTCTTTTACATTTTTATCCGAGGATGTAGATTCCGTCAAAAAACCAGCAACCACAAAATATTATATGATGACTGACAAAAATGAACGCCCACACTGGCAAGCAACCGATTACTTGAGCAAAACTGACAGTCAAAACTGATCGTGTGTACCCCGCTTAAAGGGGAGTACACACTATCAATCAAAAATTACAGCCAACGTACTTTTAGGAGATTTTTCCAGCAAATAACATCTTTTATTTAGCGAAAAACCTTTTAAATACAATATATACGGTATTATTTAGATATTACAAAAGAAATTTTTCAGTTAGGCTTTGATATTCACGAAATAGACCTCGATGACTGTCAGTTTTGCTTGTCAATGTGTACTATACTTAAATTGCAGCAAAATTGATTGAATGAGTCTATAACGTAAAAATGGACGCTACCGCTACATTAAACCTACAGGAAACAGCGTGTCTATGTGGTAAATATTGAGCCTCGTACTACCAACTAATATAAGTGGAATTTTTGTGTTTTACTGTAAAAATTAGTAACCTATGTCCTTCATATCAAACTACAAATGTTTCGAAACTATCAAAATTCGAAACATTTGTACTAATTATTAAAAATTATCGAGTACACGGACAGACATATTGTCAAATAGTTAATAGGGGGCAGAGGTCTTATGATGTATTTTTGTTTATATTTGTGTAGTATTATTAAGAAATTAATCATATACAAAATATAAATTAATTTTTTAGAAAACTGTATTCATTATTTTCGAAGTCGAGTAATTTGAGAGTACACAAACCTGTAGTGGGATTCTGTAACTCATTTTTGCTGTTACCGGCAAAAATCGGTAAAATTAAATAGCAAAATTACGACTAAAAACATAAAGAAAAGTTGACATCACTGTGTGTCGCTAGAGGCTAGCGACTTCTTTTTATTCTTCGTTAACTTACCGAAAAAATTCGTTAATTATCGATAATTGTCGGTAAAATTAAAATGCTTATAATTTCGATAATTAACGAATTTTTTCGGTAAGTTAACGAAGAATAAAAAGTAGTCGCTAGCCTCTAGCGACACCAACAATGATGTCAACTTTTCTTTATGTTTCTAGTCATAATTTTGCTATTTAATTTTACCGATTTTTGCCGGTAACAGCAAAAATGAGTTACAGAATCCCACTACAGGTTTGTGTACCCTCAAATTACTCGACTTCGAAAATAATTAATACAGTTTTCTAAAAAATGAATTTATATTTTGTATATGATTAAATTCTTAATAATACTACACAAATATAAACAAAAATACATCATAAGACCTCTTCCCCCTATTAACTATTTGACAATATGTCTGTCCGTGTACTCGATAATTTTTAATAATTAGTACAAATGTTTCGAATTTTGATAGTTTCGAAACATTTGTAGTTTGATATGAAGGACATAGGTTACTAATTTTTACAGTAAAACACAAAAATTCCACTTATATTAGTTGGTAGTGCGAGGCTCAATATTTACCACATAGACACGCGGTTTCCTGTAGGGTTAATGTAGCGGTAGCGTCCATTTTTACGTTATAGACTCATTCAATCAATTTTGCTGCAAATAAAGTATAGTACACATTGACAAGCGAAACTGACAGTCATCGAGGTCTATTTCGTGAATATCAAAGCCTAACTGAAAAATTTCTTTTGTAATATCTAAATAATACCGTATATATTGTATTTAAAAGGTTTTTCGCTAAATAAAAGTTGTTATTTGCAGGAAAAATTTCCTAAAAGTACGCTGGCTGTCATTTTTGATTGATAGTGTGTACTCCCCTTTAAGCGGGGTACACACGATCAGTTTTGACTGTCAGTTTTGCTCAAGTAATCGGTTGCTTGCCAGTGTGGCCGTTCATTTTTGTCAGTCATCATAAAATATTTTGTGGTTGCTGGATAGTTTGACATTTATCGATATTTCCGAAAAATCGACAGTCAAAACTGATCGTGTGTACCCCGCTTTAGAATATAGGGTTTTCGGAATATGTACAAAATATTTTCAATGCACGTTGGTATAGCCCTCATTTAACCATACCGGCCGTTAGGATACATCTTCCTACGTATTTTGTTGTAATTTGGCATTTGTTGTTCTTTGTAGATAGAAAACCTCGGTGCGAAATATTAGCAACATAGGTATTTTAAAGTTGAAAGACAAAATTTTCAATCGACTTTGGTCCATCATCATACCATCAATTTTATACAGAATGTCTTACATTAAGTTCAGGTTGTCACTGCATTTCTATGTTTACCGTTTCATTTGCGAGAGGATTCTTAGTATCACAGAAATCATCATTTGTAATGATTAAATTTCAACTTTAAATTTCCACTTTTTTACATTTCTGATTTTAAGAGTAAAATATAACTGTTTTATAAAATATTAAGAATTATAGATTTGTGCATACCGTTTGTTCCTTACAAAAAATTATGAAACAAAAGTGCAACTTTTAAATGCGTTTTTTAAGGCGTTGCGAGGGGTAAATTGCGTTGGGTACTTATCTAATGAATTCCATAAAAAACGGAAATGTAAAAAAGGTTTCAATTTGCGTACTAAATTTGGAACCTTTGGTTTTGTGGAAACAGATAGATTTCTAAGCTGATATTTAGTATTGGGTGAGATAAAGTGGTGATTTTAAAATATAGTTCTGTAAGTTTACAAATGGGGATCACTGGGGTTGTGTGAACAGACAGAGCTAGAAGCAAGCTCAATTTTTACAAACGGGTAGAGTTTTTGATAATTAGATATGTGACCTTCATTCACATGAATGTTCTGTGGCTTAAGGGCCAACTGTGTCGTCCTTCCACTTTCTTATAATGTACATCTTATATACCTGATGAAGCTATAGCTATCGATATGTTGCCTTCTAATTTAAATACTTGCTTTCCAATAAGACCAAAACTTCGCTGTGCATAACATCTGGTATTTCCATTGATTTGTAACATATTAAAGAAAGTAGGAGTGGTCGGGTCTTATGGTTTGTACATTTAACATATAAAGCGCATTTAAAAAAATAGGACGCAGGGTATAACCATTACCACCGAAATTTAATAAAATTTATAGCATTTTTCCACCAAGGACCATCCCTGTACATCATCTGAAAATTACATGGAAATCGGTCTAGAAGTTTTGAAGATATAACACACTTAAAAAAGTGGGCGTGGCCGGGTCTGATAGCCACAAATAAGTCCCTCGGGCGTGGTCGGGTCTTAAGGTCGCAAAATGAGTATATAGGGTCGGAGAATCGAAGGGTGGATGTTCGGAACAGGGTGGTTCGTTGCAGAGTGGTTCGATATGTAGAAGTTCGGAGCGGAGTGGATGGGAGGGTGTGGTTCGGGGGGTGGAAATTCAAGCGGGGTGGATCGGAGGGTGGAAGTTCAATGCGGGTTGGTTGCGAGGTTGGAAATCCGCAGCAGGGTGGAAGGTCGAAGCAGGGTGGATCCGAAGGTGGAAATTCGGGGCGGGGTTGTTCGGAGGGTGGAAGTTCGGAGCGGGGTGGTTCGGAACGGGGTGGTTCAGAGATGGTTGTTCGGAAGAATTAATTCAATCACTCGTTTCATTTTTGCTAAAATTGCGGTTTTATTAAATCAGACATACCAAACCCCACCGATTCAACACAATGTATAGCCTATCTGAACCACGGGTCCTCCCTGTACATACTCTGAAATTTTCAGGCAAATCGGTTCAGTATTTTTGGGTATGTAACGTATTTTAAAAGTGGGCGTGATAAAATTAAAATATATATATATAGCCTATTTTCACCATTCCGAAATTCAACAAAATTTTTAGCCTATTTTAACCGGGGGCTATCCCTGTACATTCCCTGGCAATTTCAGAAAAATAGGTTCAGTAGTTTTTGTAGAAATGACAAAAATTGAAAATTGAAAAAAGTGGGCGTAAAAGTGGGTGTGGTCAAAATTTCTTTACGTAAAAACCCAAGTCGGGTTATAGCGCACATTTTGCAGAATGAATTATCGAAATTGGTCCAGCCGTTCTCAACTGATGCGATTACCAACGAACGACATTTGATTTTCATTTATATAGATATAGCATTTTTAAAGAAACTAGCATATGCCCGCTACTTCGTTAGCGGAAAATCCCCATGGTATAAAGCAGGATAATAAATAAATTGACCAAAATTCAGAATATAATGTCTCCATTTCGCATTTACAACATTTTTTATCAAAATAAAAGCCAGTAATGCTACTTACGACAGTTAAGAGTATTACTATTTATCTTTTTCTAAAAATCAAGTATTTAGTTTTCAAAAAGAACTACATAAATCGAATCGTTCGCGATATAGTTTGACGTAAATCGACTTATCTCCAAAAATTAATGTCTACAATCGTAAAGCAAATATGTCTCTCCCTCCCTCCTTCCCTTCGCATCTTATGGTATTGTATTTTTTGAAGGCAACAAAAATTATTTCTTTGTTAGTTAATACCAGCACTTTAATGTTAATTAACATTTAGTAATATTCGTACCTCGAAAACAATAATTATCAAAAACTCTACCCGTTTGTAAAAATTGAGCTTGCTTCTAGTTCTGTCTGTTCACACAACAACTTACAACTATAATTTAAAATCACCACTTTATCTCAACCAATACTAAATATCAGCTTAGAAATCTATCTGTTCACACAAAACCAAAGGTACCAAATTTAGTACGCAAATTAAAACCTTTTTTACATTTCCGTTTTTTATTGAATTTTATTGAATTCATTAGATAAGTACCCAACGCAATTTACCCCTCGCAACGCCTTAAAAACGCATTTAAAAGTTGCACTTTTGTTTCATAATTTTTTGTAAGGAACAAACGGTATGCACAAATCTGTCATTCTTAATATTTTACAAAACAGTTATATTTTACTCTTAAAATCAGAAATGTAAAAAAGTGGAAATTTAAAGTTGAAATTTAATCATTACAAATGATGATTTCTGTGATACTAAGAATCCTCTCGCAAATGAAACGGTAAAACTAGAAATGCAGTGACAACCTGAACTTAATGTAAGACATTCTGTATAAAATTGATGGTATGATGATGGACCAAAGTCGATTGAAAATTTTGTCTTTAAACTTTAAAATACTTCAAAACCTAAACCTATGTTGCTAATATTTCGCACAGAGGTTTTCTATCTACAAAGAACAACAAATGCCAAATTACAACAAAATACGTAGGAAAATGTATCCTAACGGCCGGTATGGTTAAATGAGGGCTATACCAACGTGTATTGAAAATATTTTGTACATATTCCGAAAACCCTATATTCTAAAGCGGGGTACACACGATCAGTTTTGACTGTCGATTTTTCGGAAATATCGATAAATGTCAAACTATCCAGCAACCACAAAATATTTTATGATGACTGACAAAAATGAACGGCCACACTGGCAAGCAACCGATTACTTGAGCAAAACTGACAGTCAAAACTGATCGTGATTGAATGAGTCTATAACGTAAAAACGGACACTACCGCTACATTAACCCTACAGGAAACCGCGTGTCTATGTGGTAAATATTGAGCCTCGCACTACCAACTAATATAAGTGGAATTTTTGTGTTTTACTGTAAAAATTAGTAACCTATGTCCTTCATATCAAACTACAAATGTTTGGAAACTATCAAAATTCGAAACATTTGTACTAATTATTACAAATTATCGAGTACACGGACAGACATATTGTCAAATAGTTAATAGGGGGCAGAGGTATTTTTGGAAATTTCACCATTACATAACGTTAACATAGATTCACCACAACACAAAAGAAAAAATTACATTTTTTTATTAAAACACCAACTTCCCCAGCTTTATATATCACCGTGGGTCATCTTTCAAAACAAATAAAAATCAAACCCTTCATACAGCACGGAAACAACTGGAGTTTAAGACCGCCATAATCCGGTTTATAGTCTGGTCTTCAATCGTTTTGCAATTGCACTGCTTGTGATGCTTAATATTGCTATTGCCACCTGAGATTTATGAACAGTTTCGTTGAGACGATACGAATACAAATGTGTTCAAACTGCTACCTGAGTTACGTTTTGTTTATATATGAGTTATTTTTGTTTGTTTTTTGTTTTCAGTCGAACAACCATTTTCTACACCGAAAGGCGTTTGGTAGTAATTCGAACGAATTTGATTTCGGATAGTCTTAGAAATCAAATATATTATAGTCATTCACTAACCATCATTCAAAACACAAATTTGTTTTTCACTGAACACTAATTTTAAATGTAAGTTATATGGATAGGTAAGGGTACTTTACACGATATGAAAAAATACATTTCGAAATGTCATATTTTATTGGTATTTTTCCCATTGATCTTTATTAAGTTTCGCATATTAGTGGAGGGTCTTTTTCCAGCTTTTTTCCTCAGGTGAATCCATAAAGTTTTTGTAAATAAGAGTAACGTCTAGAATGTCTTGTCTTGGTAGATTTTATATTGTATTTACTTTTTTGATTTTCAGGTTCCAAAAACCACAATGACGTTGTCGTTAAATAAGTTGTAGAAGATCTTCAAATAAACCTCAGAAAACTTATTTTACCTAAAGCCATTGCTTCATATACAACCCTTTGCCATAGACAAATTAAATGTACATATAGACAAAGGCATGCTCTAAACAATGTTCTTAACATCGAGTTTGTTGACCGAACAACTCAATGAAAACTACAATAAATACAATTCTATAAAGTTACTTTTTGACGGAATCTACATTCTCGGATAAAAATGTAAAAGAAAATCTTGCCATTTTTTCTCAAAAATCGCCTTCGAAAAATATTCAGTATTTTGGTTTGAGTCTGTTGACAGCACACAGCATTACATTTTTATTTTCCAGGGTTGTAAGATGGTTGCGCCATACTTTATAACGTCATCAAAGTACTTAAAAGGGCTTGAAATCTTCTCTGTAGAAAATTCGTTTCCCTATATTTTACGGGGAGAGCAGTGGTTTTTCCTATCCCTTCGTGATAACGCTTTTCTGACTTTTTCACGTAACGCACATATTCCAAAATCGTTTTCAATTACAAAACCAAAATTTGATTCTGGTTTGTGGTCTATTAGAATTGATTTCCTAAATTATTTGGTGACGAAAAGTTATAGACTCTACATTTCTATATACCAAGAACGCCATAAAAATTCTTAATTGCAAACAAATCGTGGGAATATTCACAATTTTATTGCACTTTAACTAATTTGCAAACATTTAGACCAAGGCCAAGAAATCAAGTACATACAGTTTTTGTTGTTGTTATTTCTGGCCGATATCTGATTTTATTGCCTTAATGATATTTTAAACTGTAAAAAACTTAACATTATTGAACTAAATTTTGTTTTAATCTTAAATTAAAAATCAAAAATTTCCACATTTGTTGGTAATAATTTTTTGTTTAAAAAAGAAAATCTGTTGTGCGACATTTGTTAAGTGAAAACAAAATTACTCCAGACACGTAAATCTGGATCGGTTGGTTTTTACTGCTTACATTACCTTAATACTATACAATTGCGACATCTTTTGAAACGGAAGAACAACTTCTAATGTGGTTTTATAATTTAGTGGTTTACGATAAAATGATACGATAAAACCTGCGCCTTGAAGTAAACTACAAAATTTTAAATTATTTTTGATAATTTACGGTATATAATATTTTACGGTATATAATAGCAAAATATAAGGATTTTTGTTGTTGAAATTTTTTGTGGTTCCAGGACGAATTTTCTAAAACCCGGCCTTATCTCGCACATTTGCACCAACAGTGACCTACTGGTAAAATTTAAGCTCATAGCTTTAGCCGTTTTGGCTGGGCGTTGATGATGAGTCAGTCAGTCAGACACTTATCACCAAGCTCAAATATATAATAGATTAGTTTGGCAGATAAGTAAAATTTAATTTTCTGTCTGTCTCAGTGTTTCTTAGAGGTAGTTTACACTATGTATCAATATCATATGACACGGAATAAAAACATTCCATATCTACCCACGGAGGCAATGTGGAGACGAAATTCTAATGTATTTTTGTTGGGGTGGACGCACAGAATAAATGGCGTAAGGAAAATCTCCAATATTCCACATATATTTAACGATCGAAAATTTCATGTCATATGACATTTACATATAGTGTAAACTACCCCTTAGTGATTATTTTGTTTTGTTTTATTTTTGACATTTGCTATTTTTCTGTTTGTGCTTTTATTTTTTCGTAATATTTTATTGGACTAAGATTTAGAGCGTACTTTTTACAATTTTTATTGGCTTCTGGTATAGCATACTTTTAGGCATAGCCATTAATAATGGAATGTATAAATAAAGACTGTAAAGTTACAAGAGAAGCATGAACATTTGAAATGCTTAGGTTTTACTGGCAAGCATTTTGATGCCATTACTGATCACAATAATGGATTTCGTTGGACATGGTCCCTGGAAGTAGATTTTTACCGTCTCTTCAGGGAATCTAAAATGGAGCTTGCTGCCATGAGGAAGGATTTTGAAGTCGTTTTTTCAAGGCTTGAAATTTTTGACAAAATGTTTAAAAATTTTGATTTCGCTGATGGGTCTCCGAAACGTAAAAAAATCTCAACTGTTGTCCCTGGTGATAATTTAATTAGCCTTAATTCACCAGCTGTGGCTCCGCCACGCAAGTCTGTTGAGACCTTACCTTCGGCAAATAGCCTGCCCCTTCCGGGGCAGCGTTCATCACTTCCAATCGTCTCAAGTTCAAAGTTTTCTAACTAATTCTGTTCCTCTAGTTACTGTTAATGCACCCTGTTCAAATGTTAATGCTTCTGTTTCAATTACACCTCAAATTCAGGAAACTGCTCCAACTTTAAATTCCAATCCTTCTTGGTCCGGGGGCAGTAATGAACTTATCGTAATTCCTCCCAGAAAAAGTATTTTTATTTCCAGATTACATCCTAATACAACTGTAGATAACATTTATAATTACCTAAATGCTAGATTGAATAATTTACGTGACACTGACTGCAAAATTATGAGATATAATTCGTCAACGCCCCGTGTCATATCATCTTTTAAATTAACTGTGTCTCATGAGTTCTTTAATGTTATATTAAGTGAATCATTTTGGCCAGAAAGTACACTTGTAAAAGAATATAAATACAGAGAGAAATCTAATACTAACAATCCTGTAGTTATTCCTTCAGTCGTGTCTGTTTCAAAAAACCAATAAGTTCGCTATCCTTACTTTACCAAAATGTTAGAAGTCTTAATACTAAACTTAATATTTACTTAAAATCTTTTGGTTGTATCTCAAAATTCTAGTTTTTACAGAAACTTGGCTGAAAGCAGGTATTCGTGACAATGAGATTTTGTCAGATCAGTACCAAGTATACAGAAAAGATAGATTAAACAAAATTGGTGGTGGAGTATTCATTGCAGTTCATAATTCCATTGCATCAGAGCGAATTATGCTTACTGAATACCCTTATATTGAATTTGTGTGTGTTAAAATAAAATATTTAAATCTATCCTTTATTATAACGTGCGCCTACATTGCCCCAAACTCAGACATAGACATTTATCTTAAACATTCCGAATTAATAAAAGAAATTTCATTACGGCATTCAGTAAATTCTGAATTGATTTGTCTTGGTGATTTTAGTTTACCAAACTTAACATGGGTCTCAGGCGACAAGATAGTAGATTATGTACCTGTTTCATCAACAGAACTGTCTACAGACATGTTATCCTTCTGGGAAAATATTTTTGATCAATGTCTCTATCAAATAAATAATATCTATAATTCTAAAGGCAAAATTTTAGACTTAGTGTTTTCTTCATCCATAAACTCTTCTGTATGTGCAAGTCCTCCATTCTCAGAACCTGAAGATATGTATCGTCCCACCCTTATGGTAACTCTTGAACTCAATAATATTTCAACTACTACAACTTTATCGGAAACTCAGCCAAGTAAACTAAATTTTGGTAAAACTAATGTGGTCCTTCTGCGTTCTATCTTATCAAATAATACTTGGTTACCTCAGGGAAACATTGATTCCCGTATTTCAATTTTTATAAAGAACTTAATGATGCATTGACAGTATAAGTCCCAGAAATGGGCCCTGCTTGATTTACTCCACATCTCAGGAGCTTACGCAATATGAAAAGAAGAATGTATAAAGAATTTAAAAGATGTAATTCCACTTTAAATTTTACCAATTACTCGTATGCAAAGGCTAGAAATGCGTTCAACAGAGAAAATTCAAGGTGTTATTCAAATTACTTAATCAAGATGCGAAATAAGTTACATAGAAATCCTAAAAACTTTTATAAATTCGTAAACTCTAAAAGAAAAGTACGTGAATTTCCTAGTAGCATGAGACTTGGTTGTAGAGACTCATGTGACCCTAATGACATTGCAAATATGTTTGCAGACTTTTTTCAAAATACCTGCTTCAAATTTTCAACTAACTCCCTTAATTACCCTTGTAATATTCATAAACTTAACCAGTTTCCTCGCATTATTCTCACTGAGGATGAAGTATTAAATGGTTCATTGTCATTGAAATATTCAAACTCATGTGCATATGAACTTTATCGTCCCCTAACAATTATTTTCAATGACTCGTTGACATTGGGATATTTCCCACTTGTCTGGAGATCTAGCTTTATTATTCCTTTGCATAAATCTGATAATAGATGTGTGATTGAAAACTATAGAGGTATTGCAAAACTATGTGCAATTCCTAAACTTTTTGAGCTTCTGGTTTCACGCCGAATAACTCATTTCGCTAGATCTATAATATCACCTTAATAACATGGTTTCGTTAGGGTAGGTCTACCTTGACAAATTTATTGGAACTTACATGTCACGTTCACAATGGATTCGTAAATAAATGTCAAACTGACGTTATATACACAGATTTCAGTAAGGCCTTTGACACCGTTATACACGAATTTTTAACATATATGCTTGATTCGATGGGTTTCCCGTCAATACTCTTGTCTTGGATACGTTCTTATTTACAGGACCGTACCCAAAGGGTTTCTTTTAATGATATTCTGCCAAAAAATATAACTGTGCATTCTGGTGTTTCTCAAGGTAGCCATTTAGGGCCTAGCATTTTTGTACTCTACTTAAATGACCTTCCATCTGTTATTCGTTGCTCTAAAGTATTAATGTTTGCTGACGATGTTAAACTGTTTAGCAGTCATGATTCTTATAATCAACCGATTAATCTGCAACATGATTTGTATTCTCTTTCCAACTGGTGTAGTGTCAACGGTATGTCATTAAACTTAAAAAAATGTAAACAATTTTCATTTTATAGATTTCGTCCTGATTCTTGCGATTACTTTATAAGTTCGCACAAATTAGATAATGTAGACTCGTTTGTGGATCTTGGAGTTATTTTAGACAGTAAATTGCGTTTCAACTTACATATAGAGTCTTGTGTTAATAAAGCCAAGTCATCACTTTTAATGTACCTTCACGTAGTACTCGAAACTACATACCACTTAAATTAACGTTAGCGAAATCTAATTATCCACTCCGATCTTTATGTGACGAATATAACAAGATATATAATAGGATGTCTTTATCCGAACCTCTGCATGTCATAAAAAACTGTATCTTACGTTCTTAGTATTGTTGTAGCAGTTGCCAGGCAATATGTTAGATTAGACCTATTTATTTTTTGATGTGTTTGTCTTTAAAATGTAACGGCTGATGTTTTGCTGTAGCTAGTTTTCCCTAGTCTACTAATCCCTCATATTCCGGAATATGAGGTGTACACGCTCCCTACGTTAAGGGGAGGTGACCCTCTCGGTCGGCAGAGGCGGGAAAGAGTGCGTTGGGAACGATCGAAAAAAACATTGGTCGGAGGTACTTGTCTTCTAAGACTATCGATTCGCTCAAGAACTCGATGTCTGTTTCTTAGGAAATCTTCCATTTGATACCATTTGGGTAGCTCTCAATCTGATTCGAGCGATTGTTCCCAAAGGGTCAAAGTCTCAATCGGAAGTTTGTTTAAACACATATAAATTAATATTGGATCCCACTGATCCACTTTTACATTGTGTCCCTTCAGAATAGCTAGACAGTCGATTGCTGGGGATTGAATTCCTTTATGTCATAGGTTAAGGGGAGGTGGCCCTCTCGGTCGGCAGGGGCGGGAAAGAGTGGCGTTGGGAACGATCAAAAAAAACATTGGTTGGAGGTACTTGTCTTCTAAGACTATCGATTCGCTCAAGAACTCGATGTCTGTTTCTTAGGACATTTTCCAATTGAGACCATTTGGGTAGCTCTCAATCTGATTCGAGCGATTGTTCCCAAAGGGTCAAAGTCTCAATCGGAAGTTTGTTTGAACACATATAAATTAATATCGGATCCCACTGATCCACTTTTACATTGTGTCCCTTCAGAATAGCTAGACAGTCGATTGCTGGGGACTGAATTCTCTTTATGTCTTCACTAGAGTCAACCTTTGCTGGCGAAAGATTAACAGCCTGTTCATGTATGTCGACCGAAAAGTTTTTTGCGCTTCGGGAGTGGAAAAAAATCATTTTCTGTTCATGTAAAAGCCTTCGAAACGAAAATCTATGCGACACAAGCCATACGAAATAACACGTAAACGTACACTTTTCCATTAAATTTGGGTTTATGTATTTCGAAACGACTGTCTCTTATAGAAAGAGAATGTCAAAATCACTCACTTGCTTTGTAGCTGCAGAGTAGGACGTAAACTCGCGAATAACACCGAAAATCTTAAAACAAATTTATGCAACACATTCTTGAAACAAAATAAAAATTTTATAGACACGTTTTAATGGCGGTTTCATTCATTATTTTGAAGAAATCAATAAAATAAAATAATTCAAAATACTGACACATTTTATTTTTCAAACAAAACAAATCACACATATTCCAATGTTTGTATGTATATGTGGATTTTGTTTTCATTTCTCATTTGACTCTCATTTCTGGAACATAGTTGTACAAATGTACATTCAAATTAGTAGTATTTCGCATAGCATACGTAATGGCAGTCGCACGATAGTTTGCGAAATATATGAACGCATTTTTAGACGGAAGTGTGTGACTGCTTTCCTCCGGACAGGTTTCCGTGCGACAAACATGAACAGGCGGTAAATAAAATTTTCAATTGATTATCTACCAGAACTCTCGTATCGCACAGACAATGCTTCCCACGCTAACGAAAAATTCTGATCTGATAATGGATAACGATCAACAATTCTCTCAGCTTCACCCTATGCTTTGTTACGCAAATGGTAAAGTTTTTGGGCTGGCGTAAGTCTGGGATGACTACCATATTTGGCCGTAAACATATCTCTAAATGTTGGCCATTCTTCATAACTTCCGTAGAAGTCTTGAGTGTCACAAGGTGGCACTTTAATACAAATTTCCGACATATCAAAGCAGCTGAGCTGTGAAATAGTGACGGATTTGTAACTTCGCCTCTAGCGGTATTATTTTCATTTTTGTCTTTTCGTTTTTCAATATTTCTAATAAATTGGCCTTTGTCGTCCATGTCTCTGACGTACTCAAACATCTTTTTGGCTTTTAATTTATATTTTTTATCTTCCTTATCTTCTGTTTCTACAAAAAAGACACATTCAAATGCACTGCGTACATTGTGCCGATCTTCATCAATTGATTCTAACTTCGTTTCTATTAAAGAATCAGAAAGATCTTTCTCTGGAGTTTTTATTATTATTACTATTATTATTATTATTATTATTATTATTATTATTATTATTATTATTATTATTATTATTATTATTATTATTATTATTATTATTATTATTATTAAAATTATTATTATTATTAATATTATTATTATTGTAATTTTTTTTTCAAAATAGTCTGGCTTAATCCCATTGTTGTTGTTTTAATATTTTAAAAAAACTAGTTTATTAGTGGAAAAGATTTGGCATTGTTCGCCAAGAGGTATAGCAGGGAATACTATAGTTTCGATTCTCGCCACAGAATCTCATCAGTTCCCTTGTTTTTTGTTTGTGGATATTCTCCACCGAACTTATTTTTCAATAACTTCTTCAACAAAAAACTTGTTATACCCAAACATCAATCGCCAGCTTGAAATATAAAGGTAAGCAAAGAAAAAAGTTCAATGAGAAGTTTTTTCTTCGCAACCTCACACAACTCCGACGAAAGTGTTTGCGAAAACAATTCAAACCTTTTCCACTAGTATGTGTCGTCGAATTTCGACGAATGCACACACCAACATTTGCCACAATGTTCCTAATTGTAATTTTGTTTTATACAATCAAACTTTAACTTTCCATTTATTTATTACAAATAAATAAATGAAGTTAATTCTGTAGGTTCTGTTTCGTTTGACGTAAAAACTTGGGCTTTTTCAATAAAAATTTAAAAATTTTTAAATTTTGTTAAAAATTTATTTTTATTTATTTGAAAATTTTTATGTTATTTGTTAATCTTTCATATGTATGTATATATATTTTTTTTATTGAATTTATTTTATTTTTATATTAAATTATTTGGTTATTATTTTTACATTCTACGGATTCACTAACCGTTCTATATTTGATACTTTACGTCAGGCAACTTTACGTTACGTCGTTTACTACTTTACTTTTCGCAGCACACCAAACGATCGCTGTGGCAACACATGATAAGTGACAGATTGATCTATACAACATAAACGTACGGCTATACTTGTTTATATGTTGTAAATGACGAAATCAAAACAAAATAAAACAAAATGATGTGAAAAAGAGATGAGTGAAAATGGGTTTTTAATAAACAAATTATGTTATTGTATGTATTAAATCTGATTAAAACTCTGACGAATCTGTGATTCTTTCCTTTTATTTCAATTTGCTGAGTTTATTTCTTGACTACTGTCTGTGTACAACAAACTGAAACTTTGGTTTTATTTTATGTTTAATAATCTTTGCGGCAAAATTGCAGCTTCTGCTTCAAGGTTTACAGAATGACAGACAAATGTTATTAGGTTTGACAGAGATGATATGACATTTTATGACAGCTTTTATGGCGCCAATAAATAGAAATTGTCGAGGTTATCGATACTGACATGCGATAGGCTCCAAACCTCGACATCTATTTTAATTTATATTTATTTTTATTTGGTACTTTTCGTACGTCTGGGTATAAGCTTCAAAAAAGTACCTCCTTATATCAACCCTATATTCCAACCGAGATTCTCATTTCCAGCTAAATCTGTTCCCCCAAAATCAGTATTTAGTACTTTGCAAATATTTTAAAATCCCAACTAACTCCTTTACACAATAACAAATTTAACCATATTCTGTACCCTTTAGTACATTTTATAGTATTTATTTCCAAAGCCATTTCCATATCCTAACCCACACACCAACAATCATTCTAAGAACAAATTTTAAAATTCCAACTCTTTTCCTACACCCGATACCCAATTTAAATCGATTTGGTACTTTCGTATATTTGTGGTACGTACTTCTTAAACTACCGCCATAGACCAACGCTACAAACCAACACTCACCCTGATTCCAAAAAATACAGACTTCAGGTCTACCCCTACACCCAATAACAAAGTAAGTGTCACTTAGTAATTTTCGACTAATTGTGGTAAGAATTCTTTCGTACAATATAAAATTGTACCAAACTTAGTACAATTTAATACTATTCGTACTCATAAGTACGCTTTTCCAGAACTCCTTCACTTCCACAGTAAGCTTAATTCCAAATAACATGAGTCCAGTGTTATCCATGAACTCAAATCCAAATTATACCATTTAGTACATTGTGTGCCAATAATTCGAATTTGCAAAACTACCTCAATCCTACACTCCAACATTAATCTTAATTCCAAATTTTAGGATTTCAGCTCTATCCGTTCACCCAAATCCCCATTGTACCAAATTTAGTACCATTTAGAACTTTTCGTATTCATATGTACGAATTTCCAAAACTACCTCAATCCTACACTCCAACTGTTGGCGAAAATATTCTTCCACCAACTGTTAATAATATTCATTTTAATTCATATTATTATTTATATTAATTCTTATAATTTATTTTATAACAAATTATTTCTAATTTTATTATTTCAAAATTTTCATTTGAGCCACTGTTTCTAAAGCGTAAATTGTTTTGCATTTCTTTTAATATTTATTTTCGCTAAAACAGATACAAAATTTGCATATCATTATGTTATAAATGTGACTCTGAGAGAAGGCCCAAATATGATTAGTAGTCAAAACAACAACAATAACAATACTCCAGAATAATTCCAGTGTTCTGTTTTATGAGTATGAGCACATTAATAACCACAACTTAATCTCTTGTTAAGTCGACTGCAAGTGCTCTTTGCCATTTACACTGACGCCTGCATGTACACAACAATGTTTGCAGTCAAACATTAAAAAATAATAAATGAATGCATTTATGTTTCTGTATGTTGTACATGCAGGCTTAAGTGTACAATGGTGGAGATGTTCACTGCTGGAAATTCTGGAGTGAGTTGTTAAAATTTTTGGAATAAAAAAAGAGGTTGATGATTATTAAAATCTCAATTCTCTTTCTATTCAATTTGGACCTTCACCAGAGACACTTGTCGATAAGTATCAACATACAAACATACATACATACATACCTAACATTGATTTTCTTTACATGCTATGTTAATGCATATTGTGAAGTGAAATTCTTTTCTTTAATAAAACATTTTTTTTGTACTTTTCGATTGAAAAGAAATTAACTATTTTTTTTTTATAATTTTTTTGAAAATTATTTTGAAACTTTACGTACATTAGTTGGTGCCGAAACCCGGGAAATCTCGTGAAAAATCATTAACAACATTGCTTTGTGGTACAGTGAAAGTGATTCATTGCGTAATAAAAGTGAACTTGTGGTATCCGAATTAACAAAGTTTGTGAAACATGAGCTCAATAGATCAAATGATTCAGTTGCAACGTGATTTGTTGTCAACTTTATTAAAATATCAAACCCGTTTTGGTTCCAAAAATAATTCAGAAATAACCCCTGGTTATTTGCATACAATTGGTCAACGGGTTGATGATATTTTTAACAACTTTGATGCTCAACATAATGAAATTATGCAAAAAATCCATGATGAGGAAATAAATCCCCGCGATGTGCCATATATTTGTGATGATTCTTACTTTGAATTTTCGGAAGTTTATTTTACTTTCAAAGGCAAAATTATGGACGCACTATCGCAACATTCTGTGGCATATTCTCCTTTATCAAGCACATTTGTTGCATCAAATGCTCGTGCTGATACCACAATGGGAGTCGAAACAAAACTTCCAAAAATTTCTCTTCCAACTTTTACTGGTGATTATATGGAGTGGATACCTTTTCGTGACATTTATGTATCCCTAGTTCACGACAATGAATCACTGAATAAAATCCAGAAATTCTATTATCTAAAAGGTACACTCGCTGGTGAAGCAGCGAGTTTAATTAAAACAAT
Source organism: Musca autumnalis (assembly GCF_047663935.1). Taxonomy (NCBI): domain Eukaryota; kingdom Metazoa; phylum Arthropoda; class Insecta; order Diptera; family Muscidae; genus Musca; species Musca autumnalis. The sequence continues at coordinate 1,751,661 of NW_027412310.1, forward strand.
TTCTGCCACCGAGGCTAATTACGATTCCGCCTGGAATACTTTAGAATCTAGGTACCGCAACAAAAGGATGATTGTAGGTCATTTAATAAGCAAATTGTTCGGTATAGAGAAGTCGAATGGAGAATTCCAATCAATAAAAACCTTGCTTGATTCCACAAAGGAATGTTTAGCATCACTCCAAAACTTAGGAATTGACACAAGTAGTTGGGACCCAATTTTAATTCATCTAATAGCCCACAAGTTAGACATTCAGACTAGGAAAGATTGGGAAAAATCGTTGAAATCTTCAACTGAAATACCAACTCGTTCTGAAATTTTCGATTTTCTTGAGCGAACATTTAGAACTCTTGAGTCCATTCATGATGATTTTCCCTCTGTTAGTAGACAGAATTCAAACAAAGTAAACAAATATAATGCTCATGTCAAGAAAACAACCGTTCACACTGTCAAATTTTCTAAACCAAATTCGAAATGTGCTTATTGTGATAAACCACATGCACTTTCCAAATGTTTTAAGTTCTTAGCCTTGTCCTTATCTGAGAAAAATACATTTTTACAAAACAAAAGAGTTTGTAAGAATTGTCTTTCTATTGGTCATAACACCGATCACTGTTCTTCACCTTTTCGTTGCATTATATGCAAACAGCTGCATCATACTGTTCTTCATTCGGACGGACGTCCAGAACAAGTAAATCATAATACTTCGTTATCTACAGATTCTAATCAAGTAACAACACACAACGCCAATACCTTTACATCTGTAATTCTTTATACCATTCGACTTTACATACGTACAGATTCCGGATTTTATTCCTTGAGAGCTCTACTAGATCCAGGATCTCAAGGAACTTTAATTTCCGAATCTGTCGTACAGCTCATTGGCCTTAAAAAGCAAAGGTCACATTGCAATGTCATAGGTATTGGTGGTAGTCATGCTAACTTATCGAAATATTCAGTAAATCTTGATTTTTTTTCTCGTTCAAAACAACCTGTTTTGTCTTGTAGCGCTTTGGTATTGTCCAATTTGTCTGCCTACACACCACAACCTTCCACTAAGCATATATCTATGCCTGATTTATCAGCAGATAGTTTAGCAGTCCCATTTTTCTACAAACAAGACAAAATTGACATCATACTTGGATCTGATATATGCTCAAGTATTAAGATTCCAAGTGAATCCTTTGTTTTTAACAACCTCTTCTTTCAAAATACATACTTTGGGTGGGTATTCTCTGGTTCGACAAGCCAGAATGTATCAAATAGAATTCACGTTCATACTTCCAACTTGGAAACTATTCTTCGCTCATTTTGGGAGCAAGAGGAGATTTTTTCCGAAAGAAATTTGACCGATGAAGAGTCAAAATGTGAGGCATTTTTCAAGACCACTACTAAACATTCTGACTCTGGAAGATACGAAGTTCAACTTCCATTTAAATCCTTAATCCAAAGTAATACTCTTCCAGAAATTGACAATAACGTCATAAATTCTCTCAAACGACTCAGACAACTTGAAATTTCTTTCTCCAAGCGATCTGATTTTGCCCAAAACTACAAGTCTTTCATGTCTGAATATGAAAACTTAAGTCATATGTCTAGAATTGGGACATATCCTCACGATATTCGTTCTAATTCCTATTTTCTTCCACACCATGGTGTCTTTAAACATGATAGTACAACAACGAAATTGAGAGTTGTTTTTGACGGTAGTAGCCATATTAAAGACCAACATTCTTTAAACGAAACTCTATGTTCTGGTCCTGCTCTTCAAAATGAATTACCAACAGTAATGTCTCGTTGGCGAAGACATAAATATGCCTTTAGCGCAGACATAGAGAAAATGTTTCGTCAGATTGACGTGTTTCCAGAGCATCGTAGATTTCAGCAAATCCTTTGGCGATATAATCCGTTAGATGAGATTTCTATATATGAGCTAAACACGGTTACTTATGGTACAACGTCAGCTCCATACCTCGCCATACGTGTTTTACATCAAGTAGCTCATGAATTTAGATCAGAATTTCCTGAGTCTTCTCAAATTTTACTGACAGATTCCTACGTTGATGATATTTTATCGGGATCAGACTCCTTAGAAAAAGCCATTTCATTGTACAACGATTTGTCTTCACTTTTAAAGAAGGGTGGTTGTAATCTGCGTAAGTGGATATCAAATTCTAAAGAAATTCTGGATGTAATTCCTATAGAAGATCGAGACCCTTCCTTAACGTTAGATTTTAATGGTGGGAATACTGTAAAAACCTTAGGAATACAGTGGAATACGAATGATGATTGTTTTTCGTTTAAAATAAATCTGTCTGATAGCAAATCTGTCACGAAACGATCTATACTATCTGAATCAGCAAGTCTGTACGATCCTTTGGGCTGGTTAACTCCATCGACATTGATGGCAAAATCTATATTTAAAAGCTTATGGGAAAATGGACTTGATTGGGATACAGCAGTTCCAAATTTTATCAAAACAAAATGGTTGAAATACCGCACTTCTTTACCTATACTTTCCTCCATAAAAATCCCCAGATGGCTACACAGCTCACCTAATTCAAAGATGCAATTGCACTGCTTTTGTGATGCATCAACAGCAGCATATGCAGCTGTTGTGTATTCAAGAATTGAATATGATGACGAAGTTTTTGTAAATTTACTACAGGCCAAATCAAAAGTTTCGCCAATAAAAACTGTAACAATTCCCCGGCTAGAGTTGTGTGCTGCTGCACTTCTAGTCCGCTTAACAGAGAAAGTTAAAAAGTCCTTGAATGACATTGAAATTGAAGCCATTACTTATTGGAGTGACAGCTCAACTGTCTTGAGTTGGATTCGAAAATCTCCTGCACATTGGAACGTTTATGTAGGCAATAGAGTTGCTGAAGTGCAACGTTTTAGTAATCCCCTTGATTGGAGGTATGTTCCGTCAGGTTTAAATCCGGCAGATTGTGCATCAAGAGGAATTTTCCCAAACGAACTAGTTGAAAATGATATTTGGTGGCAAGGACCTCAATTTCTATACAAATCGTCAGAAAACTGGCCAAGTAATTTAGTAAATTTGTCCACAATTGAAGAGCAGAGGAAAAATAAAGTGTCTTCCAATCTAACTACTCTGAAAGAATATTCCTTAATTCTTTCTAAATTCTCCAGATTACAAGTTCTGCTTAGATTTTCTGCGTATCTTATTCGATACATTAAAGCATACAAAAATCCAAGTAAGAAACAAACTGGTCCTTTAGCCTATGCTGAAACTTTGAATTCATTAATTAATTTTGTCAAACTGGTACAAACTGTAGATTTCCCCGAAGAAATCAAAATTCTCTCCAAAAAGGGAATCTTAAAAAATCGTCACATTTAAAACTGATGCCATTTTTGGATAGCGATGGTATTATCAGAGTCGGTGGTCGTCTTGACAACTCTGAATTCCCATTTGAGTTTAAACACCCCATTTTACTAACAAAATCGAATCCTTTATCGAAGTTAATCGTTTTAGATGCCCATGAAAAAACACTTCATGGTGGTATTACGTTGACTATGTCATATGTTAACCGAAAATTTTGGATCATTTCAGGAAATCAGCTAGCCAAGTCTTTAATACAGAAGTGTCTCACATGCTTTAAGTATACAGCAAAGACATCACAGCAACTAATGGGGAATTTGCCAAATGTCCGTTTAAACATTACGAGGCCATTCAAACATAGTGGAGTTGACTATGCTGGCCCAATCACAATAAAAGCATCAACTTTACGATCTGCAAAAACATCAAAGGGTTACATATGCCTGTTTGTTTGTATGGTAACTAAGGCCATACACCTAGAAGCCGTCACTGACCTGACCACCAACGCTTTCCTAGCAGCCTTTCGTCGTTTTATATCCAGAAGAGGAGCTTGTACTGATTTGTACTCAGATTGTGGTACTAATTTTATAGGAGCGTCGAAGGAACTACAAGTTCTTTACAATAAAACCAAAGATTCACTACCAGAGGATCTTTTACATGCGCTAAATTTAAATGGAACGGTGTGGCACTTTATTCCTCCAGCTTCTCCAAATTTTGGCGCCCTCTCGGAGGCAGGCGTTAAGTCCACCAAGTATCATCTGAAACGTATAGTGAATGATCGAGTCTTAACATTTGAAGAACTATCAACTTTACTGTGTCAGATAGAAAGCTGTTTAAATTCAAGGCCGCTGGCTCCATTATCCATTGATCCCACTAATTGTGATGCTCTGACGCCAGCCCATTTTCTTGTTGGCGAGCCCACTACATGTATTCAAGAAACGTCATTACTTGATACTAACATAAATTATCTTACTCGATGGAAATGCGTTGAAAAAATGAAGCAACATTTTTGGAAGAGGTGGCGCAGCGAGTATTTAAATCGCCTACAATCGCGGCCAAAGTGGTTAAATCCGTCCAAAATTCCTAAAGTTGGAGACTTAGTTTTAATAGCCGACGAAAGATGTGGTCCAGGTCAATGGTTACTCGGTAGGATACAACAAACACATCCAGGAGCAGATGGTTACGTACGGGTTGTATCCGTTCTTACAAAAAACAAAATTATTAAACGCCCAATAACTAAAATTTGTCTACTTCCAGGAAATGAACAGCATGAAGATTCAGAAACATCATATTCGAACTTGAAAGACAACATTCCTGCATCTTAAACGTCATCAACATATTCATCTTTAAGTTACATACATCATCATCATTTGCAGTTCATTATCATCACCTAACTACATTATCATCACCTAACTACATCATCATCACGTAACTACATCATTAATGTGATCTCATCATCTATTCTTATTCACATATAAAGACCTGAACATCGGATGAGGATGTAGCCTATATACGTACTATGCTGTGAGTCGGAGCACAGCAGAGTCATGAACTCGAATAAAACACTCCCAACGACAGGCCATCCTTAACCGCACTTAAAAAACATTCGTTCTTTGGAGGGGGAGAATGTTGGCGAAAATATTCTTCCACCAACTGTTAATAATATTCATTTTAATTCATATTATTATTTATATTAATTCTTATAATTTATTTTATAACAAATTATTTCTAATTTTATTATTTCAAAATTTTCATTTGAGCCACTGTTTCTAAAGCGTAAATTGTTTTGCATTTCTTTTAATATTTATTTTCGCTAAAACAGATACAAAATTTGCATATCATTATGTTATAAATGTGACTCTGAGAGAAGGCCCAAATATGATTAGTAGTCAAAACAACAACAATAACAATACTCCAGAATAATTCCAGTGTTCTGTTTTATGAGTATGAGCACATTAATAACCACAACTTAATCTCTTGTTAAGTTGTTTGTTGTTGCGTCGGTAGGGCTCGACTGCAAGTGCTCTTTGCCATTTACACTGACGCCTGCATGTACACAACAATGTTTGCAGTCAAACATTAAAAAATAATAAATGAATGCATTTATGTTTCTGTATGTTGTACATGCAGGCTTAAGTGTACAATGGTGGAGATGTTCACTGCTGGAAATTCTGGAGTGAGTTGTTAAAATTTTTGGAATAAAAAAAGAGGTTGATGATTATTAAAATCTCAATTCTCTTTCTATTCAATTTGGACCTTCACCAGAGACACTTGTCGATAAGTATCAACATACAAACATACATACATACCTAACATTGATTTTCTTTACATGCTATGTTAATGCATATTGTGAAGTGAAATTCTTTTCTTTAATAAAACATTTTTTTTGTACTTTTCGATTGAAAAGAAATTAACTATTTTTTTTATAATTTTTTTGAAAATTATTTTGAAACTTTACGTACACCAACATTAATATCAATTCCAAATTTCGGAATTTTAGCGCTATCCGTTCACCCAAATCCCATTGTACCAAATTTAGTACCATTTAGTTTATTTTGTACCCATACGTACGAATTTCCAAAACTACCTCAATCCTACTCTCCAACAGAAATCTCTATTCCAAATTTCAGGATTCTAGCTCTATCCGTTCACCCTTGTCCCCATTTTACCAAATTTAGTGCCTGTTAGTACTTTTTGTAATCTAAGTACGAATTTCCAAAACTACCTAAGTCTTACATACCAACAATAATCTCAATTCCAATTCCAAAGGATTCCAACTCTGTACGTTCACCCAAACCCAAATTGTTCTAAATTTAGTACCATTTGGTACTTTTGAATTTTCAAAAACCATAAGGTTTATCTTTCTTACTTTTCAACAGTGATTTGAGGAATCCCGCTCTCTGTTCACCCAAATCCAAATTGTACCAAATTTAGTACCATTTCGTGCACATAAGCACGGATTTCCAAAACTACTTATATGTATATCTCAATCTTACATTCCAACACAAATCATAATTCCAAATTTCAAGATTTCAGCTCTATCCAATAGCCCAAATCGAAATTGTATCAAATTTAGTACCATTTAGTATTTTTTATACACATAACCAGCAAAAAAAGTCCTCCCAAAATCATGGGTTTTGTAAGGGATTTTTGGCAGCCGTAACTACTCACAAACCCCCTTTCTTCCATTATTTATACAAGGGCATGTCGCACACAGTATCTAGTTATTTTATGACCTCTAGAATAACTAGTTATTCTGTGGCCACTAGAAGTTGAAAAGTAAGGTGAAAAAAATTCTATTTTTAGAACAGTTGACGTAGAGAATTTGTTTTTAATTTCATCACACTTCTTAATTTTTTTACTTTTTCGCTGTCTGCCAGTATTGAACCCACGAACCCTCTGATTTCTAGCCAAAGACACTACACACTATGCCACGCACACGAATGTTAAGGTTTGTTTAAGAACTTAAATGTGCAGTGCACATGAGCACCACGAACTGTTATTTTTTAATTAAAAAATCTCGCGTGCCGACGGTGAGAGTTGAACACACAACCCTAGGATTTATAGTCGGACACACACACTGTTCCACAGTTCTTATTACTAAGTGAGGAGTAAAGTAAGTAGGTTTGCCTTGTAAATTTTTTAAGAAGTAACCCATTACTTTTCAGATTACTTGTAATGCGAAAAGAAGAATCCTACACTTCATCAGCAATGTTAATTCTAATGTTCAGGATATCAGCTCTATCCGTTTTCCAAGAGCCAAATTTATTTATTTATTTATTTATTTATTGAGTCTAATGAACAACGTTCTTACAGACTATTAATATTACAAAAATTATTACTAATAATTTACAATAATAAGATTAATTTAAATTATCTATCAAAAAATTTTTAAAATTCCTTTTTGATGTGTTAAATTCCATTAAATAGCTATTAGGTATAGAATTTAAATAATTTAATCCCCTAATTAAAGGACCATTAAGGGTATAATTTCTTTGATATATGTATTTCAGTATAGAATAAATTCCTATGCCGAAGAGATATTGGGATTTTAGCCAAGAGTTGTGGACAATCAATATTTCCATTTATTAAATCAAATATAAACAACATTGAATTGATTTTGCGCCGCTTTTCAAGCGATAACATACCAAGATGAGCACAGCGAATGTCATAGGATGGTCGTGGATGTATAGCATTCAAATGAGGTAACGCAAACTTAATAAAACGCTTTTGTATTTTCTCAACTCTTGCTATTTGAATCTGTGTATTAGGGTGCCAAATCAATGAACCGTATTCAAGTTTTGACAGCACAAACGAGGAGTACAAAGTCTTTAGAGTATAAGGGTCAGAAAAATCTTTAGCATTGCGTTTAATAAAGGCAAGTGTCGAATAAACTCTTGGAATTAACTGATCCAAGTGAGGTTTATAAGTAAACTTAGAATCAAAAAGAATATCCAAGTCCATAGCTTCATCCACCTTTTTTAGACTTGAATTTCCCAAAAAATATGAAATAGTAAACGGGTTTCGTGACCTTGTGTACGTTACATTGAAACATTTATTTAAATTAACCTTTAAGCCATTTGAGAAACACCAATCGTTGAAACGATCAAGATCTAACTGCATAGCTGATATATTCGAAAAAGATCTTATTTTAGAATAAATTTTCAAATCGTCCGCATAGAGCAAAGATTCTGAATTTTTAAAACAGACAAATATATCATTTATGTACAGAATAAACAATAAGGGGCCCAGAATACTGCCCTGTGGGACACCCGAAACCTGAAAATAAGGAAAAGATTCATACTTATCAATACGGACTATACATACTGTATTATAGAGGTATGATGAAAACCATTTATGAACAGAAGAATGTATACCCAGGGACAATAATTTTTCCAATAACAAGTTATGTGGAATTTTGTCAAATGCTTTTGAAAAATCTGTATATACTACATCAACTTGCAGACTCTCTTCCATTGCTGACAAACAATAGTTAGAGAAAACTGAAAGATTTGATATTGTAGACTTATTTTTACGAAAGCCGTGTTGTTGAGGAATAATTAGTGACTTTGTGGAAAAATACAAAATGTCATAAATAGCATGTTCAAAGATTTTAGATATAGTAGTTAACTTGGAAATTGGCCGATAGTTGGAAACATCATTGCGACTACCTGATTTATAAACAGTAAATTTATATATAGTACCATTTAGTACTTTTCCTACACATATGTACGAATTTACAAAACCACCTACATATCTCAAGCCTACACTTCCACAGTAATCTTAAGTCTAAATGTCAGTTTTCCAGCTCTATCCGTTCACCCAAATCCATATTGTACCAAATTTAGATCCATTTAGTACTCTTCGTACACGTAAGTCCGAATTTCCAAATCTGTCTCCACAGCTCAATCCTACACTTTAACAGTAATATTAATTCCCAGTAATATGGACTCCCATAGTCCATATTTACATTAGACAATTTTCCGTGCGGCAATTGTCACTTTGTCGGTGAGAGAGAGTGTTGAGAGGCAAAGAGTTACCATATGCCTCACCTCTCTCCTTCAAACTGACAAATTCCGCAAGGAAAAGTGCCTAATGTAAATATGGACGTACCAAATTGCAAGATTCTAAGTACATCCGTTCAAAATATACAATTGGTACTAAATTTGATATATTACCGTTTGCCTAATACAAAGGGTACCATGTTTAGTATCCAAAAATCCAGCCAAATCTGAGCACTTCGGACCAAGAACGATCCACACCCAAATTTTCAAGATTCTAGCATCAGCCGTTTCGTCTGGGCGTTGATGAATCAATCAGTCAGTGAGTCAATCACTTTACTATTTTGTTAATATAAATTGTGTTTTCAGGCCGAAGGCCATAATTTATGAAAGTTTTTAATTAATCGAGCTAATATGGCCTAAGGAGTTTGTATTGAAAAATGAATTCTAGCGGAGTACCACACACCCAACCAATATGCTACGATCGTTTCGCTAGTAGTTCAAGTCAACTAATCAGGCATATTTGAATGTGAAATGGCTAGAAGACAAAGACTGATTTTGATTACTTCTATTTATACAATCATTTTTACAAATTTGTAGATATGAAGCATGTTTTGAAGTCTTTGTCTTTATAAAGTCACCCTAGTATCTTGTCCAGGAATCACTTTCTCAATACATACACATGTACAATCGAAAGGGGGTTTCCCTCATGAATTATACTGCCTTCGAAAGTTTTGTTTTTTGCTTTTTTTTTATTGTTTGGAAATTATGCACCCTACCGTCGGACTAGGAATTAAAATTTACCAATTTTTCAAGAAAAATCCCCAAGTTAATATTTTTCCGTATTTTGGTCATTTGTTTTTCCCCTTTCACAAAAATTTAATGGGATTTGGAAATTCAGTCATTCATTCACCCTAAACCACATATATCTTATTATATACTTGAGCTTGGTGATAAGTGACTGACTGACAGCGTTGCCGACAGTTTTTGATCGGAAATCGTCAAAAAAATCGTCAAATCGTCAACAATATTTGAAAAATCGTCAAAAAATCGTCAACATGGTCCAAAACTCGGTTTGATTACGTTTTAATGCGATTTTTCGCTGATATTTTTGTGCATGAGACTGACAACATAAGATATACAACCCACAGCAATAAATCTAACCCAATATCACTTAAATACTGCTATAAAAACAGATTTCAGAAGATGATAGTTTTCATATGGGTATCGAGTTTGAAGTAATGCAGCATGGTAAAGCTGGGTACACATTGTCATTTTAAATGGTAGCTTAGCTCAAATATAGCTTGCTTGACAGTGTGACCGTCCATGTTTGTCCGTACACGTACATTTTGGTAGTTGGGCAGTCGAAAATCGATAAAAATTGTCATTCAAAACTGACAGCTAAAAGAGGGCATTTGTAGGAAGTTAATAAAGCTGGACTCATATTTTTCTATAACAAAATATATAATTAATATTTTATCTCGAAAACATTTTAAGGAAGATTTTCATCCATTACCAAAACTAAACGAAAATTTTCAGCTCATGTAATTTGAATGTGGGGCAAAAACTATGAAATACCTGTGCCTAGATATGCCAGATATGTCCCTAAATATAGCCAATCCGTCTGGAAATTGCTATAAAACATTAAAAAAGCTAAAAAATCGAATTTGGAACATTGCTTGCCTTAAAATCTTTCGTGAAACTTTGGTCAAAATGTAGTTATCGTCTTTTATTTCATGCATTTCTGGCTTACGTGAAAAATCGTCATTTTGGACCATAAAATCGTCAAATCGTCATTTTTCAATTTTGTGCCAAAAAATCGTCAAAATGACGATAAATCAGCAAATTCGGCAACACTGCTGACTGACTGACTGACTCATCATCAACGCCCAGCCAAAACGGCTAAAGCTAGGAGCTCGAAATTTTACCAGTGGGTCACTGTTGATGCAAATGTGCGAGATAAGGCCGGGTTTTAGAAAATTCGTCCTGGAACCACAAAAAATAACAACAACAAAAATCCTTATTTTTCATTATTATTACGTACTTATTCACTTAGTTGGCCCTCTGCAAGACATGTGTCAAATTAACAATGCTATAACTTCTTGATACCGTAAAAGATCACATTTTATATTTTGTAGTTTATTTCTAGGCGCACTTATTTTATCGTAAACCACTAAAAAATAGAAAGACAAGACATTTGTTATCTTCCATTGCAACAGATGTCGCAGTTGGTGATAATGGTATAAACATCAATTACGCAAAAAATACAAACCGATTCTGATTTAGTTTTCACATAACAGGTGTCGCACAAAAGATTTTCATTCGTTAAAATCCAGTTAGAGAAAATGATTACAAACGATGCATTTGTAAAAATTTTGATTTTCAATTTAAAATTAAAACAAAAATTCTTTCAATAAATGATGTTGGGTTTGTTGAACAAATGAGTTGCTGTTAAAGACAACATTAGGGGAATAAATTCAGAAATCGGCCAGAAATAACAACAACAAAAAACTGTATGGACCTGACTTTTTGGTAATAACTAAATGTTTGCAAATCAATGAAAGTGCACTAAATTTGTGCATATTACCACGATTTATTTGCAATTAAGAATTTTATCGCATATGGTGATGTAGAGTCATAACTATTCAATTTTCAATTTCAAAATCTGTAATTTGAAGAAATCGCTAAATAATTAATGAGATCAATAATAGGTAATTGAAAACGATTTTGGAGTACACTAGCGGTCATCTGAATAGGTTTGAATTTTTTTCTTTTTATATGTTAAGGTATCTTCTGATGTGTTCGTATTGCAGATCCATACTATTTAGTTTTTGAGAGTCCTATACTATGCCAACATACCCAAGAAAAAACTTGACGGTGTTGCCATATTTTCGGAAAATATCCCAATTATAATAAAAAATGTACAGAAAAGTGACCAATTTTTGCGATCATCAGAATAGGTTTGAATCAAATAAAATTGAAAAATTTTACTATCCAAGCAAATATTGCGCAGTTTTTTTGGTTAGTTAAGTAAAATGGAACATTCTGATAAATCCTACAACAAATTTGACCCGCTTTATTTGGAACGTGGGTTCAATTCTCAACATTGAAAAGTTACCAAGAACTTTCAGATAAGATCAAGAAATATTCAAACCAAAACGTTTTATAAACTTGCTTTAAATGACTTTTTGATTTCGTTAGATCTCTTCTGAGCTTCGAAAATTGTCTGAAAGCAAATACCAAGTGTAGCCATATTATTAGGATCGATAAAATAGAAAGGTCATTGAAAATAGTTGATATTTTAGTACAAGTTTCATTTTTTAACTATCCTTGCAGTACAAATTTAAGTATTATCATGCTCACAAATCCACCACAGTTGCCCACATGTATCATAAATGTTCGAAAATTGGTCTGGAAGAATGTTTCATCGACGACAATAAAGTAGAAAATTGTAATTCAAATTTAAGTCAAAGGGGCATGATATCGCCGACTTTTATAGTGCTGTATAACCTCAGTAGTCTATTCTTTTGTACTTGTTCGTGTTTGTTTTATGACTTGTGAACAGAAAAAACTTTTTGACCTGACTATATAGGTATTACAGCACTATAACAGTCGGTGATATCATGCCCCTTTGACTTAAATTTGAATTACAATTTTCTACTTTATTGTCGTCGATGAAACATTCTTCCAGACCAATTTTCGAACATTTATGATACATGTGGGCAACTGTGGTGGATTTGTGAGCATGATAATACTTAAATTTGTACTGCAAGGATAGTTAAAAAATGAAACTTGTACTAAAATATCAACTATTTTCAATGACCTTTCTATTTTATCGATCCTAATAATATGGCTACACTTGGTATTTGCTTTCAGACAATTTTTGAAGCTCAGAAGAGATCTAACGAAATCAAAAAGTCATTTAAAGCAAGTTTATAAAACGTTTTGGTTTGAATATTTCTTGATTTTATCTGAAAGTTCTTGGTAACTTTTCAATGTTGAGAATTGAACCCACGTTCCAAATAAAGCGGGTCAAATTTGTTGTAGGATTTATCAGAATGTTCCATTTTACTAAACTAACCAAAAAAACTGCGCAATATTTGCTTGGATAGTACAATTTTTCAATTTTATTTGATTCAAACCTATTCTGATGATCGCAAAAATTTGTCACTTTTTTGTACATTTTTTATTATAATTGGGATATTTTCCGAAAATATGGCAACACCGTCAAGTTTTTTCTTGGGAATGTTGGCATAGTATAGGACTCTCAAAAACTAAATAGTATGGATCTGCAATACGAACACATCAGAAGATACCTTAACATATAAAAAGAAAAAAATTCAAACCTATTCAGATGACCGCTAGTGTATGTGTGTTACGTGAAAAATGCAGAAAAGTATTACATAACAAGTATTCATCACGAAGGGTTAGGAAAAAGTTCTCTCCCCGCAAAATATAAAGCAACGAATCAGATTTGCTACTAAGAAGATTTCAAGCCCGTTAAAATACTTTGATGACGTTATATTTTCTGATGAGATGAAAATTATGTTGCTCTATTACGACGGAACCCAAAAAATATGGCGCAACCCTCTCACAGCCCTGGAAAATAAAAATGCAATACATACTGTAAAGTTCGGAGAACTGTAAGTTATGGTATGGGCATAGACAAATGAAGTGTATAGACAAAGGATTACTCATGTTGAGTGCTGTCAACAGACTCAAACCAAAATACTCAACATTTTTCGAAGTCGATTTTTGAGAAAAATTGCAAGATTTTCTTTTACATATGAGTATGTAGATTTCGTAAAAAACTAATAGGCCGTTTATATATAACAAGGTTAACCCAGTGGGTCTGGGTTTCAAATGTCATTTCCATTGTATATACTTCAAACAAATCCTCATAAAGAAGGTTAACCCTGCAAAAAACTATAATATAAACGCCGTATTACCCCATATAGTTTTTGTTAGAACAAAATGTTTTTAAAATTGTGTTTTTAATTGAGCTGTTCTGAAAACGAAATCGATGTTAACAAATGAATCGTATAGACAAAGGATTACTCATTCGATGGGTTCCTAGGTTTTACCATTTTTGAGATATAGAAATTCAGGTCACAGTTTTAGGTTTTTTGTAAGTTTTTCGCGAGTTTGCTTGAAAACGGCAAGTATTGTCAAAATGGGACTAAAAAAATGTGAAAAGCTGTGAAAATTTCGTAATTTTTTCCTGGGTTGTACCATTTTTAAGATATATAAGTTGGTTCATATGGAGACGATACAGTCAGTGAATTTTCCTACTCTGAACATCTATATCTCAAAAATGGTAAAACCTACGATAATATCATAAAATACAATTTTGTAGACAATTTTCACTGCTACAACATTTTATTCCAGTTTATAGGGCGCGAAAACCTAAAAAACCCCAAAAAATTTGAACTTTGACCGTGATTTATTTAAAAAGCGCTCAGGCGATTTTTTTATTCCCAGGTGTAAGCTCCAAACCAAAATATTCAACGTTTTTCGAAGGCGAATTTAAAAAAAAAAAATTGCGATATATACGTTAAAGTAGGGAAATTGCAGTCCTGACATTGTTTCATATGGAGACGATACAGTCAGTGAATTGTCCTAATCTGAACATCTATATCTTAAAAATGGTAAAACCTACAAAAATATCATAAAGAACAATTTTGCAGAGAATTTTCGATGCTACAACATTTTCTTTACTCCATTTTGATAGGGCGTGAAAACCTAAAAACCCCCAAAAATGTGAACTTTGACCGCGATTTATTTAAAAAGCGGTCAGGCGATTTTTTTTATTCCCAGGTGTAAGCTCCTTTCATTTAATGTTGGTTCAAGAGCACCGCATCATGTTATATGATGTTAACCGACCCAAACAAAACTACTCAACGTTTTTCGAAGACGATTTAAAAAAATGCAAGATTTTCATTTATACATTTATCTGTGGATGTAGATTTCGTCAAAAACTAACCCCATACAGTTTTTGTTTGAACAAAATATGATTACAATTGTATTTTTAATTCAGCTGTTCTGTCAACAAACTCAATGTTAATAAAATTGGTGAGAGCAGTCCTTTGTCTATACAATCCGTTTTTCTGTGGCATGGGGTTGTATATAAAGCAAGGACTTTGGTAAAATACGGTTTTCGGAGGAGACATTGAAAAATTATTTAATCGACAACGTCAAAATTGGGTTTTTGGACACTGAAAATTATAAATTATAATATAAACTCTACCAAGACAAGACAGTCTAGACAGACGTAAATCTTATTTACGTAGTACTTGGTTGCTATACAACTACAACGAAGACATCGACACTAAAGTCCAAAGTCCAAATATTAACCCCATTGAAAATTTATGGGTTCATCTGAAGACAGATGTCGGGAATAAGACAGCCCACTAATATGAGAGACTTAATAAATATGGCACAAATACCAATAAAATATGACATTTCGAATTGTAATTGATGCCCAAAGTAGGTATACGTTATATTAAGACCAACTTTTCCTGAAAGTCCCGATACGATAAATGTTATACAAATAAAATTTGTATAACATTTAGATAATTTAGATAACAATGTATACATTTTTCGCAGAATGCTTTCTTCGGACATCCTCAATGTTCATGTGAAAAAAGAATGACAAAAATCGAACAACCCAAATATGTACATACAAAATGCATATACATAAGTTTAAACACATATGTAAAAACATATCGTGTAAAGTATCCATTACATATGTATATATCACATATTTAAAATTACAACCAAAATAAATACATTTTTGCTCTGCAGAAAAATTACAATTTTCAATACATTTACTATTCAGTGAAAAAATCTGCGTTTTTGAATAATGGATATTGAATGATTATAGTATAGTAGATTTCTATTAACGCTGAATATTTTAAGAAAATATTTGTTTGACTGAAAACAAACATGACACATAAATTTTTATGTATTTTTCAAAAAAAAAAAAAAGTTTGGTAGTAGATTGAACGAATTTGTATATGTATCGTATTAATGAAACTGGTCATAAATCTTCTTATGATAAAGTTTGTCGATTTTAGAATTTTTTGTTATACCCTACACCACACTGTGTTAAGGGGTATTATCAATTTGTGCATTTGTATGTAACATGCAAAAGGAAACGAAATATGTCAATGGTTCCTTTCGATGATCTACATAGCATCACATTCTGAGTCCATTTATACGTTCCCGTCCATCCGTTAATGCACTTTTGTCGCATTTATTATCCTATCCGGGTTAAAATTTATGATGGTCGCAATTTTGACCCAAGGACTATAGCTATTGCTTTTGACGAGTATCGGTTGAGATTTGGATATAGCTCCCATATATTCTCCCGATTCCGTATATTTTATCCACCAAACAACTATTTTATAACAAATGTGTAATGAAATCGGTTCAGTAGTGCGATTCACTAACTAATTTTGTGAGTTACCGACAAGTGTCGGTAAAATTAAAATGCTTATAATTTTGGTAATTACCGATGTTTTTCGGTAAGTAAGCGATGAATAAAAAGCAGTCGTAAGATTATACCGATAGCAACAGTGTTGTCATCTTTTATTTGAACTTTTCATTTATAATTTTGCGTTTTAATTTTACCGATTTTTGTCGGTAACTCAAAAAATGTGTTAGAGAATCGCACTACAGATTTGGATATAGCTCCATACATTTGAATTCCTAATTACTGCTTGATATGTTTAAAACATTGTCATTGTTTGCACTTATTTTTAATGCCAATAATACTGTAAGTAAGCAGATAATCGAGCCATGTTTAATAAAATACTGCTTACTGTAGTACAATCCAACTGTTTTGCCCCTCCGAGGAACATTGAAGTGACGGTTGAGCTAAGTACTTTCATTACTAAAGGGATTTAGTAATGCCATATTCGAAGTAGTGTAGGGTACCTAATGTTAAAGGAATATGTAGTTTTAACAACAGTCGTTGAGAATATAGTTTTAAAAATACTACGGCCCCCATTTTTTGAAAATAAAATTTTGCCGTTGATAGCTTCTAGCTACTTCTACCCGGCATCAATAAAGCAAAATTAACACAAATCGATTAATCGATTTATGTAGTTCTATTTGAAAACCACAGGTATGAATTTTAGAAAGAATATGTGGTAAAACTTTAAACTGTCGTACTTTACTGGATAAAGAATTTGTAAATAGGAACGGGTGAAACTATACTCTGCATTTCAATTTATTTATTTATTATCGTCCTTTACATTCGTGTGAATTCTCCGCTAACGAAGTAGCGGGCACTTGCTAGTATTATATATTTAAGCTTGGCGATAAGTGACTGACTGACTGACTCATCATCAACGCCCAGCCAAAACGGTTAAAGCTATGAGCTTTAAATTTTACCAGTAGGTCACTGTTGGTACAAATGTGCGAGATAAGGCCGGGTTTTAGAAAATTCGTCCTGGAACCACAAAAAATATCAAGAACAAAAATCCTTATATTTTGCTATTATATACCGTAAAATATTATATACCGTAAATTATCACAAATAATTTCAAATTTTGTAGTTTACTTCTAGGCGCAGGTTTTATCGTATCATTTTATCGTAAACCACTAAATTATAAAACCACATTAGAAGTTTTTCTTCCGTTTCAACAGATGTCGCAATTGTATAGTTTTAACGTAATGTAAGCAGTAAAAACCAACCGATTCAGATTTACGTGTCTGGAGTAATTTTGTTTTCACTTAACAAATGTCGCACAACAGATTTTCTTTTTTAAACAAAAAAATTATTACCAACGAATTTGGAAAATTTAATTTTTAATTTAAGATTAAAACAAAATTTAGTTCAATAATGTTAAGTTTTTTACTGTTTAAAATATCATTAAGGCAATAAAATCAGAAATCGGCCAGAAATAACAACAAAAAAAGTGTATGTACTTGATTTCTTGGCCTTGGTCTAAATGTTTGCAAATCAGTTAAAGTGCAATAAAATTGTGAATATTCCCACAATTTGTTTGCAATTAAGAATTTTTATGGCGTTCTTGGTATATAGAAATGTAGAGTCTATAACTTTTCGTCACCAAATAATTTAGGAAATCAATAATAGACCACAAACCAGAATCAAATTTTGGTTTTGTAATTGAAAACGATTTTGGAATATATGCGTTACGTGAAAAAGTCAGGAAAGCATTATCACGAAGGGATAGGAAAAACCACTGCTCTCCCCGTAAAATATAGGGAAACGAATTTTCTACAGAGAAGATTTCAAGCCCTTTAAAGTACTTTGATGACGTTATATTTTCTAACGTTGTATTATTACGAGGGGACCCAAAAAGTACGGCGCAACCATCTTACAACCATGGAAAATAAAAATGTAATACATACTGAAAACTTCGGAGAACTGTAAGCTATGGTATTGGCATAGACAAACGAATTGTATAGACAAAAGATTACTCATGCTGTGTGCTGTCAACAGACTCAAACCAAAATACTGAATATATCTCGAAGGCGATTTTTGAGAAAAATTGCAAGATTTTCTTTTACATTTTTATTCGAGGATGTAGATTCCGTCAAAAAGTAACTTTATAGAATTGTATTTATTATAGTTTTTATTGAGTTGTTCGGTCAACAAACTCGATGTTAAGAACATTGTTTAGAGCATTCCTTTGTCTATATGTACATTTAATTTGTCTATGGCAAAGGGTTGTATATGAAGGAATGGCTTTAGGTAAAATAAGTTTTCTGAGGTTTATTTGAAGATCTTCTACAACTTATTTAACGACAACGTCAAAATTGTGGTTTTTGGAACCTGAAAATCAAAAAAGTAAATACAATATAAAATCTACCAAGACAAGACATTCTAGACGTTAATCTTATTTAAAAACTTTATGGAATCACCTGAGGAAAAAAGCTGGCCCTCCACTAATATGCGAAACTTAATAAAGATCAATGGGAAAAATACCAATAAAATATGACATTTCGAAATGTATTTTTTCATATCGTGTAAAGTACCCTTACCTACATTTAAAATTAGTGTTCAGTGAAAAACAAATTTGTGTTTTGAATGATGGTTAATGAATGACTATAACATATTTGATTTCTAAGACGATCCGAAATCAAACTCGTTCGAATTACTACCAAACGCCTTTCGGTGTAGAAAATGGTTGTTCGACTGAAAACAAAAAACAAACTAAAATAACTCATATATAAACAAAACGTAACTCAGGTAGCAGTTTGAACACATTTGTATTCGTATCGTCTTAACGAAACTGTTCATAAATCTCAGGTGGCAATAGCAATATTAAGCATCGCAAGCAGTGCAATTGCAAAACGATTGAAGACCAGACTATAAAACGGATTATGGCGGTCTTAAACTCGAGTTGTTTCCGTGCTGTATGAAGGGTTTGATTTTTATTTGTTTTGAAAGATGACGCACGGTGATATATAACGCTGGGGAAGTTGGTGTTTTAATAAAAAAATGTGATTTTTTCTTTTGTGTTGTGGTGAATCTATGTTAACGTTATGTAATGGTGAAATGTCCAAAAATACCTCTGCCCCCTATTAACTATTTGACAATATGTCTGTCCGTGTACTCGATAATTTGTAATAATTAGTACAAATGTTTCGAATTTTGATAGTTTCGAAACATTTGTAGTTTGATATGAAGGACATAGGTTACTAATTTTTACAGTAAAACACAAAAATTCCACTTATATTAGTTGGTAGTGCGAGGCTCAATATTTACCACATAGACACGCGGTTTCCTGTAGGGATAATGTAGCGGTAGTGTCCATTTTTACGTTATAGACTCTTTCAATCAATTTTGCTGCAAATTAAGTATAGTACACATTGACAAGCAAAACTGACAGTCATCGAGGTCTATTTCGTGAATATCAAAGCCTAACTGAAAAATTTCTTTTGTAATATTTAAATAATACCGTATATATTGTATTTAAAAGGTTTTTCGCTAAATAAAAGTTGTTATTTGCAGGAAAAATTTCCTAAAAATACGCTGGCTGTCATTTTTGATTGATAGTGTGTGCTCCCCTTTAAGCGGGGTACACACGATCAATTTTGACTGTCAGTTTTGCTCAAGTAATCGGTTGCTTGCCAGTGTGGCCGTTCATTTTTGTCAGTCATCATAAAATATTTTGTGGTTGCTGGATAGTTTGACATTTATCGATATTTCCGAAAAACACACTGATCGTGTGTATCCCGCTTTAGAATTTAGGGTTTTCGGAATATGTACAAAATATTTTCAATACACGTTGGTGTAGCCCTCATTTAACCATACCGGCAGTGAGGACACATTTTCCTACGTATTTTGTTGTAATTTGGCATTTGTTGTTCTTTGTAGATAGAAAACCTCTGTGCGAAATATTAGCAACATAGGTTTAGGTTTTGAAGTACTTTAAAGTTTAAAGACAAAATTTTCAATCGACTTTGGTCCATCATCATACCATCAATTTTATACAGTATGTCTTACATTAAGTTCAGGTTGTCACTGCATTTCTATTTTTACCGTTTCATTTGCGAGAGGATTCTTAGTATCACAGAAATCATCATTTGTAATGATTAAATTTCAACATTAAATTTCCACTTTTTTACATTTCTGATTTTAAGAGTAAAATATAACTGTTTTGTAAAATATTAAGAACTAGCATATGCCCGCTACTTCGTTATCGGAAAATCCCCATGGTATAAAGCAGGATAATAAATAAATTGACCAAAATTCAGAATATAATGTCTCCATTTCGCATTTACAACTTTTTTTTATCAAAATAAAAGCCAGTAATGCTACTTACGACAGTTAAGAGTGTTACTATTTATCTTTTTTTCTAAAAATCAAGTATTTAGTTTTCAAAAAGAACTACGTAAATCGAATCGTTCGCGATATAGTTTGACGTAAGTCGACTTATCTCCAAAAATTAATGTCTACAATCGTAAAGCAAATATGTCTCTCCCTCCCTCCTTCCCTTCGCATCTTATGGTATTGTATTTTTTGAAGGCAAAAAAAATGATTTCTTTGTTAGTTAATACCAGCACTTTAATGTTAATTAACATTTAGTAATATTCGTACCTCGAAAACACTAATTATCAAAAACTCTACCCGTTTGTAAAAATTGAGCTTGCTTCTAGTTCTGTCTGTTCACACAACCCCAGTGATCCTCATTTGTAAACTTACAGAACTATATTTTAAAATCACCACTTTATCTCAACCAATACTAAATATCAGCTTAGAAATCTATCTGTTCAACCAAAACCAAAGGTACCAAATTTAGTACGCAAATTAAAACCTTTTTTACATTTCCGTTTTTCATTGAATTTTATTGAATTCGTTACATAAGTATCCAACGCAATTTACCCCTCGCAACGCCTTAAAAACGCATTTAAAAGTTGCACTTTTTTTCATAATTTTTTGTAAGGAACAAACGGTATGCACAAATCTATCATTCTTAATATTTTACAAAACAGTTATATTTTACTCTTAAAATCAGAAATGTAAAAAAGTGGAAATTTAAAGTTGAAATTTAATCATTACAAATGATGATTTCTGTGATACTAAGAATCCTCTCGCAAATTAAACGTTAAAAATAGAAATGCAGTGACAACCTGAACTTAATGTAAGACACTCTGTATAAAATTGATGGTATGATGATGGACCAAAGTCGATTGAAAATTTTGTCTTTAAACTTTAAAATACTTCAAAACCTTAACATATGTTGCTAATATTTCGCACAGAGGTTTTCTATCTACAAAGAACAACAAATGCCAAATTACAACAAAATACGTAGGAAAACGGCCGGTATGGTTAAATGAGGGCTATACCAACGTGTATTGAAAATATTTTGTACATATTCCGAAAACCCTATATTCTAAAGCGGGGTATACACGATCAGTTTTGACTGTCGATTTTTCGGAAATATCGATAAATGTCAAACTATCCAGCAACCACAAAATATTTTATGATGACTGACAAAAATGAACGGCCACACTGGCAAGCAACCGATTACTTGAGCAAAACTGACAGTCAAAACTGATCGTGTGTACCCCGCTTAAAGGGGAGTACACACTAGCAATCAAAAATGACAGCCAGCGTACTTTTAGGAAATTTTTCCTGCAAATAACAACTTTTATTTAGCGAAAAACCTTTTACATCTTTGTGTTTACTTCAGCTTGAGTCCATATTTTGTTGTAATTCAATTGTGTGAATAACAACAAAATATTTTAAAGTGGTTATGAAATTGATTAGTTGCGGGCGAAGGGTTGGGAATACTATAGTTTCAGTTGTCACCATACAACATCATCAGTTCCCTTTTTCGCCGACTCTGTATCGATAAACAGGTCAATAAAGACATCTAGCAAATTAAATAAAATGAGAAATTTGCTGTATGGCCCTAAAGCTGTTTACCCTACAATTTGAGTCGAACTAAAGAATTTCATATCCACCACTGTTTTTATGTAGTCTTTGCTTCGCAAAGAATACGAACATAGGAATGTTGCTTCAATAAGCGGGGGTAAAAACAACAAGAAAGTTGTATTTGCATTACGCATTTTCAACAAGGCCGTGCTGATACCTATTATTGTTTTTTAATATTTATTTATTTTATTTTTTCAAAAGTAAAAAACAATTTTTACATTTCATTATTTACTAAGTCCCACGAAGCTTTAGTTAGCTTGTATGTGGGTACAAGATCTATAATGTTTATGTATTAATTGAATAAACAAATTATTGTAGACTTCATTGTTTTTTAACTACTTATATAGTGATTTTTCATTAGCTTATTTCTAATATGTTTATTTCTTTCTTTAACTACTTCTTTTGGCAATTCATTTAAAGTATTGGGTAGCGCAACAGAAAGCGAATATTTCCCATAATCATTTTTGAAATTAGGGACGAAGTATTTACCCTCTGCTCTTCTTCTCGTGTTTTGGTTGTGATCCAGTTTCTTCGCCATACTTTCGTCGTCGATGAATTCGCTTACTATTGTAGTAGCGTGAAGCTCTTTAATATTTAGTATTTCAAGATCTTTGAGTTTTTTATTTGCTGAATTTGTGCCTGTAATGATGCGTAGATTTTCTTGTTGTGTTTTATGTTCCAATTTTTTGTGCATGATTTTCACAATTCGATTTTGTGCAGTTTGGAGGTGCCTACAGAATCTTGAATTTCCCCAGGCTGTAATCCCATGCCTCAGATGTGATTCAACCAGTGAGAAGTAGGCTTGTTTGAGTACATGAAAGGGTGCACAATTCCCGAGATGGTACAGTGCGTACGATGATTGTTGTAGCTTCTCTTGGATTTTTTGTGTATGAGTTTTCCATTTGAAATTTTCATCTAGGTATACTCCAAGATACTTGTATGTTTCCACCAGTTCAAATTCTGTGCTACAGTTGTCATTGAGAGGTTGATTAATTTGGTTATGGCTGTAGTGTAGGCAGTCTATATCATGGTATATGATTTTGATGTTTTGTTTCGGTGCTGTTCTTGGTCTGATAAACATTACTTTGGTTTTTGAAGAGTATACTATTAAACCGTTGTCATGAGACCATCTATTGATTATATTTAATTCATTTTGGAGTGTTGATATTGCGTTGTTTAATGACTTGTGACTTACTACAATGGCCGTGTCGTCAGCGTATGTGAACGTTGTGCTGTTTTTTATCTGATTTGCCATTTCGTTCGTATATATAATGTAGAGTATGGGACCCAGTTTTGAACCCTGTGGTACACCGAAAGGAGCTTTCATCATTTCACTTGTAGTTTCGTTCACTTTAACACAAAAGCTTCTAGATGAAAGATAATCTGCGAACCATTTTAATGCTTGTCCTCTGATACCGATCCTTGCAAGTGCGTCTACTAGTTTCGAATGGGGCAGAGTGAAATCTATGAACAGTGCTAGACACGCCTTGTTCTGGTTCAGGGATTCATTAATGTGATTAGAGAAGTGACCAAGGAGTTGGTTAATGTTTTTTCCTTTTTGAAGACCAAATTGTTTTTTGTTTATGATTTTGTACGTCCTTAAAAAGCTGTTTAGTCTTCGAACAATGATTTCTTCTAATACTTTTTCGAGGACTGGAAGTAATGCTATTGGCCGGTAATTATTATAGTCCGATCTGTCGCCACTTTTATAAATGGGTTTTACGATTGATTGTTTCATTATTTTTGGTATTGAAGCTTCATAGATACTGCTGTTTATCAATTTCGTTATGATCGGTGTTAATATGTTAGCATTGTTTTTCAAATCCACTGCTCTTATATCGTCTATTCCCGCACTTTTCCTAGGATTTAGTGTTTTTATTACATTATTGATTTCTTCCTCTGTTGCATATTCTAAGTATGTTGAATTGTTAATAGTATTTGCAACACTTGTATTTAGTGTGACAATGGAGACATACGTGCTCCATGCTCCATGATTTTCATCACATTTTCATTAAATTTGACGGCAAAATTTTGAGTTATATTGCTTAGTGATTCATTTTTGAAGTGTTTTTTGATTGAATTGTTTAAATTTTCTGATTTTTTCCCGGTGATTTGGTTGACGAGTTTCCAAGTGCCTCTGATGTTAGTTCGGTTTAGTAAAAATTGTTGATGGCAATAGTCATTTTTCGCTCTAATTATTTTTTTATTTAAGCTGTTGTTGAAGTTTTTGTATACTTTTTCGTTTATTTGATTATTTTTATTTTGCAACCACTGTTTGTATAATTTTTCTTTAATGCTGCAGCAGTTTAGGATATGTTCATTGAGCCAAGGATATTGGTTCCTTTTTTTAAGTTTTGACTGTTGTGTTTTAGAATTTCTGTATATGTTGTTGAAGGTTTGCTAAATATTATTGAAAAGTTCGTTTGAGTTGCTTGAAATATTCATTAGTTGTTCCCAATCTGTGCTATTTAATTGTTGGTTGACTTTAGAGTTGCTTAACACGAATTTTCCACTGTTTGTTGTATCTAGTTCATGATTCAACGCTTGCTTCGTCTCATCTATACAACCAAAGATTGCAAAATGATCGGATATATTGATTTCAATTACAGCCGCGTGAGTTTTTGACATTTTTTTGTCCCACCTGGAGAATAAATGATCGATGCATGTAATAGATTTACTGGAGTTATCTTCTCTGATCATGCTAATTAAACCATATGAAGATAGAATGTTTAAGTAGTTCGTTGTTGTAGCATTTTGTTGCAATATATCGATATTTATGTCACTCACAATAATTAAATTATTCTGTCTATTTATACCACATATATTATTTTCCAATTCTTGTAAGAACCTTTTTGTATTTGTGTTTGGTGGCCGATATATTGGTATGATTGTAGTTGTTCTGTTATTTGATGTAATATTAATTTGTTTTACTTCTGCCGACTCCATATTTATTTGTACTTCTTCATATTGAATATAGTTTTTAATGTAAATTGCGATTCCACCACCTTTCCGTTCTCTATTGTGGAATATTGCGTTGTATCCATCTATTAAATAATATGGTTTCTCATGATCGCAAATATTTGTTTCTGTTAATACGATTAATTGAATTTTATTTTAGATACACTTGTTCTGAATGGCAAAAAGTTTTTTCTCAGAGATCTTATGTTTAAATGTATTACCGACATATTGTAATGCAGGTATTTCATATTTATGTCGTTAAAATTTTGTAATACTTCCTCTGTGTAATTCATTTTCTATTTTTGTTTTTATTTTTTGATAATGTTTTAATTCAATTTATTTATCTGTTTGGTTTATTTTATTTTATTTAATTATTTATTTATTTAATTTATTTAATTATTTATTTATCTATTTTATTTATTTATATATTTATTTAATTGTTTATGTTCATATTTTAGATTTATTATTTCTATATTTTGTATTGTGGTTACTTAGACAAGTTTTTTGAGAACCTTTATTTATTTTATATATTTATTTAATTTATATATTTATTTGTTCTTGTTTATATTTTAGACTTATTATTTCTATATTTTGTATTGTGGTTACTTAGACAAGTTTTTTTTTGAGTATCTTTATGTAGTTTTTAGCTTTTCTTTCTTTTTGGGATTTGATTTTTTATTTTTAATTTTTAATTTGTTGCGTTTATATTTTCGATATCCGATGTATTACGTATAATAGTAAAAGGAGAATTTTCATTTTTACGTGCATAAATATTGCAATTTTTCACCCATACGTATTTCCACTCCGATTCTTTGGCTTTTATTTTTGCTAACCACAAAAGGCGTTTATTATGCGCCGTAAGTTCATCGTTTACGTAGTAAATGGTGTTATTGATTTCTCCCGATTTTACTTCTACTCTATGTCTCTTAATTCTGTCCATGATTTCTCTTTTTTTATTCAGAGTTACAAACTCAACAACTATTTTATTTTTTCTTTTGATTTTATACGCTTTGTTTATGTCAGTGCTGTTTACTGGTGCACCAACAGTTTCACAGATTTGCCGTATCACCTCATTCACTTCAATGTTCTCATTGGTTACGTTGCCTATTTCGATATTCTTTTCGATTGATTTCTGTTCCCTTCTCTCTACTCGTTCTGTTAACTCTTTTACTTGTTTACTTTTTTGGTGGTCTTTCTCTTCCAATTCATTTAATTTTGTTGTTATTATTGCTACATTACGATTAATGTCAGCAATGTGCTCTTTTATTTCTTCACTGTATTTTGTTAGGCTTGTTATGTTTGTTGTTGTATTTGTATTATTTATTGTCAGTTGTTTAATGCAATTTTGCATCTCGATCATACCTGCCTTTAAGTCAGATATGTCTTTACTTTGTAGTTTTACTTGTAGTTGCCTCATCATCATCATCTACTCTCTGCTGTTTTGGTTGCATTTGTTTATTATTTTCTTGAAGTTGGAGTGTTTCAGTTGTTGCTTAAAAACAGTGGTGGATATGAAATTCTTTAGTTCGACTCAAATTGTAGGGTGAACAGCTTTAGGGCCATACAGCAAATTTCTCATTTTATTTAATTTGCTAGATGGCTTTATTGACCTGTTTATCGATACAGAGTCGGCGAAAAAGGGAACTGATGAAGTTGTTTGGTGACAACTGAAACTATAGTACTCCCTACCCTTCGCCCGCAACTAATCAATTTCATATCCACTTTAAAATATTTTGTTGTTATTCACACAATTGAATTACAACAAGATATGGACTCAAGCTGAAATAAACACAAAGATGTAAAATTCTGCAGTCCAACAATAAAAAACGCCAACAACGAAAAACCTTTTAGATACAATATATACGGTATTATTTAGATATTACAAAAGAAATTTTTCAGTTAGGCTTTGATATTCACGAAATAGACCTCGATGACTGCCAGTTTTGCTTGTCAATGTGTACTATACTTAATTTGAAGCAAAATTGATTGAATGAGTCTATAACGTAAAAATGGACACTATCGCTACATTAACCCTACAGGAAACCGCGTGTCTATGTGGTAAATATTGAGCCTCGCAATACCAACTAATATAAGTGGAATTTTTGTGTTTTACTGTAAAAATTAGTAACCTATGTCCTTCATATCAAACTACAAATGTTTCGAAACTATCAAAATTCGAAACATTTGTACTAATTATTAAAAATTATCGAGTACACGGACAGACATATTGTCAAATAGTTAATAGGGGCAGAGGTATTTTTGGAAATTTCACCATTACATAACGTTAACATAGATTCACCACAACACAAAAGAAAAAATCACATATTTTTATTAAAACACCAACTTCCCTAGCTTTATATATCACCGTGGGTCATCTTGCAAAACAAATAAAAATCAAACCCTTCATACAGCACGGAAACAACTCGAGTTTAAGACGGCCATAAACCGGTTTATAGTCTGGTCTTCAATCGTTTTGCAATTGCACTGCTTGTGATGCTTAGTATTGCTAATGCCACCTGAGATTTATGAACAGTTTCGTTAAGACGATACGAATACAAATGTGTTCAAACTGCTACCTGAGTTACGTTTTGTTTATATATGAGTTATTTCTGTTTGTTTTCAGTCGAACAACCATTTTCTACACCGAAAGGCGTTTGGTAGTATTTCGAAAGAATTTGATTTCGGATCGTCTTAGAAATCAAATATATTATAGTCATTCATTAACCATCATACAAAACACAAATTAGTTTTTTCACTGAACACTAATTTTAAATGTAAGTTATATGCATAGGTAAGGGTACTTTACACGATATGAAAAAATACATTTCGAAATGTCATATTTTATTGGTATTTTTTCCATTGATCTTTATTAAGTTTCGCATTTTAGTGGAGGGTCTTTTTCCAGCCTTTTTCCTCAGGTGAATCCATAAAGTTTTTGTAAATAAGATTAACGTCTAGAATGTCTTGTCTTGGTAGATTTTATATTGTATTTCCTTTTTTGATTTTCAGGTTGCAAAAACCATAATTTTGACGTTGTCGTTAAATAAGCTGTAGAAGATCTTCAAATAAACCTCAGAAAACTTATTTTACCTAACGCCATTGCTTCATATACAACCCTTTGCCATAGACAAATTAAATGTACATATAGACAAAGGAATGCTCTAAACAATGTTCTTAACATCGAGTTTGTTGACCGAACAACTCAATGAAAACTACAATAAATACAATTCTATAAAGTTAGTTTAGTTTTGAGTCTGTTGACAGCACACAGCATGAGTAATCATTTGTCTATACAATTCGTTTGTCTATGCCAATACCATAACTTACAGTTCTCCGAAATTTTCAGTATGTATTACATTTTTATTTTCCAGGGTTGTAAGATGGTTGCGCCATACTTTTTGGGTCCCCTTGTAAAGATACAACATAATGTTCGTCTCATTAGAAAATATAACGTCATCAAAGTACTATAAAGGGCTTGAAATCTTCTCTGTAGAAAATTCGTTTCCCTATATTTTACGGGGAGAGCAGTGGTTTTTCCTATCCCTTCGTGATAATGCTTTCCTGACTTTTTCACGTAACGCACATATTCCAAAATCGTTTTCAATTACAAAACCAAAATTTGATTCTGGTTTGTGGTCTATTATTGATTTCCTAAATTATTTGGTGACGAAAAGTTATAGACTCTACATTTCTATATACCAAGAACGCCATAAAAATTCTTAATTGCAAACAAATTGTGGGAATATTCACAATTTTATTGCACTTTAACTGATTTGCAAACATTTAGACCAAGGCCAAGAAATCAAGTACATACCCTTTTTGTTGTTGTTATTTCTGGCCGATTTCTGATTTTATTGCCTTAATGATATTTTAAACAGTAAAAAACTTAACATTATTGAACTAAATTTTGTTTTAATCTTAAATTAAAAATTAAATTTTCCAAATTCGTTGGTAATATTTTTTTTGTTTAAAAAAGAAAATCTATTGTGCGACATTTGTTAAGTGAAAACAAAATTACTCCAGACACGTAAATCTGGATCGGTTGGTTTTTACTGCTTACATTACGTTAATACTATACAATTGCGACATCTGTTGGAACGGAAGAAAAACTTCTAATGTGGTTTTATAATTTAGTGGTTTACGATAAAATTATACGATAAAACCTGCGCCTAGAAGTAAACTACAAAATTTGAAATTATTTTTGATAATTTACGATATATAATATTTTACGGTATATAATAGCAAAATATAAGGATTTTTGTTGTTGATATTTTTTGTGGTTCCAGGACGAATTTTCTAAAAACCGGCCTTATCTTCCACATTTGCACCAACAGTGACCTACTGGTAAAATTTCAAGCTCACAGCTTTAGCCGTTTTGGCTGGGCGTTGATGATGAATCAGTCAGTCAGTCACTTATCACCAAGCTCAAATCTATATATATAAATGAGCTTGGTGATAAGTGATTGACTGACTGACTGACTGACTCATCATCAACGCCCAGCCAAAACGGCTAAAGCTAGGAGCTTGAAATTTTACCAGTGGGTCACTGTTGATGCAAATGTGCGAGATAAGGCCGGGTTTTAGAAAATTCGTCCTGGAACCACAAAAAATAACAACAACAAAAATCCTTATTTTTCATTATTATTACGTACTTATGGCCCTCTGCAAGACATGTGTCAAATTAACAATGCTATAACTTCATGATACCGTAAACGATCACACATAATTTCAAATTTTGTAGTTTACTTCTAGGCGCACTTATTTTATCGTAAACCACTAAATAATAGAAAGACAAGACATTTGTTATCTTCCATTGCAACAGATGTCGCAGTTGGTGATAATGATATAAACATCAATTACGCGAAAAATACAAACCGATCCTGGTTTAGTTTTCACATAACAGGTGTCGCACAAAAGATTTTCATTCGTTAAAATCGAGTTAGAAAAAATGATTACAAACGATGCATTTGTAAAAAATTTTGATTTTCAATTTAAAATTAAAACAAAAATTCTTTCAATAAATGATGTTGGGTTTGTTGAACAAATGAGTTGCTGTTGAAGACAACATTAGGGGAATAAATTCAGAAATCGGCCAGAAATAACAACAACTAAAAACTGTATGGACCTCACTTTTTGGTAATAACTAAATGTTTGCAAATCAATGATAGTGCAATAAAATTGTGCATATTACCACGATTTATTTGCAATTAAGAATTTTATCGTACATGGAGATGTACAGTTATAACTATTCAATTTCAAAATCTGTAATTTGAAGAAATCGCTAAATAATTAATGAAATTATAATAGGCCACAGGAATATAGGAATATAGGAATTTGGTATGGAAATCAAGGTTGGGAAGTGGTGCTTCTAAAAGGAAATGGTTTGCAAAATTACCAATCATGTGTACGAAAAGTACTAAATGGTACTAAATTTAGTACAATTTAGATTTGGGTGAACGTAAAGAGCTGGAAACCTGAAATTTGGAATTAAGGTTACTGTTGTAGTGTAGGATTGAGATATGAGGGTAGTTTTGGAAATTCGTGCTTATGTGTACGAAAAGTACTAAATAGTACTAAATTTGGTACAATAGGAATTTGGGTGAACGGATAGAGCTGGAATCCTGATATTTGGAATTGAGATTACTGTTGGAGTGTAGGATTGAAGAACTTTTGGAAATTCGTACTTATGTGTATGAAAAGTACTAAATGGCACTAAATTTGATACAATGGGGATTTGGGTGAACGGATAATAGCTGGAATCTCGAAATTTGGAATTGAGATTACTGGTGGGGTGTAGGATTGAGGTAGTTTTGAAAATTCGTACTTATGGGTACGGAAAGTACTAAATGGTACTAAATTTAGTACAATTTGGATTTGAATGAACGGATAGAGCTGGAAACCTGAAATTTGGAATTAATATTACTGTTGAAGTGTAGGATTGAGATATGAGGGTGGTTTTGGAAATTAGTACTTATGTGTACGGAAAGTACTATATGGAACTAAATTTTGTATAGTGGGGATTTGGGTGAACGGATAGCGCTAGAATCTCTAAATTTGGAACTGAGATTACTGGTGGAGTTTAGTATTGTGGAAGTTTTGGAAATTCGTACATAAGGTACGAAAAATACTAAATAGCACTAAATTTGGTACAGTTTCGATTTGGGTGAACGGATAGGGCTTGATTCCTCAAATTTGGACTGAGGATCACTGATGAAGAGTAAGAAAGATGCACCAAAGGGTTTTTGGAAACTTGAGTGTACGAAAAGTACTAAATGGTACTAAATTTAGTACAATTTGGATTTGGGTGAACGGATAGAGCTGCATTCCTGAAATTTGGAATTGATATTACTGTTGGAGTGTAGGACTGGGGAAGTTTTGGAAATTCTTACTTATGTGAATGAAAAGTACTAAATGGTACTAAATTTAGTACAATTTGGATTTGGGTGAACGTATGTATGTAGCTGGAAACCTGAAATTTGGAATTAAGATTACTGTGAACTGTAGGACTGAGATATGAGGTTGGTTTGGAAATTCGTATTTATGTGTACGAAAAGTACTAAATGGTACTAAATTTATTACAATTTGGATTTGGGTGAACGGATAGAACTGGAATCCTGAATTTTAAGTATTTTAATTTTATTTATTTTAATTTAAAGTATGAATTTTAGTAAACGGAAAGAGTTAGAATTTGCAACCAGTTCGCGGTAGGCTATAGAGGTAGAATTTGGATTTGGGTGGCGGATAGTGTTTGAGTCCTGAAATTTGAAATTAGGATTACTATTGGAGTGCAGGACTGAGGTAGTAAGGGTACGAAAAGTACTAAGTGGTACTACCTGTGGTACAATTTGGATTTGGGGGAACGGATAGAGCTGGAATCCTGGAATTTGGTCAGACTGCTGTTGGAGTATAGGATTGAGATGGAAGTAGTGTTTGAAATTCGTACTTATGGGTACGAAATGTACCAAATGGTACAACTTGGATTTGAGAGCACGGATAGCGCTGGAATCCTGTTATTTGGAATTATGGTTACTGTTGAAGTGAAGGATTAAGGTTGTTTTGGAAAATCGAATTGTACAGAATTTGGTACAATTTGTTTTTGTGTAAAGGGGTTTTTGGAAATTCGTCGTAGAAAGGTACGAAAAGTGCTAAAGTGTACTAAATATGGAATCCATTGTATTAGGCAAACGCGAAGAGCTAGAAATCTGAAATTTTGAACGAGTGGTCATTGATGGAGAGTTAGGAAGATGTACCAAAGGGTATTTAGAAACTCGACCTATAAGTGTACGAAAAGTACTAAAAGTTTCTAAATTTGGTACCAATTGCATATTTTTAATGGATAAAGCTAGAATCTTCAAATTTGGTATGGGAATCAAGGTTGGGAAATGGCGTTGAAATAAGGAAATGGTTTTGGAAGTTCGTATTTATGATTACGAGCAGTACTAAATTTGGATTTGGGTGAACGGATAGAGCTGGAATCCTAAAGTTTTGAATTAAGATTACTGTAGGGGTGTAGGATTGAGATAGTTTTGGATATTCGTACCTTTGGGTACGAAAAGTACTAAATGATACAAAATTTGGTACAATTTGGAGTTGTATGAACGGATAGAGCTGGAATTCTGAAATTTGGAACTAAGATTACCGGACAGTAGAATTGAGGTAGTTTTGGAAATTCGTACTTATGGGTACAGAAAGCACTAAATTTGGTACAATTTGAATTTTAGTAAACGGATAGTGTTGGAATTAGGAATTAAGATTACTGTAGGAGTGTAGTATTGAGGACATTTTGAAAGTCGTACGTATGGGTACGAGAAGTAAAATGAAAATTGTAAATTGGTACGAAAATTCTAAATTGTTCTAAATTTAGTACAATTTTAACTTGGTTTAACGGATAGAGTTTGAATCCTGATATTTGGAAGTAAGATTACTACTAAAGTGAAGGATTGAGGTAGTTTTGGAAAATCTTACTTATGGGTATGAAGAGTTCGACTTGATACTAAGTTTGATAAAATTTGGAATTGTACGAACGGACACAGCTGGAATCTTGAGATTTGGAATTGCTGTAATTATTATGGAATTTACTGTAATTATTTTGTATTAATGTCCGTGTATGGCTGAGATATATCGTCGAAATACGTACCATAAGTATACGAAAATTACTTAATGGTACTCAGTTTGTTTTTGCTGGAATTTTTATTTTTTGGAGCAACGTTGATCTCGCTGTTAATGTGTAAGGGTGAGATACGGCTGATCTTTTTGAAAATCGCACTTTAGGGGTACGTACAGTACTAAGATAAAAATAAATATTGATTAAAATTGGTATTAGTGCGACCAAATTTTCAGTGTTTGTCATTTCCATATTATATATTGTTTATTTGTTTTTTTATATCCTTTCCGCATACGAAGTAGCGGGCATTTTGCTAGTATATAATAGAATTATAGGTTTGTGCATTCCGTTTGTTCCTTACAAAAAATTATGAAACAAAAGTGCAACTTTTAAATACGTTTTTTAAGGCGTTGCGAGGGGAAATTTGCGTTGGGTACTTATCTAACGAACTCAATAAAATTCAATAAAAACGGAAATGTAAAAAAGGTTTTAATTTGCGTACTAAATTTGGTACCTTTGATTTTGTGTGAACAGATAGATTTCTAAGCTGATATTTAGTATTGGTTGAGATAAAGTGGTGATTTTAAAATATAGTTCTGTAAGTTTACAAATGAGGATCACTGGGGTTGTGTGAACAGACAGAACTAGAAGCAAGCTCAATTTTTACAAACGGGTAGAGTTTTTGATAATTAGTGTTTTCGAGGTACGAATATTACTAAATGTTAATTAACATTAAAGTGCTGGTATTAACTAACAAAGAAATCATTTTTTTTTTGCCTTCAAAAAATACAATATCATAAGATGCGAAGGGAAGGAGGGAGGGAGAGACATATTTGCTTTACGATTGTAGACATTAATATTTGGAGATAAGTCGATTTACGTCAAACTATATCGCGAACGATTCGATTTATGTAGTTCTTTTTGAAAACTAAATACTTGATTTTTAGAAAAAGATAAATAGTAACACTCTTAACTATCGTAAGTAGCATTACTGGCTTTTATTTTGATAAAAAAAGTTGTAAATGCC
Organism: Musca autumnalis; assembly: GCF_047663935.1. Taxonomy (NCBI): domain Eukaryota; kingdom Metazoa; phylum Arthropoda; class Insecta; order Diptera; family Muscidae; genus Musca; species Musca autumnalis. The sequence goes on from NW_027412310.1 coordinate 1,786,005, forward strand.
AAATGGAGACATTATATTCTGAATTTTGATCAATTTATTTATTATCCTGCTTTATACCATGGAGGTACTTCCGCTAACGAAGTAGCGGGCATATGCTAGTACAGTATATACGAGGTCTGTCATCAGACGTATATATCGTAGATCGTCAATGAATGTAAAATAAGAAAAAAAGCGGCAATCGTCTAAATCCTCACACCTCATTAAACGGTTCGGACCTTTCGGCAGAAGGATTTGAAAGTCAAACCGCAATAATTTGAGGCGGATCCTCAGGCTCATACTTCAGTTCAAAACAGTTTTCATTGTCGCGATTCCTCCATTTCCTCACCTAATGCGGATAGTGTACATAATCTTGTACTTCCTTCATGCGATATAGAATACTTTCATGGTGATTTCTTGTCGTGGTCATATTTCCGAGACCTCTGGTCTTTGTGACATTGAGAGGCTCTTTCATTTAGTCAGAAAGACAGACGGCGAAGCTAAAGAAATTTTTTCCAAGTTCCCATTAAGTCGTAGCTTCGACTCCGCATGGACAGCTCTTACAAATCGGTTTGACAAAAAAAAAACGGGTTATTGTCAATAGTCATTTAAAGCTTCTTTTTGACCTTCCGTATATCGATCGCAAGACTAGTACAGGGTTGAAAACACGTCAGCGCGTTATCAACAGTTGTTTGTCCGCAATGGCAGTGTACGATATCACTACAACACATAGGGATCCAATCATAGTCTTCATGTGTATTCAGCGTAGATGTAAACACAGAATGTAAGGGACAAATCTGCTTTGTCTTCTTGGGAAGACTTTGATTCCTTTCTTTTTGAAAGAATTGAGACTCTTGAACATTTGCGTGATATCAAAGGCCTTGAACCCATTAAATATTCTCCTTCGAAAAAATTAAAATCACCTTACGCATATATGTAATTCGATTTCTAAAAGATTAAATTCACCAGCCAAGTTAACTTTAATCCTATGTCTTTCGAAAATTCATTCTTTGGGCACATGTTCTAAATATAAGTAAATGCCGTTCGCCCAAAAATCTTCAAAGGTGAAGAAACCAGGCAGTTGTTGGAATTTTATTTCACGGGGCATACAATTAAAACTTGAACTAGCGTCCATAATTGCAAATGTGTCTTATCTTCCACATTTGCTTTAGCCGTTTTGGCTGGGCGTTGATGATGAGTCAGTCAGTCACTTATCACCAAGCTCAAATATATAATAGAATTATAGATTTGTGCATTCCGTTTGTTCCTTACAAAAAATTATGAAACAAAAGTGCAACTTTTAAATGCGTTTTTTAAGGCGTTGCGAGGGGAAATTTGCGTTGGGTACTTATCTAACGAACTCAATAAAATTCAATAAAAACGGAAATGTAAAAAAGGTTTTAATTTGCGTACTAAATTTGGTACCTTTGGTTTTGTGTGAACAGATAGATTTCTAAGCTGATATTTAGTATTGGTTGAGATAAAGTGGTGATTTTAAAATATAGTTCTGTAAGTTTACAAATGAGGATCACTGGGGTTGTGTGAACAGACAGAACTAGAAGCAAGCTCAATTTTTACAAACGGGTAGAGTTTTTGATAATTAGTGTTTTCGAGGTACGAATATTACTAAATGTTAATTAACATTAAAGTGCTGGTATTAACTAACAAAGAAATCATTTTTTTGCCTTCAAAAAATACAATATCATAAGATGCGAAGGGAAGGAGGGAGGGAGAGACATATTTGCTTTACGATTGTAGACATTAATATTTGGAGATAAGTCGATTTACGTCAAACTATATCGCGAACGATTCGATTTATGTAGTTCTTTTTGAAAACTAAATACTTGATTTTTAGAAAAAGATAAATAGTAACACTCTTAACTGTCGTAAGTAGCATTACTGGCTTTTATTTTGATAAAAAAAAGTTGTAAATGCCAAATGGAGACATTATATTCTGAATTTTGATCAATTTATTTATTATCCTGCTTTATACCATGGAGGTACTTCCGCTAACGAAGTAGCGGGCATATGCTAGTATAGTATATACGAGGTCTGTCATCAGACGTATATATCATGTAGATCGTCAATGAATGTAAAATAAGAAAAAAAGCGGCAATCGTCTAAATCCTCGCCTCACACCTCATTAAACGGTTCGGACCTTTCGGCAGAAGGATTTGAAAGTCAAACCGCAATAATTTGAGGCGGATCCTCAGGCTCACACTTCAGTTCAAAACAGTTTTCATTGTCGCGATTCCTCCATTTCCCCACATAATGCGGATAGTGTACATAATCTTGTACTTCCTTCATGCGATATAGAATACTTTCATGGTGATTTCTTGTCGTGGTCATATTTCCGAGACCTCTGGTCTTTGTGACATTGAGAGGCTCTTTCATTTAGTCAGAAAGACAGACGGCGAAGCTAAAGAAGTTTTTTCCAAGTTCCCATTAAGTCGTAGCTTCGACTCCGCATGGACAGCTCTTACAAATCGGTTTGACAAAAAAAAAAAAAAACGGGTTATTGTCAATAGTCATTTAAAGCTTCTTTTTGACCTTCCGTATATCGATCGCAAGACTAGTACAGGGTTGAAAACACGTCAGCGCGTTATCAACAGTTGTTTGTCCGCAATGGCAGTGTACGATATCACTACAACACATAGGGATCCAATCATAGTCTTCATGTGTATTCAGCGTAGATGTAAACACAGAATGTAAGGGACAAATCTGCTTTGTCTTCTTGGGAAGACTTTGATTCCTTTCTTTTTGAAAGAATTGAGACTCTTGAACATTTGCGTGATATCAAAGGCCTTGAACCCATTAAATATTCTCCTTCGAAAGAATTAAAATCACCTTTCGCATATATGTAATTCGATTTCTAAAAGATTAAATTCACCAGCCAAGTTAACTTTAATCCTATGTCTTTCGAAAATTCATTCTTTGTGCACATGTTCTAAATATAAGTAATTGCCGTTCGCCCAAAAATCTTCAAAGGTGAAGAAACCAGGCAGTTGTTGGAATTTTATTTCACGGGGCATACAATTAAAACTTGAACTAGCGTCCATAATTGCAAATGTGTCGTGGAAGACATCAAACTTTCCTTCAATGTTCTACTAATTCAACTCCTTCCTCAGCATATTTTGCCCCTTCGCCCTCGCCGTGTTCCATTCTTCACAAGCCTCCATATCCACTGGCGCCAACCCAACTATAGAAAACCAGCAAGTTATCCATGCATCACAAAGCCGTTCTGTTCTTCTGGGCACTGCTATAGTCAATCTTCTTCATAACGGTAAAGAATACACAGTTCGGGCTCTGATAGATCCAGCATCAGAGGGTTTTTGTTTCTGACACTATAAAAGAGCGGTTACATGTACCCAATCACTCCTTTCTAGCTCGTGTTTCGGTAACGGCATCAGCTAATATTCACAAGAGTTGTTCTCTGAAGCTCGGTTCAAGAATTAACTCCTCTTTGTTGATTCAAACAGAAGCATTTGTTCTCCCTCGGATTTCGGGAGATCTTCCATTTTGTTCAATTGATCCTGATATAGTACATCATTTGCAAAACATTCAGTCAGCCGATTCACACATTTTTGACAGTTAACATGTTGATTTTTTTGATTGAAACTGACCTTTATCCAAAAATATTAACAGACGGAACTCACCAAAACGTAATCAGTTCACTTCTTGCACAATATACTATATTTTGTTGTATTCCCACTGGCCCCATATCCACTGCTTCACGTAACTCAAACGAATAATATTCAAAAGACTGCACCATTAGGCAACCAAAAACTGTAATTTTTAAATTATTTTCACCACGTTTTTGAAATCGGTTATAAGAAATCACCGGTTCAAAAACTAATACGACTTTTTAACGGATGATTCTAATACATTCTCTGCCCGGTAATTCTAATGATTTTTTTAATTAAATCATCATCGGGATGATTCTCATGTCATACATTTTTTTTATACATTCTTAATCTGCATTTGCTACAGAACGGTACAGTGTTTAAGAATAAAAAGTGGCAAAATATTGGATAAAAACTAAATCACCTAGTTGTCAGTTACTTTTATGCTGCTACTATTTTTTGTTGAAACAACCCTACGTGTTTTAAGTTAAAAACTCTCAATTGGTATTTTCACTACTAAAAAGGCAAAATAACATGGAACGCGAGTAGACGTATTTTTGTGGCGGTTCAATTTTTTTGTATTTTAATATAAATGAAGGAGTTTCTATATGCGTTTGTTAATACTGAAGATATGAAAGTATACATATTGAACTATTTTAATAAAGAAAATAATTTAAAATGTAAATGGAACTCGAAAAATTTTTGTTACATAAAAAAGAATAAATTCGCATTCCTCTCCCGAAAGAACAACGAAATGTGAGAAGAATTGAATTACAAAACAACAAAATATATAAAAATTAGAGTAAAGTGAAAATAAAGAAACAGGTGCAAACGAAAATCTGTTCATTGCAGTCATAAATATAAAAACAACACGCTAACACGCTTACGAAATAAAATAACAACAGTTGTAGTGTGCTCTCGAGATATGCGAAGAAGAGAATACAAAATGTAATCACTCAATCCATGATAGTTTAGAATACATACGTCTCCACTTTGTTTAATACTCTAATATACAAAATAAAATGCATCGAATGAGTGCAAAGGCATGTGTGGGAAACTGACGAAAGTCAATAAAAAAATAAGGAAACCACATTTTAAAAAGCAAAAAACCTAATCTATTTTGTTAAGTTGTGGTATTTAAATTTAACAAATTGAACTGTCTTCAATGCAATCGTGAAGTATCTAAAGTTAGAGGAGGAAATGTTAACTGTTCATTGTGTGGCGAAATACTCCACAACAAATGCATTTCTGCTAATAACCCTGATGTATCTTCTTCAATGCTTGAGATCATCAAACAATGCAAGGGGGCTTTTGCGTTCCGTTGTCGCCGCTGTTTAAATGTACAACCCCGACATATTTCTTCCTCCAATGAGCCAAGCACAATGTTGAAATCTTCACAATCTTTAATAATATTTAGTTTAGTTTAAATCATAGATCTAATATATGGCATGTAAAAATCGCACATTCTTATAAGAACAATGAATCTATATGACAACATTGGTCCTGTTATTAGTCGAAATTTTATATCTAATGAGCTTTCCGGTGCAATCATTTTAAAGCGCAAAGCCTAATGCTTTATAATAGTTCTACAAAGTTGGATGAAATTCGAAGTTTACTTGTAGGTAGTCGATTTGATATATTGGGTATTTTGGAGTCGTGGCTAAGAAGTTATATTTTAGGCAACGCCATGGAAATAAGTGGATACAATTTATATAGATCAGACAGAGTTTTCAGACGAGGAGGTGGAGTGTGTATATATGTTAATAACAAACTCAAATCGAAGGTAGCTATGACAGTTATGGATGAAGGTGTATGCGAGGCGGTTTTTATTGAATTGGAATCTACAACTTCCCAACTTCTAATTGGGGTTGTTTATTTGCATTATGGTAAAGTTTCAGTCGCTGAAGTTATGATTGCGGATATAACTGCTCGATACTCAAAGAGTATTTTAATGGGCGATTTTAATGTTGATATGTACACGCGAAATGTAATTGTTAGAACTATGTGCGAGAGAGAGAGTTGTGCACAATGCAATACCCAATCACTTTAATTTGTTTTCAGACAGACCTTCGCTTATTGATTACTTTCTTGTTTCTGATTTATCATTGGTTCTTCGAAAGGGCCAATTCTCTTTCCCAGTCCTAAATTCAAACCATGCTGCAATATTCATTTCATTCTCATTGAACAAGAGAGAAATGTTCAGCACTATAAAAGTAAAAGATTATTCAAAAGTAAATTATGAGAATTGCTTGATGGATTTTAATGCTGCAGACTTCAGTTCATTATATCTTACATCGGATTCGGAATATACGATTTTTAATCGTATTTTTACTGATTTGTATAAAAATCATGTTCCAATAAAAACAATACGGTCATCTACTTCGTTTGATTGAATGAAATCTTAAAATATTGTAAAAGCAACGGTTTTCAGAAATTTAGATTATGATGCTTATATTGAAAATAAGACTAATGAGAGTTGGAAAATATACACTAGATATCACAATAAACTAAAATCTGTAATACGCAAAGAAAAAAATAGATATTTTAGTACCAATTTTTCGAATGATTCCCCTAAAAATGTATGGAAATCCTTAAGAAAAGAGGGAATTACTGGTGGTGATAGTTCAAATATCGATTTGAATGCTGTCCGTACAGGTCATCGCCTTAATATATCCCCCATAGAACGGTACCTCCCGATTTTCGGTATTTAGGGGAAATTGGTTTCAACAATTAGTTAGTGGTCGATTTCAATACACAATCCGTTGCGAGATTATGTTCTAGAGGCGAGAGGAACAGAACCGGTAAGGAGATACCTTAAAGTAGATTTTTGAGCCAACTACGAATCTAAAACAATTTTAGGCGGTTCAGCTTCAAGAATTTTAGGGTATAGATCAGCGCCAAATAGCAAATCTCTGTGCCTGTCATCAAGCGAATCCGCTAAATCAAGATTAGGAATCTGAGATTTCAAGTTACAAATATGTGGAGGGAAGACCGATTTCCCCTTTACATTAGGCAGGACTAATGCTTTAGTTTCAAAAATTCTAGAGGTATTTTTAGGGGAAGTCAACTGAAGAGAACAAACTTCTCTTGGGGCACCAGATTTTGATTTACTAGAGGAAGATCTGGCAGGGCAAGTAGAAACCCCAATAGTTTTCTTAAGTTTCTTTGACACAATTGAAATTTCCGACGATGGGTCTATAATAGAACGGACTGTGTGCGATTTGCCATTATGGACACTATTCACTTTCGGGGTTCCCAAAAGCACATAATCTAGAGAGGAGTTAGGAACCGGGTTATTGACTTTAGTTTTGTCAGAAATACAACGAGGTTGTCGACTTTCGACCTTGTAAAAGCCGGAGAGTTGTGTGATCTCGACAACGAGAAAGTGAATTCTCGACTTTTGACTGTTGTAAAAGCCGGAGTTGTTTTTGAAGTCGGCGAAGCAAAAACTTTATTATTTTGTGGCCGTTGGAGATGGCTATAATGCCTCTGCTTGCAGGAGTTGCAACTATGTTTGCTGATACATTTTTTAACAACATGGATATGAGATAAACAATTTATTTACTATTTATATATAAGTCAAGCTTAATCTCATATTTGTTGTTTTCAAATTAAAAAAAAAAAAACGACGAAACTAGTCTTCTCTGTCATCCCCAAAAGTAATCAATTTAAACTACATCCCACTTTAAACTTGTTGTTTTTAAATTTGAAAACAACAAATATGAGATTAAGCTTGACTTACATATAAATAGTAAGTAAAACACACATCTCAACAAAACTGCCAAAGTGAATCTAAAAACAAGTGGGAAAAGCGTTAATTTGGATTAATGTGGCCACAACCTTCAAAATATCGAAAATCGGAAGGTACCGTTCTATAGGGGCTGTATGATGGCGTGATAATGAGGCCAAAACCTTCAAAATACCGAAAATCGGGAGATATCGTCCTATGGGGGCTATATCAAAACGTGGATCTATATAAACTTTTTATGGTAGAAATATTTGTAAGCCTCTAGAAACACAAAATACAAAGTTAAAAGGGATTCTGTTGCCGAATGGGACTAATACATTCAAAATATATTAAAATGACGCGTACTTTATATGGGGCGTTGTATGGGAGCTATACCAAAACGTTGACCTATATAAACCAACTTTGGTAGGAATTTTTGGCCTTTGGAGACACAAATTACAACCAATTCGGTGGTAAAATGGGACAAATATCTTAAAAATTCCTTAAAACGACGACGCGTCACGCGTCATTTTGTATGGGGGCTATACGAAAGCGTGGACCTACATAGCCCGCTTTCATATAAAAGATTTTCCCAAAATTTCATCCACCTACGTCAATCCGTTCGGACGCTAGAGTGATTTCCAAAGACGGACGGACATTGCTATATAATGTAGAATTCCACGCTGATCAAAAATATATACATATAGTTTGTGGGGTTTACAATGATTATTTCGAGTAGTTACAAACGGAGTGACAAACTTAATATACCCCCATCCTATGGTGGAGGGTATAAAAGACACAAAGCACCGTGGACGATTGGTTTTTGTTATTTTTCGACAACTATCAAAATAGTTATGTGCATTCTCTGCAATGTGGAGACACATGACAGTGGAAGTTGTTAATTTGGTTTACATATGAGGCTACGAGAGTTTTTAGGTGTTTCGGTTGAATTCGCATTTAAACGAATTCATCAGTCACACTTATTCTTGAGCTCGAGTAGTCATAAAATTAGGGAAGGGTTCTTTGTTCCAATACAAAGAACTAAGAGAACTGATGAGTCCAAGTGGCGTTGGATGAAACTAGTCTTCTCTGCCATCCCCAAAAGTAATAAATTTTAACTACGTCCTACTTTAAACTTGATGTTTTAAATTTGAAAACAACAAATATGAGGTTAAGCTTGACTAACACATAAATAGTAAGTAAAAAACGAATCTCAACAAAACTGCCAAAGTGAATCTATAAACAATTCATGCAAAATGTATGTTTTTTTGCAATCAAGAATTTGTCCTCAAAAGAAAGTTTAACAAATTGGGGGTAGAGACCAAGAACGTGGCTCTTTCTAGGACAAATTGGGCAAATGCTTGTCAACAAATTTGTGGATCGAGGGGGTGATACATTGTTAGATTTATGTACCGACAACAATTTATTAGATCAATACCAAAAGTCCTACGTACATATAATAGATTTTCCCAAAATTTCATCCACCTACGTCAATCCGTTCGGACGCTAGAGTGATTTCCACAGACGGACGGACATGGCTATATCGATGTAGAATTCCACGCTGATCAAAAATATATACAGTATCTCTCGCATATATGCACCCCGTATATAAGCATTTCCCGCTTAATAGCACTGAAACTTGTGCAAATGTTATTTTTGGTACAAAATACATTGACTTTATTTCGATATATGCACAACGCTTATATTAATTCCCCGCTTATAAGAACATCAAGTTCAGCCATAACTCTTTCATTTTGGTTAAAAAAAAATCGTTATATGCACCGCCTCAAAATAATTTGGAAGAATCAAATATGTTCATCTGGAGCTGATATTTCAGGCAAAAGGCTTTTAGAGAAAGCTGAACAAATTGCTAAAAATAAGCAAGGCAAGCTATGGCGGTGGCAAACAACTATTGATGAATTTAGAAAATCGATAAATCTTCTGGTAGTTCTTTGTTTAATTAATCGGGCTTGGTTGAATGGTAAAAACTGATTTTACTGTTTGTTGTCAAGTTTTTTTTATATAAATGTTGGACTTGATGTACAAAATTTGTGAAATAACAACTAAAGAAAATATTGAAGGGAACCCTGTAATGATGACAGATATCACGTTCGATGAAGATTTCGTGCAAACTGATAACAAGATTAATCCTCTCAAAACGAATATGAAGAAACCGATCAGCATGAAAACTGGTGCAAAAGTCCACATTATAGTACATCGAATTAATATCAATACAAGGGAAGTGAATAATTGCTTTGTTATATATGGATCAGAAAACTCTTTGGCCTACCTTTTCATAAATCCTAGGACTCCATAGGCTTCATTTACCATAGGGTTTGTAAAATGCACGCTCAGTCAAATATAACGATTTATTAAGAATAAAAAGAATGAATGAATACATATCGCTCATTTACACAAAGAGTGACATAAATAAAAACAATCATTTTCTGAGTTAGCAATTTCTATTTTTTACGACTTCTACTTTATCTTGTGTGAAATTTTCATGTTGAAATCTCTTACTAGGAGTTTGGCATAAATCAACAAAAAAGTTTTTTTCAATTTATGATCTTGCACTGATATCTGACTAGCTTTTTACGTATACTATCTCATAGTCTAGGTAATTATTTTATTTTTTGTGTAACAATTTTTTTAAGATGGGAATTCAAATTTCAACGAAATTGATTTTTTGGAGATGTGACACTCTTTGAGAAAATCGGCGATATTTACTATGTATAAAAATATATGTAACTCTCATTGATTTCAGTGTCATGTTTTTAAAATAGTTTTTCTTTTTTCTTGAATAAAAACTATGTTCTGTACTACAAAAATAAATAAATTGCTTATTGCCTGCTTATAAACGGGGAATTTTATATGTGCACCAATTGTTCTTATAAGCAGGATTTCGATATATGCACTCAGTGTGCTTATAAGCGGGATTTCGATATAAGAATTCCCCGCTTATATGCACTGTTTTGCTTGCATTTTTTGCAGTGCTTATATCCGCGAAATACTGTATAGTTTGTGGGGTCTGCAATGATTATTTCGAGTAGTTACAAACGGAGTGACAAAGTTAATATACCCCCATCCTATGGTGGAGGGTATAATAGACACAAAGCACCGTGGACGATTGGTTTTTGTTATTTTTCGACAACTATCAAAATAGTAATGTGCATTCTCTGCAATGTGGAGACACATGACAGTGGAAGTTGTTAATTTGGTTTACATATGAGGCTACGAGAGTTTTTAGGTGTTTCGGTTGAATTCGCATTTAAACGAATTCATCAGTCACGCTTATTCTTGAGCTCGAGTCGTCAGAAAATTAGGGAAGGGTTCTTTGTTCCAATACAAAGAACTAAGAGAACTGATGAGTCCAAGTGGCATTGGACGAAACTAGTCTTCTCTGCCATCCCCAAAAGTAATAAATTTCAACTACGTACCACTTTAAACTTGATGTTTTAAATTTGAAAACAACAAATATGAGCTTAAGCTTGACTAACACATAAATAGTAAGTAAAAAACAAATCTCAACAAAACTGCCAAAGTGAATCTATAAACAATTTATGCAAAATTTATGCTTTTTTGCAATCAAGAATTTGTCCTCAAAAGAAAGTTTAACAAATTGGGGGTAGAGCCCAAGAACGTGGCTCTTGCTAGGACAAATTGGACAAATGCTTGTCAACAAATTTGTGGATCGAGGGGGTGATACATTGTTAGATTTATGCACCGACAACAATTTATTAGAGGAACTAGATGAAATCACAGTTTTAGGTGGCACCAATTTTATTTACTGATTTCCATACATGCTTTGGATACACATCAGTGTCTGTATCCTCTCTGTGAGGAAATTCAAGAAGGCAAAGATGACTTGTTTTTTATATTTTGCTCCCACAGTGTCAATGTCCATTTATGTAAGCGCTGCAAACAAATAAAAACAACTATTGGATCCCGATGATCCGTAATGACTTCATAGACCTTCATTGCAGCAAGACAACTATTAATCCCACGCTGGATGGTTTTCAAACCCGAAACTGTTTCACGAGGTGTAAGCGCTGCAAACAAATAAAAAAAACTATTGGATCCCCATGATCCGTGATGACTTCATAGACCGTCATTGCAGCAAGACAACTATTAATCCCACGCTGGATGGTTTTCAAACCCGAAACTGTTTAACGAGGTGAAGGGGGAATATCAAACAAGGTTTTGATGTAGATGTTCACCACGATGCGCTTATTGTCATACGCATCCGACAAAGCTTTCCACGCTAAAGGGAAACTACAATTGGTTAGTGGAAATCGCGAAATGATTTCCCGAGCCTCACCGGAGGTTTTCTGCACTAGGTAGCAGAGGCGCTCAACGTCTGAAAGCCGCGAATTTTCAACAAAAAGAATGGTAAATATATCGCGAAAAGTTGGCCAAGACATAAAGTTTCCACCAAAAATATCAATGTCGATAGGTGGTAAAAGCAGAGTATGGGTATCGACAGTTGATTTGGAATGGTTAGCAATAGGGACAGTAAAACAATTTGTGGTTGTGGTGATTTGAATAGGTGAAGGACAGACATGTGGTGTATCAATCTGCAAAGGGATAGACTCCCTCAATAGCAAACCAGATGAAGACTGTTCAGTATAAAAGGTGACGTCGTCAGTCTGGTTACTACACGTTTTCGAATTTTCGTAAACTGGTGACATTTGAGATTCAACAGTTTGGGTGGTATAGAGCTCAGAGGCCAAATCTAGGGATTCGGTCAAATGTAAACCTGACGGTTGTGATTCTTGACAGATATTCAATGGTGAAGTATTGCCAGCTGATGTTTGGGGGATAGAACTGGATATAAGAGAGGTGGTAGAAGAAACTGACGCTTCTAATGAGGCCGATGGGGGAGAATGATTTCCATTACCAGATGATTGTAATGCACTGAATTTCTGATCAATGGATGATGAACAGTTAAGGTATGCCTGCTCTGATCTGCTATATTTCGCAGGAAAATTTATACTACCAATTTCTGCACCACAATTTGTTGTGAGATAAATAAGACACTCCTCATAGGACAATTTTGCTTTGTTCCACAAATTCTGAAGTTCAGAAGAATATATCTGTAGTGTATGTACGCTATGGCAATTCTCTTTGCGTAATTCAAACGAAGCATCGAATTTTTCGACTGCCTCGGTAGCTCTAATGAAGCGTGTAAGAGGTGTGACCGACATTTTGCAATGGAAAAGAGCAAAAACTACAATTGAATTTGCAACGAATAACAAAAGAAAGTTGGGAAAAGAAATTCAATTGGAGCACAAATTGCTGCAGTTCAAATAAGAAATCTCAACAAAAAAGATCCTAAAATTGACAAAATGTGCAAATATTGCTAAAAATTATCAAGGTGTGATATATTTCAGAAATGAAAGTAGGGCAAAATAAGAGAAAATTGAAAGAAATTTCCTCAAAACGAACAAAAACTTCTTTAATTGAGTTAAATTATTCTAAAAATGCACAGATATACCAAAATGTATATTGTGGTACCGAGTGTAGGGTGTATGGTGGGATGAGTTGTGTCACTGGTAGGGTGTATTTGTCCAAAATCCAACGACAAATAAGCTATTTGTCTGAAAAAGTAATAATTGCCAAGAAAACCAACGCAGATAAAATAATTTGTCAGAAATATATCTTATTTGGTCGACACGTTGGTGCAAAATATGCCACAAGTAGGGTGTAAATTATTGTAATTGTTCCACAAGCATCCCATACGGGACAAGGGAGACTTCTCTCATACCAATGAGTGTACTCCGATTCATATTAGCTCAATGATAAGGGACGTACTGTTTATTGCCGAGTCCGAACGGCATGTCCTAAGAAACCACTTGAAGAGAAGTTTTCCACGGCTGAAATACTCAGGAAATGTCGCCAACATTAATGAGGGGTATTTTTCCACCGTTGAAATTTTTGATGTTGCCTGGCCGGGGAATCGAACCCACGACCTTTAGTGTGCAAGGCGGGTGTGCATACCATTGCAACACGGTGGCACCCAAGTAGGGTGTATTTGTCCACAAATACCGAAATCGCTACGGAGAGTCGAACAATTTTCACAAATGTTTAACAAATATTGCCAAAAACCGTATAAAAGTGTCGAAAAATAAATATTTTCCGCGTATGTTCTCTGCTAGTAATATGTGCAATAAATGCCGAGTGTTGGGTGAATTCGTCCAAAAATTCCAGAAACATTAATGCCAATAGAAAAACAAATGTGTTTGGTTGGTGATGGACGATCTATACAACAAAGAAATCAAATGCAGCGAGAATTTGGATGGTGCGTTATTATTGTAAATTTGGCTGTGCAAATTTTCAAAGGGTTTTATGTAAACCGAGAGGGAATAACAACGCCAAATATTTTTTGGATGGTGAGGATCGTACCAACAACTAAAACCAAACGAAAATGTGCAATGTGTGCTGCTATTAAATTTGTCAATGCAAATTTTCAAGAAAATGGATTGGTTAGAAAAGAACCTTGGGGAATCGCAACAATAGAAATAACTTTCAAATGATCAGCGCTCAGACAGATAAGTGTAATGAGAGCTAGATCAGTGCGTGTAATAATTTAACAACACGAGAGCATGAGTGATTGGAAGTTACCGATGTTGTTATTGTAAATTTTACAAAATATATTCACAAAATTCTCATTTACAGTTAGAAGAGCCACAATTAGAATTTTACGAAGTAACAACATCGAATGCTCGGTATGATCAACGCGACGTAGGGTGATCAGTACAACAAAGCAAATTTAGCAACAACTATGGTTTCAAATTGAGGAACGAAATAATTAACACAAGTAGTGATGTTAGTAGTCGACCAAAGCAATTTTAGTTTTGTAAGGAGAGAAAAGGTTATTTGATTTATTCTGTGTTGGTTGTTATGGTGAGACCAAATGATTTGGAGCAAATCAAACAAAAATAACAACAACACGGATTATGATTTGTATGATCAACGTTGGGTGATCAGTACAACAACGATATCAAACAAAATTTATGTGGACTGTATGATGGGGGATGAAAGCAACGAATTTAATGCACTCGCATAGGGTGTTTGAAATTGACCAATATTTTATTTATTGCTCAAATATGTAACCGTAACAAAAACGAAATATACTAACACTCGCGTGTAGCTCATTTTTTTGGAAATCTGAGTTTACGTACCTGGTGTTAGTATGGTGATATGTTGATGGAAAATTATCAATGATATGTGACGTGAGATGATCCAATGATTTCACCGTGCAAAGCAACAACAAAAGCTTCAATTCTCTTTCAAGAAAGGGGGAACAACCACAACACTGGCTTCTATCCGGCTTGAAGGACCAAATGTTTAGGTGAGGGAGGGGAATTCCATAGGCTTCGATAACTCAATAAATGAATGATGAGCGGTGGGGGTGAAAAGAATAAAATAAAACACAAGCATTACCAGTTTTTAATATTAAAGATATGTTGGTGTATTGGTGAATATATTTGTTTTCTCATACAACAAAGATTACCTTGTAATCTGGGGTGGCGACAGAGGCCTGTTAGTTACAACAAAGATTACCAATTGTAATCTGGAGTTGCGACAGAGGCTGAAAGGTTGGTCGACAAGTGAACGCAGAGGTTCTTGCAATCGCAGAGGATTGCAGTGATCGCAGAGAATCTTAGTCGATTCATACTACTACATTTACATTTTCCAATGAGAGAAAACTCAACAACCACCGCTCGTTGGTATCTGCGCTCTACGGTGTCCGCAGAGAGAACGTGCAGCGGAGATGCCTGATGACGTCAATCAGCATCCGTGATCGACTGAGCTCGAGAAGTTGAGTTGGAACGTAACAAACTTATACCTTCCGCCTCCCTTGATAGAGCAAGTGTCTAGCAATTTATTTTAGGAGGGTTGGCGTATTTTATTTGGGATGACGACTTCTGTTTTGTTTTTCAAAATAGTCAGGCTTAATCCCATAGTCGTTGTTTTAATATTTTATTAAAATAACTTTAATTTATTAGTGGGAAAAAATTGGCGATGTTTACCAAGGGGTAAGGCAGGGAAGACTATAGTTTCAGATCTCGCCACAGATTTTATCAGTTCCCTTGTTTCTTGTTTTTCAACAAGAAACTTTTTATATTCAAGTGTCAAGTGAGTTGCGATTGCCATATCGTCCGCATAATTGAATTTAGGGGAAGCTGTTTCCGGTAGATAATGGATGTAAAGATTAAACTGGGTTGGGGAAAGGACTGAACCCTGGGGAAGGCCGTTATTGAGTTTTTTCTTTCTGCTGGAGCTTTAAGTGGACGGTAAAAAAGTCTGTCGCTGAACATAGCCTGTATAATGTTGCATATCCTACTGCAGGGGAATATTTTGTTTAGTTTCAGTAACAGACCATTCTTCCAGACTGTGTCGTAGGCTGCCGTTGGATCAATGAAAGACAATCCGGTTTTCTGCATCCTGTTGAAACCATTCTCGATGTAGTTCGTGAGTGCCAGTACTTGGTCGGTGCAATTTCGGCCCATGCGGAAACCTGCTTGTTCGTTGGGGATGAATTTGTCAATTTCATCTTCAATGCTGCATAAAATTAGAAGCTCGAAAAGCTTCAAGCACACCGAAAGTAGAGCAATGGGCCGATAACTCGATGCTTCCGCTGGATCTTTACCTGGTTTCAAAAGCGCGATTACTTTTGATCTTTTAAAGGAGCGGGGAAGGTAGCCAGAGTGCAGAATGTCTGTGTAAAATCTTGCGATCCATGCTTTCGTACGCGGTCCGCTGTGTAGAATAAATTCAGGGTAGATGCAGTCGACGCCGGCGGCTGTTTCATTTTTGAGAGAGCATGGTCGATTTCAGATGTATAGAAAGGATGTGAATAGAGATCGTTTGGGGTTGTGTTGTTGCGTAGTTGTTTGACTTCGAGGTTGATTTTGCGTGAAAATGGTTTGTCTTGATCGGCTTTAGATAGTTTTATTATATGTGAAGCGATGGCATTTGCATTCACAAATGGTTTTGAAGATGTAGGAGGGTTAGCAGCTCCGAGCTTTCGTAGGAGACTGCAAGCTTTGCGACTGGAGTGCTTGAAGTTCATACTGTTGACGGTGTTGGCCCACTCCAATTTTCTAGCTTCGTCAAGGCTTTTTACTAATTCATCTGCAATTTCTCGTCTTTGTGTGGAACGGAACTCTTCCAGAAGGCGTTCACTTTCTTCGTTCCAGCAAGGGATTAAATCTTTTCGGTAACCACGGGGGATACACTTTTTTGTTGTTGCGATGATAAGTCCGGTGAGTCGATCGAAATTCCTTGCAGTTGGAGGGATGAATCTGATGGCGCAATCAAGTTTTGTTGTGTATTTCGACTAGTCGGTTTTCCTGAAGTTCCATCTTGGTTTTGGGTTGGACCGTATGGCTGCTATTGTAACACCGATATTTATTATAGCTGGCCGGTGTTGACTTTGTGGGAAGTTGGGGAGTAGATGTCGTGATGCATGGAGCGGTGTGCCGTTAACGCAGGATACAAAACATAAGTCAGGATTGTAATCGCGGTTCCATTTCGCCGAGTGAAAACTACCGGGATCTTTTGCGTCGAATAGCTGGTGCAAATCGTTCATGTCGGCCCATTGGGATAGTTGTTCACCATTTTTGTCTTCGTTGACGTACCTCCAGAGGCTATGGAGGCTGTTAAAATCTCCACAATATATAGCTGGGTGGGGATAAGTGGGAAGTACGTTTTTATAAGTTAGCTTTTTTCATTTATTAACTCATGCTTTATTTAAGGCATTATTATTTATGTGTGCTGGAGCTATTATTCATAATATAAATAATAATCAGGATATTCGTTTAATGGGTAGATTAAGTTTAATAATACCATTAACATCTTCTTGTAGCTAATTTAGCTTTATGTGGGATACCTTTTTTAGCTGGGTTTTATTCTAAGGATTTAAAAGGACCAAAATATAGCAGGAGGTTTGTATATATTAGTGATATGCAGACCTTGAATTCGTGTTGGGATTAGGGATATATCACCTTCGTCTGTACATTGGATAACCACGGCGCCGCTAATGTTGTTATGGATGTACGTCGCGATAACGTATTTTGGGTGGTTGATGGCTGCTAAAAGTTTATAGCCGGGGATGTGGCCTCTGTTGTCTAATATATGCTGGGATGATGTGTGTGTTTCCTGTCACAACGTCATTTTTTTCATCTGCCAGTATGCGGGACTGATAGCCTGACTTAGCATTGCTGATGCCTTCAATGTTTAGTTGGCATACTCGGACCTGCGGTCCTACTGCTTTATTTCATTTTGCCATTTGTTCAATTATGTGTGCTTAGGTGCTTTCTGGTTTCTTTTAATCTTCTTTTTTTTTGTTGCCCATGTATATATAATTATCTTGGCTAGATATCAATACGGATATCAGACATATGTTCACCTGAGAATCGGACAGTTTTTTTCTTTTATTATTATTTATCAACTTGTTGGGTTTTATTCGACATTTCTTGTAAACTCTGTGCACTTTTTCTTCTTAAGCCAGGAGGTTCTCTTCGGTTGATATTGAATAAAACTTGATTCCTTGGCTTCCGATTCGCTGTAGTTCATTTAGCGTTACCCAGGATGCACCACGAGGAGCGAACTACGGTTGCACAAAATTGGAATATAAGTCATTTAAATGTTAGGAAGGAACGCAAATTCAGATTCCTAAGTGAGCTATATTTTTTTTAATATATATTTATTGTACATTCATATTAAATCAATACAAATATATGTCCCGCACCAGAAGGCATAAATGGGATAAGTAGCAAGTTATAATTAACCAATAGTTAAAAATACAAACAATGTTTATGTAGAGAAATGGTGGGAGAAACAAAAAGAAATAAAAACACAGCGGTATCAATTCTTTTATATTAAATAACTATGAGGTTTTACTGAGTTTAAGCTTGGGATGTTTTCATTACAACAACAAAATTACCTTTGTAATTTAATGTGGCGACAGAGGCCTTGGTGCTTTCGATTTCAATGCTAGACGACAAGTGATCGCATAGGATCTAAGTGATCGCAGAGGATCCCTTGTCTATTTCAAATACATTTACAAACTATTCCCGTAAGAGGGAGAAAATACAGGTGTACCAAGGTGAGCAAACCAACAACAAACACTGCCCAGCGGCGATCCGCACACTACGGTATCCGCTGAGGGAAGTGTAGAGGAGATGCCAGTGCGTCAATCAGCATCCGTGATTGATCGAGCAGGGAAATTGCGGGACAATGTATCTAACTTATTCATTGCCGCCCACCTTGATACATATAGGTGTGTATCAACAAAGTTATGAATATTAAGAATGAATACATATGCATATATTTGATAATAGTTCAGGACGTAAGTTCAGTTCATTTTGTGAGCATTTATTTAATTTATGGTAATTCATCAACAAAAGTATTCATGTGTGTAATAAATCTACAATTATAAGTTTACAGGACCCGCAATTACCCATCCAAATGATGTGTATTGGGCTGTAGGAAGGCCCGGTTGAGTTATCATGCGTTGGGACAAAATTTTATAATAGATTTCTGAACCCAATACCATAGCTAGTGGCCCAGAACGATCAAACGCAGGATCGGCGAGTTCCAATCCAACAAAGGATTCCCGTATGTTGGTAGGGACGGAAATCGGTGGTGTAATGCCTCTAGTTATGTTTGCGACACGTGCAGTCACAAATTGTTTTTGACCCGAATCAAACCTCGACATTATCAAAAAATCTGCATATGTCATATCGTTTACTTTCGTGGTCGGCCATTGCAGTTCGGTGATCAACGACGCGCAAACCTGACTTACGGGACAGCAAGGATCTAGTAGTGCACGCACCGGGATAGTGGAGTCCGGTAGACAGAGCCGTACCAACACCGTTTGGGACAAAGATAATACGCGACCTATCGGTAAGACAGACGTCGGTAAGATGTGGGGTGGTGGCACTGCGTAGATACCTCGGGGAACGACCGCTCGCGAAGTTGTCGGAGTCACATTGGTACTCTTATCTTCGTGCAAATACGTGTGATGCTTTTTAGCGCAATACTTGCATCGTTGGGGGACCGGACAAAATTTAGACAGATGATCCGAAAGCAGACAATTGTAACAGTAGCGGTGGTAAGCAACAGCGCGCACACGTTTTTCGAAGGACATTCTTTTAAAAACTGTACATTTAGCCAACGGGTGAAGCTGGGTACATAACCGACAGGGAACCGGCGCATGAACCGACGACGATGCTACGCGCTTAGACTAGGTCTTAGCAGCTACACTAGGAGGTGGAGCAATTTGAGGAGGCGTCATATCAGCCGTTTTATCGGGTTTGTTAGAAGTGGTGGTAGCGGGGACGTCGTCAACAGCTGGAACGACCTTCGGTTCCGGCATAGCCGGGCTGGTGACCATCGACTCTGCCTCGACTTCTCGGTCTGACATCATTGCATCATCATAGTCGGACAAGACAACTTCGGGAAAAAGTTCTTTGGATGCCATGGCTATTACAAAGGGAGAGCTCGACAACACACAAGGGATGATAGTTATTTAGAAGAAACTTAGTTTGGGAGAACTACTAACTTAACGACTGGTCGCCTAATAATACCCTGACCAGTTCGAACATCTACGACGCGAACCTTTCCATCATTGCCGGGATGGGTTTCTACAACACGTCCTAGTTTCCACGAGGTTGGTGGTAATTTCCCATTTCGAACTACAACCATGTCATCGACCTTAACCCTCCGTCATGCACATGTATCTGGCCAGATATTTTACGAATTCAACTGTGATTTAAATATATTTCTGATTTAGCTAGGGGCTTGAGTCTCTAGGTACCCTCTACAAATATTGTAAGGTATCGTTTTATGAAAAAAAAAACACTTTAAAAAACAACAACAATCTAAATTTATGTAGATTTTTTCATCTATACATCGTATACGTAGCGCATGTATCTGACCAGATACACACACATTTTGTTCCAATCCGGTATGCCTACAACATTCGAAATCAGATTATACATGTTTTAGTTGCTTACCTGAAGCTTTGTGAGACTTTTTTAATTAAGAATTAATTAAAACTTACTTTATAACTACTAAATTTAATTGAAATGAACTTTATACCAATTCTTGTTATTTTTTTGACATTACGAGTAAACACAAAAATACAATTTTTCTTGTTTTATTTCTCATATTTTTTACACGGGTTAAGCATGTACTAAGAACAAAAAAAGTGAAAATATATATATGCCTGGCGTGATAACAATACAAGAATATAATATTATCACTAAAATAGTATAAATGTACTGAAATACATACTTATCTGGCCAGATACATGCGCTACGTACGTGACTATCGGAACATGTGCATGACGGAGGGTTAACATTCCTCTGGGGATATTTCCACTTGTAACGATTATTTAAAGTAAATAAGTATTCTTCTTTCCACCTGATGCAAAATTGGTGCGTTAAAGCTTTCAATTTCCTAAACCGATCAACTAAACTCAGCGGTGATTCTTCAAGCAAGGGTTCCGGTGGAGAAAGGAGGGGTGCCCCAATGAGAAAGTGGCCAGGAGTGAGCACTACTAGTTCCTCAGGATTATCCGACATTGGACCCCTGTCGAGAGTTTAAACATGCCTAAATACGAGTTAGAATGGTGGTAAACTCCTCGAACGTATATGAAAACGACTTTACGTGGCGATACAGATGCTTTTTAAAACTTTTTACAGCTGCCTCCCACAGACCACCCATGTGGGGAGCGCCAGCTGGTATAAACTGCCACGTAAGTTCCTCATAACCTAAAGCAGAACAAACGGTATCACGACTTTCACGAATAAATGTTCGCAAATCTTTTTCAAAATTAGTCTTTTACAAAATTAGTCCCGTTGTCCGAAAATATGGTCTTAGGACAGCCACGACGACCTATGAAACGATAGAAGGTAGCCAGAAAAGAGGACGACGTTAGATCAGATGCTGCCTCTAAATGGTCAGCCTTGGTCGAAAAACAAACAAAGACGCACACATATCCTTTAGTCATACGACAAGCACGACCCGTAAATGACTTTATATTAAAAGGACCAGCAAAGTCTACCCCAGTTGTAGTGAAAGGCCTATTTATAGATGTTCGTTCGGGAGGCAGTGCAGCCATAATCTGCGAGCATGATCGATTTTTCTCAAGCCAGCAGACCTTGCAACGATTAATTACTGTGCGGATTAGAGTTTTGACACGAGGAATCCAAAACTCCTGTCGAATAATACGCATCATGATCTGATTTCCGCCGTGAACAGTTTTTGAATGAGCGTATTCAACAAGAAGTCGTGCGAATCGACAACAATATGGTAAAACAATGGGCCACTTCTCATTCTCTGATAAGGTGGGAGAGTTTGCTAACCGTCCATTTAGACGCATAACCCCAGACTCGTCTAAAATGGGGTTCAACGACAGAAGGGAACTAGAGGATGGTAAAGGTCTCTTATCTAGAAGATGTTTATATTCCTCTGCATAATGAAACTTATGTGCCAATATGGCTAAACGAACTTTAACCATTTTAATTTCGTCCCCAGATGGAATCTGACTAGTAAAAAGATGTGCAGGTCGACTCTGGGGGTGAGTTGTATGTATGAAGCGATACATGTAAGCCAATACTCGCAACGATCTATCAAGCGAAGAAAAACAATCTAAAATGTCTTCATATTGAGAAAAAAAATGAAAAATTTGCTTTAATGCTACGAGCTTCTAAGTCAGTCTCGAGGGGTGTGACATTCGGAAGGTTCCACATAGAACTATCGTGACTTAGCCAACTGGGTCCCTTCCACCAAAGACAACTATTAGCTAGTTCTAAAGGCGTGGCTCCACGGCTTCCCAAATCGGCCGGGTTGTCCTCTGACCTAACATGAAACCAGTGACCATTTACTACGTTTTGCTGTATTCGACAAACCCTATTTGCCACAAAAGTAGTCCAGGTGGTGGGAGTTTTTCGCAACCACGCTAGGACAATTGTCGAATCAGTCCAACAGTATATCTTATCAATAGGAATTTCCAAATCGCTTAAAATAGGTTTTAGAAGTTCCGATGCTAGTACAGCCCCACACATTTCTAAACGAGGTAATGAGACCGACTTAATAGGCGCTACTCTTGTTTTAGAAGCTAGCAAATTGACCTGAATTTCACCATGCGCATTTTTTACTCGAATATAGATTACCCCCGCGTATGCTTTCTCTGAAGCATCAGAAAACACATGCAATTCTGCCACAGAGTGTGGTTCATAATGAACCCAACGCGGAATTTTGATTGAGTTCACTTTAGGATAATTGTCAACGAAAGTTTGCCAAGAGTTTTTCGTAGCAAGAAGAAGCGAATCGTCCCCTCCCGTATTATCCAGCCACACTTTCTGCATAATAATTTTCGCTACGACAATAACGGGAGATAACCAACCCACGGGGTCAAATAATTTGGCTATATGTGAAAGAACTTCCCGCTTCGTATAGTTAATTTTCTGAGGGATGGGATTTACACAAAAGTAAAAAGAATATAAACTTGCGTTCCATCTTATACCCAACGGTTTTGAGCTACTTGCCTCGACAAAGGATAAAACCTGGGCGTCGACTAGATGACTGGGGGGCAAGCTATCAAGCACCGATTTCTCATTTGAGGTCCACTTCCTCAATTCAAATTTAGCAGTGGACAATGAAGAGATAAGTTGGTCTCGAGCAGACAAAGTGGAATCTAGATCATGACCGCCTGCAAGGACGTCATCAACATACATACATCTGCGGAGAATTTTTGAGGCCAAAGGATATTCTGATTCACAGTCATCAGCAAGTTGGAGCAAAGTACGAATTGCCAAATAGGGCGCACAATTTACCCCAAACGTTACAGTTTGCAATTCATAATCCAAAATGGGGTCATTGGGGGAATCTCTAAACAATATTCTCTGAAGGGGTGTATGTTGTGGGTGAACGCGTATTTGACGATACATTTGCGTTATGTCACAATTAAACACAAACCGGAATAAACGCCATCTTAAGATTAATAAGACTAAATCAGCTTGGAGAGTAGGTCCCACGTGTAGAATGTCGTTTAGACTTACGCCGTTACACGTTTTATTTGAAGCATTAAAGACGACACGGACTTTAGATGTTTGCTTTTCAAGATTAACTACTGGGTGATGGGGTAAATAACAAACAAGTGGCGCTTGTGAGGGGGAAACAGAGCACATGTGACCTAAGTCAATATACTCACGAACAACGGCATCGTACATTTCTTTGAGAGAAGGTTTGCGCAAATGGGAGTTCTCATTTCTAAAAAATTGACCGAGGACATTCTTACGCGAATCACCAATTTGCAATGTTTGAGGGAATTCAGCATGAAGGGGGAGTGTTACAACGTAACGACCATCTGAGTTCCTCGTAGTTGTGTACCTATAGTTCTCTTCGCAAAACTTGTCTGATGGCGAAAGTATTTTGCGTTTGGGAACCTCCTCTAGTTCCCAAAACCGCAGAAGGGTTTTGTTGAGGCTGTCTTCCTCACTAAAACTCAACGTAGTTGTAAAGGTCTGCAAAGGGGAGCAGGGAATTGGACCAGAAAGGATCCAACCAAAGACAGTATTTTGCGCCAAAAGAGAACCTAATATGTTGTGTTGTACCCCAGGCAACAATATTTGAGGATATACGTCCGCACCCAACAACATATCTACCGAGCGACTATCAAAAATGTTTGGATCAGCCAAACGAAGATTAGCCAAATTCCGTGCCACAGCAGGGTCAACAGTAAAGGAGGGAAGTTTACCAAAAATCTTAGGGAGAACAAAAGCATCGGCTTTCAGCAAAATTAAAGCACTTAGACGAGATCCTATACAAATCCTACAGTTTTTCGTGGAGGTAACAGATGACGAACCATTTACCCCAGAAATGTTTGCAATGGTAGATCGTGTCGATAACACTGTGCTACAGTGAAAATTTGCAGGGGTTCTGATGCATAAATTCGGTATTGTGGGAGTCCATGGAAGACGAAAATACCTTTGGTTTTTTGGGTCACTTCGTTTTTTGATTTTATAACGGTAAATGTAGTGAAAAACGGGGTATCTTGCATTTTCAGCTTTAAACGGACATAACTGCTTTTTTCCACAATGGAAATTTGCAGCTTATTTTTTATTTAAAAGGTGAAAATCATGGCTTTCGAAGAAGCCATAATTTTAAAAATCGGGTAACAAATGGTGAGGTTGTGGTGTGATTTAAGTGTGACAAAAACGCATTAAAAAACAGGAAAATGCTTTCCTGGTGCTCTAGGCTGCGTAGAAGACACCATACTGAGTAATTATTTACTTTTATCAAGAAGGAAATTTAGTTAGCTTTACAAAATGGGGAAAGCCAATAAAATCGGTTGAAAAATGCATGAGTTATATCATTTTTTGTGTTTTAACTATTTGGGTTTTCTTTTATAAAAGTTGGTACCTTGGTGCGTATGATTGTAGTTTGAATTTGTCTAGTTAACAATTACGCACAAGGTACCAATCTTTTATAAAGGAAAAATCAAAAAATTAAAACACTAAAGATGGCATAACTCACGCATTTTTCAACCGATTTCATTGGTTTTCCCCATTTTGTAAAGCTAACTAATTTTCCTTCTTGATAAAAGTAAATAATTACGCAGTTTCGTGTCTTCTACGCAGCCTAGAGCACGAGGAAAAGCATTTTCCTGCTTTTTAATGCGTTTTTGTCACACTTAAATCACTATAAATTAACCACTTGTTACCGGATTTTTAAAAATTATGGCTTGTTCGAAAGACATGATTCTCACCTTTTAAATAAAAAATAAGCTGTTAATGTCCGTTGTGGAAAAAATAAGTTATGTCCGTTTTAAGTTGAAAATTCAAGAAACGCCGTTTTTCACTACATTTTCCGTTATAAAATCAAAAAACGAAGTGACCCAAAGAAACCAAAGGTATTTTCGTCTTCCATGGACTCCCACAATACCGAATTTATTCATCAGAACCCCTGCAAAAAAATTTTGTCCACTTTTGTATCACAGTGTAATTTTAATCTATGCTGCAGGTTCTCCGTTATGAACGTAGCCTCAGACGCTGGGTCAATGAGAGCTCGAACAGGGTAAGAAGTTCCTTCATGAACAATATTTACAATCGCAGTACCCAGAAGAACATTAGAATTGTGAGACGTGTAATTAACTTGACGGTTTATTACAGTCGGATTGGCAACAGTAGAGGTAGAGGCAACGTTATCTAAATCAGAATTTGATTGAGTACTGTTGGCGGGAGGAGTTGCATTGGAAATGGGATTACCTGCAGGGGCCGATCTACTTGGTTTATGCATAAGGGTGTGATGCCTTTCATGGCATACGTTGCAATTACGGGTGCTAGTGCACTTATTGACGGAATGTGCTCTACATAGACAATTGAAACACAAGTCAAGCTTCTTCACAGCAGCTAGTTTTTGATCAAAGGTTAACCGTTTAAACCGAAGACAAGAGTACAGAGTATGATTTTGATTAGAACAGAAGACACAACGATGTTTAGAAGAAGATTTTACCGCATCCGACGACGTTTTTGCCAAATGGGCCTTAACGTTGCGCTGATTCGAAGATTTGGAGGAATCTATACCTTTTATATCAAGCAAACAGGTGAGCGTCTGAATTCTTTCCGTGAGGAAAGAATCGAGCTGAGACCATGACGATAAGGACGACTTATCGGTGAGATTCTGTTCCCAGAGTGTCACGGTAAGTTTTGGCAGACGCTGAATACAAATAAAAACTAAGATTGGATCCCACTGATCCGTAGGAACGTCATAAACCGACATGGCAGACAAACAGCCGTTTATGCCTCTCTGTAAAGTTTTTAGACCCGAACTCGATTCATGGGTTAACGATGGAAGATCAAACAACATTTTTAAATGATTATTGACTAGGATTCGTTGGTTGTCATAGGTATCCTTAAGGGCTTTCCACGCAAGAGCAAAACTTCCTTGAGTTAGAGGAAACTTAGCCACTATTTCCTAACTTTGCCTTTTGTTTTCTTAACCAAATGACATAGCCGCTCTATGTCACTAAGCCGGGAATTGTTGATGAACATAACTGTAAAAAGGTCACGAAATGTTGGCCAAGTGAGGAAGTCACCATGAAAATCATCAATATCGCACGGTGGTAAACTGAGATGGTGCATTGTATCGGAGATATAAGGTGGCAAACTCCAGTTAGAAATCGGAACATTTATGGGATTCTGAATATTATGCGAAACTGCATTGGTCAAACATTGGGGATTCAAGCTATTAACAGTTTCATTTCTCAAATTAGAAATAGCTGACCGATTGGACTACCTACCAAACGATTCATGGTTTTGAGCATTCTGCAACTGAGTATTGTGAGGTGTGCTATTATTTCCTAATATAGGAGAGGAAGGGGGAGATTTCTCCGACTTAAGTCGTTGCAGCTTTTCTTCAATATCCGACAAACACTCCTCAAAGTTCTCATAAGTGGCCTGGAATTTTGCATCGGCAGAAGCAATGTCTTGGGAACTAACACCCTCCACAGTTATCAAATGATCAAGATACTTATCATAAGTATCTTTTGCTTTTCGCCACAAGTCCTTTAGTTCGGTGTTTCGAATTTCAATATTGAAAGCCGTATGATTTTCGGGCTTGCTAAGCCAAAAACTTGCAATAAATTTGACAACGTTGTCAGAAGCGCGAATAAATTGAGTTAGTGCGGAGATCGACATTCTGTAAGACTATACTTCTGCTGTAAATATCAATAAATCTCAACTAACTGGAGGTAGAAGACGTAAAACTCAACGATTTATTGAGAAAACGGTGGCTTAAAGTCACGAAATGAACCTAATTTCAAGGATCAACCCACACAAACTGTAGCAAACCCAAAGAAAATTCACAAATGGCAAACGAATTCGGTGGAAAGAAGAAAGCACAAATATTTTGAAAAATCAGCAAAAATAAGAAAGAGAAAAATGAAAACGACAACCGAAATTGCACTTTTCTCTAACGAAGCGAAAAATTTGAGGCAAATTTTAACTAAAAGGTGTAAAAAAATATTCAAATAATAGCTCTAAATATTTAAACGATTAAATTCGATTAAAAATATTAAATGTAAAGACAAAAATCAATTTTTTAATATGTACCTGGTGTAGGGTGTACGAATCTTTAACCGAATTTAATTTATATATTTTCAAATACTTTATTAGGACACGCTTACGGCAGTTTT
This sequence comes from Musca autumnalis, assembly GCF_047663935.1. NCBI lineage: Eukaryota > Metazoa > Arthropoda > Insecta > Diptera > Muscidae > Musca > Musca autumnalis. The sequence goes on from NW_027412310.1 coordinate 1,813,543, forward strand.
TCCATATTAAGAAAAGATTTTTTATTTAAAATTATATAAAAACCCGATTTTTTCCTCTCACAAACTGCTTCTTTAAAATGTGCTTATTATTTGCCGAAAGTAGGGTGAATTTGTTCCAAAATGCAAAAAATGTTTTTATCACTAATATTTATTTCAAATAAAATTGCAAAAGTATTTAAAAGAAATTAAATTTTAAAATTCACAATATTCCACATCGACCCACTGTGCCGTGGTGAATAACGAATACCACATAAAAGGGAAAGGCAACACACAAGTAGTGTGGGTATGTGTGTATGTAACAGACCAACGACAACGACCAAGCAAGCAGTGAGAGTTGGAGAGGCAAATATTGTTGGTATGTTTATTAGGGCATAGACGGACGCTATCAAAAAATAAAAAAGGCGCGTATTCTTGTTGTTGTATTACACGACAAACAGAAAAATAACCAACAGTGAGAGCTGGGGAGATAAGTATATTGGTGGTATGCTGGAATTTCAATAACAAAGGGCACTGGGAATATGAATATTATTGTTGTTGGGAGAATTAGAAAATATGATCTCTTAACAGAACAAATGTGTGGGGAATTATTGCAATAAGCAAAAGAAAAAAGGCACACTACAGCGGCAGATTATTTCAATTAGAAAAGTATATTTTTTTGTGTTAAATATTAAGAAATTAGCACCGATTTATGAAAACGTTCGATTATTTCGCGACGAAATGGAAATTAATGCAAACACGACTCGATTTCAAAATAATTTTAATTGATTTGTATGGAAATTAAATTCTAGTGGACTGTATATTCAACGATACCGCGTAATAGGGTGAAACAAAGGCGACCAGTACCGCGGAACAAACTAAAAAACAACACTTTTTCACTTTTTTCCGAAAAATAGCACTGTAAAGCTCACAAAAACAATTCATTGAACTTACGTACCTTGTTTTTGGATGATGATGATGATATGAGGAGATGAATTTGTGATGCAGGTTATGAGGGGGGGATGCGTTGTTGGTGATTTTTTTCCTTTGTAAAAGAAAAAACAATTATTCCGGGCAACTTCTCAGGTTTTGCAAATCCGACTCGATGCGACCAAATGTTTATGTAGAGCAATGGTGGGAGAAACAAAAAGAAATAAAAACACAGCGGTATCAATTCTTTTATATTAAATAACTATGAGGTTTTATTGAGTTTAAGCTTGGGATGTTTTCATTACAACAACAAAATTACCTTTGTAATTTAATGTGGCGACAGAGGCCTTGGTGCTTTCGCTTTCAATGCTAGACGACAAGTGATCGCATAGGATCTAAGTGATCGCAGAGGATCCCTTGTCTATTTCAAATACATTTACAAATTATTCCCGTGAGAGGGAGAAAATACAGGTGTACCAAGGTGAGCAAACCAACAACAACCACTGCCCAGCGGCGATCCGCACACTACGGTATCCGCTGAGGGAAGTGTAGAGGAGATGCCAGTGCGTCAATCAGCATCCGTGATTGATCGAGCAGGGAAATTGCGGGACAATGTATCTAACTTATTCAAACAATTTTCAATCATTCTACATGCTCATCCATAATTCAGAATCAAGTTTAATATTAATTTAATCAATATTAAAATGGTAAACAAAAAAACATTTTATAGCAGAAGTGATTCAAGATCGTGCAATAAATATTGTTTGCAAGCATTTTTATATGCTGAAATGGGTTGAATTAACTTTAAATTCATAGGTAGATTATTATAAATCATACCCCCCATAAATTCAATGCGTTGTTTTGATTTTTCTAATCTGCATCTAGGCAATCGTTATTTAATCATATTCCTTGTATTAAAAAGCACTTGATTTTGGCAGAATGATATAGTATGATACCCGATATTTGACAAGCACTTGAAAACATATTTTAAAATTCCATATTTATACAAACCAAAAACAGGAAGTATGTTTTTACACACATTCCCAAAGAGTTGCAATGTGGAAAGCTCAAAGGTAAATTTTGCACCAACTTTAATGCTTTATTTTGTAAACATTTTAAGGATTTAAAAGAAGCGTTATTTCTATTATACCCATATGCAGTTACCAAATAATTTAGATGTGATTGCAACAAACAAGTATATATCATGGACTTCGATCTAACATCTAGTTTGTTTTTAAGTTTGTAGAATATACCTAATGCAGGGGCTATTTTCATTTTTATCGAATTGATGTACATATCCCATGATAAATTGTTCTGCAAAACATCCCCGAGATATTTAACCGAATCTGACTCCTGTATTAATTCGCCATTGAAGAAAGCGCTAAAATCATTACAAGCAGTTGTTGGTCTAAATCGTACTACCTTTGTTTTATTAGGGTAAACCCCTGATCTATACCATTACATATATAATTTACAATATTTAGGACAGCTTCTTCAGTGCCACAACCTTTCCTAAATCCATATTGATAATCATACAATAAATGATTATCCGTAAGATGCCTGTAAAACTGGTTGTAAATTATTCTTTCAAATATTTTGTCTATAGAAGAAAGAATTGCAATAGGCCTATAGTCACCTACATTAATTGAATTAACAACTTTAGGAATGGGAACTACCTTATGCTTTTTAAAATATTGGGATATATAGATTCCCTAATCATTCCATTAAAAATGTTTACCAAGCTTGGGCAAATTTCATCAGAACACTTCCGGATAAAAGACATTGGAATATCGTCATCTCCTGCACATTTATCAGTTTTCAAAGCCATCACAACACTCTTTACACGACTTTCATCTACGAAAAACTGATATTACATGGACATAACGTATGGAAGTAGTTTATATTGTCGTCAGGAAGTATTTGAATGTTACTTTTTAATTCTTCTACCGATTGTAGGAAATAATTACACTGTGCTACAGTGAAAATTTGCAGGGTTTCTGATGCATAAATTCGGTATTGTGGGAGTCCATGGAAGACGAAAATACCTTTGGTTTCTTTGGATCACTTCGCTTTTTGATTTTATAACGGTAAATGTAGTCAAAATCGGGGTTTCTTGGATATTCAAATTTAAACGGACACAACTTCTTTTTTCCACGATGGAAATTTACAGCTTATTTTTTATTTATCGAAAAAGCCATAATTTTTAAAAATCGGGTAACAAATGGTTGAGTTATAGTGATTTAAGTGTGACAAAAACGCATTAAAAAAACAGGAAAATGTTTTTCCTGGTGCTCTAGGCTGCGTAGAAGACACTAAACTGCGTAATTATTTACTTTCGTCAAGAGGGAAATTTAGTTAGCTTTACAAAATGGGGAAACATAATAAATTCGGTTGAAAAATGCGTGAGTTATGGCATTTTCTGTGTTTTAACTTTTTGGGGTTTCCTTTATAAAAGTTGGTACCTTGGTGTGTATGATTGTAGTTTGAATTTGTCTAGTTAACAATTAGGCACAATGTACCAATCTTTTATAAAGGAAAAACCAAAAAGTTAACACACTAAAGATGGCATAACTCACGCATTTTTCAACCGATTTCATTGGTTTTTCACATTTTGTAAAGCTAACTAATTTTCCTCCTTGATAAAAGTAAATAATTACGCAGTTTGGTGTCTTCTACGCAGCCTAGAGCACCAGGAAAAGCATTTTCCTGTTATTTAATGCGTGTTTGTCGCACTTAAATCACTATAACTAAACCATTTGTTACCCGATTTTTAAAAATTATGGCTTGTTCGAAAGACATAATTCTCACCTTTTATATAAAAAATAAGCTGTAAATGTCCGTTGCGGAAAAACGAAATTATGTCCGTTTTAAGTTGAAAATCCAAGAAACGCCGTTTTTCACTACATTTTCCGTTATAAAATCAAAAAACGAAGTGACCCAAAGAATCCAAAGGTATTTTCGTCTTCCATGGACTCCGACAGTACCGAATTTATGCATCAGAACCCCTGCAAAAAATTTTGTCCACTTTTGTATCATAATGTTATTTATATAATTTGCTTTTTCAATTTCATTTAAAATCGTTTTCCCTTGGTTATCTTTGACCGTAAGGTCTTTATTCACAGATTTCCCAAGAATTTTGTTTAAAAACGACCAACATTTTTTAGGATCATTTGCAGCTTTACTCATGTTATTTTGATAGTAATTGTCTCTATTTACGAAATTAGCTGCTTTGATAATTCTGCTAATTCTCTTTAAAATGTCAGCATTAACCGATGTCAGCATTACCCCTTCTTTTTCTTTTCTTCAGCAAAGATTGCTTCAGAAGTATTAGTTTTTGGAGATCCTTATTAATCCATGGCATGAGTTCAAATCGTACGTGTTTCCTATAAGTTGTAGTAGTCGTTGCATCTGTCAACACAGTTTTTAAACCTGCAATGAATTTTCTACTCGTTGCCAATACGTTCGAATCATTTGTATTCATTGGTAAGATTCTTTGAAGATTGAGTTTAGCCTTCTCATAGTCAGAATAAGATTTGTTTATTTCAATGTAGTTAGTTTTTCTTGTATTACTCTTGACTGCGCGAAATAATAAATTATGGTCAGATAGATTACACTCAACAGAATTAACTGATATATTGTTGACAAGATTGCTAAAAACATTATCAATGCATGATTTACTCTGTGGCCTTGTAATCAGGTTATGCGCACTTTCGCAACCAAAACTATAAAACAAGGAAACTAATTCACTCTTCTGATGCCCATCACTCAATAGGTCTACATTAGGATCCCCAACGCACAACAAAGGATTAGAAGCATGGGTATGCAATATCAATTCAATTGTAGACAAAAATTTTTCAAATCTACATTTTTGAGATCGGTAAAATGATATAAGCTTTAATGGTTTATTGGCAATCTTTAGGTTTAGAAACTGCAATGAGATCAACAAACGAATCACTTTTACATACATCAATCTCAAACTTGAAGTTATCCCTAATATACAATGAAGTACCACCATACCCATCATACCTGCAGCAGTGGATAACCTTGTAGCCAGGTATTGCATAAATCTGAGAAGTGTTACTATGAAACCAAGTTTCCTGTATTGATTATATCGGGTAAAACAGAAAAACCAGACAACAGCACCTTGAATCTATTAAATTTGTCGATCGATGAAACACTTCTGCTATTTATGTGGATTGACAATCTGCTACATATTTTTCAAAAGATGAAAGATTTTTAAAATATTAATATTCATTATTAAAAATTATAGAATATATCAAGTGCTAAATGTTGCAAAATTTCTAAGAAGAAAGATATTGATCATCATTATCTTCAATTTCATCGATATCTTCATTCAAGGCCATCGCTTTTCCCTGCACCTCCGACCTTCTTTTAAAATGTTTATTTGTTGTTGCATCCAAAAGCATTCTGTCAACGTCATCCTCTCGCAGTATCACTTGCTGCTTAGAGATTTCATTTTTTTACAGTAAACCCTTCCGTTACGGGCATAAATAAATCTATATCCAATAGATTTAAACGTTTTAGCATATTGCAATAGACTTAAGGTTTCTTTGCTAAGAAAATCGTTGACGTATACCGTTTTTCTTTTTTTCATTCTCCTTCAACATCTTTTTGGCATTCATTGGTTTTTCTTTAGGAGCTCGTGAATTTAACAACAATAAATCTTTTCGCAGTAGAACATCTCCCCCTTCCAATTTCATACACATCATCGACATCGCTCTGAGTAATGTCAACACCAATATTTTTTGACATTTCAATAACCACATCTATAGGCTTAATGTCTTTTTCGTATGCAAGGCCACTGATTAAACAATCGTTCTTAACACGATAATCATTTAAAGTCTTCATTGATTCTTTGAGTGTAATAATCTCTTTTTTTGAGTTTTTTGTTTTCGTTCCCAATACAGGTAATTTTCTTTTTGTTTTCATTAACAACTTTAAACATCTCATCGAATTTCGAAGACATGAACATTGTCGTCTCTGAGAGTTCATCTAACTTCTCAATTTTTTTCAGTTGTTTCAATTCAGTTTTTATTGTTTTTAGTTCACTTTTCAAGTCTTCTTTACAAAAGTAACAGACAAAAGTATCGTTCTCATTGTCCAGAAATTTATCAAATTTTCTCTTTGATAGACGGGAACACTTTGAATGGAACGGTTTCTCGCATTTGTCACATACAATAAAATCCTGAGATTATTTTTTGATTTCTTGTTCGCATTTGGAGCAAATTGTTTTTCTTTTTGCTTGACTTCTACGCGCTGTATTTTTAGACATTTTTGATATTCAGATAACAGATACTTTGATTTTGATCTGTAAAAGTTTTTAACAAGATACAGTACGTATTTTCACAGAAAAATTTATATTTATTTCAGACGATGTGAGCGCGGTTAAAAAACACTTCTGCTACGCAGAGTTGCCAACTTACCAATTCAAACTGTTGACTTCGATTTACTATAGATTCAAAAGCAGTATTTTAGTGTGAAAGATTTTATTAGATGTATTCGGTTTATTTTCTTTATTTGTTTTTTTTTTTTTTTAATTAACAATTTATATTTTAATTAACAATTGACGGGAGCCGAGGGCGAGTGTGTGTTTATTCTTTTCGTTGTCTGACAATGACTAACTCGCTCAACAGTCGTTACCTCTACCTCTCGCTACCTCTCGACCAACAATGCCCACAAACATAATAACACCACACTCACTCTTGCGCTCTCGAGAAAGTAAACAAATATTATATCTCTTAGTTTTTAATTGCTTAATAACTAGAACTGTTTATACTAGCTATCTATCTCTTAGTTTCTAATTGCTTAATACCTAGAACAGTTTACACTAGCTATCTAAACGAAAGAGTAGAGATCATCGTATAAATATACTACAATTCGGCTATCCTGACTACAAGGATCACCTGACTCTTTTCGAAACAGTTGCCTTACGAATCGGGCTGTTGTGAATCTTGCAAACTATTATTCTCGACCAAGTGTGTTGACCCCCGATGCCAATGTTTCATGTTGTGTGCTGCCCAAATGCATTTGTAAGGGATTCGACTTTGTTGAAAACCGCATAGCGGTCATTTTCTAACACCTCTGTTATAACAAATGGGCCTTTAAACATAGGCACAAATTTTTTAGATGACCCTACGGTAGCATCTATGTTCCTTAACACGACCCAATCCCTTTTTTTATATAGCGTTGGTTGTTTTCTCTTGGGGTCTGTATAACTTTTATTGTATTGTTGTGCGGTACGTTGTCTGATGTCTGCAAGTTGCCTAACCGTGGTCAATATCTAGTTTCTTGATCTAAAATTATTTCTTTGATGTGATCAGGAACTTTCCCTCTTTGATTAACACCGAATAACATTACGCTGGGATGTTCGTTTACCATTCTATCGCAAGTGTTGTTTAGTGCAAATTCTACCGTTTCGAATGTATTTACCCAAGTGGAACTAGTTTCTGTGTCCACTAACTTTGCAATCATTGGCCTTAAACTTCTATTGACACGTTTTACCTGACCGTTTGCTTCTGGCGAAAATATGGCTATCTTTATGTGTTGTATATCATTTTCCTCAGTGTCTTTGTTGAAATCATTCGAAGTGAAACAAGACACTCTATCGGAAACGATGTAACGTGCTCTGCTGTAATATCTAAAATATTCACTTAACGCGTCTATAACTTCTTTGTAGTGGTAGTTTTCGTAGGATACAATTTGACAAACTTGGAACAAGAGTCGACTACAACAAGTATGTGTTTTTTAACTATGTTTGTCAACCGGTCCGAAATGGTCTATGTGAATTACTTCGAAAGGTCTCAACGGTTTCGGTATATTATGCAGAAATCCTTCAATCGGACAGCTCTTCGGCGAAAATGTTAGGCACTTCAGGCAATTATTAACTTTGGTGTTTATCTTAGGAAACCAATAAGTTTTATGTATTAAATCTGTAACTTTGTTAATACCGACATGTCCCATTTCATCGTGATAACGGTATAAACATGAGATTCCATCTGGCTGGGGACAACAAAAAGTCACTTTCCTGTTTTAAGTTTTCTATAAAGAACGCCATTTCTCATTTCATAATGTTTATCCTCGCTTGTCTGTAACTTTTCTTTAATTTTTGTTATTTCGATATCTTTGTTTTGCGCAATAATTAAGTTTTCTTCGAAAGTATTAGTCTCAACAATCATAATATCTAGTGCTCGACTTAATGCGTCTGCATGTTGCATTCGTTTTCCTTCTCTGTGTTCGACAGTATAATCGAAATTCTGAAGCTCTAATGCCCACCTAGCAATTCTCGGATTTAGTCCTATTTTATTTAATGTAAGAGTTAGCGAATTGCAATCTATAATTATTCTGAACGGTTTGCCGTACAAGTAAACACGATATCGTCTGAGTGCATAAACTATGGCCAAGGTTTTCAGTTCGAAACTGTGAAACTTCGATTCGGCATCTGTTGTACGTCAAGAGAAATAAAACACCGAGTGGCACTTTTTGTCGTCCCGTTTTTGCATAAGAAATTATCCTCTAAAATATGAGCAGAGGCCAATAAAGCTTTGTACCGAACGCACCTTGTCAGGTCTCGGAAAATTTCGTATGGCTTCTAAACCCCTGTCGTCGGCTCTTATACCTGACTGGTCGATTATGTATCCCAGATATTTGACATTATCCCGCAAAAACTCGCACTTATCTAGACGCAACTCTAATTTGTTTTCTACCTATCTTAACATTACCTCTCTCAACACTTCAAGACGTCGTGTATAGTCAGTCGTAGCAATCATAATATCATCTAAGTAGACAACAACATCCCCCATTCGAATAAGATCTTTGAAAACGGTATTTATAAACATTTGGAAACCTGACGGGTCATTGTTTAAGCCAAACGGCATGCGCAGAAACTCGTATTGCCCTAGTGGCGTAATGAATGCTGTATATTTTATGGCATCTTCGTTAATAAAGGCATGATGAAAGCCCTTCTTAAGATCTTCGTAAAATTGTTTTTATCGGTTAAGGTTTCCAGCAAATCATCTATTAACGGAATAGGGTAATTAAGTTTGGCTTTAACTTTATTCAACTTCCCAAAATCTACGCACATACGTAAGTCTCCAGTTTTTTTTCTTTAGTCCCAATTTACATTAGGCGAGTTAACTTGCGGCAAGTCCCAGTTTGTAGGCGAGACACGTAAGGGGAATGCAAATGGAAAAAAATTGCTCGTACCGGCAATTCTCAGGCAATTCATTTTATATTTTTCGTATTTGACATTATTTTCATTGTTTTGAAAACAAAACTTGTCGGAACACAATTGCCTTTTATAAACGCAAGAGGCAATTTAAGAAAGGAACGAGAAAAATTGCTGCAAGTGAACTCGCCTAATGTAAATTGGGACTTACCAAGACTATAGGTGAAGCGTACTCCGATTCACTGGCCCTAATTATACCTTTCAGCAAATAGTCATCTAATATTTTCTGTAACTCTTGTTTTTCAGCATACGAAAGCCTTCTTGGTGGGAAATTGAAAGGCTTGGAACTGTCCAGGGTAAGCTTCATGTCGTAACGTATATGCGGTACCTCTAGACGTACCATACTCACGTAGGTTTCTTTGAAAAAAACACAATGTGGAACGTTACTTCCAGTCTGTAAATTGCTAATACATGACCTTATCTACATGATTTATGAGTTTACCTTGCAAACTACTGTACTCACAGAGAAGTACTACGATTTCCGTCGGATTAACATTCCACAGCTATAATCTGATATACTAAATACCGATTGGAACGAGATATACTACAGATTCTCAGTAGACGAACAGCTTGATTACCTACAGTATAATATACAACGTCGTTTTAATAGTCATGTTCATTTACGGGAATTCAGAACCAACAATAAGAAACCCTGGTTTAACAACAATATAAAAAGGCTAATCGAAGACAGAGACAAACCCTATGCTCGCTGGAAACGCTATAAGATTCCCACTTTCCACGAACAATACAAAGCCGCAAGAAAAAATGTAAACAGACAAATTCAATTATCTAAATCGAAATTCTATGAAAACAGATTTCGCTCCGCTACTAATTCCAAGAAAAAGTGGAATGTTATACGCGAAATTGGCCTTGGAAAAACCAAGAATCATAACCTTGGTGACGAACTGGATGTTGATGAATTGAACAATACATTTGTAAACCACAGTCAAATCTCACCTGTTGTACATAATTCAGCAATCCTTCCCCAGTCACTAACATGTCCTACTCAATCTTCCAGCCGTAACAACAATACTGAGCCCCAAACTTCACTCGAATTTACATGCGTCATGCCTTCCGATGTGCTTTATGTTGCATGGCAGTAAAGTCAAATGCTGTGGGACTCGACGAGATACACCCGAAATTTTTCAATCTTCTTCTACACTTCATCCTACCTCATGTAACACACATCTTTAACACCATTATTACAAAATGTACATATCCTAAAATATGGAAGCATGCTAAGATCATCCCAGTCATGAAGCCTAATAAAGATTACAGACCAATTGCTATTCTTCCTTACCTCTCCAAAGTATTCGAGAAAATAATTCACACTCAAATTACTAATTATATTCATGCCAACAACTTATTGTTTGAACGCCAATCTGGTTTTAGAGCTAATCACAGCTCTACTGGACGTATAGGAAAGTATTAGGAGATCTATCGATTCCGGAAATATCAATTTTTTTTATACTATTGGACCATTCGAAAGCCTTCGACTGCATAAACCACAACATACTGTGCATAAAATTGAAAACCCTTTTTAATTTCTCTAATTCCGCTATTCGATTGGTAGATTCATACTTAAATTTGTGCCCCAGCTGTTATATGGATGTGAGTTATTCGCATCATGCGATAAAAAGAGCCAAAAACGATTAAAAGTAGCATATAATGCCATAGTAAGATACATGTCTTGCCTTCGGCGACAAGACAACATAACGCCATATTCTCAAAAACTATTTGATGTATCATTTGAATATATTTGAAAAATCAAAGTTCTAACATTCTTACATAAAATCGTATATACCATGACACCAAGATACCTTTACGACAACTTGCGCTTCGCACAATCTAACAGAGGGAAGAAATTAATCATTCCACGACATAGCGGCAAATTTTCTGAATGGCATTTCTTTATACACTCAATCAAACTTTGGAACCAGTTACCACCCAATACTCAGGTAATTGGCGATGCTAAAATGTTCAAAACCATGCTATTCCGGATATTTAAACAAAGATAATTCATTACACACCCACATTTTATCCTTTCTGTCAGCATTCAAATGCTCAGTATTCAGGATTTATAATTCTTATTGTATTAATTATTAATCATTATATAACTTGTTGCAAACTATAAAAAGAAATATCAAAATTAAACCCATTTTATAACTTAGATTATTATCTGATTGTCTAAGTCTGTAGTTTCCCCCATTGGCTTAACTTCATCACTTTCCTCTTTGCAGAGAAAAATGTTTACAAAACGCACTGACAGCTTGCAAAATTTACTGATCGCTACCAATATCATGATTTCATCCCGGCGAAGGGAATTATCAATTGGCTTTTCAGTTTTTGAAATGATGATTTTTTAGTGAAAACCTGAACTCTTTAAGCATCGAGTATTCTCATGTTAATGAGAATGATGCTCACTTTTCGGCTTTCCCAAAAAACACCAGAACAAAATATTTACAAGCTGACAGCACGATTCAAATAAGAAATCATCGATTTCTGTTAAGTTGAAATAACATCAACACAGTTACCTGTGAGTATGTCGTTGGAATTTTATTTACAAAATTCCGTTTTGCGCGAGCCTTCGCTGTTTTTTGTTTGTTTTGTTTTAGTTGAAGATTCAATCATATGATTGTCTAAGTCTGGAGTTTCCCCCATTGGCTTAACTTCATCACTTTCCTCTTTGCAGAGAAAAATGTTAGATTATTATCGCTACTTATAATTATTCACTAATATATTTTGTAAAAGTAAAACACCCACACTGTAGTTTATAACACTTGTTGTTGTTGTGTGGGATACCAAATAAATAAAAATAAATAAATAATGGTCGCAATGGAAGCACTAACTTTTTCGTGGTTCTTCTACCAAATCGTCACCGAACAACAGTAGCTTGCTACCTGTTTGTTCCAAAAATTCTCTTCCCAACAGCACCGAATATTTCATTGAAAAATCATCAACTACCAGTAACTTCAATTCAATTTTCTTATTATTATATTTGAGGAAAACAAAAATAAATCCAAAAGCTATTAAAGAAGAATAATTTAGTCCAAAGTAATTAACATTTGAAGATGGCAAAATTTCCGTTCCGGCCGGCAATGCGTCTCTCCTTATTAAATTCACAGGGCTACCCATATCAGTTAATGTTTCTAAAGAGAAAACATATTTATGAGGAGCACTAAAACTATAACTAAAGTACCTTACATAATTATTATCACCAAAGGCTGCATCTTTCTTCTTGTTTTTTCGCACCCAGACACGGTGTGACCTGCGCCGCCATATGCGTAGGACGTCCCAGGTTGACGTCGGGGTTTGTTGCAGTCGGCCGCATAATGACCCATACTATTGCGATTATAGCAACGAACATCAGCTTTGTCAGCAGCAGCACTTCGTTTCGATTCAGTACTTTTCGGTAGCTTTATCTCAGCCAACGATCTGCACAACTCGGTTACATCGCTGAATCTTTGCATCAAGGTTTGACGGCGAAGCTGTATATTGGGGATGCCATCAATGACGTATTCCAATAACTCATCTTTGTCCAACTGTAATTTTTTTGATTACTGCACCTTGTCATCGCAATAGTCTGTAAAGCTTTCTTCATATTGCCAAGTGCGTCGTTCAAATCATTTACGAGTCTCCATTTTGGTTTCATACGACCCAAACATCAAACAATATTGGTCAAAAATGTCTGAAACGTCTTCAAGCATGATGTAACGACGCGTATGCAACAAAGACAATGTTCGGCCAACCAGCTTCATTGCGAACAGCAAGCGTAAAGAATTGTCGGAAAGGTTGTACAAACATTAGAGGTCACGCAACTGTTTAATCCAGAAGTTTGCGTTTGAAGTCCGGTAAATCCGGCACTTCTTCTGTTTGCTGTAGTTGTTGTTCTTTAGGTTTTGTTTTTTCTTCTTGTACCTCTTCATTGGGCAGCACTTCTTGTTTTGTTCGCACTCACCCCCGTACTGCACATATTCATCATCAACCGGTATTATCAATTTCTTTTGTCGCATTGTTACATTTTGTGTGTTTGCTCCCACCGCATTTACCTCTTTCTGTACATCTGCTTTACACACGACTTTTTTTATATCCATGTTTGTTGTAGTTTTGTATTACAAACCAGTTTTCAGTAATTTTTGTTCGTCTTCTTTTTTGACGTTGTTGTTTTGTTTTACAAACCGGGTTTCAGTAATTTTTGTTCGTTTTCCTTTTTTCCGTTAAACCAACCTGTTGATTTCAGGCAGAATGGCAACAATATTAATGTTGGAGGAGATCGCATTTATGTTTTTTTGTATTTTTTGTTGTTTCATTTATTGGGTCATTATATGTTATTATTTATTTTAATCTAATTCAAAATCTATAAATTTATTATTTTTGATTGTTTGAGTGGAGTATTCCCTCATTGGCTCAACTTCATTTATTACCCTCTGAAAACGCCACTTGTGGGTGTTCTCACAGAATGAAGGGCGGTTGGGTTCTTGCCGTGAGCCTCGAAAATATTTCAATAGTGGAAATATTTTCCTCAAGATTCATCCACAAGGAAATATGGAAATGGAAAAAAGGAAAAGAAAATGCAATGTTTAGAATTTTGGAATAGAACAATAATGGTTCTTTATTGAATTCGTTGAACAGGAACGACCGCTTACCAAGGACAACAGTGTTGGTTGATGCTTAGTTAACAAGTGTTTATTAGAAAGAAAATTACAATGTAGGTTTAGTAAGAATGTTCAGAGAGAGAAAATGAGAGCATACAGGTACAATACTGAACAAAATTAGGGATGCCGAATGCAAGTATTTCGGAACGTAGGAAAATGCGAATTAGGGTTGTCGATTGGGGAAATCCGGCGTGAACATCCCGGGCCCCTTGCAGTATCACTGCAATAAAATATGCCTCAGTTGTACCGTGTATTCTCTCATTGCGTAATACAAATTTAAAGAACTAAAGATCAAAATGAATTATAAAATGAATTAAAAATTTGAACTTAAAACTAAAGAACTTAAAGTAGAAATGCTCTGCCATGGTGCTTCCAGCTGGAATGGATCCTTTCCAACATCGATTGGTAGCTCTTCTTCGGAATATAGAATATGTATGTATCTGGAAGGGAAGTTTGTGCTTTGGAGGGAGGAAAAGACAATAGTGCTTACAAATAATCGGATGAACAGAAGTGAATTTGAAGCATGACCTTGAATTTGTACTTCGGAAAGAGTACAATATCACAGGAAATCCTCGTTGAACACATGAACTTGTACTTTGGAAATAGTACAACAATACGGAAAATGCTTCTTTCCGATATAATTTCGAGTTCGTACCGCGGAATGAATACGAAAGTATAGACAATTGATACTGGAAAAATAATTCTGAAGTTGCACTCAGGAAATAGTACAAGAGTATGGAAAATCTGTATCGGAAATATAATTCTGGAGTTGTACTTTGGAAGTAGTACACCAATATGGAAGAAGGAAACTTGCATGTAGACGGAATTGATGAATGAATGATTTTCGGAACGGACAGTGTTTCCACTGGAGCAACACTTACATTGGAGGAACCCTGGTGAGTGGCTACGGACGTACATAAAGCTATTCGCATATATAACGTTATAATGAACGAGGTTCTCGCGCCTTGACAGAGGCTGTAGATCTGAACATCAGTGGATGGAGAATAACCATAGTAGTAGTCAGGGAATTTGACGCAGTCTGGAGCTAGATGATATTCTCGCCAAGATGATGGTGATATGAGACTAGTATATTGTATGAATAGGATTTCAGTCTCATCCGAATGTGTACTGCAAAGTACATCACACGGAGTTCTGCTTGCATAGAATATTATAAATAGAAAATTATCTGATAACTGGAAGAAAGTACGAATAGCCAAGTACGGGTTACCAACGACAAATAATGTGTCGATTAGTAACTGAAATGCATGAATTGCGTCACCTGGGTGGTTGCTATAATGAAATATCTGGATGGAGTATGATTGGAGTGACGAACATTGGGTATGTGGATGAATAATTTGTCTCTGATGAACCTCAATTTTGGAGGATAGTTTGGAGAACTTGAATCACGCAAGAGACTCATTTTTGGAGTCTGATTGCCGGAAAGCAACAAATACAGCATGGAGATCAGTCGATGTGTATATGACGGAATATTCGCATTAGTGGCGACTTTTCGTAAGAAGTAACTCTTTATGGGACAGAGAGGCTTAGTTGGAAATGCCTCTGTCAATCGAATACATTTTGAAATTATTTTATCATATTCCATATAGTGCGGAATATGAATCTTGACTTTGAAACATGTGAGTATTTGATCGGATTTAGAATACCCACGGGTTGAAAGTTCATTGTGTGGATCAATGTATTTGGAAATTGATTTATCACACTCCATCGCACCAGAAAAATTCATGTTCTGGAACGGAATAATGTATGCACGAAGAAGCCTCTCGGAAGTGGAGGACTTCTTTGGATTTGAAGCATGGAATATACGAACTTGATGAGTAACACGGGAAGGAAACTCATTCGGGAATGAAATGGAGGGCTTCTCTGGTTCGGAATCATGAAGTACAGGAACTGGATGAGTAACACTGGAAGGAAACTCATCCTGAAATGGAAAAATGGATGTACAAGGAGACCTCTCGGAAGTGGAATCAATGAATGCAGGAACTGGAAAAGGAACACCGGAATGAACATCTTTCACCAAATCAGAGCCTACCAGAGCACCTATGGAATTTGGAATACATGTTTGAATGCCTTCACTTGAAGAAGTGGACTGTATTGGAGAATCAGAAATTTGAGTGGAGTCGACATTCAAAGCAGGATCGGAACTTGTGCTATGTAGCTGACTTGATGCATAGGTGTTACTAGAATCATCATGGAGCATGACATGATGTCGCTTCTGACAGTGGACACATGTATTCTTGGATAGACAATTTTTCACGACATGAGTTTTGGAGAAACAGTTGCAGCAAAGACTTAACTGTCTAATCTTTGCCGAACGTTGTCGTGGATCCAAGGAAATAAATGTGGGACACTTTCGGATTGTGTGGGAAGCTGAGGAACATAAGCGACATTTTGCAGTAGAGCATTTGCTCTTAGTAGGAATAGAAATAATAGAAGTGCATGGAGTCGTCTCATCTGGAATGCTACGTAAGGCAGATGGAATTTTTGGATTCGGAAAATGATCCATGACTTCCTTCAATTTCGCCGAGAATATGGAATAAGTGGCCGACGCGTTCTGGAATTTCTCGTTGAGTCTACTTAACTTCAGAGAATTATTAGAATGCCCGTGCACACATTCATCATACGAGGATTTTATGTCAGCCCATGTGGATTCCAACTCGGTTATGTGGATTCTCACCAGGTGGGATGAAGTGAGTGGAATAATGCCACTAGTCACGCCAGAACTGAACTGTTCAAGACGACTGAGTGGACTTGCGAACTTATTAAATGCCATTTCGTGAATGTGAGGAGTGATAAGGATGGATTAGGAATAGGATTGAAAATACTGGAAATTATGTCGGAGGAAGTAAGCTCGGTAAGTCGAAGTCGATGAGTTGTACTGAGAAAGAGTAATGTTCTCCGTTCTCAACGTACTCAATGAAAACTTCAGGCAATTGAAGATAATAGTGTTTTCTCGATGATAAGAAACTTGGTTGTTTAAATGGAAAAATAAGTTCTCCGAAAATAGTGCAAATTCCGGAATAATTCGCAAAAGTACTGAAGAAATGGCGTCTTTATAAGTATTTACTTATAATAAAGGCGCCCTGTGGCGGTTGCGGCATACACTAAAAGGCAGGACAAGTGCAGAAAACCACCAATTTTGGAAAAGAATCCGGAAAAGTATCGAATAACCGGAAGAATTTTGTTCAATAATGGAACAATTGACTTTCCAAAGGTACTTTGTTATTATAAAGCGACCCCTAGCGGAAGTTGGGTGCAATATAAGTCTGCAGAAGTCGAAGGAAGTTGGAAATATATAAATTGCTTTAAAAAAAATAGGAAAATATAACAAAACGTTTGAAAAATGAAGGTTATCCAGTTAGTTTTGTATTTGCGGAGCGCCACCTAGCGGACTGATGATGCACTAAAATCGTAGACAGGAAGAATAATTGGAAGTACACAGGCTGGCTCCAACAAAATAATGAAAATCCCAAAAAGTTAAGAAAATAGAGCAAAAATAATGAATTTTCGGTTATTTTAATTATATGGAAGGCGACCTCTAGCGGCGGTATGCGACACTACGTCTCTAGAACTGCAAATAAAGTCGACGATTATCAAGAATTTTCGGAAGAATTAGACAAACTCCCGAAAAAACTGGAAAAGGTAATGAAATAATAAGGTTTGGAGCTAATTTCTTATTTATGTGGCGCCACCTGCCGGCGGGAAACGGAACTAAGTGTAGCGGCGATTTCTGGAATTGGATAATAACTGCAAAGTGTTCCGAAATAATAGCGAAAACCACGAAAAATTGGAAAAAATAAGAAAACAAGAGTATTTTCCAGGTATCTTCGTATATAAACAGCGCCCTCTAGCGGTAATATGACGAACTATACCTGGGTAGGAATAACGTGTCTCGATCTCTCACTTGTATATACACGTTAATATATAATAATATATATACGTCACAAACAAGTTATAGTGCGACCATGTAAAAGGGCGTGCTGTAGGGTGCACATATAAACGAAGAGAATAGCAGCGAGAATATATTGATCACTGTTGAGTGAAAACACAGAATCGATCACTGCTTGGTGGCTGAACGAGTAAACGACTCAACAGAAACCAACGAGAAATAATGGAACGAATGTGTGTGTGGGTGTTTATATGAAAAAACAGCGCTGCCGGTAAAGAGACTGCAATGCTGTTTGGGCCTCTAACAACAACAACTACTGCTGTAACTATTGAACGATTATGGATAGAAATAAACACACCAACAAATTAATAGAAAGGGAGTGGAAAAAATGCAATATGGAAACGAAATATTCTCGCGACAAAGTGGACGGAAAAAAAATGCAAAGCAGAGAACACACTGCCGCGAGTAGAAAAAATAAATTGAATATTTGAATTGCACTCAAATAAAAGGAAAAATAGAAATGAAATATAAGAAAATTATTGCTTCAATAAAAACAAATAATAAACTTTGAACCAATTAAAATGAAAATGTTAAATGAAGATTGAATGAATAATTAAAGTTTTAGAATTTAATTCCACGAATCAGAATGAACTTTTTGGAGAAATTTGGAAGTAGAATTCGGAACACTGTGCGCGAAATAAAATTGAAATATCAAATTGCCGACGGCAAAACGCACTTGAACTTTGGACTTGAAATTATCACTTTTTGTATGCACTATTGTTTCACTTTAGGGAACTGGATACACAAAGCACAAGCTTACCTTTCTATCGATGAAATTGAATGAAGAATGGAATAAAGGATGAATTTGATGAATTCTCAGCAACAAAAACTCGCTATCCGGCTCGAAGGACCAAAATGAAAACGCCACTTGTGGGTGTTCTCACAGAATGAAGGGCGGTTGGGTTCTTGCCGTGAGCCTCGAAAATATTTCAATAGTGGAAATATTTTCCTCAAGATTCATCCACAAGGAAATATGGAAATGGAAAAAAAGGAAAAGAAAATGCAATGTTTAGAATTTTGGAATAGAACAATAATGGTTCTTTATTGAATTCGATGAACAGGAACGACGGCTAACCAAGGACAACAGTATTGGTTGATGCTTATTTAACAAGTGTTTATTAGAAAGAAAATTACAATGTAGGTTTAGTAAGAATGTTCAGAGAGAGAAAATGAGAGCATACAGGTACAATACTGAACAGAATTAGGGATGCCGAATGCAAGTATTTCGGAACGTAGGAAAATGCGAATTAGGGTTGTCGATTGGGGAACACCCTCTATTACAGAGAGTAATGTTTTTCAAAACTAACTGACAGTGTTGCAAAATTTTACTGATCGCTACCAATATCATGATTTCATCCCGGCGAAGGGAATTATCAATTGGCTTCTCAGTTTTTGAAATGATGCCTTTTTTAGCGAAAAACCGAACTCTTTAATTGTCCAGTATTCTCATATGAATGAGAATCACACTCACTTTTCGTCTTTTCCAAAGAAACACCAAAATCAAAATATTTTGCAACATGTCAGCACGTATCAACTAAGAATTCTTCGAATTCTGTGAGTTGAAAAGAACGCCAACACAGTTGCCTGTGAGGTTGTTATTGGAATTTTGTTTTTTTGTTTTTAACAAAGCTCCATTCATTCGCCCGTGCCTCGGCTGTTTTTTGTTTGTTTTGTTTATTGTTGAAGTTCAATCTCATTTTCGATTGTTTGAGTGGAGTATTCCCTCATTGGCTCAACTTCATTTATTACCCTCTATTACAGAGAGTAATGTTTTTCAAAGCTAACTGACAGTGTTGCAAAATTTTACTGATCGCTACCAATATCATGATTTCATCCCGGCGAAGGGAATTATCAATTGGCTTCTCAGTTTTTGAAATGATGCCTTTTTTAGCGAAAAACCGAACTCTTTAAGTGTCTAGTATTCTCATATGAATGAGAATCACACTCACTTTTCGGCTTTTCCAAAGAAACACCAAAATCAAAATATTTTGCAACATGTCAGCACGTATCAACTAAGAATTCTTCGAATTCTGTGAGTTGAAAAGAACACCAACACAGTTGCCTGTGAGGTTGTTATTGGAATTTTGTTTTTTTGTTTTTAACAAAGCTCCATTCATTCGCCCGTGCCTCGGCTGTTTTTTGTTTGTTTTGTTAATTGTTGAAGTTCAATCTCAATTTATTATTTTTAATATGTTATTCGGCCCACCTTAATGTTTTGTTCGTTCGTCCCACCCTAATGTTTGTGTTACTTGTACTTATTCCCCTTTGTGTCGTGTCCGTTGTGACGAGAAACAACAACATTGCTTACATATGACTTAGGAATGTACCTGTTTCGTCATCCGTTCTATGTTAAAGGGCAACAACAACACTGTTGCTAGATCTAGTTCTGCTTGTATGCTTGTTACATGCATAGCAATAACTGCGGCCCTTTATCTTGTTTTCGTTTATGTTGTTTTGTGCGAATTTCTTTGTTGATCGTTTGTTTTTGCACATTTCTTGTTCCAATTTTATATGTTCCCTTTTGTTGTGTAGCCCAAGAAGAGATTAGAAAATAAGAAATTAGTTAGTTGACAAATAGCCGGCAAACAAACAAATCGAAATAAAATTGTGAATTTTTAAACTAAAACCCAAACTGTTTTTTATTTATTAATCGGGCGCAAAAATATAAACTTTCTGTGCGAACATTTTGGCGACCGTGACAGGACGGTAGTCATAAAATTAAAGTAGGTTAATTAATAAAATTAATTAATCGAACAAAATAAAATGGAAGAACAAATTTTTGTGTCTCAGTGATTTTCGTTCGTTGTTGTTGTTCTGCACATTCGGTGTAACAACAAACACAAATAATTTGCCGCTTTATAACCCATCGTGGGTTTTTATTAATTTTAATTTCTACCGTCGTTCTAAATTTATTGTTTTTGAAAAGGATTTTTATTATCCTTTAGCAGAAAGTGGATTTTTTGTTGCTCGAAAAAACTTTGGTGTTGCGTAGTCGCAATTCGTAACATACACACAAACATAGACATTTTCGTGGAAAATTTTGGAAACCTAAGTAGCTCAATATTTAATACATTGAAAAACACCATCTTGAGTAAAATATTTGCGTTTTACATAAACATTTTGGCGCTATTATTTGAAAATAGAAGCCAAATTCTCTTTTGTTGTTCGATTGTGATTCTCTTGGATTATTTTTAAAAATGTCAAAAGACGACATTGAAGTCGAAGAGAATGCTAGTGGTTCGGATCTAGCTTCTCTTAAACAACAACGTAGTTTGATAAAGAAAAACATTACAAACATCCAAAAGAAAGTGGAGAAAGATGGATCTAAAATGGATTCGACCATTTTAGAATGTCGGCTAGAAATATTGGACTCGTATTTCAAACAATTGTGCACAGTACAAAGTCAAATAGAAGCTATTAATACTAATAACAATGGAAGAAGTGATTTAGAAGAAACATTTATCGTTACAAAAGCCAAAATATTGAAATTGATAAACAAAAATTGTGGTTCAGTGGCAGTGGACTATAGTTTGATGAATATTTCTATGGCTAGTGGTTCTAATTCTCGTTTGCCTTCACTTAAGTTGCCCAATTTTGATGGAAAATATAGCGAATACCAAAGGTTTATCACAGCGTTTAATAATATAGTGCATGATAACCCAACAAGAAGTATTATTGAAAAATTTAACTACTTGTTGAACTGTCTCTCGGGTCCTGCATTAGCTGTCGTGAAACCATATCAAGTGTGTGAAGACAATTATGAAAAAGCATTACAAAGACTTCAAGAAAGATATGACAATAAAGTGCTCATATTCATAGAACATATCGAATCGTTGTTCAATGTCCCACAAATGAAAAAAGGTGAAAGTGTCTCATTACGCCATCTTATTGATACCGTATTGGCTGTTCGTTGTTCGTTATTGTCGCTCGGATCAGAGGCAGATGTCATGAATGCAATTTTAGTGCATATGGTTCTATCAAAAGTGGACAATGAAACAAAGGATAGTTATGATGAGAAACAAGAATTTAAATCGTTGCCCTCATTTGAGGTGTGCTATGGACTTTTAAGTCGTCGATGTCAATTCTTAGAAAATCATAGAAAGAGAACTGAATTTCCTGAAAAAGTCATTCCAAACAAACATAACTCTCCTAGATTCAATCGGTCGGCTCATACGTTTGTCAACTCGAATTCGAATTGTTCATATTGCAACTCAAGTAAACACAACCTCTCAACTTGTTCATCGTTTTCTAATATCGTCGTTTCGGAACGTTTTAACTTCGATAAACGTAGTGGACATTGTATTAACTGCCTTCGAAAAGGGCATATGGTATCGAACTGTCCCTCAAAATCTCGATGCAGGGTTTGTGATTCTGCACATCACACTATACTGCATATATTTATTAGTCCAGAACAACCAAGCACATCAAATTCGAATAGTGTTTCACCGCTACCATCGACAAGCTCGACTCCAGTTTCGTTCGTGGCTCGTTCTTTTCGAAGAGCTATAATTCCTACTGCAGTGATTGTGATGAAGGATAATGCCGGTTCATTTCATACTGTAAGAGCATTACTCGATTCGTGTTCTGAGGTGAATTTTATTTCGGAAGAAACAGCAAAGAGATTGACTTAAATTTCGTCCATTCTCTCAAGAAATATCGGGAATTGCAGATGTTCATACTTCAATTAAGTTTCTGTCGATGGTACTATAAAATCGAAAAGTAGTTCATTCCAGTGGTCTTCAAATTTCGCTGTTACTAAAACGATATCGTCTCATCAATACCTCGCAGTGGAAGATTCCTCCAAATATTGAACTTGCAGATCCGTGGTTCTACAAGCCTCAGCATATGGACGTGCTTCTAAGTGCCAAAGTCTTTTTCGATTTGATGTTAGATGGCAAACTTTCGTTGGGAAATGGATTGCCGTGTCTCACTAATACAGTTTTCGGATGGATAGTTGGTGGTTCGTCGCCCAGTCGTCCCATTCAAATTCGTTGACGTGTAACATAATCGTAAGTACACGAGAACAATATATTGATGAAACTTTGAACCAATTCTGGAAAGTTGAGAAGTATTCCAAGTCTCCTTCAACACACACTGAAGCAGAAAAGGTAATCGAAGATTACATTATTGAAAATAGTAGATTTGATTCTTATGGAAGGGTACAAGTTCGTCTTCCATTCAAGAAATTACCCAATTATCTTGGTAACTCATTGGAAATATCTCGTAGACGTTTTTTGTCGCTCGAAAGACGATTTGAACGTGGCTCAACTTTGAAATCGATGTATGAAGCAATCATACAAGAATATGTGTTGCCCGGACACATGTCGCCCTACACTCAATCGTTGGATAGTTCGCTTTTTGCTGTCTCTACCTCCACGTCGAATCATTCGTTGAATGATATATTGAAGGTCGGGCCAAGAACTCAACAGGATTTGATTATCACACAATTCTCGTTTCGTTTAAACAAATACACTCTCACTGCAGACATTTCGAAAATGTATCGGCAGTTTCGTATTGGGGAACTAGATAGAAGTTCTCAACTCGTTTTGTGGAAAAGTAAAAAAGGGGTAATATAAAGGTATTCCAATTAAACATGGTTAATAACGGCTTACCGGCCGCCGCATTTTTCGCAAATCGTATTTCGTTTCTCATTGCAGATAAACATGGCACATAGAATCCTAGTGGTTCGAAGGTCTTAGAAATAGATCTTAACGTCGATGAAGTACTAACTTGCGCTGATAGCATTGAAGCTCTAGTCCTCATGTGGGACGAGTTTATTCCAAATTTGAAATGGCATGGAATCGAATTTGCTGGATGGACTAGTAAACATGCGTCACTCGTTTCGAATGATGAAAAATCTACGATTTACTTGGAATTCTAAATTTGTTGCCAGCATTCTTCAATCTTCCCATCGTCATGCTGTCGTTTTTCTCAACCAAATGATCAAACCGAAATACATAATCGTATATTTCGTCTTATCGTCGCACTTTTGGACGAATTCTCACATTCTCCTGCAGTGGATAGAATATGTCTACAATTATCATGATACGGGAAAAGCATCTACCGTAAAACTTCCAGAACACACAAAAATGCCCGTGTCCAAGAACGCTGATTGTAGAATTAACGCCTTTCATGAAATTATGGATAAGCATTTATCATACTTTAAATGTATTCGATTAATTGTTTTTGTTTTTTGTGTATTCAACAGATGTCTAAATAAAAACTATTCAAAGTCCAATAACGTTGCCCACATGATTGCAGAAGAATTTGTTCTTTGGAAGTGCAGTTCCCTCGTACGACTAAGTACATATGATAATCGCTATAAAGTACTGCTGCTTAAAAGATGCAGTTTCGGAAATTAAATGGTTAAATATTGCACTATATTCAGCTATATACATCAAGAGATCTCATAACCTTACAACTACAAATCGTTCATAGTCTCATCATTGATGAATATTCAAATGAATCTTGCTGTCGCCCCATCCACAAAATTGCTCCTTTACAATAATAAGTTTGAACCTGCACGTTTCAACGGGCGGATGATGTTGGAGGAGATCGCATTTATGTTTTTTGTATTTTTTGTTGTTTCATTTATTGGTTCATTATTTGTTATTATTTATTTTAATCTAATTCAAAATTTATAAATTTATTATTTTTAATATGTTATTCGGCCCACCTTAATGTTTTGTTCGTTCGTCCCACCCTAATGTGTGTGTTACTTATACTTATTCCCCTTTGTGTCGTGTCCGTTGTGACGAGAAACAACAACAACATTACCTACATATGACTTAAGCATGTACCTGTTATTGGTTTCGTCGTCCGTTCTATGTTAAAGGGCAACAACAACACTGTTGCTAGATCTAGTTCTGCTTGTATGCTTGTTACATACATAACAATAACTGTGGCCCTTTATCTTGTTTTCGTTTATGTTGTTTTGTGCGAATTTCTTTGTTGATCGTTTGTTTTTGCACATTTCTTGTTTCAATTTTATATGTTCCCTTTGTTGTGTAGCCCAAGAATGGATTAGAAAATAAGAAAGTAGTTAGTTGACAAATAGCCGGCAAACAAACAAATCGAAATAAAATTGTGAATTTTTAAACTAAAACCTAAACTGTTTTTTATTTATTAATCGGGCGCAAAAATATAAACTTTCTGTGCGAACAATTAAAAGTGAAAGACTTTTATTAGATGTATTCGGTTTATTCAGTTTATTTTCTTTATTTGTTTTTTTAATTAACAATCTATATTTTAAGTAACAATTGACGGGTGCCGAGGGCGAGTATGTGTGTTTTCGCTCCACAGTCGTTGGCTAACTCTCGACGAACAATGCCCACAAACATAATAACACCACACTCACTCTTGCGCTCTCGAGAAAGTAAACAAATATTATATCTCTTAGTTTCAAATTGCTTAATAAGCAGAACAGTTTACACTACCTATCTATCTCTTAGTTTCTAATTGCTTAATAACTAGAACAGTTTACAATAGCTATCTAAACGAAAGGGTAGTAATCAACGTATAAATATACTACAATTTGTGGAGTTAAATGGTTGTAGGTCTAATTTTCAGAATTTATTGTCTGGGGTACCACAAGGGTCTGTCCATGGGCCTCTCTTATTCATTCTATATTTGAATGATCTTCCGCGTCTCTTAAATTCTACGACTTGCTCCACTTATGACATATTTTTGCTTTTCAATGGCAATAGTCATTTTCCAAACTTACTTGAAATTAACATTAATTCTCATTTGAATACATTTGTTCAATTTGCAACAGAAAACTCATTAAAAGTCAATCTGTCGAAAACTAAAGCGTTGAACTTTGGCATTACTAACCGTGTTTTACCTTCATTTGAACTCTTCATTGGTAATGATAGTATAGAATATGTGCAACAACAGAGAAGCTTAGGCATAATAATCGATTCTGAACTATCTTTTAAGAGTCATATAGATACTTTAACCGGCAAAGTATGGGGTTCATTACGTAGAATTTATGGTGCCAATTTATATTTACCCTATCGAATCAAGATAACACTGGCAAATTCTCTTTTGTTTTCACAAATATTGTATGGTCTCGAAGTTTATTCGGGTTCTGCTGCCATGAATATTATTAGATTGAAGCCTATCGTACATACTATCACGCGCTTCATATACAATTTAAGTCGTGATAGTCATGTTTCTTCCTACGTTATAAACTTCCTTGGTTGTTCTTTTGATATGTTCATAAAATTCCGTTGCCACTCTAGCGTCCGAACGGATTGACGTAGGTTGATGAAATTTTGGGAAAATATGTTATATTTACGTAGGACTTTTGGTATTGAAAGCGGGCTATGTAGGTCCACGCATTCGTATAGCCCCCATACAAAATTACACGTGACGCGTCGTCGTTTTAAGGAATTTTTAAGATATTTGGCCCATTTTACCACCGAATTGGTTGTAATTTGGTACTTTGTGTCTCCAAAAAATATTCCTACCAAAGTTGGGTTATATAGGTCCACGTTTTGGTATAGCCCCCATATAAGGCCCCATATAACGTACGCGTCATTTTAATATATTTTGAATGTATTAGACCCATTTGACCACAGAATTGGTTGTAGTTTGGTATTTTGTGTCTTCAGAGGCCAGAAAACATTCCTACCAAAGTTGGGTTATATAGGTCCACGTTTTGGTATAGTCCCCACATAAGACCCCTTATAAAGTACGCGTCATTTTAATATGTTTTGAATGTATTAGACCCATTTGACCAAAGAATCGGTTGTAACTTTGTATTTTGTTTTTCCAGAGGCTAAGAAACATTTCTACCATAAAATGTTTATATGGGTCCACGTCTTGATATAGCCCCCATAATACAATATCTCCCGATTTTCGATATTTTGAACGTTTTAGCCTCATTATCACACCGATATGGCTGAAATTTGGTATTTAGTCTTCTTTAGGCGTAGAAAAATTTCCCCTAGAAATTTGTAGGTATATGTCGACGCCATCATATAGCCCCCATAGAACGGTACCTTCCGAATTTCGGTATTTTGAAGGTTGTGGCCACATTAATCCACCGAAATGGTTGAAATTTGTGGTGGAGGGTATAAAAAGTTCGGCCCGACCGAACGAAACGCTTTTCTTACTTGTTTCGTTTTACAAAATGATAAAAAGTGAAAACCCTCCAGCATTAAGAAGAACCTTCGTCTTTACTCGTTCTTCTAGAAATCCTCAAATATTCATTCCTATGATTTGGAAGAATATTTTTGCAGAATCACTTATCGTCAGAGTAGCACGTTGCTGCAATTTTTTACCGCTAGAACTGCGAATTTTCTCTCACAGCAATAATGCATTCCGCTTAAAAATTTTGAGGCATTTCCATTCGCAATCTCAAAACTAATTTTGTTTTTATTATTATCTATATATATATATAAATGAGCTTGGTGATAAGTGATTGACTGACTGACTGACTCATCATCAACGCCCAGCCAAAACGGCTAAAGCTAGGAGCTTGAAATTTTACCAGTGGGTCACTGTTGATGCAAATGTGCGAGATAAGGCCGGGTTTTAGAAAATTCGTCCTGGAACCACAAAAAATAACAACAACAAAAATCCTTATTTTTCATTATTATTACGTACTTATGGCCCTCTGCAAGACATGTGTCAAATTAACAATGCTAACTTCATGATACCGTAAACGATCACACATAATTTCAAATTTTGTAGTTTACTTCTAGGCGCACTTATTTTATCGTAAACCACTAAATAATAGAAAGACAAGACATTGCAACAGATGTCGCAGTTGGTGATAATGATATAAACATCAATTACGCGAAAAATACAAACCGATCCTGATTTAGTTTTCACATAACAGGTGTCGCACAAAAGATTTTCATTCGTTAAAATCGAGCTAGAAAAAATGATTACAAACGATGCATTTGTAAAAAATTTTGATTTTCAATTTAAAATTAAAACAAAAATTCTTTCAATAAATGATGTTGGGTTTGTTGAACAAATGAGTTGCTGTTGAAGACAACATTAGGGGAATAAATTCAGAAATCGGCCAGAAATAACAACAACTAAAAACTGTATGGACCTCACTTTTTGGTAATAACTAAATGTTTGCAAATCAATGATAGTGCAATAAAATTGTGCATATTACCACGATTTATTTGCAATTAAGAATTTTATCGTACATGGAGATGTACAGTTATAACTATTCAATTTCAAAATCTGTAATTTGAAGAAATCGCTAAATAATTAATGAAATCAATAATAGGCCACAGGAATATAGGAATATAGGAATTTGGTATGGAAATCAAGGTTGGGAAGTGGTGCTTCTAAAAGGAAATGGTTTGCAAAATTACCAATCATGTGTACGAAAAGTACTAAATGGTACTAAATTTAGTACAATTTAGATTTGGGTGAACGTAAAGAGCTGGAAACCTGAAATTTGGAATTAAGGTTACTGTTGTAGTGTAGGATTGAGATATGAGGGTAGTTTTGGAAATTCGTGCTTATGTGTACGAAAAGTACTAAATAGTACTAAATTTGGTACAATAGGAATTTGGGTGAACGGATAGAGCTGGAATCCTGATATTTGGAATTGAGATTACTGTTGGAGTGTAGGATTGAAGAACTTTTGGAAATTCGTACTTATGTGTATGAAAAGTACTAAATGGTACTAAATTTGATACAATGGGGATTTGGGTGAACGGATAATAGCTGGAATCTCGAAATTTGGAATTGAGATTACTGGTGGGGTGTAGGATTGAGGTAGTTTTGAAAATTCGTACTTATGGGTACGGAAAGTACTAAATGGTACTAAATTTAGTACAATTTGGATTTGAATGAACGGATAGAGCTGGAAACCTGAAATTTGGAATTAATATTACTGTTGAAGTGTAGGATTGAGATATGAGGGTGGTTTTGGAAATTAGTACTTATGTGTACGGAAAGTACTATATGGAACTAAATTTTGTATAATGGGGATTTGGGTGAACGGATAGCGCTAGAATCTCTAAATTTGGAACTGAGATTACTGGTGGAGTTTAGTATTGTGGAAGTTTTGGAAATTCGTACATAAGGTACGAAAAATACTAAATAGCACTAAATTTGGTACAGTTTCGATTTGGGTGAACGGATAGGGCTTGATTCCTCAAATTTGGACTGAGGATCACTGATGAAGAGTAAGAAAGATGCACCAAAGGGTTTTTGGAAACTTGAGTGTACGAAAAGTACTAAATGGTACTAAATTTAGTACAATTTGGATTTGGGTGAACGTATGTATGTAGCTGGAAACCTGAAATTTGGAATTAAGATTACTGTGAACTGTAGGACTGAGATATGAGGTTGGTTTGGAAATTCGTATTTATGTGTACGAAAAGTACTAAATGGTACTAAATTTATTACAATTTGGATTTGGGTGAACGGATAGAACTGGAATCCTGAATTTTAAGTATTTTAATTTTATTTATTTTAATTTAAAGTATGAATTTTAGTAAACGGAAAGAGTTAGAATTTGCAACCAGTTCGCGGTAGGCTATAGAGGATTCCTGAAATTTGGAATTGATATTACTGTTGGAGTGTAGGAAATTCTTACTTATGTGAATGAAAAGTACTAAATGGTACTAAATTTGGGACAATGGGGATTTGGGTGAACGGATATAGTTGGAATCTCGAAATTTGGAATTGAGATTACTGGTGGGGTGTAGAATTGAGGTAGTTTTGAAAATTCGTACTTATGGGTACGAAAAGTACTAAATGGTACTAAATTTAGTACAATTTGGATTTGGGTGAACGTATGTATGTAGCTGGAAACCTGAAATTTGGAATTAAGATTACTGTGAACTGTAGGACTGAGATATGAGGTTGGTTTGGAAATTCGTATTTATGTGTACGAAAAGTACTAAATGGTACTAAATTTATTACAATTTGGATTTGGTGAACGGATAGAACTGGAATCCTGAATTTTAAGTATTTTAATTTTATTTATTTTAATTTAAAGTATGAATTTTAGTAAACGGAAAGAGTTAGAATTTGCAACCAGTTCGCGGTAGGCTATAGAGGTAGAATTTGGATTTGGGTGGCGGATAGTGTTTGAGTTCTGAAATTTAAAATTAGGATTACTATTGGAGTGCAGGACTGAGGTAGTAAGGGTACGAAAAGTACTAAGTGGTACTACCTGTGGTACAATTTGGATTTGGGGGAACGGATAGAGCTGGAATCCTGGAATTTAGTCAGACTGCTGTTGGAGTATAGGATTGAGATGGAAGTAGTTTTTGAAATTCGTACTTATGGGTACGAAATGTACCAAATGGTACAACTTGGATTTGAGTGCACGGATAGCGCTGGAATCCTGTTATTTGGAATTATGGTTACTGTTGATTAAGGTTGTTTTGGAAAATCGAATTGTACAGAATTTGGTACAATTTGTTTTTGTGTAAAGGGGTTTTTGGAAATTCGTCGTAGAAAGGTACGAAAAGTGCTAAAGTGTACTAAATATGGAATCCATTGTATTAGGCAAACGCGAAGAGCTAGAAATCTGAAATTTTGAACGAGTGGTCATTGATGGAGAGTTAGGAAGATGTACCAAAGGGTATTTAGAAACTCGACCTATAAGTGTACGAAAAGTACTAAAAGTTTCTAAATTTGGTACCAATTGAATATTTTTAATGGATAAAGCTTCAAATTTGGTATGGGAATCAAGGTTGGGAAATGGCGTTGAAATAAGGAAATGGTTTTGGAAGTTCGTATTTATGATTACGAGCAGTACTAAATTTGGATTTGGGTGAACGGATAGAGCTGGAATCCTAAAGTTTTGAATTAAGATTACTGTAGGGGTGTAGGATTGAGATAGTTTTGGATATTCGTACCTTTGGGTACGAAAAGTACTAAATGGTACAAAATTTGGTACAATTTGGAGTTGTATGAACGGATAGAGCTGGAATTCTGAAATTTGGAACTAAGATTACCGGACAGTAGAATTGAGGTAGTTTTGGAAATTCGTACTTATGGGTACAGAAAGCACTAAATTTGGTACAATTTGAATTTTAGTAAACGGATAGTGTTGGAATTAGGAATTAAGATTACTGTAGGAGTGTAGTATTGAGGACATTTTGAAAGTCGTACGTATGGGTACGAGAAGTAAAATGAAAATTGAAAATTGGTACGAAAATTCTAAATTGTTCTAAATTTAGTACAATTTTAACTTGGTTTAACGGATAGAGTTTGAATCCTGATATTTGGAAGTAAGATTACTACTAAAGTGAAGGATTGAGGTAGTTTTGGAAAATCTTACTTATGGGTATGAAGAGTTCGACTTGATACTAAGTTTGGTACAATTTGGAATTGTACGAACGGACACAGCTGGAATCTTGAGATTTGGAATTGCTGTAATTATTATGGAATTTACTGTAATTATTTTGTATTAATGTCCGTGTATGGCTGAGATATATCGTCGAAATACGTACCATAATTATACGAAAATTACTTAATAGTACTCAATTTGTTTTTGTTGGAATTTTTATTTTTTGGAGCAACGTTGATCTCGCTGTTAATGTGTAAGGGTGAGATACGGCTGATCTTTTTGAAAATCGAACTTAAGGGGTACGTACAGTACTAAGATAAAAATAAATATTGATTAAAATTGGTATTAGTGCGACCAAATTTTCAGTGTTTGTCATTTCCATATTATATATTGTTTATTTGTTTTTTTATATCCTTTCCGCATACGAAGTAGCGGGCATTTTGCTAGTATAACATAAATCGAGTTGTAGCTCATTGGACAAAATTTATCTTATTCTAAGAATTTTTTTTGGCTGGGGAGCCAAGATTAC